>NC_040088.1:39372500-39997500 GCF_003369695.1 Bos indicus x Bos taurus | reverse complement strand
CCATCTGATGCACAATAGCTTAGTGGACTATGTAGATGACAAGTCACAGCCACAGACAGATTGGGGATTTGCAGTACTCTTCAGAAATGTCTCCTAATTTCTACTAATTTCTATGCCTTATCAGGATGTTACTCATGGTTTGCTTATTTTTTTCCTGAAAATTTTCCACTGATGGCAAATATAACCTTGGGGCAGCTCAAGGTCCGTGGCCATGAACATTTGACACCCCTGATCTTCCACAATGGTCTCAAAGATCTTTGAGACCTTGATCTTCCACAATCCGTACCAACTTAAGGAGAGTCTTGCTGGTTCATGTGCCTGCTCTAGGGCATCTGATGCTCAGAGGGAAAAGGAAATCTAATTTTCTAGCCCAGGTCAAGGTTGAAACTTTTATTCTGGAAATAAAGCCATGTAACTTACTGCCATTCTCAGATCAGAGATATTTCAAAAGAGGGAAGTACAAGAACAGACAAAATTCACAGAAGTCACTTGAAGTCCTTTTTAGGACCTAGGAAAATTGTACTTATTACAACATATATTGAGTGTAAAAAAGTAGAATAAGCCTCCATCCCAATGACCTTGCTTACATCTCAATATGCAATCACTTTGCAAATATTAGTATCTAGAAAGTTGTAAACCTACCTCATGTAGGTTTAATCCTGGGTGCCTGGAAGCCTTGCTAAATGTGGAGAAATTATTTTTTGCATGTCTAAAATGACTGCTTCTATTCCAGCCAGGGGAGGAATTATTCCCAAAAGATGAGAATGGAAAACTGATACCTGACTCAGTGGATCTCTGTCACACATGGGAGGTGAGTTCCAAGAGTAGAGAGTTAAAGGAGGAGCCAGGAGAGGGGAAACCTCCATCAATTCTGCCTGTGAGCATGGGCTGTGGGCCATCAGACTCAGCAGTTCATGAACTCTAAGGGATGTGATGCTGGGGTTGTGGAGAGGAAACCATTGCTGAAATGTTCACAGAGAGGAACAGAGGAGGAGAATCTGGGACAGTGAGACAGATATCTATTTCCTTCCATGTGATATGTGTTCTCCAGGGTTTTCCAAGGAGGAGATGGCAATTCTTCTTTTTGTGTCATGCCATTCTTCCCCTCTTTCCTTCTTGATAATCAATGCTAATTCTTCTGGATGACACTTTTTACAGATTTTTTTCAGCTTTTATTCTTGTTCTATTGCCCATTCCAAGTGAATTTTCAGCACCCATCCATCCCCAGGCCCTGGAGAAGTGTAAGGATGCAGGGCTGACCAAGTCCATTGGGGTGTCCAACTTCAACCACAAGCAGCTGCAGAAGATCCTGAACAAGCCGGGGCTCAAGTACAAGCCCGTCTGCAACCAGGTGAGCAGCTCGGCTCCTCTCCCTCCTGCTCTTCACAACCTCCTTCTGCCCTGGAGCCTGATGTCTGTCTGTCCTCTCCTCCTGTTCATCTGACCTTTGTGGGTCAAAGGATTCTAGAGAGCAGAGCCTCTGTCTGGACTTTGTTAATGTAATCCATAACGATATCTCTGATAAAGTCTGGGTAGATAGGTGTGGACCGTTTCCTGGTAAATTGTGGGTAGAATCCAGAACTAGAGGAAGGAGGCATTTCCCTGAGATGGAAGGATGACCAGACGGAGGGTGAAAGTGGCTTGGAGTGAACTGCAAGCAGGAAGGAAGACCATGAAAATCTGGAATGGATTCATGTTGAGGTTTGACAGAAACCAGCAAAATTCTGTAAAGCAATCATTCGTCAGTAAAAAATAAATTAATAAAAAAAACTGGAATGGGAAGTAATAAAAGACAAATCAGCTGAGATGGGTGTTAAGAGTTCATGTGGGGCTCTGTTGGCTGAATCCAAAATCTTTGTGGCTCAGTATTTATGAGTCTCAACAGGGAGCACCAAACAGAAAAATGTGCTGGAGATGATGGAAATCATCCAGGCTAGAGGGTTAATTTAAAGGCTCATGGTGATGCTAACATTACATGAAATATTTACTCAGAAACATTTACTCAAATGAAGAGCCCACCTTTTGATTATTCAATCTTAAACTGGTTTTCCCATCCATGTCTATCATAAAATTAACTGTATAAACACACTTTTGACTATTTCTCTCTTGGTGTTGGTATTTCCAGCTTACATCTTTTCTGTCACATTAATAATACCATTCCATATAATCTGACACTCTTCTCTGTTGACATTCTACAGGTGGAATGTCACCCTTATCTCAACCAGAGGAAACTGTTGGATTTCTGCAAGTCACATGATATCGTTCTTGTTGCCTATGCTGCTCTGGGATCCCAACGTCTAAAAGAATGGTATTGAATCCTAATGAAGATAACAAGGAATTTATTTAAAATTAAATTTTTGATAAACTAGTTTAAATCATATATTACTCAGATAACTCATAGGCACAGGGGATAAGCAGGGAGGGATGGAATGAATCCTTCTCTTTTATCTTCCCATCACCCAGCCAATTTTTCTACATTGTATTAAATTGTTGACCCATCAATAACAAATGTCTGCATTAAAATTTATATATAATCCCCCAGTTGAGACCAGAGACACAAGCTTATATTATGATTTACTTATTTATTCAACTATGAACATGTTTCTAAAAATACATGTCTAAACCTCACATTGGAGAAGGAAATGGCAACCCACTCCAGTGTTCTTGCCTGGAGAATCCCAGAGATGGGGGAGCCTGGTGGGCTGTTGTCTCTGGGGTCACACAGAGTCAGACACGACTGAAGCAACTTAGCAGCAGTAGCAAACCTCACATATCTTTTATCTAAAATGGGGATAATAATATGTAACTTCCAGGTCTATCATGATAACAAATTTCAGTATGAACCATTTTTGTAAACATCTATAGAAAATTGCATAATATAAATAATGTGAAATGAATAGTTCTATTTTGGACTATTCAACTTGTATCAATACCTGTGAAAAGTGACAATTAAAAAAAATTTCCCAGTCTTTTTCCATTACTTTTTTTTGTGTGTGTGCCATTGTACAAACTTTAGAGCTATGAATGGAGAAAAACAACAAATGATAATTAAAAAAGGAAAAAAAAATCCATGAGTTTGGCAGTTCTGGTCTCACTCAAACATGCATCCAAATGACTGGGAGAACTTTGTAAACACAGATTGGGAGGTGCCACAGTTGAGGTTCTGATTCAGTGTGTCTGCATTTAAGCTGGGAATTTGTATTTCTAACAAGATTCCCAGTAATGCTGATGCTCTTAGTACACGGACCACACTTTGAGAAGCACTGGTATAGGACATACTTGGTCTGTTTGGTAAAACTACTCACAAACTGAGTACTTAGTCTCAGCTCCTCAGCATTTCTGAATTTCCTTCCAGGGTGAACCTGGACCTGCCCATTCTCTTGGAGGACCAGGTTCTTTGTACCATTGCCAAAAAACACAAGCAAACCCCAGCTCTAGTTGCCCTTCGCTACCAGATACAACGTGGGGTTGTGGTTCTGGCCAAGAGTTACAACAAGAAGCGGATCAAAGAGAACATACAGGTGATGAGTGGGGCTGTGGGCAGAGGGCTCCTAAGGAATATCCTTCTCGAGGGTCATTCTTTGTCCATCTCTCAAGACTTTCCTTGAGTCAAGACAAGTTACCAGTTCTTCCCCATGCATGAATGTGTTGTGTGTGTTCCTGGTGATTTTCTCCTCCTGATGTGGCAACAGAAGAGGTGACATGGCTGCAGAGGGTTCAGGTTGGACAGAAAACAGAGATTTTAGTTTCAGAGTTATGTCAGCCATTTATTCTATCATCTTGTACAAATGATATCTTATTTTCTTTGTTATCAGTTGATGAAATTGCATTATGTGATTTTTTTAGACCATTTGACCTGCTGTAACAAAATATCACAGATTGAGAGGCTGAGAAAAATTGAAATTTATTTCTCACAGTTTTGAAGCTGGAGATCTGAGTCAGGGTTCCTGTGTGATCAGATGAGGGCCCTCATCCAGGTCACAGGTTTCTCTTTGCATCTTAATATAATGGAGGGGGCAACAGAGCTCTCCCAAGTCTCTTATATGAATATGCTATTTTAAAATCTCATTTGTGAGAGCTCCACTATCATGACCTTTGAAAGGCTCCGTTTCGTTTTTTTTTTTTTTAATAAATTAATTTAATTTACTTTACAATTTTGTATCAGTTTTGCCATACATTGACTTGAATCCGCAATGAGTGTATATGTGTTCCCAATACTGAACCACCCCCCCCACCACCTCCCTCCCCATCCCATCCTTCTGGGTCATCCCAGTGTACCAGCCCTGAGCACCCTGTATCATGCATCAAACCTGGACTGGTGATTCATTTCACATATGATATTTTACATGTTTCAATGCCATTCTCCCATATCATCCCACCCTCACCCTCTCCCACAGAGTCCAAAAGACTGTTCAATACATCTGTGTCTCTTTTGCTGTCTTGCATACAGGGTTATCGTTACCTTCTTTCTAAATTCCACATATATGTTTTAGTATATTGTATTGGTGTTTTTCTTTCTGGCTTACTTCATTCTGTCTTGATGACTGTGGCTTTGTAGTATAGCCTGAAGTCAGGCAGGTTGATTCCTCCAGTTCCATTCTTCTTTCTCCAGATCACTTTGGCTATTTGAGGTTTTTTGTAATTCCATACAAATTGTGAAATTATTTGTTCTAGTTCTCTGAAAAATACCGTTGGTAGCTTGATAGGGATTGCATTGAATCTATAGATTGCTTTGGGTAGTACACTCATTTTCACTATATTGATTCTTCCAATCCATGAACATGGTATATTTCTCCATCTATTTGTGTCCTCTTTGATTTCTTTCACCAGTGTTTTATAGTTTTCTATATATAGATCTTTTGTTTCTTTAGGTAGATGTATTCCTAAGTATTTTATTCTTTTCTTCGCAATGGCAAATGGAATTGTTTCCTTAATTTCTCTTTCTGTTTTCTCATTGTTAGTGTATAGGAAGGCAAGGTATTTCTGTGCATTAATTTTATATCCTGACACTACTATATTCATTGATTAGCTCTAGTAATTTTCTGGTGGAGTCTTTAGGGTTTTCTATGTAGAGGATCATGTCATCTGCAAACAGTGAGAGTTTTACTTTTTTTCTAATCTGGATTCCTTTTATTTCGTTTTCTGCTTTGACTGCTCTGGCCAAAACTTCCAAAACTATGTTGAATAGTAGTGGTGAGAGTGGGCACCCTTGTCTTGTTCCTGACTTTAGGGGAAATGCTTTCAATTTTTCACCATTGAGGATAATGTTTGCTGAGGGTTTGTCATATATAGCTTTTATTATGTTGAGGTGTGTTTTTTCTATTCCTGCTTTCTGGACAATATTTATCATAAATGGATGTTGAATTTTGTCAAAGGCTTTCTCTGCATTTATTGAGATAATCATATGGTTTTTATTTATCAATTTTTAAATGTGGTGTATTACATTGATTGATTTGTGCATACTGAAGAATTCTTGCATCCCTGGGATAAAGTGCACTTGGTCATGATGTATGATCTTTTTAATATGTTGTTGGATTCTGTTTGCTAGAATTTTGTTAATGATTTTTGCATCTATGTTCATCAGTGACATTGGCTTGTAGTTTTCTTTTTTTTGTGGCATCTTTATCAGGTTTTGGTGTTAGGGTGATGGTGGCCTCATAGAATGAGTTTGGAAGTTTACTTTCCTTTGCAATTTCCTGGAAGAGTTTGAGTAGGATAGATGTTCGCTCTTCTCTAAATTTTTGGTAGAATTCAGCTGTGAAGCTGTCTGGTCCTGGGCTTTTTTTTACTGGAAGATTTCTGATTACAGTTTCAATTTCTGTGCTTGTGATGGGTCTGTTAAGATTTTCTATTTCTTCCTGGTTCAATTTTGGAAAGTTGTACTTTTCTAAGAATTTGTCCATTTCTTCCATGTTGTCCATTTTATTTGCACATAGTTGCTGATAATAGTCTCCTATTATCTTTTGTATTTCTGTGTTGTCTGTTGTGATCTCTCCATTTTTATTTCTAATTTTGTTGATTTGATTTTTCTTCCTTGTTTCTTAATGAGTCTGGCTAATGGTTTTTCAATTTTATTTATCTTCTCAAAGAACCAGCTTTTGGTTTTATTGATTTTTGCTATGGTCTCTTTTGTTTCTTTTGCATTTATTTCTGCCCTAATTTTTAAGATTTCTTTCCCTCTACTAACCTTGGGGTTCTTCATTTCTTTCTTTTCTAGTTGCTTTAGGTGTAGAGTTAGGTTATTTATTTTACTTTTTTCTTGTTTCTTGGGTAAGCCTGTATTGCTATGAACCTTCCCCCTAGCACTGCTTTTACAGTTTCCCATAGGTTTGGGGTTGTTGTGTTTTCATTTTCATTCATTTCTATGCATGTTTTGATTTCTTCTTTGATTTGTTGATTATTGTGCAGTGTGTTGTTCAGCCTCCATGTGTTGGGATTTTTCTAACACCATCAACATATACATTTCAGTTCAGTTCAGTCACTTAGTCATGTCTGACTCTTTGTGACCCCATGAACCACAGCATGCCATGCCTCCCTGTCCATCACCAACTCCCAGAATTTACCCAAATTCATGTCCATTGAGTCGGTGATGCCATCCAACCATCTCATCCTCCGTCATCCCCTTCTCCTCCTACTCTCAATCTTTCCCAGCATCAGGGTCTTTTCAAATGTCAGCTCTTTGCATCAGGTGGCCAAAGTATTGGAGTTTCAGCTTCAACATCAGTCCTTCCAATGAACACCCAGGACTGATCTCCTTTAGGATGGACTGGTTGGATCTCCTTGCAGTCCAAGGGACTCTCAACAGTCTTGTCCAACATCACAGTTCAAAGGGATCAGTTCTTCAGCACTCAGCTTTCATTATAGTCCAAATGTCACATCTATACATGACTACTGAAAAAACCATAGCCTTGACTAGACAGACCTTTGTTGACAAAGTAATGTCTCTGCTTTTTAATATGCTGTCTAGGTTGGTCATAACTTTCCTTCCAAGAAGTAAGCGTCTTTTAATTTCATGGCTGCAATCACCATCTGCAGTGATTTTGGAGCCCTCAAAATAAAGTCAGCCACTGTTTCCCCTGTTTCCCCATCTATTTGCCATGAAGTAATGGGACCAGATAACATAATCTTAGTTTTATGAATGTTGAGTTTTAAGTCAGCTTTTTCACTCTCCTCTTTCACTAAGAGGCTCTTTAGTTCTTTTTCACTTTCTGCCATAGGGGTGGTGTCATGTGCATATCTGAGGTTATTGATATTTCTCCCAGCAATCTTGATTCCAGCTTGTGCTTCTTCCAGCCCAGCTTTCTCATGATCTACTCTGAATATAAGTTAAATAATCAGGGTGACAATATACAGCTTTGATGTACTTCTTTTCCTATTTGGAAGTTTGCGGGCACAAAAATTATAGCAGCAATCTTTAACTCACAAACCATCATGGTTTTATTTTGTATTTCCCTGAATATTATAGGGTTTCATTTTTATACATTTAATCTTCTTGAGTTTCTCTTTGTGTAGCTCCTTTTCAAGACTTTGTCCACTTTAGCTAGGTTGTTTCTCTTTTGATTTATTTGTAGGAGGCCATAATTGTACCCTTAGTCACAGCTATACAAGAAAGTCTCCCCACTTTCAGGATTTAATGCAGAGATCATTTCTGTGTCTCTTGATTCTGTGTTTTGACAATCAGCCTCAACTCAGCTCAGCTGCTATCCTCTTAGCTGGTCTTGCTCATGCATTTGCAACTCAGTGCAGAGCATCTCAGCAGTTCTGCTTTAACAGGTGGATATGACTCTTGTCAGAGGAGCCTGCATGCTTCTCCCTCTAGTTTTACATATATATTTGGCTAGACTGTGGTCAACTAACCTGGTTATCACGTCAGCACAGTACTATGATCCATAGTCAGTGAATGGAAAAAAAAATACTCTTCATTTATAGACTCAGAACTGACTCATCAATTCTGCCAAAGTTCACAGGTCCATCTAAGTCAAGGTCAAGTGTTGCTGCTGCTGCTGCTGCTAAGTTGCTTCAGTGTATGGTCCCCTAAAAAATTGTTTGTGTGTTTCCATTCAAATTTGCCCCTGCAGTACACCTAGAATTGGTTTTGCAATATAATATGAAAATGGTCACATATATGTTTGTTTGTTTATTAAATGGAAATCTAAGACAGCATGGATACCAAATCAATCTATCCTAAAGGAAATCAACCTTGAATATTCATTGGAAGGACTGATGTTGAAGCTGAAGCTCTAATACTTTGGCTACCTGATTGTGAAGAGCTGACTCATTGGAAAAGACCCTGATGCTGGAAAAGACTGAGGGCAGGAGGAGAAGCAGGATACAGAGAATGAGGTGGTTGGATGGCATCACCAACTCAATGGACATGAGTTTGAGAAAACTCTGTGTGTTGGTGGTGAACAGGGAAGCCTGCCTTACCACAGTCCAGGGTGTCACAAAGAATTGGATATGACTTAGCAACTGAATAAAAACAACATATCCATATTTTCCACAGATTTTCATGGTAAACTCTGTCATATATAGAGAGCCTATAAGTACATTTCTGGCCTCTTTCTTCTATTTAACTATTCAGTTTTCTGTACTGTGTTATTAAATTGTAAAATAAGTCTTATTTCCAGAATGGTAAATTCTTCAACCAGTTCATCCTAAAGGAAATCAGTCCTGAACATTCATTGGAAGGACTGATGCTGAAGCTGAAACTCCAATACTTTGGGCAGCTCATGTGAAGAGCTGACTCATTTGAAAAGACCTTGATGCTGGGACAGATTGAGGGCAGGAGGAGAAGGGGACGACAGAGGATGAGATGGTTGGATGGCATCACCGACTCAATGGACATGGGTTTGGGTGGACTCCGGGAGTTGGTGATGGACAGGGAGGCCTGGCATGCTGCAGTTCATGGGGTCACAAAGAGTCGGACACAACTCAGCCACTGAACTCAACAGAACTGAAGAATGTCTTGGCTACTTTTAATTAGTTCTTCTTTTATTTAAAATTTGGTATCACTTTGCTGATTTCTACAAGAGAATATGTATGTCAGTCTTTGATTCATGTTGCATTGAAACACTAGATCACTTCAGAGAAAACAAATTTCTTTATAAAACTGAGCTATCCATTTCATGATTATGATGTGAATTTTTAATATTTTAGATGTTCTTTACTGTTTAAACTTTTCTAACTTTATCTACAAAGGCATTTACATAAAGTTTCTTTTAGATTTATTCATAGATAAAGAGTAAGTTTGATATCAGATTCTTGGATAGGCTTTTGCAAGGAAGACTCCTCCCCACATGGCCTCAGTGCAATGCTGTCACACTTAGGGCATGTTGGGGAGTGTGAAGCAGTCTAATGTTTGTTCAGGTGCAGGTATTGAGGCAGGAGTTTTCAAAGACAAAAGGGTATTTTAGTACATTTCTTTTCTGTCTGAAGTGATTCACTTAGAAAAATAAAGGACTGATGCACTGTAATGTTTGTGAGGTGAACAGAGAAAGATGTGTGGGAAGGAGAGGTGAGAACTCAGCAGAGGGTCCCAGGCTTGTTCACCTGGAAGCTGAGGACAGACACGGCTTCCCTGTCCCCTCTATTGTCCCCATCCAGCTGGAAAGTCCTCCAGTTCCCAGGGGGAGGCCCTCTTCTTGTGGGAAAGGTAATGTGATTCTTCTTTCCTTCCAGGTGTTTGACTTTGAACTGACTCCAGAAGACATGAAAGCAATTGATGGCATCAATAGAAATATAAGATATTACGAATTTCTGCTGTAAGTGACTTGCAGATATTTCACATACATGGTTTTTTTTTTTTTTTGCTGTAGCAGGCAGATCAGTAGGGCAACTAAGCTTTTTAAAAACTTGATTCTAGGAAGACAGTCCTGATTCCAGCATAGAAGCCAACCAGAGTCTTCCTGCAGACCTCAAACCAGAGGTTTCCTCCTGGGCTCTGTCTCTGACCAACAGAAATGATTGGGACCTAGGACAGCCCATCAGTAAAATCCTCAGAGTTTACATCGTGGTAATTTCACTACTTTGTGCCCCTAATCCCTGTGCCTGGTGCACCTCCTCTCAGGGCTGAGGGACCCAGTAAACACAGAGGGCACAGTGCCAGCAGCCCACTATTCTTACAGGGACCTGTGAGTATGTTTAATTCTTTTTACATCAGGATAAAAAGGTTATATTAATAAAAACTGTATAATGATTAAGCCTTTTTGGATTACATTCATGTTTTGTTGTTGTTTAGTTGCTTAGTTGTGTCCAACTCTTGGGACCCTCGGACTGTAGCCTGCTACGGTCCATGGGATTCCCAGGCAGGAATACTGGAGTGGGTTGCCATTTTCTTCTGCAAGTTATCTTGCCAATCACTGAACCCATGTCTCCTACTTTGCAGGTGGATCCTTTATCACTGACCACCTGGGAAGCCCCCATTCATGTTATTCCTAACACAATGATAAAACATCTTGTTGACACTTTGTTATGGAGGAAGGTCCCATGAAGGTCAACCTGCAACAGTTTTGAGAAGTCACATGGGCCTGCTTCCCCGCCATCTCCTAAGGGTCTGGTACATTTTCTCCCTTACGGACATTTCTTCTCTAAGACACAGTCCATTTTTTTCAAATTAATCTCTTCATTGATCTTTTTTCCCTATTACAATTCCCATGTCCTCATCCTTGTTATCTCACAAAGCTGAATTACCCATAGATCATGAGCTTAACTGACCCTCCAGTGAGAGACTGCTGTGTCCTTAACAGGACACACTCAGGTAAGATCATCTGGGTCTCTGGTTTCTTGAGTGAAGACTCACTGCAGTTTAGCCTTTGTCCAGCAGAAGTCCATCCCCTGGGGAGCCCCCACCTGCTTGCCTTTGACTTAGTCACTAACAGAATTCCAGCTGCCTCATTACTGCAGGAGAATGTTAGGATTGAAGAGACAGAAGAGAAATTTGGAAGGGAGTTTAGAGAGGAGGGAATGCAAATTATTGATACAGTGAAGATTTCGTTTGAAGGGAAAGCTATCAAAACTCTCCCTATTGTTTGTAAAACTATATCACAATTCTGATAAAATACATGATAAATGAAAAAAAAGGTGAAATCTTACTTTTCTGCCCTTAAAGACTTTTAAGTATAATTCTATCTTCTCCTTCATTAGGCTGTGAATGGCTAGACTTATTCCTCTTTGTGAGCTCAGGTCAACAGCACAGCTCCTGGCACTTAAAATTGCTCAGAATGCACTTTTTAATGAATTGAATTGAAAAGGACAAATTGAATTGAAAAGGAAAAGTTTAAAAAGAAAAGTAGAAACATGGAGAAAAAACAATAGTTATACTAATTACTGAGTAACCGATGTTTTAATACATCATAAATTAAGAAAATATCAATGCCACTTTGTGCTGTATGATTATTCAGGTGACTGCGTGTCTCTTCAATAGATTAGAATTTCCTTAATGAAGACAGTCTGTATTTTTGGGGGTGCTTGGTATCTGCTTATCCATGGATGTGAGAAAAAAGAGCAGCTACTTTGTTTGCTATGATCCTTTTCATCGTCTAGAGACAGAAGTTCCACGAAGGGCGGGAAATGATCTCCAGAGTTAGCCCCAGGTCTTGTGCCCTCTTAAAATTGTAACCTGAGTCAAACTACCTGTCACTGTGGAGTGACGATTACACGTGAATGTTGGGACTGGACGTGCAGGTGCCATGTGCACATGGAGCAGACTCCTGCTGTGTGTTTGTTGGGGGAGAAGGAGGGATGTATTTGTAGATTTTGAATTTTAGGCCATCCTGACTGCACTCACAGAGTAATGCTGTCTATGACAACATGACAGAATTAATAAATGAACCCTCCTCCTTCTCTTTCAGTGGTATCAGTCACCCTGAATATCCATTTTTTGAAGAATATTGATTCTCAGGTCTCACTGTGGTTCTTCAAGAATTTCTTGCTTCTGGGGCTGTGAAGAGGATTTTTGTATGTGGTGACGGTGCTTGAATGAAGTGTCTCAACTTTTGAAAATGCCTTTCCTTGTGAAATAAACAGTTCATGAAACAATTAAAACTTCAAAGTAAGAATGCTCTTTTTTTCTGATAATTAAAAAAATTACAGGAAATTTGGAAAGTAAAATAGAAATGACAGAAAATAAAGATAAGCTGTAATTCACCATTATATAATACTTTGGTACATTTTCCTTATAGAATCCTATACAAATTTGTGTGTATGATTATTTACAAAGACAAATAATCTTCAATCTACATGTTGTATACTTTTCAACTTAGCATAATCATCTTGGTAAGCTAAAATATGATTTAAAAAATCCAGTATTATATTTTTCTCTCTGTAAAGCAGCACATCTGATTCATTTATTTAATTTCTTAATTGTCTGACCATGCTTAGCATTTTGATAAATACTTACATATTTTACCATTCATTCATTGGTTGTCATTCACTCATTCATTCAGCAAAACTTTATTGAACATTCTTCAGTAAGACATTGTTTTATCAATATATATTAACTAAATGAGAAATCCTTGAGTTTATAGTCTAGTGGAGGATGGGACAGTGAATGTCATCAGGAGAATTTAGCTGTTAGAAATGGGTAGGTGTCTGTTGAGAAAATCCTGCACAATCTCTCACATTTCAGTCCATCTGTTAGGCAGAGACACCAACTACCTTTAATCCCACACAACTTTTCACTTGTACAAGAAACAGCCTTGAAACATAGAGACAGTGGCTCCTTGCATTTCTCTGAAACAGAAAACGTTAAGTCCAGGAAAGAAGAGTGTTCATGTAACATTTGAAGGCCAGCAAGTTGGCTGATGTGGGTGGAGTTTAGTGAGGGAAGAAGACAGGAGTTGAAGATAAGCCAGAGAGCCAGTGGGGCCATGGGGTCTGTGTCATGTGGGTTTTTGAGAGGTCTTTATTCTGAGAGAAGTGGAGAATGATATTTTGGTTTTGAGCACAGTAGTTACATGAGCTGACATGTTTTCAAAAAAAATCACTCTGGTTGTTATGTTTAGAAGAAAAAGAGTAAAAAGGGCCCTTTTTTAGGACTCTACAGGAATTTAGGTGAGAGGTAATGTTGGCTGGAACCACAGAAGGAGCAGTAAAGATGGCCAGAGGTATTGGAATAGGAACTTATTTTAGGGGCAGCATTAACTAGATTGCTAACATGTTGGACATATGGTGAAAGGTAAAGGGGAATCAAAGTTGACTCCAGGTGTTTGTGTTTAAGTAACAGGAAATGCAGATGCCATTTGCTCAGATGGAGACAATTCGGGGAATCTCATTTTTGTGGGAAGATCATGAGTTCAGTTATAGAAACTCATCTTTCAAATGCCTTTAGGTATCCAAGTGAAGATGTGTGCATAGAATTGGACATGCAAATCAATTACAGAAAAGTTTTAGACAAAATATTCATATCTGAAAATTGTTAAATATAGTCTCTTAAAACCATGTAACTAACCAGTCAGAGATATTACATTATACAGTGAGTGGTGTGGACAGGATAGTTAAGCTTCATGAGAAATAAGCATTAAGAAAATCCTTAAAAAAAACACCCCAAAACTGAAGGAACCAGCAAAAGAGGCTGAAAAGGATCAGTGAGTGAAGTAGGAGGGACTGTTCTTACAAGGCATGTGAAATAAGTGTTTGAAGGAGAAAAGAGTCCAGTGCTTTCAATGGGTCAAGTAAAAGAAGATTGAAAATGCACCACTGGATTCAGCAGTTAACCTTGGCAGGATCAAGTGCAGCTTTGATAGAGTAGTGAAGGCAAACCCTGAGTAAAGTTGGTTCAAGAAATGATGTAAAGAGACCAATGTGGAACAGAGTATACACAGTTTTCAAAGACTTTGCTTTAATGAGTGGAATCAGTCAGTCACTATGGAAGAAAGTGCAATCAAGAATCAAGGCTCCTGTGCTTGGGGAGATGACCACCTGCCTCTGAGGTCAGAGGAACATTCCAGTAAAGGGTAAAACTCATGATGCAGCAGATGGAGGCGGGGCTGACTTGAACCACATCTGTCTTAGTTAACGCTGCTGTTATAACAAATGACCAAAAACTTTGTGCTTTGAAACAACACCAAGGTATTCATTTATATATCTGGAGGTCACAAATTCAAAATACAGTTCTGAGGTCTAAAATCAAAGTGCCAGCAGGCTTGTGGTATTTTCTGGAGTTTGTAGGGGAAATCCATTTTGTTGCTTTATCCAGCTCCTAGAGAACAGGTCTTGGGTTGTTGGAAGAGTGTGTTTGCTAAGAATATAGCATTCTCTTGGTAATATTCTGTTATCCTTTGCCCTGCTACATTTGTACCCCAAGGCCAAACTTTCCCATTACTCCGGGTATCTCCTGACTTTCTACTTGTGCATTCCAGTCCCCTATGATGAAAAGGACGTCTTTTTTTTTGGTGTTATATCTAGAAGTTCTTGTAGGTCCTCATAGAACGTTCATCTTCAGCTTCTCCTGCATTTGTGGTTGGGGCATAGACTTAGATTACTGTGATATTGAATGGTTTACCTTGGAAATGGATTGAGTACCTTGTCATTTTGAGATTTCACCTAAGTACTGCATTTTGGATTCTTTTGTTGACTATGAGGGTTACTCCATTTCTTCTACGGGATGCTTCCCTACACTAGTTGATATAATCATCATCTGAATTAAATTCACCTATTCCCATCTATTTTAGTTCACTGATTCCTAAAAAATCCATATTCACTCCTGCTGTCTTCTGTTTGACTAAATCCAATTTACCTAGATTCATGGTCCTAATGTTCCAGGTTCCTATGCAATACTGTTCTTTAAAGCATCAGACTTTACTTTCACCACCAGACACATCCAGAGCTGGGTGTCATTTCCTCTTTGGCTCAGCCTCATCATTCTTTCAGGTTGTATTTCTCCACTCTTCCCTAGCATATAACATATTGGACACCTACTGTCCTGGCAGAGTCATCTCTCAGGGTCGTATCTTTTTTGCTTTTTCCTACTGTTCATGGGGTTCTCAAGGCAAGAATTCTAAGTGGTTTGCTATTCCCTTCTCTAGTGAGCCAAGTTTTGTTGGAACTCTCCACCATGACTCATCCATCTTGGGGGCCATGTATGGCATGACTCATGAGTTACACAAGGCTGTGATCCATGTGATTATTTTTGTTACTTTTCTATGATTGTGGTTTTCATTTTGGAGGTCATGGGATTGAAATTCTTGCTCCTTCTGTCTGCCTTGTGATGGATGAGGATAAGAGGCTACCTGATGGGAGGGACTGGCTGTGGGGGAAACTGAGTCTTGCTCTGGTGGGCAGGGCCATGTTCAGTAAATCTTTTATCCAATTCCTTGCTAATGGGTGGGACTGTGGTTCCTCCCTGTAGTAGGGAAAATTACTAGGCCATTCAGGCATGACCTAAATCAAATCCCTTATGATTATACAGTGAAAGTGACAAATAGATTCAAGAGATTAGATCTGATCCAGAGTGCCTGAAGAACTGTGGATGGAGGTTCATAATATTGTACAGTAGGCAGTGACTGAAACCATCCCCAAGAAAAAGAAATGCAAGAAGACAAAATGGTTGTCTGAGGAGGCCTTACAAATCCCTGAGAAAAGAAGAGAAGTGAAAGGCAAAAGAGAAAGGGAAATACATAGGCAACTGAATGCAGAGTTCTGAAGAATAGCACAGAGAGATAAGAACACCTTCATAAGTGAACAAAGCAAAGAGGTAGATTAAAACTATATAATGAGAAAGACTAGAGATCTCTTCAAGAAAATTAGAGATACCAAGGGAACATTTCATGTGAAGATGACCATAGAAAGGACAGAAACTGTAAAGATCTAACATGCTATGCTAAGTCTCTTCAGTCGTGTCCGACTCTGTGTGACCCCATAGACAGCAGCTCACCAGGCTATTCTCCAGGCAAGAATACTGGAGTGGGTTGCCATTTCCTTCTCCAATGCATGAAAGAGAAAAGTGAAAGTGAAGTCGCTCAGTCATGTCGGACTCTTAGTGACCCCATGGACTGCAGCCCACCAGGCTCCTCTGTCCATGGATTTTCCAGGCAAGAGTACTGGAGTGGGGTGCCATTGTCTTCTCCAAGATCTAACATAAGCAGAGGAAATTAAGAAAAAAGTGGCAAAAATACACAGCAAAATGTACAAAAAAGGTTCTAATGACCTGGATAACCAGGGTGGTATGTTCAATCACCTAGAGCCAGACATCCTGGAGTGTGAAGTCAAGTGGGCCTTAGGAAGCATTACTATGAACAAAGCTATTGGAGGTGAAGAATTTCCAGCCAAGTTATTTCAAATGCTAAGGGATGATGTTGTTAAAGTGTTGCACTCAACATGGCAGCTAATTTGGAAAACTCAGCAGTGGAAAAGGTCAGCTTTCTTTCCAATCCCAAAGAATGGCAGTGCCAAGTAATGTTCAAACTGTTACATAAGTGTGCTCATCTCACAGGCTACCAAAGTCATGCTCAAAATCCTTCTAGTTAAGCTTCAATAGCAGATATACAAGCTGGATTTGGAAAAGGCAGAGGAACCAGAGATCAAATTGCCAACATCCATTTGATCACAGAAAATGCAAAAGAATTCCTGAAAAACATCTACTTCTGCTTTATTGACTAGGCTCATGCCTTTGACAGTATGGATCACAACAAATTGTGGATACATCTTAAAGAGTTGGCAATACCAGACCACCTTACCTGCCTCCTGAGAAACCTGTATGCAGGCCAAGAAGCAACAGTTAGAATTGGATATGGAATGACAGAGTGGTTCAAAATTGGGAAACAGGCACATCAAGGCTGTATATGGTCAGCATGCTTATCTATATTACATGCAGAGTACATCCTACAAAATGCCAAGCTGGATAAATCACAAGCTGGAAACAAGATTTGGGGAGAAATATCAATAACCTCATGTATGCAGATGATGCCACCCTTATGGCAGAAAGGCAAGAGGAACTAAAGAGCCTTTTGATGTAGGTGAAATAGGAGAGTGAAAAAGCCAACTTGAAACTCAACATTCAAAAAACTAAGATCACAGCATCTGGTCCCATCACTTCATGGCAAATAGATGGGGAAACAATGGAAACAGTGACAGATTTTATTTTCTTGGGCTCCAAAATCACTGAGGATGCTGACCTTAAAATTAAAAACTCCTTGGGAGAAAAACTATGACAAACCTGGGCAGCATATTAAAAAGGAGAGAGATCATTTTTCCGACAAAGTTCTGTGTAGTCAAAGCTCTGTTTTTTCCAGTAGTCATGTACTGATGTGAGTTGGACCATAAAGAAGACTGAGTGCTGAAGAATTGATGTTTTCAAACTGTGATGCCAGATAAGGCTCTTGAGAGTCCCTTGGACAGCAAGGGAATCAAACCAGTCAATCCTAAAGGAAATCAACACTGAATATTCATTGGAAGGACTAATGCTAAAGCTGAAGCTCCAATACTTTGGTCATCTGACCAGAAGAGGCAACTCATTGAAATAGACCCTGATGCTGGGAATGATTAAGAAAATGAGAAGACGGTGACAGAGGATGAGATGGTTAGATGGCATCAACAACTCGATGGATATGAGTTTGAGCAAACTCTGGGAGCCAGTGAAGGGTAGAAGTGTCTGGCATGCTGCAGTCCATGCTGTGGTAGAGTTGGACATCACTGAGGGATTGAACAGCAGGAGAACACTCCGTTCTTGGTCTTGTAGACTCTCCCGCCATCTCAGAGACAGTGCATAGTGTCTTCGAGTCTCTTATCTAATGCTCCTGTCTTCCCACCTATCTTTGACTACAACCCTCCCAGGTCCCACATGTAAGGACTTTGTGATTACACCAGGGTGACCCAGGTAATCCAGGAACCTCCCCGTCTCATGGTTTTAATCACCTTTGCTAAGTAGTTCCCCAATCAGTTTCAGAACTTGTGCCTTCTGCAGTGGAAGCACAGAATCCTCACCACTGGACCACCAGGGAAGTCCCAGGTTGAGAAAATTTTAGCCATATTTTCATTAGATACATTTTCTTCCCCTTTTCCTCTCTCTTCTCTTTCTGGAACCCCTATCATGTGAATGTTAGTATGTTCTATTTTGTAGTTAGAATAACATTCTTATTACTGTTCTGAATTCTGGTAAATTATTAATATCTATCTTATTAGCAGATTTTTTTCCATTGTTTCATTTGAAACAGATTTCTCTGTCTTCTTATTTTGTTTAACATCCTCTGTCTCTATGAAATTAGGTGAAAAAGTTACCTGTCCTGGTTTTGCGGGGCTGTCCTTTTGTGGACGTGTCCCTGTGCAGTCTGTGTGCCCAGAGGCTTTGCGGGCAGAACTCAAGCTGAGGTGGGCAGGTGACCCTTTCCTAGGGCCTGCTGGCAACTGTCACCTCGGTGGGAGGGGGAGGGGAAGACTAGAGCCAGAGCCCAGTGTGAGCAAAGGCTTCGCCTGTGCTCAGTGGCTGTCCCCACCCAACTGGGCCAGGTGGGTCCCAAGATGCTGGAGCAGAACTCTGAGGGTTGTGTCCAGACTGGTTCCACCCTGTGTAAGTGTGCACCCACCTCCTCCACTCTGGCACCTTTGCCCCAGAGGGTGGCAGAGCTGGAGGGAGGCATGCTGGAGCAGCCCCTGGTGCGGGTGGCCGTGCCTGTGGTGCAGCCCTGGCACACCATCAGAGCCCCAGACCCCGCTCCTCGGGCCCGTCTGGCCTCCCTGCCCCGTCCAGATATGTGTGTGTTCCTGTGTGTGTGTGTGTTCATAATTGGCTACCTGAAACAGCAGGCAAATACTCACTCTTGATAGATCTTGTTCCTTGTCCTGCTGGCTTTCACTAGTTTGCCTGGCATTCTCCTTGTCTTTGTTTCATCCCAACAGGAAAGCTAAGGGTGACTCAGTTCATTTCTGAGTCAACATCTTGCCTGGCCCATGGGTGGCTTTCTGAGTCCAGTGAATTTATGACTGTTTTTGAATGCCCTATGGCTTCCAAATCCACACCCCAGTTCTACTCAGGGTTTTATCAATACATGGTCCAGTCTATGGCTTCACCCTTATTCCTTTGTCCTTGGTTCTGTGTGTGTATATATAGTTCCCCTGCAGCTGCAATAGCCATTCCAGCTGCTCTTCAGTTTAAGCTTAGAGTTAACTGAAACAGGCACCAGTCCCCAGAAAGCCCCCAAGTTGGTTGGAACATTGCACAGTTGGTTTTCTTTGATCACTCTGGATTCAGGGAAGCAACTGGGGGCTGATCAAGATTGCACTGTCCCAGGCAGGAGGAGGGTGCAGGTGAGTAATACACGAGGAAATTTCCTACCATTCTGTTCTTGATTTTTCCTAATTGTGTGTTCACTTTGTTGCTGTAGATCTTTGAGTGTTTTCCAGAGATCTTAGGAGGTTTTGCAGCTGCTTTCTCTTTCATTTCTTGCCTTTCCAAGGGAGAATTCACCATTTTGCAACTTCACCATTTTGCTGACATCACTATATATGTTAAATTTTGTTTAACTTCACCACACCCCCATATATCAGTGCATCACAATTTCCCTTACTCTTTCCAAATGTGTTATAATTTATGTACCTTATGCAGGAGACTCGGGTTCGATCCCTGGGTCAGGAAGATCCCCTGGCGAAGGAAATAGCAAACTACTCCAGAATTTTTACCTGGAAAATCCCATGGCTGGAGGAGCCTGGTGGGCTACACCCCATGGGGTCGCAAAGAGTTGGACATGACTGAGCGACTAACACACATGTAGTTTATTGGGTTTTCTCTTATGAATAATGTTCAACAAGTTAGTAAATTATGTAAAGTATGTATCAGTTACATTATGAAAGTACTCTGGGTGTGTGCTAAGCTGTTTTAGTCCCATCTGACTCTTTGCAACCCCATGGACTGCAGCCCACCAGACTCCTCTGTTCATGGGATTCCCCAGGCAAGAATATTGAAGTGGGTTGCCATGCCCTCCTTCAGGGGATCTTCCCAACCCAGGGATTGAACCCAGTGATAGAAACTGTACATCTCCTTCTTTGGCAGGAAGGTTCTTTACCACTAGGGCCACCTGGAAAGCAAGTGTACTCTAAAGGTTACATAACTAAGTACAACATAGAAACACTCAGAGTCTCTTTGCACACTGCACATGGTATCCTAAAGCTATTAATAATTAACCTCCGATAAATACTTTTCCAAAATGTCTGGTTGAGGTATCCTGTTCAGGATTTCACCACTGTCAAGTCTGTAAAGCAAAATAAGTTTGCTGGTGGGAAATGTTAAAAGGAAAATTTACTTTCATTTGAAGTTTTGATTCTTTATTAAGGTATAACATTTTCAAAAATGCTGTTATCACTTTTATATTTTGTGGTGTGTGTATGTGTGCTGTTTGTACTGTAAGATAGTTGTTTCAGTTTATGTTTGATTGAGATTGGGCCTATAATAGGAAATAAAAAAAGATTGGTGTGTGGAAATTTCTAGTTTAACTAATGGTCATTAATCACTCAGCTGATCTCAATTTATACAATACTTTAGGTTATACTGATAAAAAAAAATCAAACAAGTTAACTCTCTGACTCCATGGGCATTAGATAATCACACTTCTACAATGCATCTGCTAACATTGGACAGTGCAGCTGGAGTGTTACCTTCTTGTTATTTATAACCTCTGAAGGCAGAAGAAAAAATCAATCTGCTTACTCAGAGGAACAACAGGCAATGGATTCCAAAAGCCAGAAGGTGAAGCTTAATGATGGCCACTTCATTCCTGTCCTTGGATTTGGAACCTATGCACCTCCAGAGGTAACAGTAATGGTTTGGGGTTGAGATATAAATAGTAGTGGATGTGACATGAGCAGAAGGGACTTGGGTTGTCAAGCACTAAGTTCCTGTGTGACTCTGGGGGGGTCATGTGGTTCCACTAGCCAGGTTAGAACATACCCTGTGAAAGGGGAGATAGCATCCAGTCTCCACTCTGCATCAGGGTCTGAGGCTGTGCTCACCTGCAGATTACTCTGGCTTTCCTTCCAGTTTCCATCTCTTTCCCAGATTGGCAGAAGAGGTGAGACTTGGCTGTGGAGAATACTTACTGTCAGCTGCTTTGCTTTAAGGATGATTGCAATGGTGGGGTTTCTCTGTAGATTTTATTAGTTCAAGAACTATTTCCTCCTTCCAAAAAGATATGACACAGAGAAGTTTTTAGGTGGAAGGTCCTGAAGATGAAGTGACTGAAAAATAATGGGAGAAAATTGTTTTTCTACTGTGGGGTGCCTGGTAGGTGCCAGGGCAGGAACACTCCAGCTGTGTTTTGCCCTGTGCTTCTGTTTCTGCTTGGAAACTTCTTCTGATGGCAACTATAGTATCATTTGAGGTGATGAGATGCAATCTTACAGGCCAGGTTTTGTAATGTATCTGTGTGTTTTGTAATATGTTTTTATTTAAGTATTGTTTTCAACACTGGGGTATAAAAGAGGAGCTGGTAGACAAGTCTCTATGCTGTAAACCAGAAAATCTGCTATCTATCTTGTGTTTATAGTATGTAGTTGTGACAATGGACTGGTCCTTAAACTTTGAGCCTCATGTTTTTCATCTATAAAACCGATGGAAATAGTTAGACACATTTTGGAAACAGAAGACAGTACTTTGTAGTACAAATTGGGGTGAGGGGAGGGAAGTGTCCAGGCTGTTACTGAAGCTCAGTGGGTTCATTCCTTGGTATACACAAATACCCGAGCATTTAAGATAATCCAGGACTAGCCCTAACAGAGAGAAGCTACACCAACTATCTCCCTCCTTGAAACAGGAATGAGTCTGAATCACATAAAAAGAAATAGAATATTATTCAATATTAAAAATGAAATTAATCCTGTCATTTACAACCACACAGATGAACTAACTTTAAGCTAAGTGTAATAAGCCATAAACAGAAAGACAATTACTGTATGATCTTATAGGTAAAATATAAAAAAGTGGAACTCATAGAAGAAAGAGTAGAGAATGGTGACCAGAAGGTGGTGATAAGTCTAGGAAAAATGAAAAGATGTTGGTCAAGGGTACAAACTTTCAGTCCTAAGATGAATAAAGTCTGAACACCTGATGTATAGCATGGTGATTATAGTTAAAGATAATGGACTATATCTTGAGATTTTGTAGAGACTAGAACTTAAATTTTCTTACAAACATGCCCTAAATTTAAGTATGTGAGGTGATGGATCTGTTGCCTAGGTTGATTGTGGTAATCATTAGCAATGTATGCTGCTGCTGCTGCTAAGTCGCTTTAGTCGTGTCTGACTCTGTGCGACCCCATAGACAGCAGCCCACCAGGCTTCCCCATCCCTGGGATTCTCCAGGCAAGAATACTGGAGTGGGTTGCCATTTCCTTCTCCAATGCATGAAAGCGAAAAGTGAAAGTGAAGTTGCTCAGTTGTGTCCGACTCTAGTGACCCCATGGACTGCAGCCTACCAGGCTCCTCGGTCCATGGGATTTTCCAGGCAAAAGTACTGGAGTGGGGTGCCATTGCCTTCTCCATTAGCAATATATACTTATATGAAAATATCACTTTATTCAATATACATGCTTTTTATTTGTATTCTGTGTGGCTTCACTGGGAGACAGAAGTCTTAGAAGCTTTCACATGATTCTTGATGCTTTTACCAGGCATTTTACACCTTTGTTGATTTTGCCTCAAACATCTCACAGTATAAATCTTATCCATAACTACAACTTTATGCTGAGTCCTTTAGATCTTCCAGCAAATCACTGAACCTGGAGGTTGTCTTGGGGTCCTCTGAGGCCTGTGATCAACCATGGGCCATCTGGGATTGAAGGGTTCCTTGGTGCCCATTTAATCTCTGGCCAGGAACATTCAGAGAAACTGTCATGAGTTTATCACAACACTTGCAGAATGAACCAAAAACACAAAGAAATGCTGATTCTCAGGAAGATCAATCTTGCGCCTTAGCAATCTCTTGATCATGTAGATACTCAACTTCTACCTTGTTGCTTATGTAGGCTGCTAAGAGAGAAGCTCTGGAAATCACCAAATTTGCTATAGAGGTTGGGTTCCGCCATGTTGACTGTGCTCATGTGTACCAAAATGAAGAGCAAGTTGGTCAGGCCATTCGAAGCAAGATTGCAGATGGCACTGTGAAGAGAGAAGACATATTCTACACCTCAAAGGTGCTGTGTGTTGAGTGTGTGCACATGTGTCCAAGTGATTTTGCCCAGGTGACAATTATATAATAGGATCATTGTTCAGTGAATGATTGGTGAACTATTCTTACATACATTCCTGAAGTATTAGGGTTCCCTCATGGTTCAGTGGTTAAGAGTTGGTGCTTTAATGCCATGAGCCCAGATGTATCCTTGGTCAAGGTAGTAATATCCCACAAGCCAAGTGGTAAGGAAAAAAAGTTACCTAAAGTGTTATTAATACAACTTCCATTCTTTAACCTCTGCAGCTTTGGTTAACTTCCCTTCGACCAGAGTTGGTCCGACCAGCCTTGGAAAAATCACTGAAAAATCTTCAACTGGACTATGTTGATCTCTATATTATTCATATTCCAGTGGCTCTGAAGGTTAGAACTTTCTGTGATCACATCATTTTGTATCTTGTGTTAGAATGTGCATCAACTTTCTTGGATGGTTGGATAAAGATTTTTCTTAGTAGGTTGAAGGGATGATTACACTAGAGTAGAATCCCCCAAATAATCATTTGTAATCATCTTTTTACTGAGTTTCTTGGAATCTCTTACAAGACTCCCAGGGAAAGGTATTAAATAATCTGAGTTTTTCTACCTGAAAAGCTTGAGAAATAAGCCAGTTATGCACACAGTCCTGGTTATGACTCTTGAGTCTCTGGGGATTTCATGAACCAAGAGTTTGGTGCATCTGTGGTGAGCATGACACTGCCTTACATTGAACATGATGACTTTATCTTGTCTTTCATCCTTTTAAGTTGAGCAGATTTGGTGGTGCTCCCTCTGGGTGTGTCTAAACCTCATGCCTTTATAGGGACTTGGAAGACCTTGCCTACACTCTTGCCTGTCTTCAGGATGATGTTTGTAAATTGCAGTTAGCCGATAAGAACGGTTTACTTAGAATTCTTGATTTCAAGTTATAGAAATCAACTCAAGTCATCTGTTGCAAAATCGCTTAGTGGATTATGTGGATGGCAAGTCCCAGTCACAGACAGATTTTAAGAGTTGCAGTACTCTTCAAAAATGTCTCTTAATTTCTATCCCTTATCATGGCTTTACTCATGGTATTATTTATGTTTACTGAACATTTTCCATTGGTAGCAAATATGGCCTTGGAGCAGTTCAAGGCTCATGGTCACGAATTTGAGAGCTTGTCTGGATCTTCCACATTCCATATCCACCTAACTTGAGCCTTGCTGGTTCATATGCCTGCCCTATGGCATCTGATCCTCAGAGAGAAAAGAAAGTGATTGCAACATTTATGCTGGAAATAAAGTCCATATAACTTACTACCAGTTCTAGCTCAAGAGAGCCATTTCAAAATAGACAAGTACAAGGAACAGACAAAATTCACAGAAATCACTGTGAGTCACTTTTAGGACCTAGAAAAATTGTATTTATTGCAACATATATTAAGTATGAGAGATTAGAATAAGCCTCCATCCTAAAGACACTGTTCACAACTCCACAAACAAGTCACTTTGCAGATATTAGTATCTAGAAACTTTAAATCTGTCTCATGGATGTTTAATTCCTGATGCCTGTCACCCTGGATAAAGGTTGGGAAATTATTTTGTGACATCTCTAAAATGCCTGCTTCTGTTCCAGCCAGGGGAGGAATTATTTCCAAAAGATGAAAATGGAAAACTGATATTTGACTCGGTGGATCTCTGTCTTACATGGGAGGTGAGTCCAGGGAGGAGAGAACCAGGAGAGGAGCCAGAAGAGGGGGAACCTCCTTCATTTCTTCCACCTGTGAGAATGAGCTGTGGCCCATCAGACTCAGCAGTTCATGAATCTAAGGGTTGTGATGTTGAGGTTGTGGGGAGGAAACCATTGCTGAAATGTTCACAGAGAGGAACGAAGAGGGAGAATATGGGAGAGTGCAGACAGGTATCTCTTTCCTTCCATGTGATGTCTTCTCTAGGGTTTTTCTAGGGAGGAGACAGTAATTCTTCCTGTGTCATGACTTTTTCCACTTTTTTCTTCTTGAAAATCAATGCTAATTCTTGATGGATGACGGTGATTACCGATGTTTCTCAGCATTTATTCTTGCTCTATCATTCCATGTAATTGTTCACCACCCCTCCTTTCCAGGCCCTGGAGAAGTGTAAGGATGCAGGGCTGACCAAGTCCATCGGGGTGTCCAACTTCAACCACAAGCAGCTGGAGAAGATCCTGAACAAGCCGGGGCTCAAGTACAAGCCCGTCTGCAACCAGGTGAGCAGCTCAGCTCCTCTCCGTCCTGCTCTTCACAACCTCCTTCTTGCACTGGAGCCAGATGTCTGTCTTTCCTCTCCTCCTATTCATCTGACCTTTGTGGACAGAAGATTCTAGAGTACAGAGCCTCTGTCCGGATGGTGTGAATAGAATCCATAATGGTATCTCTGTCTGATAAATTTGGGTGGAAAAGGTGGGGAAAGCTTCCAGGTAAATTACGGGTAGAGGCCAGAGGCATTTTTCTGAGATGAAAGCATGACCAGAAACTAGATGGGAAACTGCTTGTAGCAAACTGTGTATAGGAAGGAAAACCATGAAAAGATGGAATGGGAAGTGAATAAAAAAGAAAAAATCATGTAAGACTGGCTTAAGAATTTGTGTGGAGTTTTGATGGCTAAATCCTTAGTCTTGGTGGTCTCATCCTTTATGGGCCTTCAACAGGGAGCACAGTACAAAAAAACGTGCTGGGGATGATGAAAACCATCTAGGTTAGAGGGCGAAATTAAAGGTTCATGGTAATACTAACAGTAGATAAAATATTTATTCTGAAACTTTTACTCAGATGTAGAGCCCATATTTTGATTACTCAATTTTGGACTTGTTCTCCCATCCATTTCCATCATAAAATTAACTATATAAACACACTTTTCTCTATTTCACTCTTGCTGTTGATATTTCAAGTTTCCAGTTAATGTTACAGTTTTTCCCTCAGCATTTTTTTAACCTTTTAATCTTTCTCTCTCCTGTTAATATTACCTTTGCATATAATCTGATACTGTTCTCTTTGGGCATTCTACAGGTGGAATGTCACCCTTATCTCAATCAGAGCAAACTGTTGGATTTCTGCAAGTCACACGATATCGTTCTTGTTGCCTTTGGTGCTCTGGGATCCCAACGAGTAAAAGAATGGTACTGAATCCTATTGAAGACAACTGGAATTTTCCCTGAAATTCAATTTTTGATGAAATAGTTTACATTATACGGTGCTCAGATAGCTCTCATAGGCAGGGGGGAGAGCGGGGAGGGATGAAATGAATTCTTCTCTTTTATCATCCCATCACCCAGGCTGTTTTCCCACATTGTATTAGCTTGTCAACTCATCAGTAATAAATGTCTGCATTAAAATCTGCATATAGTCCCCCAGTTGAGATCAGAGACACAGCATTATGTCATGATTTACTTATTTATTAACCACGGAACACATTTCTAAAAATAGATGTTCCAAAGCCCTTACCTTATGTCTAAAATTAGGATAATAATATGTAACTCATAGATCAATCATGTTAGAAAAAATTTCGATGAACCATTTTTGTAAACATCTATAGAATAATGATTAAATAAATGTCTCTTATTTTGAGACCTCTCAATTAGTACCTTAGAAAAGTGAAATTTAAAAATGATCCCTGTTTTTTTTCCTTCTGTTTCTCTATTCATGCTCTTGATAATAGAAGAAAAACAACCTCTCAGATTTAAAGAACAATCCATGAGTTTGGCAGTCCTGGTCTCAACTCAATAATGCATCTGAATCACCTGCAGAGCTCTGTAAACACAGAATGGGAGGTTACACAGTTGAGGTCCTGATTCAGTTTGTCTTCAGCTAAACCATGGAATTTGTATTTCTTACAAGATCCCAAGTGATGCTGATGCTGTTGGTCCATGAACCACACTTTGAGAAGCCCTGTCTACCGTGGACCTTCTTGGTCTGTTTGAGAACCTAAGACAAATGAGTCTCATCCTCATCATTTCTGAATTTCCTTCCAGGGTGAACCTGAACCACCCCATTCTCTTGGAGGACCCAGTTCTCTCTGCCATTGCCCAAAAGCACAAGCAGACCCCAGCTCTAGTTGCCCTTCGCTACCAGATACAACGTGGGGTTGTGGTTCTGACCAAGAGTTTCAACAAGAAGCGGGTCAAAGAGAACATACAGGTGATGATGAGTGAGACTGTGGGCAGAGGGCTCCTAGGGAATATCCTTCACAAGGGTCATTCTGTGTCCATCTCTCAGGACTTTCCTTGAGTCAAAATGAGTTACCTGCTCTTTCCCGTGCATGAAAGCTTTGTGTGTATTCCTGGTGGTTTGCTCCAACTGATGTGACAACAGGAGAGTTGGCATGGCTGCAGAGGGTTACGGTTGGACAGAAAGCAGAGATTTTTAACTCTAGTGCTATGTCTTCAATTTATTCTGTCACGTTGTACAAATGATATCTGTTTGTCTTTGTTCTCAACTGATGAAATTGCATTATGTGATTTTTTTTAGACTGTTTTGTGTGTTTTGACAAAATACTACAGCCTGAGTGACTGAGAAAAAAGTGAAATTTGTTTCTCACAGTTCTGAAGCTGGAGGTCTGAGGTCAGGGTGCCCGTGTGGTCAAGTAAGGGCCCTCCTCCAGGTCACAGGCTTCTCCTTGTACCTTAACATGGTGGAGGGGGCTGCAGAGCTGTCCCAAGTCTCTTATATTATATGATATTTAAAAAATCTCATTCATGAGGGCTCCACAATCATGTCCTAATCACCTCTCAAAAACTCATTTTCTAACACCATCAAGATGTGAATTAGGGGGCACACATTTATGGCAGTGATCTTTAACCTCCTTTTTAAATTAAATTAATTAATTTATTTTAATTGGAGGCTAATTATTTTACAATATTGTAGTGGTTTCTGCCATACACTGACATGAATCAGCCATGGGTGTACATGTGTTCCCCATCCTGAACCCACCTCCCACCTCTCTCCTCATCCCATCCCTCAGGGTCACCCCCGTGCACCAGCTCCGAGCACCCTGTCTCATGCATTGAACCTGGACTGGCGATCTGTTTCACATATGATAATATACATGTTTCAATGCTATTCTCTCAAATCATCCCACCCTTGCATTCTCCCACAGAGTCCAAAAGACTGTTCTTTACATCTGTGTCACTTTTGCTGTCTCACATATACAGTCATCATTACCATCTTTCTAAATTCCACATATATGCATTAGTATACTGTATTGGTATTTTTCTTTCTGGTTTACTTCAATCTGTATAATAGGCTCCAGTTTCATCCAGCTCATTAGAAATGATTCAAATGCATTCTTTTTAATGGCTGAGTAATATTCCATTGTGTATATGTACCACAGCTTTCTTATCCATTCGTCTGCCGATAGACATCTAGGTTGCTTCTATGTCCTAGCTATTGTAAACAGTGCTGCAGTGAACATTGGGATACACATGTCTATTTCAATCCTGATTTCCTCGATGTGTATGCCCAGCAGTGGGATTGCTGGGTCTTATGGCAGTTGTATTTCTGTTTTTTTTTTTTTTTTTTAAAGAATCTCCACACTGTTATCCATAGTGGCTGTACTAGTTTGCATTCCCACCAACAGTGTATGAGGATTCCCTTTTCTCCACATCCTCTCCAGCATTTGTTGTTTGTAGACTTTTTGATAGCAGCCATTCTGACTGGCATGAAATGGTACCTCATTGTGGTTTTGATTTGCATTTCTCTGATAATGAGTGATGTAGAGCATCATTCCATGTGTTTGTTAGCCATCTGTCTGTCTTTGGAGAAATGTCTGTTTAGTTCTTTGGCCCATTTTTTGATTGGGTAGCTTATTTTTCTGGAATTGAGCTGCATGAGCTGGTTATATTTTTGAGATTAATTCTTTGTCAGTTGCTTCATTTGCTATTATTTTCTCCCATTCTGAAGGCTGTCTTTTCATCTTGCTTATAGTTTCCATCATTGTTCAAAAGCTTTTAATTTTAATTAGGTCCCATTTGTTTATTTTTGCTTTTATTTCCATTACTCTGGGGGGTGGGTCATAGAGGATCCTGCTGTGATTTATGTCAGAGAGGGTTTGCCTATGTTTTCTGCTAGGATTTTTATAGTTTCTAGTCTTACGTTTAGATCTTTAATCCATTTTGAGTATACTTTTGTGTATGGTGTTAGAAAGTATTCTAGTTTCATTCTTTTACAAGTGGTTGACCAGTTTTCCCAGCACCACTTGTTAAAGAGATCATCTTTTCTCCATTGTATATTCTTGCCTCCTTTGTCAAAGATAAGGTATCCATAGTTGTGTGGATTTATCTCTGGGCTTTCTATTTTGTTCCATTGATCTATATTTCTGTCTTTGTGCCAGTACCATATTGTTATGACTGTAGCTTTGTAGTAGAGCCTGAAGTCAGGCAGGTTGATTCCTCCAGTTCCATTCTTCTTTCTCAAGATTGCTTTGGCTATTCAAGGTTTTTTATATTTCCATACAAATTGTGAAATTATTTGTTCTAGCTCTGTGAAGAATACCATTGGTAGCTTGATAGGCATTGCATTGAATCTATAGATTGCTTTGGGTAGTATACTCATTTTCACTATATTGATTCTTCCGATCTATGAACATGGTATATTTCTCCATCTATTTGTGTCTTCTTTGATTTATTTCATCAGTGTTTTAGAGTCTTATATATATAGGTCTTTTGTTTCTTTCAGTTCAGTTCAGTTCAGTCACTCAGTCGTGTTCGACTCTTTGTGACCATCACCTGTCCATCACCAATTCCCAGAGTTCACTCAAACTCACATCCATTGAGTCGGTGATGCTATCCAGCCATCTCATCCTCTGTCGTCCCCTTCTCCTCCTGCCCCCAATCCCTCCCAGCATCAGAGTCTTTTCCAATGAGTCAACTCTTTGCATGAGGTGGCCAAAGTACTGGAGTTTCAGCTTTAGCATCATTCCCTCCAAAGAAATCCCAGGGCTGATCTCCTTCAGAATGGACTGGTTGGATCTCCTTGCAGTCCAAGGGACTCTCAAGAGTCTTCTCCAACACCACAGTTCAAAAGCATCAATTCTTCGGCGCTCAGCTTTCTTCACAGTCCAACTCTCACATCCATACATGACTACTGGAAAAACCATAGCCTTGACTAGACAGACCTTTGTTGGCAAAGTAATGTCTCTGCTTTTGAATATGCTATCTAGGTTGGTCATAACTTTCCTTCCAAGGAGTAAGCGTCTTTCAATTTCATGGCTGCAATTTGTTTCTTTAGGTAGATTTATTTCTAAGTATTTTATTTTTTTTTCATCACAGTGGTGAATGTAATGGTTTCCTTAATTTCTTTCTGTTTTCTCACTTTTAGTGTATAGGAATGCAAGGGATTTCTCTGTGTTAATTTTATATCCTTCAGCTTTACTATACTCATTGATTAGCTCTAGTAATTTTGGATTTATTTTGTATTTCCATGAATCCTGTAAGGTTTCACTTCACACATTTAATCTCCTTGAGTTTCTGCTGTTGCAAAGTTTCTGTTCTAGACTGTGCCTATTATTGCTAAGCTGTCTGTGTTTTGATTTCTGCGTAGGAGACCATTACTGTACCCTTAGCATAGCTGTACAGGAAGCTCTCCCCAGTTTTAGGATTTAATGCAGAGATCACTTCTGCATCTCTTGATTCTGTGATTTGACAATCCACAATGCTTGACAATCTACAGTGTTAGGCAGCACGAAGCTAAGCTGTTGTCCTCTAGGCTTGGCTTTTTTGTGCATTTGCAGTTCAGTGCTTTACCAGGTGGATGTGACTCTTCTGTGAGGAGCCTGCATGCTTCTCTGTATATTTTTTCATATATATTTGGCTAGAAAAGGAGTGGAAAATTCTGAAAGAGATGGGAATACCAGACCACAGGACCTGCCTCTTGAGAAATTTGTATGCAGGTCAGGAAGCAACAGTTAGAACTGGACGTGGAACAACAGACTGGTTCCAAATAGGAAAAGGAGTACGTCAAGGCTGTATATTGTCACCCTGCTTATTTAACTTCTATGCAGAGTACCTCATGAGAAACGCTGGAGTGGAAGAAGCACAAGCTGGAATCAAGATTGCTGGGAGAAATATCAATAACCTCAGATATGCAGATGACACGACCCTTATGGCAGAAAGTGAAGAGGAACTAAAAAGCCTCTTGATGAAAGTGAAAAAGGAGAGTGAAAAGGTTGGCTAAAAGCTCAGCATTCAGAAAACGAAGATCATGCCATCTGGTCGCATCACTTCATGGGAAATAGATGGAGAAACAGTGGAAACAGTGTCAGACTTTATTTTTGGGGGCTCCAAAATCACTGCAGATGGTGACTGCAGCCATGAAATTAAAAGATGCTTACTCCTTGGAAGAAAAGTTATGACCAACCTAGATAGCATATTGAAAAGCAGAGACATTACTTTGCCAAAAAAGGTCTGACTAGTCAAGGCTATGGTTTTTCCAGTGGTCATGTATAGATGTGAGACTTGGAATGTGAAGAAAGCTGAGCACTGAAGAATTGATGCTTTTAAATTATATTTGACTTTATTTAAACTAGAAATATCATTTTCTTTTTTTTAATATAAATTTATTATTTTTTAAATTTTATTTTATTTTTAAACTTTACAATATTGTATTAGTTTTGCCAAATATCGAAATGAATCCACCACAGGTATACCTGTGCTCCTCATTCTAAACCCTCCTCCCTCCTCCTTCCCCATACACTCCCTCTGGGTCGTCCCAGTATACCAGCCCTAAGCATCCAGTATCGTGCATCAAACCTGGACTGGTGACTCGTTTCATACATGATATTATACATGTTTCACTGCTATTCTCCCAAATCTCCCCACCGTCTCCTTCTCCCACAGAGTCCATAAAACTGATCTATACATCAGTGTCTCTTTTGCTGTCAACTGCGGTGTTGGAGAAGACTCTTGAGAATCCCTTGAACTGCAAGGAGATCCAACCAGTCCATGCTAAAGGAGATTAGCCCTGGGTGTTCTTTGGAAGGAATGATGCTAAAGCTGAAACTCAAGTACATTGGCCACGTCATGTGAAGAGTTGACTTATTGGAAAAGAATCTGATATTGGGAGGGATTGAGGGCAGCAGGAGAAGGGGACGACGGAGGATGAGATGGCTGGATGGCATCACCGACTCGATAGACATGAGTTTGGGTGAACTCTGGGAGTTGGTGATGGACAGGGAGGCCTGGCGTGCTGCAATTCATGGGGTCGCAAAGAGTCGGACATGACTGAGTGACTGAACTGAACTGAACTGGAGACTGTGACAAATATCTTAGCAGAGCCTTATGATCCCAAGCCAGTCCGTCAGTTCAGTTTCTGAACTGACAGCTAGTTCAGTTCTCCTCCTGCCTTCAATCTTTCCCAGCATCAGGGTCTTTTCCAGTGAGTCAGGTCTTTGCATCAGGTGGCCAAAGTATTGGAGTTTTAGCTTCTGCATCATTCCTTCCAAAGAATTTTCAGGAATGATTTCCTTTATGATTGACTGGTTTTATCTCCTTGCAGTCCAAGGGACTCTCAAGAGTCTTTTCCAACACCACAGTTCAAAAGCATTAATTCTTCGGCCCTCAGCTTTCTTTATAGCCCAACTCTCACATCCATACATGACTATTGGAAAAACCATAGTTTTGACTAGATGGACCTTTGTCAGAAAAGTAATGTCTCTGCTTTTTAATATGCTGTCTAGGTTTGTCATAGCTTTTCTTCACACTTTTCCAAGGAGCAAGTGTCTTTTAATTTCCCAATTATGATCCCAAGCTAGGGAGTAGGAAAAAATCCTCTTCATATCTAGACTCAGAACTAACTCACCATTTCTTCTGGCAAATTTCACTACCCAATGCAAGTTATGGGTCAGGCCAAGTCAAGAGTCAATTATATGGCCCCCTGAAAAATTGTTTTTGTGTTTGCATTCAAGTTTGTGTATGAAATACACCTGGAACTGATTTTCTAATATGATATAAAATGATTACCTATATATATTTTTTATTTAAATGGAAATCTAAGTGTCCACATTTTCCACAGATTTTCACTGCCAACTCTGTCATATATCAAATGTTCATAAATACATTTCTGGCCTCTCCCTTATATTTAACTATTCAGGTTTCTGTACTGTGTTAGAAGAGTATAAAATAAGTTTGCTTCTCAGAGTGGTATATTCTTCTTCATTAAGGCTATCTTGACTGGTCTTGACTAGCTATTTCTTATTTCAGACTTAGTGTCACTTTACTGAATTCCACAAAATAATACGTGTTTAAGTCATTGGTTCATGTTGCACTGAAACACTACATCACTTTGGAGAAAACGAATTTCTTGATAAAATTGAGCTTTCTGTTTCAAAATTATGATATGAATTTTTAATTATTTAGGTGTTCTCTAATGTCTAAAACACTTTTCATAACTTTCTCCACAAAGGCATATACATAACGTTTTTTAGATTCAATTATAGGTAATGAGTATGTTTGATATCAGATTCTTGAATAGGCTTTCATGGAGGAGCCTCCTTCTGACACTGCTTCAGCTGAATGCTGTCACCCTTAGGGCATGTTGGGGAGAGTTAATCAGTCTAATATTAGCTCAGGTTCAGTATTGAGTCAGGAGTGTTCAACAACCATGCTTGGTAAAAGAAGATTTTAATTTGTTTGTTTTTTCAAGTGATTCACTTAGAAAGATAAGGGACTGATGCCCTGTAACATTTGTGAGATGGACAGAGAAGGAGAAGGTGTGGGAAGGAGAGGTGAGAACTCAGCAAAGGCTCCCAGGCTTGTTCACCTGGAAGCTGAAGACAGACACGGCTTCCCTGTCCCCTCTTCTTATTTCCATCCAGCAGGAAAGTCCTCCAGTCCCCAGGGGGACGCCAGTTCTTGGGGGAGTTAACGTGGTTCTTTCCTTTCTTCCAGGTGTTTGACTTTGAACTGAGTCCAGAAGACATGAAAGCAATTGATGGCCTCAACAGAAATAGAAGATACTATGAATTTTTACCGTAAGTGACTTGCAGATGTTTCACACATATGTTATTTTCTGTAGCAGGCAATTCAGTAGGTGAACTAAGCTTTTTAAAGCTCAATTCTTGGAAGACAGTCCTGATTTCCAGCATAGGAGTAAACCAGGGGCTTCCTGAAGACCTCACACCAGAGGTTTCCTCAAGGGCTTCATCTCAGACCAACCAAAATGTGATTGGAGCCCAGGACAGCACATCAATAAAATCCCAAGTTCACATCATGTGAATTCACTACTTTGTGCCCCTGACCCCTGTGCCTGGTGCACCTCCTCTCAGGGCTGAGAGACTCAGGAAACAGAGGGCACAGTGTCTGCAGCCCAGTATTCATTCAGGGACTTGTGAACATGTTTCATCTTTAATTCTTTTTACATCAGGGGAAAATAATTATATTAATAATAACTATATAATAATGAATCCATCATGCATTGCATTCATGTTTTGTTGTTTTTGTTTAATCTCTAAGTCCTGTATGACTCTACCATCCCATGTGCTATAGCCTAATAGGCATCTCTGTTTTGGGGATTTCCCGGGCAATAACACTGGAGTGGATTGTCATTTCCTTCTCCAATGGATCTTGTGACCCTAGAGATCGAACCCAGGTATCCTGCTTGGCAGGTGGATCAGTAACCACTGAGCCACCTGGGAAGAAGGCATTCATATTATGCCTAACAAAATTACAAAATGTATTGTTTTATTTTTTTGTGAAGGATGGTCCCATGAAATCCAATGTGCATCTGTGCTATGAAGTCACAGGGGGCCTGCTTCCACTGTGTCCCCTAAGTGTCTGGTGGATATTCTCCCTAATGGGCATTTTTTCTCCAAAACATCATCCATTTCTTTCAAAATTGAACTCTTCATTGGCCTTTTCCCCCTGTTATAACTCCCACATCCTCATCCTTGTTATCTCACAAAGCTGAATTACCAGTAGATCATGAGCTTAACTGACCCTCCAGTGAGTGACTGTGTCCTTAGCAGGACACACCCAGGTAAGATCATCTGGGTCTGCTGCTTTCTTGAGTAAAGACTCACACCTGTGTTGTATTTGTTCATCAGTGATCCATCCACTGTGGAGTCCCTACCTCCTGTACTTTAACTTAGTCACTAACATGAGATTCCAGCTGCCTAATTACTGCAGGAGGATGTCAAGACCGAAGAGACAGATGACTGATCAAATGGAGAGAAGTTGGAAGGGAGTTTAGAGAGAAGGGAATACAAATTATTGGTAAAATGAAGATTTTGTTTCCAATGAAGTATCTCAAAACTCTCCCTATTGCTTGTAAAGCTGTATCATGCTTCTGAGAAAAGCCATGATAAAAGAAAAGATGTGGAAGGTTATTTTTCTGTACTTAGGGGCTCTTAAGTATAATTCTATGTTCTTCTTCATTAGGCTGTGAATGCCTAGACTTACTCATCTTTGTGGGCTTGGGTCAACAGCACAGCTCCTGGCACTTGGAATCGCTCGGAGTGCACTTTTTAATGAATGAAAAAGGACAAATTCAGAAAGAAAAGTAAAAAGATGGAAAAAAGGAAAACAGCAGTAATACTAATTGCTGAGTAACAAATGTTTTAATACATTATTAATGAAGAAAGGAAAAATCCCACTTTGAGCTGTATGATTATTCAGGTGCTTGTGGTAGCTCTTCAATAGATGACAAGTTCCAGGCACTCTGCATTTTTAGAGTGCTCATTTGCTTATCCATGGATGTATGAAAAAGGGCAGCTAATTTGTTTACTGTGCACTTTTTCATCATCTAGGGGTAGAAATTTCACCTGTATCTGAAATGATTGCTACAGTTACTGCCTGATCTTGTGGTCTCATATAAATTGTAATGAGTCAAACTACCTGTCACTGTGGAGTGAATATCACATGTGGATGTTGGGAGTGGATGTGCAGGTGCCATGTGCACATGGAGCAGACATCTGCATGTGTGCTTGTCGGGGGAGAATGAGGGATGTGTTTGTGGATTTAGAGTTTTAGCCCATTCTGGCCACATCATAGAGTAATGCTCTATGACAACATGACTGATTTAATAAATGAATCTTCCTCCTTATCTTTCAGTGGTGTTGGTCACCCTGAGTATCCATTCTCTGAAGAATATTGACTCTTAACTCTCACTGAGATTCTTCAAGAATTTTGCATCTAGGATGGTGAAGACTTTTGTACTTGGTGAAGGTACTTAAATGAAGTGTCTGAACTTCTGAAAGCTTGCCTTTCCTTTTTAAAAAATAAAAAGTTCATGAAACAATAAAGACTTCAAGTAAGAACTCTTGTTTCTTATCATTAAAATAATACCTCCAAATTATAAAAAATTTGGAAAATAGAAGGGACCAGATAGAAAACAAAGATTAGTTGTGTTTACCCACTTAAAAATACTTACCTTTGGTATATTTACCTTGTGATTTTCCTAGACAAATATGTGCATTTGTTTACTTACAAAGACAAACGTTAATCTACAGGTTGTATACTTCTTTTGAAACTTAGCATACGTAACTTGGTAAGCTAAAAGAATGATTTAAAAAATCAGTTGTTGTATTTTGCTTCCTGTAAAGCAGCACATTTTACTCATTTATATAATTTCTTAATTGTCTGCCCATGCTTAGCATTTTGATGAATTCTTACATATTTTGAGTTTGTTCATTGATCATTCAGCAAAACTTTATTGAATATTCTTTAGAAAGACATTGTTTCATCAATAAATGTCAATAAGTGAAATGAATCCTTGAGCTTTTGGTCTCGTGGAGAATGAGTCTGTGAATGGCATCAGGAGAATTTAGCTGTTAGAAATGGGTATGTGTCTGTTGAGATAGTTCTGCATAACATCTTGCATTTCTGTATGTCTATTAGGCAGAGACATCAACACCCTTCATCTCACACAACTTTTCATTTCTACAAAAGAGCCTTGAAGATAGAGACAGTGATTCCTGCATTTCTCTGGAACAGAAAATGCTTATTCCAGGAAGGACAAGTGTTCATGGAATATTTAAGGGCCAGCAAGTTGGCTGATGTGGGTGGAGTTTAGTGAGGTGGGGAGACAGGAGCTGAAGACAAGTCAGAGAGCCGGTGGGACAGGAGGTCCTTGTCACGTAGGCTTTTAAAGGACTTTACTGTGAGGGAAATGGAGAAGGATATTTCCAGAACACTGCTCTTCAGGCCCCTCTCTGATAGCCAATGGCCACCCTGGCCTGTCCACACGTCCTGCCTGTCTGAGCCAGCTCTGTACTCCACACTTCCCACTTTGTCCAGCATGGCCGGCCCTTGCCCTGAGGGGTGGGTAAACTGAGGCACTGAGGGGGTGTCTGTGGGCTGGGGAGCACACAGGCTGCTCAGTAAACTAGCCAAGTCCTGGACAATGTCCAGCTGCCTCCTCACCCTGTTCCAGGAGCGGGAGTGGGTGCGTGTCTCAGGAGAGGAGTCAGGTTCCCAGGCCTCCTGTGGTCCCCCTGGGTTCACAGCAGCTGCGGGTCTACGACCTCCTGGGGTCATCCCAGGGCTGCAATGCCCAGTGTGTGGTGAGCATGGGTCTCTCCAGGGAGGACCTCCAAGCCCCTGTTCCTCCTCCTCATCTGGGGCACTCCTGTGGGCTCAGTCCTGATCTGACGGCTTCTTTTCCCTTCCCAGCCAGCTCTGTGGGGACGGTTCTATCCAGCCTTGGTGTGGAGGGGGCTTTCTGCTGGTGTCGTGTGTTTTCAGGAGATGGAACCCCCTAATGTGGTTCTGGGGGAGCTGAACTCAGTGTCCTTTTGCCCACCTGGAGCTTCTCCCCAAGACAGTGTGTGATACTTGCTGTGCGCCAAGCATGGCTCAATTGTTCAGGAAGAGTCGGTGCCGATTTCTTTTCTTCCTTTCATGGATCAGGCTTCCCAGGTAGGGCAGTGGTAAAGAATCTGCCTGACCATGCAGGAGATACAGGTTGCATCCCTGATTCAGGAAGATCCACTGGAAAAGAAAATGGCAGCCCACTCCAGTATTCTTGCCTGAAGAATACCATGGACAGAGAAACCTGTGGAGTCGGTCCATGGGGTTACAATAGAGGGGTCTTGACTTAGTGACTAAACAGTAACAAAAACAGTTTCATGGCTCATGTTTTTCTCTCTTTTTTCCTCTCTCTCTCTTTTTTCAGCTTTGTTGTTTCACCTTTCTTTACTGTATGCCTTTTCTCTCTCTCCCTCTGTGTGTTCATGACTGGGTACTTGGACAAGCACAGCACACTCACTGTTTGCAGATTCATACCACATCCTGATTGTCCTTCACTAGCTGACGTTGGCATGTGCCTGGTCCTGGGGTCAGTCCAACAGGAAACAAAGGGAAACTCAGTTCATTTCTGAGTCAACAACTTACCTGGCCCTTGAGTGGCTTTCTGATTCTGGGAAATATATAATTGTTTTTGAATGCCTTACTATCCCCCAAATCCACACTCCAGTTCTATCAGGGTTTTATATGGTTTTGTGTGTGTCTCCACCCTTATTGCCTGGCCCTGGACCCATATATTTCTAGTACCCCTGCAGCTGTAACGATCCAGTCCAGCTGCTCTTCAGTTCAAGCTTAGAGTTAAGTGAAATGGACACCAGTTCCAGGCAAGCTCCAAGTAGGGGAGAATATTGCAGGTAAGGATTTCTGCGATGAGTCTGCTTTGAGGGAGGCAGCAGGGTGCTAAGCCGCTGCCCTTTACAGATCAAGATGGCTCTGCTCAAGTCAGGGGAGAGGTGAGTGAGAGTTAAAACATACGGAAATGTCCTTCCCGTCTTTTGGATCTTCCCTAGTTGCGTGTTCACTTTGTTGCCGTAGATGTCTTTTTGACTCTTTCCCAGAACTCCTACTACATTTTTCAGCTGCTTTCTCTTTCCATACTTCCCTTTCCAAGGGAGACTTCACTCCTTCTAGCTTACTATTTTGCTGACATCACTCTATGTGTTCAATTGAATTTTCCTTCACAACATCCACTTGTACCAGTGCATCATGATTTCCCTTACTCTTCCCAAATTTGTTGCAATTTAAGTTGCTTATAGGTTTTTCTTTTATGAATAATATTTAGCACAATAACAAACTATGTAAAATATGTATTCAGTTCAGTTCAGTCGCTCAGTCATGTCCGGCTGTTTGCGACCCCATGAATCACAGCACGCCAGGCCTCCCTGTCCATCACCAACTCCTGGAGTTCACTGAAACTCACGTCCATCGAATCGGTGATGCTATCCAGCCATATCATCCTCTGTTGTCCCCTTCTCCTCCTGCCCCCAATCCCTCCCAGCATCAGAGTCTTTTCCAATGAGTCAACTCTTTGCATGAGGTGGCCAAAGTATTGGAGTTTCAGCTTTAGCATCATTCCTACCAATGAACACCCAGGACTGATCTCCTTTAGCATGGACTAATTGGATCTCCTTGCAGTCCAAGGGACTCTCAAGAGTCTTCTCCAACACCACAGTTCAAAAGCATCAATTCTCCAGTGCTCAGCTTTCTTCACAGTCCAACTCTCACATCCATACATGACCACTGGAAAAACCATAGCCTTGACTAGACGGACCTTTGTTGGCAAAGTAATGTCTCTACTTCTGAATATGCTATCTAGGTTGGTCATAACTTTCCTTCCAAGGAGTAAGCGTCTTTTAATTTCATGGCTGCAATCACCATCTGCAGTGATTTTGAAGCCCCAAAAAATAAAGTCTGACACTGTTTCCACTGTTTCTCCATCTATTTCCCATGAAGTGATAGGACCAGATGCCATGATCTTCATTTTCTGAATGTTGAGCTTTAAGCCAACTTTTTCACTGTCCTCTTTCACTTTCATCAAGAGGCTTTTTAGTTCCTCTTCACTTTCTGCCCTAAGGGTCGTGTTATCTGCATATCTGAGGTTATTGATATTTCTCCCAGCAATCTTGATTCCAGCTTGTGCTTCTTCCAGCCTAGCGTTTCTCCTGATGTACTCTGCATAGAAGTTAAATAAGCAGGGTGACAATATACAGCCTTGACGTACTCCTTTTCCTATTTGGAACCAGTCTGTTGTTCCACGTCCAGTTCTAACTGTTGCTTCCTGACGTGCATATAGGTTTCTCAAGAGGCAGATCAGGTGGTCTGGTATTCCCATCTCTTGAAGAATTTTCCACAGTTTATTGTGATCCACACAGTCAAAGGCTTTGGCATAGTCAAGAAAGCAGAAATAGATATTTTTCTGGAACTCTCTTGCTTTTTTGATTATCCAGCAGATGTTGCCAATTTGATCTCTGGTTCCTCTGTCTTTTCTAAAACCAGCTTGAACATCTGGAAGTTCACAGATCACATACTGCTGAAGCCTTGGTTACATTATAAAAGTACTCTAAAAAGCTATGTAACTTAGTACATGGTATAAATACTCAAGAGCCTGTTTGACCTGCACACAGTATCCACAAACTGTTTGATTAACGCCAATAAACACTTTGCCAAAATGTCTGGTTTTGGTATCCTTTTCAGAATTTCACCCTAGACAGGTCTGTAAGGGCTTCTTAGGTGGCCCAGTGGTAAGAATTCAGCTGCTAATATAAGTGACACAAGAGAGTTGGGTTCGATCCCTGGATCAGGAAGATACTGTGGTGTAGGAAATGGCAACCCACTCCAGTATTCTAGCCTGGTAATTCCATGAACTGTGGAGCCTGGCGGGGTACAGTCCATGGGGTTGTAAGAGTCGGACATGACTTACTGACTATACCTCTACCACCACAGGTGTGTAAAGCAAAATAATTTTGCTGCTGGAAAATTTAAAAAGGCAAATTTGGTTTGTTTTACATTTTTATTCTTTCTTAAGAGATTACATTTTAGAAAATGCTTATTAATCATCACTTCTTAATTGTGTAATTAGTGTGCCTTTCTGTACTATGAAATAGTTGTTTCAATTGATGTTTGATCAAAAGTGGGCTTTATAATTAGAAATGTGAAATGACTGGTATGTGGAGGTTTCTGTGTAACATTTGGTCAATAATTGTTTGGCACGTTTCATCATTATATAACTGAAGTTATTCTGATAAAAAACAAAACAAAACAAACTACCAATGTAACTGGCTTCATTTTTCTTCTTACCTATGGGCACTGGTTTAATCCTCTCCTCCTCCAATGTATCTGTTATCATTGGACAGTCAGCTGGGGGTGTTAACTTCCTGTATTTTATAACCTATGGAGGAAGAATAAAAGATCAGTCTGCTTATTCAGAGGTGAAACAGGTAATGGATCCCAAAGGCCAGAGAGTTAAGCTTAATGATGGCCACTTCATTCCTGTCCTGGGATTTGGCACCTCTGTACCTCCAGAGGTATAAGTACTGGTATGGGCTTGAGATATAAATAGTAGTGGATGTAACATGAGTGGAAGAGACTTGGGTTGTCAAGCACTGAGCTCCTGGCTAGCTCCTCTAGCCACTATCCAGGCTAGAATCATGTCCTGTCAAAGGGGAGAGAGCATCCAGTCTTCACTCTGCATCAGGGTCTGAGGCTGTGCTCACCTGCAGATTACTTTGGGTTTCCCCCAGTTTCTGTTTCTTTCTCAGCTTTGCAGAAGAGGTGATTCTTGGCTGTCAAGATCACTGGCTGTCTGTTTTGTTTTGAGGGCGATTGCAACAGCCGGGTTTCTCTATGTATTTCATTAGTTCCAGAACTCTTACCTCCTTCAAAAAAAGGTGTGACCCAGAGAAGTATTTGAGGTGGAAGGTCCTAAGGATGAGGTGAATAGGAACTAATGGGAGAGAATTGCTTTTCTACCGTGGGGTGCCTGGTAGGTGCCAGACAAGACACTCTAGCTCTATTTTGCCTTGTACTTTGGTTGCTCCTTGGAAACTTCTAATGGAAAATATAGTGTCATTTGAGGGGATAAGCTACCATCTTACAGGCCAGGTTGTGTAATGTATCCTTGTGTGTTGTAGTGTCTTTTTATTAAAGTGTAGTTTTCAGTGCTTAGACAGAAAAGGGACTAGTGGACAAGTCTCTAGACCTGAAGCTGGAAAGTTTGCTGTCCGTCTTGTCTTTAGAGAATGTAGTTGTGATAAGTTCTGATCCTGAAACTTTGCATCTCATTTTTTCATTTGGAAAACAGAAGGAAATATTCAGAGGCATTTTGGAAAGAGAAGACAGGACTTCGTAGTGCAAAGTATGGTAAGGGGAGTAATGTGTCCAGGCTAGTACTGAAGCTCACTGGCCCATTCCTCAGTGCATCCCTGAATGCCCAAATGTTTAAGAAAGACCAGGACCGAACCCAACAGAGGGTGGTTACACCAATTATCTACCTCCTTGAAATAGGAAAGATTCTGACACATGAAAAAGAAATGGAATATTATTTAGCCTTTAAAACAAAGTTAATACTGCCACACAGGTTGAAACCACACAGGTGTACTGGGAGAAGTTTAGCTAGGTGAAGTAAGCCAGAAATAAAAAGACAAATACTACATGATGTCTTTGTGAAAAGTGAAAGTGAATTCGCTCAGTCGTGTCCGACTCTTTGCTACCCCATGGATTGTAGACTACTAGGCTCCTCTGTCCATGGGATTTTCCAGGCAAAAACACTGGAGTGGGTTGCCATTTCCTTCTCCGGGAGATCTTCTTGACCCAGGGATCAAACTTGGTTCTCTCTTATTGTAAGCAGATGCTTTACCATCTGAGCCACCAATGAAGTCTCTTTGTAGGTGGAATCAAAAATAGTGGAACTTATACAAACATAGAGTAGAGAAATGAAGACCAGAAGCTGGAGACAAATCTGCAAAAAATGGAAAGATGTTTGTCAACAATGTAGACCTTCAGTGATAAGATGAATAAGTTGGTGACCTGATGCAAGCACCATGACTATAGTTATGAATAATGGGTTATACCCTGAGATTTTGTAGACACTAGATCTTAAGTTTTCTTACAAACTCCCTAAAGTAAGGTAAGTGAAATGAGGGATCTGCTACCTAGCTTGATTTCAGTGATCATCAACAATGGATCCTTATATAAGAACATTACTTTGTACATCTTGAATAGATACAGCTTATATTTGGTATATTCCACATATCTTCACTGGTAGACAGTGGTCTTAGATGCTTTCACCTTGCTCCTTGATGCTTTTTGTTATTATTGTTGTTCAGTCACTAAGTCATGTCTGACTCGTTGTGATCCTATGGATTGCAGCAGGCCAGGCTCCCTGTCTCTCACTATCTCCTGTAGTTTAATGTCTTTATCATATACCTTACACCTTTGTTGATTTTGCTTCAAGTATCTTATAGTATAAATCTTATTCATGACTACAACTTTATGCTAGGTCCTTTAGGTCCACTGAACCGGGAGGTGGGCTTAGAGTCCTCTGATGCCTGTGATCGACCATAGATCATTAGGGAGGTAAGGGTTACTGGGTTTGTATTTAAAATCTGACTAGGAATGTTCAGGGAAACTGTCCAGGGTTCAGCACCACACATACAGATCTAATCAAAGACATGAAGAAAAGTTGATTCTTTGGAAGATCAAAGCTTGTGCTAGCAATCTCTTAATCATGTGGATGTTAAAATTCTGCCTTTGTTGCTTATGTAGGTTCCTAAGAGAGAAGCTCTGGAAGTTACCAGATTTGCTATAGAGGTTGGGTTCCGCCATATTGACTGTGCTTATGTGTACAAAAATGAAGAGCACGTTGGCCAGGCCATTCGAAGCAAGATTGCAGATGGCACTGTGAAGAGAGAAGACATATTCTACACGTCAAAGGTGTTGTGTGTTGTGTGTGTGAATATGTGGGCTTGTGAGTGTGCCCTGGTGGCTAATATATAATGGGATCATTTGTTTGGTGAAGAGTTGATTGGTGAACTATGCTTCTTGGTATATTCTTAAGGTATTAGAAATCCTTGGTGTTCAGTGGTTAAGAGTTGGCACATTACCATCATTGGTCAAGAAAGTAATATCCCACAAGTCACATAGTAAAACCAAAAGAAACTTCCCTAATTATTATTAATAAAATTTCTATTGTTTAATATTTTCAGCTTTGGTGCACTTTCCATCAACCAGAGTTGGTCAGACCAGCCTTGGAAAAGTCACTGAAAAATCTTCAACTGGACTATGTCGATCTCTATATTATTCATTTTCCACTGGCTATGAAGGTCGGAAATATGTGTGATCACATCGATGTTATATCTTGTGTTAGAATGTGCGTCAACTTGCATGGATGGTTGAATTAAGATTTTTATTAGTAGATTGAAGGGATGATAATGCTAGAGTAGACTCCCCCAAATAAGCCTTTGTGGTCATCTATTTACTGAGTTTCTTTGAATCTGTTACATGCCTCTGAGACAAAGGAGTTAATAATCTGAGAGTCTCTGCCTGAAAAACTTGAGGAAGTAGAAATAGGTGAGTTCTGTACACAGTCCTGGTTATGACTCCTGAGTGTCTGGGGATTTCATGAACCAAGAGTTTGGTGAAGCCGTGGTGAGCATGACACTGCCTTACATTGAACATGATGACTTTATCTTGTCTTTCATCCTTTTAAGTTGAGCAGATTTGGTGGTGCTCCCACTTGGGTGAGTCTAAACCTTGTACCTTTATAGGGAATTAGGAGGCATTGTCTACAGTCCTGCCCTACTTTATGATGAGATGTTTAGACTGCACTTAGTCATTAAGAATGTTTTACTTAGAAGTCAAATAGGGGCGCTGTATCAACCAAGAGGGGTGGGATTTGGAGGGAGATGGGAAGGAGGTTCAAAAGGGAGGAGATATATGTTTACCTATGGCTGATTCATGTTGAGGTTTGACAGAAAACAACAAAATTCTGTAAAGCAATGATCCTTCAATAAAAAAAGAAATTAAAAAGAAAGAATGGTTTACTTAGAACTCTTGATTTCAAGTTACAGAAATCAACTCAAACCATCTAATGCAAAATAGCTAAGTGGACTATGTAGACTGCAAGTCTCAGAGCGAGAAATTTGAGGATTTGCAGGACTCTTCAGAAATGTCTCCTTTTTCTATCCCTTATCATGGCATTACTATATTTTTACTGAACATTTTCCATTGGTGGCAAGTATGATTTTGGGGGCATTTCAAGGCTCAGGGTCATGAATATTTGAGAGCATGTCTGGCTCTTCCACACTCCATGCCAACCTAATGAGAGCTTTGCTGGTTCACATGCCAGCTCTAGGGCATCTGATACTCAAAGGGAAAAGGAAATCTGAGTATCTAGCCCAGGTGTAGCTTTCAATTTTTATTCTGGAAATTATAGCATGGAACTTACAGCAATTCTCAGACCAGAGACATTTCAAGAAAGGCAAGTACAAGAAACAGACAAAATTCACAGAAGTCACTGGAAGTCCCTATTTTTTAGGACATATAAAAATTGTATTTTTTGTAACATATAATAAGTGTAAGACAATAGAATAAGCCTTCCTCCTATAGAAGTTGCTTACAACTCCATACATAAATCACCTCGCAAATGTAGAAAGTTGTAAACCTACCTCATGGAGATTTAATTCCTGGTGCCTTGCAGCTTGGCTAAATGTGGAGAAATTATTTTATCACATCTCCAATATTTCTGCTTCTGTTCCAGCCAGGGGAGGAATTATTTCCAAAAGATGAAAATGGAAAACTGATATTTGACTTGGTGGATCTCTGTCACACATGGGAGGTGAGTCCAGGGAGGAGAGAACCAGTGGAGGATCCAGGTGAGGGGGAACCTCCTTCATTTCTTCCACCTCTGAGAATGGGCTGTGGCCCATCTGACTCAGCAGTTCATGAATCTAAGGGCTGCGATGCTGAGGTTGTGGGGAGGAAACCATTGCTGAAATGTTTCCATGGAGGAATGAAATGGAGAATTTTGGACAATGAAGACAATGCATTTTTCCTTCCATATATGTCTTCTTCAGTTTTTTTTATGGAGGAAATGGTAATTCTTCAATTTATGTGTTGACTTTCTTCCATTTTTTCCTCTTGATACTCAACACTAGTTCTTTTTTTTTTTTTTTTTCAACACTAGTTCTTGAACGTGACCATGTTTATTGATTTTTTCAGCATTTGTTCTTGTTCTATTGTCCATTCCAAGTGACTGTTCACCACCCCTCCCTTCCAGGCCCTGGAGAAGTGTAAGGATGCAGGGCTGACCAAGTCCATCGGGGTGTCCAACTTCAACCGTAAGCAGCTGGAGAAGATCCTAAACAAGCCGGGGCTCAAGTATAAGCCCGTCTGCAACCAGGTGAGCAACTCAGCTCCTCTCTCTCCTGCTCTTCAGACCCTCCTTCTTGCACTAAAGCCAGACGTCTGTCTTTCCTTCCCTCCTGTTCATCCGACCTTTGTGGACAGAGGACTCTAGAGAACAGAATCTCTATCTGGATGGTGTGACTAGAACCCAAAATAGTATCTCTATGTAGTCTGGATGGAAAAGGTGTGGAGGGCATCCTGCTGAATTGTAGGTAGAACCTAGAAGTAGAGGTAGGAGGTGTTTCCCTGAGATTAAAGGATGACAAGATTGAATGGGAAAGTGCCCTGAAATGAACTGTGTATAGGAAGGAAGCCATGAAAACATAGAATGAGAAGTAAATTAATAAAGTAACAAATCAGCTGATATGGGTGGTAAGGGTTTGTGTTGGGTTCTGATGGCTGAATCCTTAGTCTTGTTGTCTCAGCATTTATGAGTCTCAACAGGGAGCACAGAACAGAAACATGTGCTGGAGATGATGAAAGTCATCCAGTTTAGAGGGTGAAGTTAAAGGTTTGTGATGATGCTAACAGAAGATAAAACATTTACTCGGGAATATCTACCAAATGTAGAGTACACCTTTTGATTACTCAGTCTTGGACTGGTTCTTCCATCCATGGTCTGTGAAAAAATTAACTGTATAAGCACACTTTTCTCTATTTCTCTCTAGATGTTGATATTTCCAGTTTACATTTAATGTTGCGATCTTTCTTTTCAGTTCAGTTAAGTGGCTCAGTCATGTCCAGCTCTTTGCGATCCCATGAACCGCAGCATGCCAGGCCTCCCTGTCCATCACTCACTCCTGGAGTCTACCCAAACCCATGTCCATTGAGTCGGTGATACCATCCAACCATCTCATCCTCTGTTGTCCCCTTCTCCTCCTGCCCTCAATCTTTCCCAGCATCAGGGTCTTTTCAAATGAGTCAGCTCTTTGCATCAGGTGGCCAAAGTGTTGGAGCTTCACCTTCAGCATCAGTCCTACCAAAGAACATCCAGGACTGATCTCCTTTAGAATGGACTGGTTGGATCTCCTTGCAGTCCAGGGGACTCTCAAGAGTCTTCTCCAACAACACAGTTCAAAAGCATCAATTCTTTGACACTCAGCTTTCTTTATAGCCCAACTCTCACATCCATATGTAACCACTGGAATAATCATAGCCTTGAATAGACAGATGTTTGTTGACAAAATAATGTCTCTTTTTAAATATGCTGTCTAGGTTGGTCATAACTTTCCTTCTAAGGAATAAGTGTCTTTTAATTTCATGGCTGCAATCACCATCTGCAGTGATTTTGGAGCCCCCAAAAATAAAGTCTGACACTGTTTCCACTGTTTCCCCATCTATTTGCCATGAAGTGATGGGACCAGATGCCATGATCTTAATTTTCTAAATGTTGAGCTTTAAGCCAACTTTTTCACTCTCCACTTTCACTTTCATCAAGAGGCTCTTTAGTTCCTCTTCACTTTCTGCCATAAGGGTGGTATCATCTGCATATCTGAGGTTATTGATATTTCTCCCGGCAATCTTGATTCCAGCTTGTGCTTCCTCCAGCCCAGCGTTTCTCATGATGTACTCTGCATATAAGTTAAATAAGCAGGGTGACAATATACAGCCTTGATGTACTCCTTTTCCTAATTTTCCTATTTGGAACCAGTGTGTTGTTCCATGTCCAATTCTAACTGTTGCTTCCTGATGTGCACATAGGTTTCTCAAGAGGCAGGTCAGGTGGTCTGGTATTCCCATTGCTTTCAGAATTTTCCACAGTTTATCTCTCCTTTAGGCACTTAAAAATTTTAATCTTTATCTGTCATATTAATATTCCCTTTTCAAATAATCTGACACTCTTCTCTGTTGACATTCTACAGGTGGAATGTCACCCTTATCTCAACCAGAGCAAGCTGTTGGATTTCTGCAAGTCACATGATATTGTTCTTGTTGCCTATGGTGCTCTGGGATCCCAACGAATAAAAGAACGGTATTGAATCCTGTTGAAGACAAGTGGGAGTTTCCCTAAAATTCAATTTTTGATGAGATATTTTAAAATACACTACTCAGATAACTCATAAGCAGAGGGGAGAGAGGGGACAGATGGAATATTTTCTTCTCTTTTAACTTCCCATTACCCAGACATTTTTCATACATTGTATTAGCTTGTAGACTCATCATTAACAGATATATGCATTAAAAATCTATATATAATCCCCTAGTTGGACCAGAGACACAAGCTTATGCCATGATTTATGTAGTTGTTAACTAATAACACGTTTCTAAAAATAGAAATTCCAAATCTCATTTACCTTATGCCTAAAATTGGGATAATCATATACAATTCTCAGGTCTATTATGATAGAAAAAACTAAACTTGAACCATTTTTGTAAATATGGGAATACATGTCTCTGATTTTGAAGCTACTTACTTTTTATCAATAGGAAAGTGAAAATAAAAACAATCCGTGGTCTTTCCCTTCTGTTTCTCGATTCATGCCCTTGATTATAGAAGAAAAACAACCTCTGAGAATTAAAGAAAAACCCCGCAACTTTAGCAATCCTGGTCTGAGGTCAATAATGCATCTGAACCACCTGCAGAGCTTTGTAAACACAGAATGGGAGGTGACACAGTTGAGATGCTGATTCAGTTTCTCTTCAGTTAAGCCATGAAATTTGTATTTCTAACAAAATCCCAGGTGATACTGATGATGCTGGTCCATGGACCACACTTTGAGAAGCACTGGTGTAGAGTGTACCTACTTTATCTGTTTGGGAAAACTACTCATGAACTGAGTACTTAGTCTCAGGTCCTCAGCATTTCTGAATTTTCTTCCAGGGTGAATCCGAACCACCCCGTTCTCTTGGAGGACCCAGTTCTCTGTGCCATTGCCAAAAAGCACAAGCAAACCCCAGCTCTGGTTGCCCTTCACTACCAGGTACAACGTGGGGTTGTGGTTCTGGCCAAGAGTTACAACAAGAAGCGGATCAAAGAGAACATACAGGTGATGAGTGGAGCTGTTGGCAGAGGGGTCCTAAGGAATATCCTTCATGAGGGTCATTCTTTGTCTCTCAAGACTTTCCTTGAGACAAGATGAATTACCTGTTCTTCCCTTTGCATGAATGCCTTGTATGTATTCCTGATGGTTTTCTCCTCCTACTGTGGTAGGAGGTGGCTTGGCTGCAGAGGGTTCTATTCTGTTCAGTTGCTCAGTCATGTCTGACTCTTTTCAACCCCATGGACTGCAGCACGCCAGGCTTCTCTGTCCATCACCAACTCCCGTAGATTGCTCAAAGTCATGTCCATCAAGCTGTTGGTGCCACCCAATCATCTCATCCTCTATCTTCCCCTATTCCTCCTGCCTTCCATCTTTTGCAGCATCAGGGTCTTTTCCAATGAGTCAGTTCTTTATATCAGGTGGCCAAAGTATTGGAGCTTCACCTTCAGCATCAGTCCTCCCAATGAATATTCAGGACTGGTTTCCTTTACAATTGACTGGTTTGATCTCTTTGCAGTCCAAGGGACTCTCAAAAGTCTTCTCCAACATCACAGTTCAAAAGCATCAGTTCTTTGGTGCTCAGCTTTCTTTATGGTCTACCTCTCACATCCATACATGGCTACTGGAAAAAGCATAGCTTTGACTGTGGACTTTTGTCGGTAAAGTAATGTCTCTGCTTTTTAATATACTGTCTAGTTTTGTCATAGCTTTTCTTAGAAGGAGCAAAGGTCTTTTAATTTCATGGCTGCAGTCACGATCTATAGTGATTTTGGAGCCCAAGAAATTAAATTTGGACAGAAAATGGAGATTTTAGTTACAGTGCTAGGTCTTCAGTTTATCCTATCACCTTGTACAAATGATGTCTTCTTACCTTCATTCTCAATGGATGAAATTGCATTATGTGATTATTTTAAGCCATTTGGACTGTTTTAACAAAATGCCACAGATTTGATGTCTCAGAAACAATGAAAATTTGTTTCTCACATTTCTGAAGCTGGAGGTCTGAGGTCAGGGTGCCTGTATGTTCATGTAATGGCCCCTCCTCTATGTCATAAAGTTCTCCTTGTATCTTAACATGGTTGAGGGGCAACAGAGTTCTCTCAAGTTTCTTATATGACTGTGATATTGTTGAAATCTCATTCACAAAGGCTCCACCATCATGACCTAATCACTCCTGAATGGCTCCATTTCTAACACGATCCACATGTGAATTTTGAAGCATGAAAATTATGGCAGCAATCTTTCATCTCCAAACCATCGTGGTTTTATTTTGCATTTTCCTGAATACCAATAAGGTTTCATCTTCATATATTTAACCTTCTTGAGTTTCTGTTTTTATGAAGTTCCTCTTCAAGACTTTGTCCACTTTTGCATGATGTCTCTCATTTTTTTCTGTGTAAGAGACCATTGCTCTTCCCTTAGGCATAGGTGTACAGAAAACTCTCCTCAGTTTTAAGATTTAATGCAGAGATCAGTTATGCATCTCTTGATTCTGTGGTTTGAGATTCTGCCTGCACTCAGCTCAACTGTTGTCCTCTTGGCTGGGCTCCCTCATGCATTTGCAGTTCAGTGCAGAGCAGCTTGGCAGTTCTGCTGTAGCAGGTGGATATGACTCTTCTCAGAGGAGCCTGCACATTTCTCCATGTAGTTTTTCATATATATTTGGCTAGGCTGTGGTCAGCTAACCTGATTTTCATCTCAGGACAGTGCTGTGATTTCAAGCCAGGGAGTGGGAAAAAAATCCATGTCATTATCTCAGCTCAGAACTAAGTCACCACTTCTTGCACATTTCAGTCTCCATTGCAAGTTATAGGTCAGGCCATGTCTAGGGTCAGGTGCATAGGCCCTTGAAAAATTGTTTTTCTGTTTCCATTCAAATTTGATTCAAAAATACACCTGAAACTGATTTTCTAATATGATATAAAAATGGTTGCCTATATGTTTATTTACTTAAATGTATTTAATAGATTTTCATTATCAACTCTGTCATATAATAAGTGTCCATAAGTACGTTTGTGGCCCTTCTCTCCTATTTAACTATTCAGTTTTCTGTTCTGTGTTTTAAAAATGGAAAATAAGTGTTTTTTCTCAGAATTATACATTTGTCTTTAAGGATGTCTTGACTGCTCTTGACTGGCTGTTCTTTTATTTAAAATTTAGTATCACTTTTTGGATTTCCACAAAGGAATATGTAATTAAGTCATGTTCATGTTGCACTGAATCACTGGATCACTCTGTAAAATGTATTTCTTTAGAAAGTTGAGCTTTTTTCTCATGACTTTGATGTGAATTTTTAATAGTTTGTTGTTCTTTAATGTTTTAAACACCATTCATTCATAGCTGTTTACACTAAAGCATTAGTTGCTTTAGTTGTATACGACTCTTTGCGACCCCATGGACTGTAGCCTGCCAGGCTCCTCTGTCCATGTGATTCTCCAGGCAAGAAAGCTGGAGTGGGTTGCCATTTCCTTCTCCAGGACATTTCCCCAACACAGGGATCTTCTCCACTAAGGCATTGATGTATAGGTTTCGTTAGATATACTCATAGATAATGAGCAAGTTTCATAACAGATTTCTGAACAGGATTTCAAGGGAGCATTTCCTTCCCACACTGCTTCAGCTGAACGCTGTCACCCTTCGGGCGTGTTAGGGAGAGGCAATCAGCCTAATGTTAGCTCAGGTTCAGTATCGAATCAGGAGTGTCTAAAGCAGAGTGTTTGGAAAAGCAGGTTTTAGTTTGTTTTCTGTCACAAGTGATTCACTCAGAAAGATAAGGGACTGATGTGCTGTAATGTTTGTGAGGTGGACAGAGAAGGAGAAGGTGTGGGAAGGAAAGGTGAGAACTCAGCAGAGGGACCCAGGTTATTCTCCTGGAAGCTGAGGACAGACACGTCTTCCCTGTCCCCTCTTCTTGTCTCCATCCAGCTGGAAAGTCCTCCAGTCCCCAGGGGGAGGCCAGCTCCTTCCGGGAGAGGTTAATGTGATTGTTCCTTCCTTCCAGGTGTTTGACTTTGAACTGAGTCCGGACGACATGAAAGCAATTGATGGCCTCAACAGAAATCTAAGATACTATGAATTTCTAATGTAAGTGACTGTTTCACACACACAGTTTTTTTTTTTTTTTTTTTGCTGCAGGCAGGTAAGCAGGGGAACTAAGCTTTTTAAAAAGCTTAATTCTTGGAAGACAGTCCTGATTTCTAGTGTAGGAGTCAGCCAGTTACTTCCTGCAGACCTCAAACCAGAGATTTCCTCCAGGGCTTCATCCTGATCAACAGAAATGTGACTGGGGACCGGGACAGTCCATCAGTAAAATTCCCACAGTTGACATTGTGGTGAATAAATTCACTACTTTGTGCCCCTAATCCCTGTGCCTGGTGTACCTTCTCTCAGAGCCCATGGAGCCAGGAAACACAAAGGGCACAGTGCCTGCAGCCCACTATTCTTTCAGGGACCAGTGAACATGTTTAATTGTTAATTCTATTTACGTCAGGGGAAAATGATTACATTAATTAAAACTATGTTATAATGATGCCAGATCTCATAAATGAATCAACCTCTTTGTCTTCCAGTGGTCTCAGCCACCCTGAGTATCCATACCATGAAGAATATTGACTCTCAGCTCTCACTGTGGTTCTACCATAACTTGTTACTTCTAGGGTGGTGAAGGAAATTTTTATGCCTGAAGAAGAAGTTTAAATAAAGTGTCTGAACTTCTGAAACCATGCTTTTTCTTTTAAAAATAAACTGTTTATGAAACAGCATAGACTTAAAAGAATACGCTTTCTTCCTGATGATTCAAATAATACATATATATGACAGAATATTTAGATAGAGAAGGGACAGGACGGGCAGTGATGATCAGCTGTATTTACCCATTGGATAACAGTTACCTTTGATGTGTTTACCTTGTGATTTTCCTAGGCAAATATGTGTGTTTGTTTATTTATGAAGATAAATAAACTTCAATCTACAGGTTGTATACTTCTCTTGAAACATAGCCTAAGTATCTTGGTAAGCTAAAAATATGAGTTAAAAAATCCAGTATTATATTTTGCTTCCTGTATAGTAAGCAGCACATTCTAGTCATTTATGTAATTTCTTATTTGTCTGCCCATGCTCAGCATTTTGATGAATCTTTACATATTTTGAGTTTATTCATTGGTCATTTAGCCAAACTTTATTGAGCATTCTTTAGTAAGAAATTGTTATATCAATAAATGTCAATAAGTGAAATGAGAAATGTCTTGAGTCATTAGTCTTGTGGAGAATGAAACTGTGAAGGATATGAGGAGAATTTAACTTTTAGAAATGTGTAAGTGTCTGTTGAGATAATTCTGCACAATTTCTCCTATTTCTTCTGTACATCTTTTAGGCAGAGACACCAAATCTCCTTCACCTCACCCACCTTTTCATTTTTACAAACAGCCTTGCAACACAGAGACAGTGGCTCCCTGCATTTCTCTGGAATAGTAAACAGTTATTCCAGGAAGGAAGAGTATTCATGGAACATTTAAGGGCCAGCAAGTTGACTGATTTGGGTGGATTTAGTGAGGTGGGGACGGAGGAGCTGAAGACAAGTCAGAGAGCCAGTGGGGCAGGGGGTCCTTGTCACATAAGCTTTTAAAGGACTTTACTGTGAGGGAAATGGAGAAGGATATTTCCAGAACACTGCTTCTTGGGCCCCTCTCTGATAGCCAGTGGCCACCCTGGCCTGTCCAGACATCCTGCTGATCTGAGCCGGCTCTGTATCCCCCACTACCCACTCTGCCCAGTACAGGTGGCCCTCGCCCCAGGGAGAGTGAACTGGATCCAGAGGCACTGAGGGGGCATGTCTGGGCTGGGGGCACACGGGCTGCCCAGTAAATCAGCCAAGTCCTGGGCAGTGTCTGGTGGCCCCCTCAGCCTGTTCTAGGAGCAGGAGTGGGTGCATGTCTCAGGAGAAAAGTCAGGTTCCCAGGCCTCCTGTGGGTCCCCCTGGGTTCACAGCAGCTGCGGGGCTATGACCTCCTGGCATCGTCCCAGGGCTGCGGTGCCCAGTGCATGGTGTGCACGGGTCTCTCCAGGGAGGACCTCTGAGCCCCTGTCCCCACTCCTCGTCTGGGCCCTCCCGGGGACTCAGTCTTGATCTGACGGCTTCTCTTCCCTTCCCAGCCAGCTCCGTGGGGATGGTTCTATCCAGCCTTGGTGTGGACAAGGCTTCCTGCTGGTGTCGTGTGTTTTCAGGAGATGTGACCCTGATGTGCTCCTGGTGGGGGGTGGGGGTGATCTCAGCGTCAGCTTATCTACCTGAAGCTCCTCCCCAGGACAATGTGTGACACTCACTATGCACTAAGTGTGGCTCCCGTGACAGTTCTGGAAGAGTCGGTGCCAATTTCTTTTCTTCCTTTCGTGAATCAGACTTCCTAGGTAGGGCAGGGGTAAAGAATCTGCCTGCCAATGCAGTAGATGCAGGTTGGATCCCTGATCCAGGAAGATCCTCTGGCAAAGGAAATGGCAGCCCACTCCAGTATTCTTGCCTGCAGAATCCCATGGACAGAGAAACCTGTGGGGCTACCATCCAGTTCAGTTCAGTTCAGTTGCTCAGTCGTGTCCTACTCTTTGCGACCCCATGAATCACAGCACGCCAGGCATCCCTGTCCATCACCAACTCCCAGAATTCATTCAGACTCACGTACATCGAGTCAGTGATGCCATCCAGCCATCTCATCCTCTGTCGTCCCCTTCTCCTCATGCCCCCAATCCCTCCCAGCATCACAGTCTTTTCCAATGAGTCAACTCTTTGCATGAGGTGGCCAAAGTACTGGAGTTTCAGCTTCAGCATCATTCCCTTCAAAGAAATCCCAGGGCTGATCTCCTTCAGAATGGATTGGTTGGATCTCCTTGCAGTCCAGGGGACTCTCAAGAGTCTTCTTCAACACCACAGTTCAAAACCACCAATTCTTCAGTGCTCAGCTTTCTTCACAGTCCAACTCTCACATCCATACATGACCACTGGAAAAACCATAGCCTTGACTAGATGGACCTTTGTTGGCAAAGTAATGTCTCTGCTTTTGAATATGCTATCTAGGTTGGTCATACTTTTCTTCCAAGGAGTAAGCATCTTTTAATTTCATGGCTGCAATCACCATCTGCAGTGATTTTGGAGCCCCAAAAAATAAAGTCTGACACTGTTTCCACTGTTTCCCCATTTATTTCCCATGAAGTGATGGGACCAGATGCCACGATCTTCGTTTTCCGAATGTTGAGCTGTAAGCCAACTTTTTCACTCTCCTCTTTCACTTTCATCAAGAGGCTTTTTAGTTCCTCTTCACTTTCTGCCATAAGGGTGGTGTCATCTGCATATCTGAGGTTATTGATATTTCTCCTGGCAATCTTGATTCCAGCTTGTGCTTCCTCCAGCCCAGCGTTTCTCATGATGTACTCTGCATAAAAGTTAAATAAGCAGGGTGACAATATACAGCCTTGATGTACTCCTTTTCCTATTTGGAACCAGTCTGCTGTTCCATGTCCAGTTCTAACTGTTGCTTCCTGACGTGCATATAGGTTTCTCAAGAGGCAGGTCAGGTGGTCTGGTATTCCCATCTCTTTCAGAATATTCCACAGTTTATTGTGATCCACACAGTCAAAGGCTTTGGCATAGTCAATAAATCAGAAATAGATGTTTTCCAAAAAGAATGAATGGATGGAGCCAAAGCAAAAACAATACACAGTTGTGGATGTAACTGGTGATAGAAGCAAGGTCTGATGCTGTAAAGAGCAATATTGCATAGGAACTTGGAATGTTAGGTCCATGAATCAAGGCAAATTATAAGTGGTCAAACAGGAAATGGCAAGAGTGAACGTTGACATTGTAGGAATCAGCGAACTAAAATGGACTGGAATGGATGAATTTAACTCAGATGACCATTATATCTACTACTGCAGGCAGGGATCCCTTAGAAGAAATGGAGTAGCCATCATGGTCAACAAAAGAGTCTGAAATGCAGTACTTGAATGCAATCTCAAAAATGACAGAATGATCTCTGTTCGTTTCCAAGGCAAACCATTCAATATCACAGTAATCCAAATCTATGCCCAACCAGTAACGCCGAAGAAGCTGAAGTTGAACGGTTCTATGAAGACCTACAAGACCTTTTAGAACTAACACCCCAAAAAGATGTCCTTTTCATTATAGGGGACTGGAATGCAAAAGTAGGAAGTCAGGAAACACCTGGAGTAACAGGCAAATTTGGCCTTGGAATACGGAATGAAGCAGGGCAAAGACTGATAGAGTTTTGCCAAGAAAATGCACTGGTCATAGCAAACACCCTCTTCCAACAACACAAGAGAAGACTCTACACATGGACATCACCAGATGGTCAACACCGAAATCAGATTGATTATATTCTTTGCAGCCAAAGATGGAGAAGCTCTATACAGTCAACAAAAACAAGACCAGGAGCTGACTGTGGCTCAGATCATGAACTCCTTATTGCCAAATTCAGACTTAAATTGAAGAAAGTAGGGAAAACCACTAGACCATTCAAGGCTACCATCTATGGGTTTACAAAAGAAGGGTCTTGACTTACCGACTAAACAGTAACAGAAACCGTTTCATGGCTCATGTTTTTCTCTTTCTTTTTTCCTCTCTGTCTCTTTTTTAGCTTTCCCCCTCCTTGTTTCTTTATTGTATGCCTTTTCTCTCTCTTCCTCTGTGTGTTCATGACTGGGTTCTTGAACAACCACAGCATACCTACTGTTTGCAGATTTGTACCACATCCTGATTGTCCTTCACTAGCTGACGTGGCATGTGCCTGGTCCTGGGGTCAGCCCAACAGGAAACTAAGGGCAACTCAGTTGATTTCTGAGTCACAACTTACCTGGCCCCTGAGTTTTGAGGAATTTATGACTGTTTTTGAGTGCCCTGTGTTTGCATGTGTGTGTGTGTTAGTCGTGCAGACGTGTCCAACTCTTTGCGACCCCATGGACTGTAACCTGACAGGTTTCTCTGTCCGTGGAATTCTTCCCCCAGAATACTGAAGTGGATTGCTATTTCCTTCTCCAGAGGAACTTCCCAACCTGGGGGGTTGAACCCTGGTTTCCTGCATCACAGGAAGATTCTTAACTTTTTGAGCTAATATCACCTTGTCTAGGCAACCACAGTACGGCACCCAGCACTCTCAGACACACTCCCACAACCTGCTTCCTCATGGGCAGTCCCAGTATGACCTAGGAATGTGTTTATAAGGCTCGGAAAGTGCAAGAAGACACACTGCCCTGTCTCTGGAAGTTAGGACTTTTGGCAAACTTGGAGGTCTCACATCTTAGAAGCTGGATAGTTCCTGATAGATAGAGGCCTGAAAACACACTCTGTGTTGATGCCTTTCCTTCCTTGAAGCCCTACAACCCCCGAAATCTACACCCCAGTTCCATCAGGGTTTTACATGGTCCAGTCTGTGTCTCCACCCTTACTCCCTTGTCCTTGGCCCCATATATATATAGTCTGCCTGCAACTGTAAGGAACCACTCCAGCTGCTCTTCAGTTTAAGCTCAGTTAAGTGAAATGGATATCAGTCTCCAGGCAGCCCCTAAGTAGGGGAGAATATTGCACATGAGGATTTCTGCAATGAGTCTGCTTTGAGGGAGGCACCAGGGTGCTGAGCCACCACCCTTTACAGATCAAGACGGCTCTGTTCAAGTCACAGGAGAGGTGAGTATGAACAAAAACACACAGAAATGTCCTTCCAGTCTTCTGGATCTTCCCTAGTTACGGATTCACTTTGTTGCTGAAGATGTTTGTTTGACTGTTTTCCAGAACTCCTGTGATGTTTTTCAGCTGCTTTCTCTTGCCATGCTTCCCTTTCCAAGGGAGACTTCACTCCTCCTAGCTCACTATTTTGCTGACATCACTCTATGTGTTCAACTGTATTTTCCTTCACAACATCCACTTGTGCCAGTGCATCATGATTTCCCTTACTCTTCCGAAATTTGTTGCAATTTCAGTTGTTTATAGGTTTTCCTCTTATGAATAATGTTGAGCAAGATAATAAAGTATGTATAATATGTTTCAGCTACATTATGAGAGTACTCTAAATGTTCTATAACTAAGTACAAGGTATAAACAATCAGAGTCTCTTTGCATCCTGCACATGGTGTCGTGAAGCTATTAATAATTAGCTTTCAATATACACGTTGCCAAAATATCTGGTTTTGTAAATTTTGTAGGATTTCTCCCTTGTCACTTCTGTAAGGGCTTCCTAAGTGGCCCAGTGGTAAGAATTTGTCCCCTAATGCAAGTGACACAAGAGACTCAGGTTCAATCCCTGGGCCAGGAAGTTCCCATGGTACAGTAAATGGCAACCAACTCCAGTATTCTAGTCTGGAAATCCTGGAAATCCATGAACTATGGAGCCTGGTGGCTACAGTCCATGGGGTTGTAAAATAGTCAGACACGATTTATTGACTAAACCTCCACCACATGCAGGGGTTAACTGATGCTCTGGTTAAGCCATGAGAAAATCACCATGGGAAAAGAATAAAAGCAAAATACAGCAATACAGCATAACCCAAATGAAAGTACATCAGGTTGGTTAGTTGGGGTCATCATATCCTGCTAAGCTAAGAAAAAACATATTGTGGACCTTGAAACACCGGGTGAGCGCAAGTTCAAAACACGGGTTGTGCACACACCAGATATTTTCCCAAGACATATGTGGGTCTATGACCTCCAGCTATGTGATAGCCCTTGTACAAGGAAATAACAAAGATAAGTTAAAGTAATCAATAAAATGAGAGATGTGACCGGGGACACAGGAGGCGGACTTCATTGTAGCACAACAGATACCTTCTGCTTGCCAAGACACTAAATAAAAATGATGTGTCTCCGAGGAACAGAGCTCTTGATCCAAGAGGTCTTGAGTACCGAAGTACCATCTTTAAAACTTTCATTCTGTCTCTAGTTTCTTTTTCCCAAACTGTGCATTGTTGACCACTTTGGATCCCTATCTGCTGCTGCAGCAAGTGGTGCCCAATTTGGTGCTGGAATGTGAAAGATCTCTTCGAGAGAAACTGAAGTTGAAATATGGGCGGTGCTTTGTCCTGCAGAAGAGTGGGGCGAGGCCTCTGAAAACCCCCCTTTGCGGTAAGTGATACTCTCTCAGGGTTGAAACCGGGCATAGGAATTCAGAAAGCTGGGAACAAAAGGCAGCTTTTTTTTTTTTCTAATTTTATTTTATTTTTAAACTTTACATAATTGTATTAGTTTTGCCAAATATCAAAATGAATCCATCACAGGTAAGCAGGGGAACAGAAACAAGTGAGGGCCGGCTATTGGCGCTTTCACACACCATTGAGAAACGCTGCTCATAGTTCCCTTCTCTCCTTACTTTAGATTTAAGAACGTGGGAGAAGGTAGGTAGCGAATTACAGAAACCTCTTTGCAAGGGAGTGCTCTTGCCTGTATATATCTGGTCAACTTGGGCACTGATAAAATCCGTTTTGGAACCTCTTCAGATCCCGGAAAGCTCAGAAGGGAGTGAAGATGAAAGTGAAATCCCATCAGAGGGAGGACCTGAAAATGCAGAGCCCAAGGGAGTAGAACAAAAAACGCAGGAGGCTCTTAAAGCTGCAGTTCTTTCTGAGCCTTTGTTTGGGGAAGACCGGTTTCCTCTGCCCCTTCCTGCCTTGACCGCTGGAGTGGCTCAAGCTTTTCCTTCCTCACAACACAGCAGTTCTGTTACCCCTCCAGAAAGGTGTTTGTTGGACTCGAAAGGAGGGTGACTTGGAGGCTGTGATTATGGCATTCCCAGTGACAATACACAAACGGATAGCTCCTGGGACAGATCCTAATAATCCTAATGGGGTGTGTGAGGCTGTACACAAACAGATTCCCTTCAAAATACTAAAGGAACTTAAGCAAGCTGTTCAGAATCATGGAGTAAATTCTCCTTTTACCTTGGGCATAGTGCAGGGACTAGCTGAGGGTTCCCATTTGATTATGGTGTCTCATGACCAAGCCAGGCAGAGCCCCATCTCTTTGAAATTGGGGAGAACTCAAGATCAAGTGCTTATGGACAACCAAGCTATAGAACAGGTGAGGTGATACTGCATAAGAGCCTGGGAGAAAATAGAGGCTAAAGGACAGGCTTTCTTTACTTTAAAAGAAGACCTCACCTCCCCAGAGAGACAATCCTTGCTGGGACAACATCTTATCTGTCAGGCTACCCCTGTCATCAAGCCAATTTGAACATTCCCTGGTTTAATTTTTAGCTATGAAACTATGACTACAAAAAAGAGAGATGACATTTTTGACACCGAATGGCCATGATATTCTTTAGAAAACTGGCTAAAATAAAATCTTTTTTGAAGTTGCAAAACTGGTTCTTCTTCCATGTACAATTAAGAAAAACTTGGCTTGTTAAGATACTTTTTTGGAGCTCCAGTTCTGCCTGAAAAACAACAACAGGCCTGGGAAAAAACCTGAAGTTAATTAACTCTTATCATGTCGTTGGGATATACAGCCTACTCTATCTGGGACTCCAGCCCTGAGCAAATTGGTAGAACTCAAGCCAAGGCGGGAAAAAAAGGGGTGGGGCAGAGCAAAGAGACATTTTAAATTTCAAGTGGAAAACTATGGGATCTCTGTCTGTCTGTTTAAATTTATCTGTGTCTCAGTGTGTGTCTTTGTTTTTGCATAACATGAGGGTAATTTATAAATGAGCTCTATTTAAATTCAGGTTCACGTGAACTGAAAAATATTAAATATTTAATATTTAATTAAGACATCTAATTAAGTATCTAATATCTAAATAAGTATCTAATTATCTAATCATCTTAATTAAATATCTAATTAAGACATGTCTTAAGTCATAAACATTATGTAATATTTTTATTGTGCCTAGGTTTAAGGTAAACTAAACTTGTCAACAAAGAAAATAACTCTTTATATATATAAATGAGATGAAAACTTTTAGATAAACTCTATTAAAAATAGCTATATTTTAGAAATGTCTATCTAAAATAATCTCTGAAGATTGGGGTAACTTAAATTTCTAGAGTTGTACTAAACTAAATGAAAAAAGTTTATTAAATAGCTAGGTCATTTCCAAATCCAAATAAAATAAGATTTTGAAACATTAATTACTGAACACTAACTTTGTCTTACAGAGAAGCTAAAGAGATTTTGGACTATTAATAAATATGTTTGGTGCCATCCTGAGATATTCTCTATTAAAAAAGAAAAAAAGCAAATATTTTTAAAAAATTAAAAATATTTATGGTATTTATGTTCACCAATCTATAAAATGCTAATATACAAGACGGTTCATGGTTGCTTAAGGAAAATAAGATTTATGTTTTTAATAATAATAAAAGATATGAAAAATAAAATTACAGTCTTTTAAGGAAGAAAATAAAGTAAATCTAAACTTACAAGTGGCTATTCTCTAAATAGATAAATGGAGTGATGACTACAGAAAGTGTAAAAAAAGGTTTATGACAAGAGATACAAGAATTTTGTGCATGGTACAATTGTCTTAAGACATTAAATTGCCTTTGAAGTCTTATTGTTACTTTGACTGAGTAAATAATTATTGTTTGACACTGAATATAAGGTGGTACCAATCTGGAATTTGGTTTTCTCTTCCTATTAAAAAAACAAATGTTTCTTGGAATACGGCTTTTGATAACCGATTATGTAAATTTCTTTAAATGATTCATACTTGCTTTTAAAATCTGTTGTTACTTTGCTAAATTAATGAGTGTTATTTCACAATGATCTATGGAAACCATGGCACACATAGACAAAACTCATTCTGCTTCTACAAAATTAACCCTCCATCAGGAAATTTAAAATGGATAAACAATGGCTATAAACCACACAATCAGGGCTATGGGAAATCCTCACTTTTATTTGATAGGATAAAGCCTTTCCTGGCTGCAGGGTTAATATCTCACAATGGAAAAAATGGTTAAAATGCATTTTCTGTAATCTCCAGTGATGAGGGTACCCACTTTGCTGGGTCTACAGACACTAGCAAAAACTTCATGAGTTTCTTAGAGATTATCACTTTCACTGACGTCCTTTGTCATCAGACAAGGACCACAAAACAAAGGGATTGGTTACATGAGATTAAACAGCCTGCTAAATATGACTACAATTTTCATGACTTTTTGTCTGATGTATTACTGGTTTCTAATCTTTGTTTTCAGATATAAAAAAGCTCTTCTCCTCAAGTAACTGATGGTTTAAAACAATTTAGTGATTTACACCTGTGGGTAAAATTAGAACATTTTTCTTTTCTCTCTGCCTCAGCCTCCAAAAATTGGAGACATTTTGAGTTCTAAACAGCTTCATCACGGTAAAAAAAGACTGTCTCCAGACATATACAAAAATCTCAGAGTAATACTGCTGCTGCTGCTGCTGCTAAGTCGCTTCAGTAGTATCCGACTCTGTGAGACCCCATAGATGGTGGCCCACCAGGCTCCCCCATCCCTGGGATTCTCCAGGCAAGAACACTGGAGTGGGTTGTCATTTCCTTCTTCAATGCATGAAAGTGAAAAGTGAAAGTGAAGTCGCTCAGTCGTGTCCGACTCTTAGCGACCCCATAGACTGCAGCCTACCAGGCTCCTCCATCCATTGGATTTTCCAGGCAGGAGTACTGGAGTGGGGTGCCATTACTAGGGAGCTCTGAAAGAAATATCCACTCAACTGATGTCAAGCCTATGACATCTAATATATTTCACTGCATATTAAATTCTAGTTTTGTTAATTAAGGTCTGTACTTAATAAGACTCATTCTTAGATAGTTCCTTGTGGTTATATTACATTGCTAAAAGGACATTCATTAAGTTAAATTAAAAGGGTCATTCATTAGAAAGGACACTCTAAATTTGTTTCTAAAGCTTATCTCAGTAACCAGTCTTTAAATAAAGATCAGATGCTCCAGGATCTACAACCAGGAAGTTAACAACAAGCTATAGTCATTTAACAAACTAAGTCAGATGACTTAAAGATGTCACTGGGCTATATCTAATGAAAGTTCTTAAGTTTTTACTTATGATTTTACTATTACTGCTAGCTATATTGTTTTCTACATTGCCTATTTCAAAAAGTTTTGTCAAAGGTATTATCAAAGGTGTGACTGAGTCACTGATATAATGATGGTATACAGTTCCATGTGAAATCCATAGTTGTAATGGATGTAACTTATATATTTTCCTTTGGTAAACTCTCTTATGCACATGTGACTGTTGATAAATTCTTTCAATTTATATAGACCACTACTCAATCTGGTGAGACTATGAAACATGTACAAAGACATCTATGTGCTTATTTTTTGCTATTATAAAACTACCAAAATTATAAAAACTGATAATGGCCCTGCTTATACCAGTAGAGTATTCCAACAATTTCTTAAAATTTGATCTATAAAACATTCCACTGGCATTCCCTATAATCCACAAGGACAGGCCATAGTGGAGGGGGCTAGTAAATCATGTAAACATATGATACAAAACAAAAAGGGGGAGATGCCATAGGGCAGAAAACAATATTAATAAAGCTTTACTTACTCTCAATTTTCTAAAATCAATTAATTAATTAATTTTACTTTACAATATTGTATTGCTTTTGCCATACACTGACTTGAATCTGCCGTTAGTGTACATGTGTTCCCCATCCCGAACCCCGCTTCCACCTCCCTCCCCATCCTATCCCTCTGGGTCATCCCAGTGCACCAATCCCGAGCACCCTGTATCATGCATCAAACCTGGACTGGTGATTCATTTCACATATGATATTTTACGTGTTTCAATGCCATTCTCCCATATCACCCCACCCTTGCCTTCTCCCACAGAGTCCAAACGACTGTGCAATACATTTGTGTCTCTTTTGTTGTCTTGCATTCAGGGTTATCGTTATCTTCTTTCTAAATTTCATATATATGCATTAGTATACTGTATTGGTATTTTTCTTTCTGGCTTACTTCACGCTGTATAATAGGCTCCAGTTTCATCCACCTCATTAGTACTGATTCAAATATGTTCTCCTTAATGGCTGAGTAATATTTCATTGTGTATATGTACCACAGCTTTCTTATCCATTCATCTGCTGATGGACATCTAGGTTGCTTCCATGTCCTGGGTATTATAAACAGTGCTGCGATGAACACTGGGGTACATGTGTCTCTTTCAATTCTGGTTTCCTCAGTGTGTATGCCCAGCAGTGGGATTGCTGGGTCATATGGCAGTTCTATTTCCAGTTTTTTAAGGAATCTCCACACTATTCTCCATAGTGGCTGTACTAGTTTGCATTCCCACCAACAGTGTAAGAGGGTTCCCTTTTCTCCACACCCTCTCCAGCACTTATTGCTTTAGACTTTTGGATAGTAGCCATTCTGACTGGTGTGAAATGGTATCTTCTTGTAGTTTTGATTTGCATTTCTCTAATAATGAGTGATGTTGAGCATCTTTTCATGTGTTTGTTATCCATCTGTATGTCTTCTTTGGAGAAATGTCTATTTAGTTCTTTGGTCCACTTTTTGATTGGGTCTTTTAGTTTTCTGGAATTGAGCTGCAGGAGTTGCTTGTATATTTTTGAGATTAATTCTTTGTCAGTTGCTTCATTTGGTATTATTTTCTCCCATTCTGAAGGCTGTCTTTTCACTTTGCTTATAGTTTACTTTGCTGTTCAAAAGCTTTTAATTTTAATTAGGTCCCATTTGTTTATTTTTGCTTTTATTTCCAATATTCTGGGAGGTGGGTCATAGAGGATCCTGCTGTGGTTTATGTCGGAGAGTGTTTTGCCTATGTTTTCCTCTAGGAGTTTAATAGTTTCTGGTCTTACATTTAGATCTTTATCTCAATAGATGCAGAGAAAGCCTTTGACAAAATTCAACATCCATTTATGATAAAAACCCTCCAGAAAGCAGGAATACAAGGAACATACCTCAACATAACAAAAGCTATATATGACAAACCCTCAGCAAACATTATCCTCAATGGTGAAAAATTGAAAGCATTTCCCCTAAAGTCAGGAACAAGACAAGGGTGCCCACTCTCACCCACTTGCAAGGGGATCCAACCAGTCCATTCTAAAGGAGGTCAGTCCTAGGTGTTCATTGGAAGGACTGATGCTAAAGCTGAAACTCCAATATTTTGGCCACCTCATGCAAAGAGTTGACTCATTGGAAAAGACCCTGATACTGGGAGGGATTGGGGGCTGGAGTAGAAGGGGATGACAGAGGATGAGATGGTTGGATGGCATCACCGACTCGATGGACATGAATTTGGGTGAACTCTGGGAGTTGGTGATGGACAGGGAGGCCTTGTGTGCTGCAATTCATGGGATCATAAGGAGTCAGACATGACTGAGCAACTGAACTGAACTGATAACTATTAATCAGATAGCGAGGAACCTGACCTTCCAGGATTGCAAACTGTATACTTGAACAGTTCATTATTTAACTCTAAACATTCCTATGTGGTTTTGCATAGATGTTTAGGAGTTTGGCTGCCAGTAACTCAAAATAGGCCTTGGACACTCTCCTCTGACACTCATACTTTGCTCACAGACCTAAATATTATTCTGAGAAGATCCAAACATTTTTTGGGCTTATTGCCACCATAATGGGCATTTTTGCCATCACCACCATGGCGGCAGTGGTGGAAATAGCTCTCCATCAGATAGTACAAACTACTACTTTTGTGCAGGAATGGCATAAAAATGCCAGTTTCACTTGCAGAGCCCAAACTTGCATAGATGAGGAGATTAACAACAGGTTGGTGGATTTAGAAAATGCAGTGCTACTCTTAGGAGTACAAAATCTTAAATTACAAATACATCTAAAGTGTGACTAGAACATTATTACTTTCTCTGTAACCCCCAGGAATATAACCAATCCGAAAACTCCTGGGAAAATATTGGATGGCACTTGTGGGGCTATATGGCTGACAACCTCACTCTACATATTAAAAAGCTACAAGCGAAAATCATTGGCATACAGCATGCTTCTCTTAGACTATCACCAGGTACAGATACACTTCTAGGAATAAAGAGGGCCTTAACTCACTGAGTCCTCTGAGTGGATCAAAGGTATCGGAGGTGGTCTCATTGGAACACTAGCAATGTTTTGCTGTTTCACTATAATCTTCTCTTTAGTTCTTAGATGCATGCAAAAAGCCCTCTGAAAACTAATGAAGAAAGAAGTTGCGAGATCAATATATTTTCTGCTACAAAAACAAAAAGTGGGATATGCAGGGTTTAATAGTCAGCACCCTGTTGCTCTGGCTAAGCCATGAGAAAGTCACCACGGGAAAAGAATAAAAACAAAATATAGCAATACAGCATAACCCCAATAAAAGTACATTAGGTTGATTAGTTGGGGTCGTCATACCCTGGTAAGCTAAGGGAAAACATAGTGTGGACCTTGGGATGCGGGGTGAATGCAAGTTCAGAACGTGGGTTGTGCACACACCAAGATGTTTTCCCAAGGCATATGCGGGTCTATGACCTCTAGCTAGGTGATAGTCCTTGTACGAGGAAGATGGTTTAAAGTAATCAATAAAATGGTAGACGTGACAGGGGACACAGGAGGCTGACTTCATTGTAGTGTAACAGATGCTTTCTGCTTGCCAAGACACTAAATAAAAGTGATGTGGCTCTGAGGAACAGGGCTCTTGATCCAAGGGGTCTTGAACCCCCCTATCCCATCTTTAAAACTTTCATTCTGTCTAGTTTCTTTTTCCCATACTGTGCGTCGACCACTTTGGATCCCTACCTTATTGCACTGGCTGCAGCAACCATAGGTGTATAAAGCAAAATAATTTTATTGTTGGGAAATTTAAGAAGGCAAATTTAGTTTCATTTCACATTTGGATTCTTTATTTTAGGATTACATTTAGGAAAATGGTTAATAATCATCACTTTTTAATTGTGTGATTAGTGTGTCTTTCTGTACAATGACATAGTTGTTTCAATTGATGTTTGATCAAAAGTGGGCTTCATAATTAGAAAAATGAAATGACTGATATGTGGAGGTTTCTGTGTAACATTTGGTCAATAATTGTTTAGGACATTTCATCATTATATAACTTAAGTTATTCTGAAAAAAAAAAAAAAAAAGCAATGTAACTGGCTTCAATTCTCTTCTTACTCTATGGGCACTGGTTTAATTCTTCTCCTCCTGCAATGTATCTGCTAATATTGGACAGTCAGCTGGGGCATTAACTTCCTGTTATTTATAACCAGTGGAGGTGGAAGAAAAGACCAGTGTCTGCTTATTCAGAGGCGAAACAGGCAATGGATCCCAAAGGCCAGAGTGTGAAGCTTAATGACAGCCACTTCATTCCTCTCCTGGGATTTGGCACCGCTGTACCTCCAGAGGTATAAGTACTGGTGTGGGGTTGAGATACAAATAGTAGTGGATGTAACATGAATGGAAGGGACTTGGGCTGTCAAGCACAGAGCTCCTGTGTGACTCTGGGAGGGTCACATGGTTCCACAATCAGGATAGAACTATGTCCTGTGAAAGGGGAGGGAGCATGCCATCTTCACTTTGCATCAGGATTTGAGGCTGTGCTCACCTGCAGATTACTCTGGGTTTCCCCCCAGTTTCTGTCTCTTTCCCAGCTTGGCAGAAGAGGTGAGACTTGGCTGTTAAGATCACTGACTGTCAGCTGCTTTGCTTTGAGGGCAATTGCAATGGCCGGGTTTCTCTGTGTATTTCATTAGTTCCAGAACTCTTACCTCCTTCAAAAAAGATGTGACCCAGAGAAGTATTTGAGGTGGAAGGTTTTAAAGATGAGGTGAATAGGAACTAATGGGAGAGAATTGCTTTTCTACCGTGGGGTGCCTGGTAGGTGCCAGGGAAGACACTCTAGCTCTGTTTTGCCTTGTACTTTGGTTGCTCCTTGGAAACTTCTTCTAGTGGAAAATATAGTGTCATTTGAGGGGATAAGCTACCATCTTACAGGCCAGGTTGTGTAATGTATCCTTGGGTGTTGTAATGTCTTTTTATTAAAGTGTAGTTTTCAGTACTTAGACAGAAAAGGGACTAGCAGACAAGTCTCTAGACCTGAAGCTAGAAAGTTTGCTGTCCATCTTGTCTTTAGAGAATGTAGTTGTGACAAGTTCTGATCCTGAAACTTTGCATCTCACTTTTTTCATTTGGAAAACAGAAGGAAATATTCAGAGGCATTTTGGAAAGAGAAGACAGGACTTTGTAGTGCAAAGTATGGTGAGGGGAGTAATGTGTCAAGGCTAGTACTGAAGCTCACTGGTCCATTCCTCAGCACATTCCCTGAATGCCTGAGCATTTAAGAAAGACCAGGACTGAACCCAACAGAGGGTGGTTACACCAATTATCTACCTCCTTGAAATAGGAAAGATTCTGACACATGAAAAAGATATGGGGTATTATTCAGCATTTAAAACAAAGTTAATCCTGTCATTTGAAACCACACAGGTGAACAGGGAGAACTTCAGCTAAGTGAATTAAACCAGAAATAAAAAGACAAATACTACATGATCTCTTTGTAAGTGGAATCTAAAATAGTAGAATTTATAGAAACAGAAATGATGACCAGAAGCTGAGACAAATCTGGGAAAAATGGAAAGATGTTGGTCAAGAGTCCAGACCTTCAGTTACAAGATGAATACATTGGAGACATGAGGTATAGCACCACAACCATAGTTAAAAATAATGGGTGATACCCTGAGATTTTGTAGAGACTAGATCTTAATCCTTCTTACAAACACCCCCTAAAGTAAGGTATGTGAAGCGATGGATCCTCTAACTAGCTTGATTTTTGTGATCATCAACAATGGATCCTTATATGAGAACGTCACTTTGTACACCTTGAATAGATACAGTTTACATTTGGTATATTCCACATAGCTTCATTGGTAGACAGTGGTCTTAGAAGCTTTCACCTTGCTTCTTGATGCTTTTTGTTATTGTTCAGTCACTAAGTCATGTCCAACTCTTTGTGATCCTATGGATTGTAACAGGCCAGGCTCCCTGTCTCTATCTCCTATAGTTGAGATAGAGTACACTCCTATACCGTGTACCTTATACCTTCGTTGATTTTGTGTCACCTATCTTGTAGTATAAATCATATTCATGACTAAAACTTTATGCTGAGACCTTTGGGTTCTTCTAGCAAATCACTTAACCTGGAGGTGGTCTTGGGGTCCTCCGATGCCAGTGATCGACCACGGATCATTTGGGATGTAAGGATTGCTGCTGCTAAGTCGCTTCAGTCATGTCCAACTCTGTGTGACTCCATAGACGGCAGCCCACCAGGCTCTCCGGTCCTTGGGATTCTCCAGGCAAGAACACTGGAGTGGGTTGCCATTTCCTTCTCCAATGCATGAAAGTGAAAAGTGAAAGTGAAGTCGCGCAGTCGTGTACGACTCTTCGTGACCCTATGGACTACAGCCTACCAGGCTCCTCCGTCCTTGGGATTTTCCAGGCAAGAGTACTGGAGTGGGGTGCAATTGCCTTCTCCGGATGTAAGGATTACTGGGTATCTATTTATTTATTTATATTTTTTTGGTACTTTCATCTCACTTTATTAATTTTTAAAATAAATGTATTCATTTTAATTGGAGGCTAATTATAATATTGTAGTATATATATATATATATTTTGCCATACATTTACATGAATCAGCCATGGGTGCATGTGTGTTCCCCATCCTGAACCTCCCTCCCCATCCTATCCCTCTGGGTCATCCCAGTGCACCAGCCTCGAGCACCCTGTCCCATGGATTGAACCTGGACTGGCGATCCATTTCACATATGATACTATACATATTTCAATGCCATTCTCCCAAATCATCCCACCCTCTCCCTCTCCCACAGAGTCCAAAAGACTGTTCTATACATCTGTCTCTCATACAGGGTTATCATTACCATCTTTCTAAATTCTATATATATGCGTTAGTATACCGTATTTGGAGAAGGCGATGGCACCCCACTCCAGTACTCTTGCCTAGAAAATCCCATGGACGGAGGAGCCTGGTAGGCTGCAGTCTGGCGCGGGGGGCGGGGGGGACGGCGTGGGAGGGGGGGGGTTGGTGGCGGGGCGGGGGGGACGGCGGGGGGGGGGGGTGGTGTCGCCAAGAGTCAGACACGACTGAGCGACTTCACTTTCACTTTTCACTTTCATGCATTGGCGTAGGAAATGGCAACCCACTCCAGTGTTCTTGCCTGGAGACGGGAGCCTGGTGGGCTGCGGTCTATGGGGTCACACAGAGTCGGACACTGATGCGACTTAGCAGCAGCAGCAGCATACTCTATTGGTGTTTTTCTTTCTGGCTTACTTCACTCTGTATAATAGGCTCCAATTTCATCTACCTCATTAGAACTAATTAAAATGTATTCTCCTTAATGGCTAAGTAATATTCCATTGTGTATATGTACCACAGCTTTCTTATCCATTCATCTGCTGATGGACATCTAGGTTGCTACCATGTCCTGGCTATTATAAACAGTGCTGCGATGAACACTGGGGTACAGGTGTCTCTTTCAATTCTGGTTTCCTCAGTGTGTATGCCCAGCAGTGGGATTGCTGGGTCATATGGCAGTTCTATTTCCAGTTTTTAAAGGAATCTCCACATTGTTCTCCATAGTGGTTGTACTAGTTTGCATTCCCACCAACAGTGTAAGAGAGTTCCCTTTTCTCCACATCCTCTCCAGCATTTATTGCTTGTAGACTTTTGGATAACAGCCATTCTGACTGGAATGAAATGGTACCTCGTTGTGGTTTTGATTTGCATTTCTCTGATAATGAGTGATGTTGAGCATCTTTTCATGTGTTTGTTAGCCATCTGTTCTCCTTGGAGAAATGTCTGTTTAGTTCTTTGATGCACTTTTTGATTGGGTCTTTTATTTTTCTGGAATTGAGCTGCAGGAGTTGCTTGTATATTTTTGAGATTAATTCTTTGTCCATTGCTTCGTTTTCTGTTATTTTCTCCCATTCTGAAGGCTGTCTTCTCATCTTGCTTATAGTTTCCTTCTTTGTTCAAAAGCTTTTAAGTTTAATTAGGTCCCATTTGTTTATTTTTGCTTTTATTTCCATTACTCTGGGAGGTGGATCATAGAGGGTCCTGCTGTGGTTTATGTCTGAGAGTGTTTTGCCTATGGTTTCTTCTATGAGTTTTATAGACTCTGGTCTTACGTTAGATCTTTAATCCATTTTGAGTTTATTTTTGTGTATGGTGTTAGAAAGTGTTCTAGTTTCGTTCTTTTACAAGTGGTTGACCAGTTTTCCCAGCACCACTTGTTAAAGAGATTGTCTTTTTTCCATTGTATATTCTTGCCTCCTTTGTCAAAGATAAGGTGTCCATAGGTGCATGGATTTATCTCTGGGCTTTCTATTTTGTTCCATTGATCTATATTTCTGTCTTTGTGCCAGTACCATACTGTCTTGATGACTGTAGCTTTGTAGTATAGCCTGAAGTCAGGCAGGTTGAGTCCTCCAGTTCCATTCTTCTTTTTTAAGATTGCTTTGGCTATTTGAGGTTTTTTGTATTTCCATACAAATTGTGAAATTATTTGTTCTAGTTCTCTGAAAAATACCATTGGTAGCTTGATAGGGATTGCATTGAATCTATAGATTGCTTTGGGTAGTATACTCATTTTCACTATATTGATTCTTCTGATCCATGAACATGGTATATTTCTCCATTTATTTGTGTCATCTTTGATTTCTTTCATCAGTGTTTTATAGTTTTCTATATATAGGTCTTTTGTTTCTTTAGGTAGATTTATTCCTAAGTATTTTATTCTTTTCATTGCAAAGGTGAATGGAATTGTTTCCTTAATTTCTCTTTCTGTTTTCTCATTGTTAGTATATAGGAATGCAAGGGATTTCTGTGTGTTAATTTCATATCCTGCAACTTTACTATATTCATTGATTAGCTCTAGTTATTTTCTGGTGGAGTCTTTAGGATTTCTATGTAGAGGATCAAGTCATCTGCAAACAGTGAGAGTTTTACTTCTTCTTTTCCAATCTGGATTCCTTTCATTTCTTTTTCGGCTCTGATTGCTGTGGCCAAAACTTCCAAAGCCATGTTGAATAGTAGTGGTGAGAGTGGGCACCCTTGTCTTGTTCCTGACTTTAGGGGAAATGCTTTCAATTTTTCACCATTGAGGATAATGTTTGCTGAGGGTTTGTCATATATAGCTTTTATTAGGTTGAGGTATGTTCCTTGTATTCCTGCTTTCTGGAGGTTTTTTTTTTTTTTTATCATCAATGGATGTTGACTTTTGTCAAAGGCTTTCTCTGCATCTATTGAGATAATTATATTGTTCTTATCTTTCAATTTGTTAATGTGGTGTATTACATTGATTGATTTGCAGATATTGAAAAATCCTTCCATCCCTGGGATAAAGCCCACTTGGTCATGATGTATGATCTTTTTAATATGTTGTTGGATTCTGTTTGCTAGAATTTTGTTACAGATTTTTGCATCTATATTCATCAGTGATATTGGCCTGTAGTTTTCTTTTTTTGTGGCCTCTTTGTCTGATTTTGGTATTAGGGTGATGGTGGCCTCATAGAATGAGTTTGGAAGTTTACCTTCCTCTGCAATTTTCTGGAAGGGTTTGAGTAGGATAGGTGTTTGCTCTTCTCTAAATTTTTGGTAGAATTCAGCTGTGAAGCTGTCTGGTACTGGGCTTTTGTTTGCTGGAAGATTTTTGATTATAGTTTCAATTTCCGTGCTTGTGATGGGTCTGTTAAGATTTTCTATTTCTTCCTGGTTTGGTTTTGGAAAGTTGTACTTTTCTAAAAATTTGTCCATTTCCTCCAAGTTGTCCATTTTATTGGCATATAGTTGCTGATAGTAGTCTCTTATGATCCTTTGTATTTCTGTGTTGTGATCTCTCCATTTTTATTTCTAATTTTGTTGATTTGATTTTTCTCCCTTTGTTTCTTAATGAGTCTGGCTAATGGTTTGTCAATTTTATTTATCTTCTCAAAGAACCAGCTTTTGGTTTTATTGATTTTTGCTATGGTCTCTTTTGTTTCTTTTGCATTTATTTCTGCCATAATTTTTAAGATTTCTTTCCTTCTACTAACCTTGGGGTTCTTCATTTCTTCCTTTTCTAGTTGCCTTAGGTGTAGAGTTAGGTTATTTATTTTACTTTTTTCTTGTTTCTTGAGGTAAGCCTGTATTGCTATGAACCTTCTCCTTAGCACTGCTTTTAAAATTTCCCATAGGTTTTGGGTTGTTGTGTTTTCATTTTCACTTGTTTCTATGCACGTTTTGATTTTTTTAAATTTCTTCTGTAATTTGTTGGTTATTCAGCAGCATGTTGTTCAGCCTCCATATATTGGAATTTTTAATAGTTTTTCTCCTGTAATTGAGATCTAACCTTAGTGCATTGTGGTCTGAAAAGATGCTTGGAATGATTTCAATTTTTTTGAATTTACCAAGGCTAGATTTATGGCCCAGGATGTGATCTATCCTGGAGAAGGTTCCATGTGCACTTGGGAAAAAGGTGAAATTCATTGTTTTGGGGTGAAATGTCCTATAGATATCAATTAGGTCTAACTGGTCTATTGTATCATTTAAAGTTTGTGTTTCTTTGTTAATTTTCTGTTTAGTTGATCTATCCATAGGTGTGAGTGGGGTATTGAAGTAGCCAACTATTATTGTGTTATTGTTAATTTCCCCTTTCATGCTTGTTAGCATTTGCCTTACATATTGCAGTGCTCGTATGTTGGGTGCATATATATTTATAATTGTTATATCTTCTTCTTGGATTGATCCTTTGAGCATTATGTAGTGTCCTTCTTTGTCTCTTTTCACACCCTTTATTTATTTTATTTTTTTCACACCCTTTATTTTAAAGTCTATTTTATCTGATGTGAGTATTGTTCTCTTTTGGTCTCTATTTGCATGGAATATCTTTTTCCAGCCCTTCACTTTCAGTCTGTATGTGTCTCTTGTTTTGAGGCTGGTCTCTTGTAGACAATATATATAGAAGTCTTGTTTTTGTATCCATTCAGCCAGTCTTTGTCTTTCGGTTGGGGCTTTCAACCCATTTACATTTAAGGTAATTATTGATAAGTATGATCCCATTGCCATTTACTTTGTTGTTTTGAATTCAAGTTTATACACCCTTCCTGTGTTTCCTGTCTAGAGAAGATCCTTTAGCATTTGTTGGAGAGCTGGTTTGGTGGTGCTGAATTCTCTCAGCTTTTGCTTGTCTTTAAAGCTTTTGATTTCTTGATGGAGAAGTTTAAATAAAGTATCTGAACTTCTGAAACCATTCCTTTCCTTTTAAAAGTAAGCAGTTTATGAAACAGCATAGACTTAAAAGTAAAAATACTCTTGTTGCCTGATCATTGAAATAATACATATGTATGACAGAATATTTAGATAGAGAAGGGACAGGATAGGAAATAAAGATCAGCTGTGTTTACCCATTCGCTAATACTTACCTTTGGGGCATTTAGCTTGTAATTTTCCTAGACACATATGTGCAGTTTGTTTGTTTGTTTACAAAGACATATAAACTTCAGTCTACAGATTGCATACTTCATTTGAAACAGCCTAAGTATCTTGGTAAGCTAAAAATATGATTTTAAAAAAATCCAGTATTATATTTTCCTTCCTGTTTAGCAAGCAGCACATTTTAGTCATTTATGTGATTTCTTATTTGTTGCCCATGCTCAGCATTTTGATGAATCCTTACATATTTTGAGTTTATTCATTGGTCATTCAGCAAAACTTTATCGACATTCTTTAGAAAGACATTGTCATATCAACAAATGTCAATAAGTGAAATGAGAAATGTCTTGAGTCATTAGTCTCATGGAGAATGAGACTGTGAATGAAATCAGGAGAGTTTAACTGTTAGAAATGGGTAAGTGCTTGTTGAGATAATTCTGCACAATCTCTCCCATTTCTATACTTCTGTTAGATAGAGGCATCAACTACACTTCATTTAACACAACTTTTCATTTGTAAAACACAGCCTTGAAACACAGAGACAGTGGCTCCCTGCATTTCTCTGGCACAGAGAACACTTATTCCAGGAAGGAAGAGTGTTCATGGAACATTTAAGAGCCAGAAAGTGGACTGATATGGGTAGAAGTTAGTGAAGTAGGGAGACAGGAGATGAAGACAGGTCAGAGAGCCGGTAGGGAAGGGGGTCCTTGTCATATAGGCTTTTAAAGGACTTACTGTGAGGGAAATGAAGAAGGAGATTTCCAGAACCCTGCTCCCTGACCCCCTCTCATAGCCAATGGCCACCCTGGCACTTCCAGATGTCCTGCTGGTCTGAGCTGTCTCTGTACCCTCACTGTCCACTCTGCCCAGCATGGGCGGCCCTCACCCCAGGGGGAGTGAACTGGATCCAGAGGCACTGAGGGGGCATCTGTGGGCTGGGGTGGGCACACAGACTGCTCAGTAAATGGGCCGAGTCCTGGGCAGTGTCCGGTGACCCCCTCAGCCTGTTCCAGGAGCAGGAGCTGGTGCATGTCTCAGGAGAGGAGTCAGGTTCCCGGGCCTCCTGTGGGTCCCCGTGGGTTCACAGCAGCTGCAGGGCTGCGACCTCCCAGGTCGTCCCAGCATGTGGCGTGCACGGGTCTCTCCAGGGAGAACTTCTGAACCCCTGTTCCTCCTCCTCGTCTGGGGCACTCCTGTGGGCTCAGTCCTGATCTGACGGCTTCTCTTCCCTTCCCACCCAGCTCCATGGGGATGGTTCTATCCAGCCTTGGTGTGGAGGAGTCTTCCTGCTTGTGTAGTGTGTTTTCAGGAGATGGGACCCCCTAATGTGCCTCGGGGGGAGCTGAGCTCAGCGTCCTCTTGCTCACCTGGAGCTCCTCCTCAGAACAGTGTGTGACATTCACAGTGCACTGTGGCTCCTGTGATTGTTCAGGAAGAGTCGGTGTGAATTTTGTTTCTTCCTTTCATGAATCAGGCTTCCCAGGTAGGGCAGTAGTAAAGAATCTGCCTGACAGTGCAGGAGATATGGGTTCGATCTCAGATCCAGGAAGATTCACTGGAAAAGGAAATGGCAGCCCACTCCAATATTCTTAGCTGCAGAATCCCATGGACAGAGCAACCTGTGTGGCTACTGTCCATGGGGTTGCAATAGTCTGACTTAGCGACTAAACAGTAACAAAACCGTTTCATGGCTCATGTTTTTCTCTTTTTTCACCTTTTTTTTTTTTTTTTTTTAAGCTTTGTTGTTTCACCTTTCTTTACTGTATGCCTTTTCTCTCTCTCCCTCTGTGTGTTCATGACTGGGTACTTGGACAAGCACAGGACACCCACTGTTTGCAGATTTGTACCACATCCTGATTGTCCTTCACTAGCTGGCATGGCATGTGTCTGGTCATGGAATCAGCCCAACAGGAAACTAAGGGAAACTCAGTTCATTTCTGAGTCAACAACTTACCTGACCCATGAGAGCCTTTCTGATTCTGGGGAATTTATCATTGTTTTTGAATGCCTTCAGTTCAGTTCAGTTCAGTTGCTCAGTCATGTCTGACTCTTTGTGACCCCATGAAATGCAGCACTCCAGGCCATCCTGTCCATCACCAGCTCCTAGAGTTTACCCAAACTCATGTCCATTGAGTTGGTGGTGCCATCCAACCATCTCATCCTCTGCCAACCATCTCATCCTCTGTCATCGCCTTCTGCTCCTGCTCCCAGGCTTTCCTGGCATCATGGTCTTTTCCAATGAGCCACCTCTTCACATCAGGTCACCAAAGTTTCAGCTTCAACATCAGTCATTCCAATGAACACCCAGGACTGATCTCTTTTAAGATGGACTGGTTGGATTTCTTTGCATCCAGGGGACTCTCAAGACTCTTCTCCAACACCACAGTTCAAAAATATCAATTCTTTGGCACTCAGCTTTCTTTATAGTCCAACTCTCACATCCATACATGACTACTGGAAAAACCATAGCCCTGACTAGACGGACCTTTGTTGACAAAGTAAAGTCTCTGCTTTTTAATATGCTGTCTGGGTTGGCCATAACTTTCTTTTCAAGGAGTCCAGGTAGTAAGCGTCTTTTAATTTCATGGCTGCAGTCACCATCTGCAGTGATTTTGGAGCCCCCCAAAATAAAATCAGCCACTGTTTCCACTGTTTCCCCATCTATTTGCCATGAAGTGATGGGACCGGATGCCATGATCTTTGTTTTCTGAATGTTGAGCTTTAAGCCAACATTTTCACTTTCCTCTTTCACTTTCATCAAGAGGCTCTTTAGTTCTTTTTCACTTTCTGCCCATAAGAATTCCTTACTATTCCCCAAATCCATACCCTAGTTCTATCAGAGTTTTACATGGTCTTGTATGTGTCTCCACCCTTACTCCCTGACCCAGGCCCCATATATATCTAGTCCCCCTGTAGCTGTAACGAGCCACTCCAGCTGCTCTTCAGTTCAAGCTCAAAAATAAGTGAAATGGACACCAGTTTCCAGGCAAGCACCAAGTAGGGGAGAATATTTCAGGTAAGGATTTCTGCGACGAGTCTGCTTTGAGGGAAGTAGCAGGGTGCTAAGCCGCTGCATTTTACGGATCAAGGTGGCTCTGTTCAAGTCAGGGGAGAGATGAGTGTGAAAAGAAAAACACACAGAAATATTCTTCCAGTCTTCTGGATCTTCCCTAGTTGTGTGTTCACTTTGTTGTTGTAGATGTTTGTTTGACTCTTTCCCAGAACTGCTATGACATTTTTCAGGTGCTTTCTCTTTCCATACTTCCCTTTCCAAGGGAGACTTCACTCCTCCTAGCTCACTATTTTGCTGACATCACTCTATGTGTTCAATTGAATTTTCCGTCACAACATCCACTTGTACCAGTGCATCATGATTTCTCTTACTCTTCCCAAATTTGTTGCAATTTCAGTTGTTTATAGGTTTTTCTTTTATGAATAATGTTTAGCACAATAATAAACTATGTAAAATATATAATGATTACATAATAAGAGTACTCTAAAAAGTTATGTAACTTAGTTCAAGGTATAAACACTCAAGAGTCAGTTTGAACCTGCACATGGTACCCACAAATTATTAATGATTAACACTAATAAACACTTTGCCAAAATGTCTGGTTTTGGTACCCTTTTCAGAATTTCACCCTAGTCATGTCTGTAAGGGTTTCTCAGGTGGCCCAGTGGTAAGAATTCGCCTGCCAATGTAAGTGAAACAAGAGACTTGGGTTGGATATCTGGATCAGGAAGATACTGTGTTGTAGGAAATGACAACCCACTCCGGTATTCTAACCAGGAAATTTCATGGACTGTGGAGCCGGGCTGGGTACAGTCCATGGGGTTTTAAAAAAGTCAGACATGACTTACTGATTATACCTCCACCACCATAGGTGTGTAAAGCAAAATAATATTGCTGCTGGAAAATTTAAAAAGGCAAATTTGGTTTGTTTCACATTTTGATTCTTTATTAAGAGATTACATTTTGAAAAATGCTTAATAATTAACACTTAATTGTGTGGTTAGTGTGTCTTTCTGTACTATGAAGGAGTTGTTTCAGTTGATGTTTGATCAAAAGTGGGCTTCATAATTAGAAAAGTGAATTGACTGATATGTGGAGGTTTCTGTGTAATGTTTGGTCAATAATTGTTTGGCAGATATTATCATTACATAACTAAAGTTTTTTCTGATTAAAAAAAACAATTGTACTTGATTCAATTCTCTTCTTACTCTGTGGGCACTGGTTTAATCCTTATCCTCCTCCAATGTATCTGCTAACATTGGACAGTCAACTGGGGTGTTAATGTCCTGTTATTTATAACCTGTAAAGCAGAAGAAAAAATCAGTCTACTTATTTAGATTAGAAACAGGCAATGGATCCCGAAGGCCAGAGAGTGAAGCTAAATGACAGCCACTTCATTCCTGTCCTGGGATTTGGCACCGCTGTACCTAAAGAGGTAACAGAGGTGGTTTGGGGTTGAGATATAAATAGTAGTGCATGTAACATAATTGGAAGGGACTTGAATTGTCAAGCACTAAGCTCCTGTGTGACTCTGGGAGGGTCATGTGGTTCCACTAACCAGGCTAGAACCATGCCTTGTGAAAGGGGAGAGAGCATCCAATCTTCACTCTGCATCAGGGTCTGAGGCTGTGCTCACCTGCAGATTCCTCTGGGTTCCCCTCCAGTTTCCATCTCTTTCCCAGCTTAGCAGAAGCAGTGAGACTCTGCTGTCCAGAACATTGACTGTCAGCTGCTTCTCTCTGAGTGGGATTGCAATAGCCAGGTTTCTCTGTATATTTTATTAGTTTCAGAACTGCTTCCTCCTTCCAAAAAGACATGAGAAATATTTGAGATACAAGGTCCTGAAGATGAAATGGCTGAAAACTAATGGGAGAGAATTGCTTTTCTACTATGAGTGTCTGCTTGGTCCCATGCTAGACACACTGCAGCTGTGTTTTTTTGCTATACTTCTGTTTCTGCTTGACTTTTGAGGGGATAAGCTACAGCCTTACAGGCCAGGCTTCATAATGTATTCTTGGGTTTTGTTGTGTCTTTTTATTAAAGTATAGTTTTCATTGCTTGGAAATGAGGGGCTAGTGGACAAATCTCTAGACTGGGAGCCAGAAAGTTTTCTGTCCATCTGGTCTTTAGAGTATGCAGCTGTGACAAGGGGCTGCTACTGCTACTGCTAAGTCACTTCAGTCGTGTCCGACTCTGTGCGATCCCGTAGATGGCAGCCCACCAGGCTCCCCCATCCCTGGGATTCTTCAGGCAAAAACACTGGAGTGGGTTGCCATTTCCTTCTCCAATGCATCAAAGTGAAAAGTGAAAGTGAAGTCGCTCAGTCGTATCCAACTCTTAGCAACCCCATGGACTGCAGCCTACCAGGCTCCTCCATCCATGGGATTTTCCAGGCAAGAGTACTGGAGTGGGGTGCCATTGCCTTCTCCAGACAAGGGGCTGACTGGTCATTAAACTTTGTGTCTCATTTCTTCATCTATAAAACAGAAGGAAATATTCAGAGACCCTTTCAAGACAGAAGACAGGGCTTGTTTCCTTGTAGTGCAAAGTGGGATGAGGGGAGGGAAGGGACCAGGCTATACTGAAGCTCACTGGTTCATTCCTCAGTACAGTCCCAAATAACTGAGTATTTAAGAAAAACCAGGACCCAACAGAGGGAAGTTAGACCATTTATCTAGTTCCTTGAAACAGGAAAGATTCTGAATCACATAAAAAGAAATCGAGTATTATGCAGCATTAAAAACAAAGTTAATCCTGCCATTTGCAACCACACAGATCAACCTGGAGAACATTAAGTTAAATGAGAGAAGCCAGAAATAGAAAGACAAATACTTCATGATCTCTATATGGGTGAAATCTAAAAAAGTGAAACTCACAGAAGAAGAGAGTAGAGGAATGGTGACCAGAAGTTGAGGACAAGGCTGGGAAAAAGGGAAAGATGTTGGTCAAAGGGACAGACCTTCAGTTTGAGATGAAGAAGTCTTGACCCCTGATGTTCAGCACGGTGACTCTAGTTAATAATAATGGATTCTATCTTGAGATTTGCTAAAAGAGCAGATTTTCAGCGTTGTCACAAATCCCCTCACAAATTAGCTATGTGAGGTGATGGATCTCCTGGTAGCTTGATTGTGATCATCAATAACAGTAGGTAATTATAAGCAGTACTTAACACTATTTTACCACTAGTGCCACCTGGTGCTGGTTGTAAAGAATCTACCTGCCAGTGCAGGAGATATAAAAGGTTAAGGGTTCAATCCCTGGGTTGGGAAGAACCCTGGAGGAGGGCATGGCCATCCACTCCTGGATTTTTGCCTGGAGAATCCCTTGAACAGAGGAGCCTGGTGGGCTGTGGTTGCCATAGGGTGGCAAAGAGTTGGACATGACTGAAGCAACTTAGCATGCATGCACTTATATGACAATATCACTTTGTATACCTTGAATATATATATATATATATATATATACATACATATATATATATATATGTATTGTATTCTGTGTGGCTTCACTGGTAGCCAGAAGTCCTAGAAGTTTTCACCTTGTTTCTTGATGCTTTTACCATACATCTTATACCTTTTGTCAATTTTGCTTCAGACATCTCACAGTATAAATCCTATCCATGGGTTCTAACAGCAAATCATTGAACCTGGAGGTGGCCTTTGCGTCCTCTGATCAACCACTGATTGCCTGAGGTTGATGAGTTCCTGGGTGTCCTTTTAATTGGTGACCAGGAACATTCAGGAAACTGTCATGGGTTCATCACACGCACACAGAACTACCCAAAGAAAAGTTGAATCTTGGAAAGATCAAAGCTTGTGCTTTAACAATCTTCTAACCCATGTGAATATGTAAGTACTACCTTTGTTGCTCATGTATGTTCCTAAGAGCGAAGCTCTGGAGGCAACCAAATAGAGGTTGGGTTCCGCCATATTGACTGTGCTTGTGTGTAGCAAAATGAAGAGCAGGTTGGCCAAGCCATTCAAAGCAAGATTGCAGATGGCACTGTGAAGACAGAAGACATTGCCTATACTTCAAAGGTGCTGTGTGTGTGTTTTGTGTGTGCACATGTGGGCAACTGATTGTGCCCAGGTGACTATTGTATAATAAGATCATTGTTTGGTGAAGAATTGTTTGGTGACCCATGTTTATTGTTACATTCCTGATGCTGCTGCTGCTGCTAAGTCGCTTCAGTCGTGTCCGACTCTGTGCAACCCCATAGACGGTAGCCCATCAGGCTCCTCTGTCCATGGGATTCTCCAGGCAAGAACACTGGAGTAGGTTGCCATTTCCTTCTCCAATGCATGAAAGTAAAAATTGAAAGTGAAGTCACTCAGTCGTGTCCGACTCTTTTCGACCTCCTGGACTGCAGCCCACCAGGCTCCTCCGTCCATGGGATTTTCTAGGCAAGAGTACTGGAGTGGGGTGCCATCGCCTTCTCTGTGTTACATTCCTAAAGTATTGCAATTCCCTGGTGGTCCAATGGTTAAGACTCAGTGCTTTATTGCCATGAGCCCAGATTCAATCCTTGGTAAGTGAAGTAATATTCCAAAATCCATGTGTAAGCAACCGCCACCCCCCCCCAAAAAAAATTTCCTCAAGTATTATTAACACAGCTTCCATTCTTTAATCTCTGCAGCTTTGGTGCACTTTCCTTTGACCAGATTTGATCTGACCAGCCTTGGAAAAGTCACTGAAAGTTCTTCAACTGGACTATGTTGATCTCTATCTCATTCATTTCCGAGTGGCCATGAAGGTTGGAAATTTGTGTAATCACTTCTATAGTACTTCTTTTTTCAGAATGTGTATCAACTTGCATGCATTGTTGAATTAAAGATTTGTCTTAGTAGGTTGTAGCAAGGGTTTCACTAGAGTAGAATCTCCTTAATAATCATTCGTTATCATCTTTTTACTGATTTTCTTTGAATCCGTTACAGGCCTCCCAGAGAAAGGAGTTAAAGAATCTCTCAGTGTCTGCCTCAAAAATTTGAGGAAATAGAAATAGGCAGGTTCTGCACACAGTCCTGAATATGACTCCCGAGTCTCTAGGGATTTCATGAAACAAGAGTTTGGTGCAGACATAATGAGCAATGACACAATCTTATATCGAATGTGATTTCTTATCCCCTTTCATCCTTTCGAGTTGAGCAAATTTGGTGGGTGCCCCATCTGGGTGCTAAAACTAGCAGACATCATAGGGACTTGGGAAACCTTGCCTGCACTGTTGCTTGTCTCCATGACAAAGTCTGTAGACTGCACTTAGACTTTAAGAACTGTATTATTATTCTGTATTATTATGTAGACGGGAGTTTCCTGGCAGTCCAGTAGTTACGACTCCATGCTTTCACTGCTGAGGCAAGTTGAGTTGAGAAGGAGTTCAATCCATGTTTGGGGAATTAAGATCCCACAAACCTGAGGGAAAAAACAAACAAACCCCACAATGAAACTACAACAACAAAAAACTGTGTTATATAGAACTCTTGATTTTAAGTTACAGAAATCTACTCAAGCCATCCTATGCAAAATAGCTTAGAGGATTATGTAGATGGGAAGTCCAACTCATGGATAGATTTAAGGATTTGCTGTACTCTTCAGAAATGTCTATTTTTTCTATCTCTTATCATGACATTGGAGGCTTTCCCTGTGGCTCATCAGTAAAGAATCTGCCTGCAATGCAGGAGCTGCAGGAGATGTGGGTTTGATCTCTGGATTGGGAAGATCCCCTGGAGGAGAGTTTGGCAACCCACTCCAGTATTCTTGCCTGGAGAATCCCATAGACAGAGGAGCCTGGTGGGCTACACTCCATGGGGACACAAAGAGTCAAAAATGACTGAAGCAATTTAGCACATGCACATCATGACATTACTCATGATTTGCTTTATTTTTACTGAATATTGGTGACATTTTCGACTGGTGGCAAATATGGTCTTGGGGCAGCTCAAGGCTCATGGTCATGAACGTTTGAGAGCATGTCTGGATCTTCCACATTCCATATCAACCTAATGAGAGCCTCGATGGTTCACATGCCTGCCCTAGGGCATCTGATGCTCAGATGGAAAAGGAAGTCTGATTATCCAATCACATCAAGATTGAAAGTTTTATTCTGGAAATTATGTCACGTAACTTACTGCCTTTTCCAGCTCAAGAGAAGCATTTCAAAAGAGACAAGTACAAGGAACAGACAAAATCCACAAAAGTCATGGGAATTCCCTTTTAGGACCTAGAAAAACATTTATTACTGTATATGTGTATATATATATATATATATATATATATATATATATAAAGTGTAAGAGATTAGGATATGCCTCCCTCCTAAAGACATTGCTTACAACTCCATATATGCAAATACTAGTATCCAGAATATTGTAACCCCTACCTCATGGAGGTTTACTACCTGGTGCCAAGCAGCCAGGCTAAATGTAGAGATATTACTTTGTGACATCTCTAAAATGACTACCTCTATTCCAGCCAGGGGAGGAATTGCTTCCAAAAGATGAAAATGGAAAAATTATATTAGACTCAGTGGATCTCTGTCGCACATGGGAGGTGAGTCTGGGGAGGAGAAATTCAGGGGAGGAGCCAGGAGAGGGGGAACCTCCTTCATTTCTTCCACCTGTGAGAATGGGCTGTGGCCCATCAGAGTCAGCAGTTCATGAATCTAAGGGTTGTGATGCTGGGGTTTTGGGGAGGAAACCATTGCTGGAATGCTCACAGAGAGGAACAAAGGAGGAGAATATGGGACAGTGAAGACAGGCATCTCTTTCCTTCCATATGATATGTATTCTCAGGGATTTTTCTAAGGAGGAAATGGTAATTGTCGTTTTTGTGTCACAACTTCATTTTTCCTCTTGATAATCAATGCTAATTCTTGATGGGTGACCCTGTTGACAGATAATTTTTCAACATTTATTTTTGCTCTATTGTCCATTCTAAGTGACTGTGCACACCGCCCCCCCCCCCCCCTTCTTCCCTAGGCCCTGGAGAAGTGTAAGGAGGCAGGGCTGACCAAGCCCATCATGGTGTCCAACTTCAACCACAAGCAGCTGGAGAAGATCCTGAACAAGCCGGGGCTCAAGTACAAGCCCGTCTGCAACCAGGTGAGCAGCTTGGCTCCTCTCCCTCCTGCTCTTCACAACCTCCTTCTTGCCCTGGAGCCTGATGTCTGTCTGTCCTCCCCTCCTGTTCATCCGACTTTTGTGGACAGAATATTCTAGAGGGCAGAGCCTCTGTATGGATGGAATACTATGAATAGAACCCACAATGGTATCCCTGTTTGATAAAGTCTGGGTGGAAAAGCTGGGGAGGGGGTCCTGCTAAATTGCGGTGAAGACTGAGGAAAGGTAAAGAAGGTGAAGAAGGGTTAGACTAGTCACCCAGAACTTAGAGGAAGGTGGTGTTTACCTGAGCCTAAAGGGTGTCCAGAAATGGATGTTGAAAGTGCCTGGGAGGCAACTGTGGACAGGAAGGAGGACCACGAAACATGGCATGGAGTGTAGAGAAAGTTAAATCGGATAATATTGGTTTAAAATTTGTGTGGGGTTTGGATGGCTGAATCCTTAGTCTTAGTGTTTCAGCTTTTCTGGGTCTTCAGTACCGAAAATGTGCTGAAAACTATGAAAGTCATCCAGGTGAAAGGTTGAAGTCAAAGGCTCATGGTGATATTAATGATCAATAAAATATTGATCATTATTTACTCAGAAACATTTACTCATATGTAGAGCTCACCTTGTGAGCTACTCAAGCTTGGAATGGTTCTCTCATCCAAGTCTATCATAAAATTAACTTTTAAGCACACTTCTCTCAATTTTTATCTTGATGTTGATATTTCAAGTTTATATTTAAGTTGTAGTTTTTCCTTTAGCATTTTTAAAAACTTTTACTTTTCTCTGTTTTATTAATATTACTTTCCTGAATAATCTGACACTCTTCTCTGTTGGCATTCTACAGGTGGAATGTCACCCTTATCTCAACCAGAGTAAACTGTTGGATTTCTGCAAGTCCCGTGATATTGTTCTTGTTGCCTATAGTGCTCTGGGATCCCAAAGAGTAAAAGGATGGTAATGAACCCTAAGGAAGACAACACAGTGTTTACCTAAAATTCAGTTTTTGAGGAAATGGTTTCAATCATACAGTACTCAGTGATCTGGAGATAACTCTCATAGGCAGGGGGAATAAAGGGGAAGGATGGACTGATTTCTTCCCTTTTATCTTCTCATCACCCAGACAGTTTCTTTACACTGTATTAGCTTGTGTGAAAGAGTTAGTTGCTTGTCGTGTCTGACTCTTTGCGACCTCATAGTCTGTAGCCCACCAAACTCCACTGTCCATGGGATTTTCCAGGCAAGAATACTGAAGTGGGTAGCCATTCCCTTCTCCAGTGGATCTTTCTGACTCAGGGATCCAACCCAGGTCTCCTGCTTGTAGATTCATCAATTACATTAAAAAGTGTACATAATCTCCCAGTTGAGACCAGAAACCCAAGCTTATGTCATGATTTTGCTTATTAACTAATGAATACATTTCTAAAAATAGATATTCCAAACCTCACTTACCTTATGTCTAAAATTGGGACAATAATATGTAACTCCAAGATCTATCATGCTAGAAAAAAAATTCAATTTGAACCAATTATGTAAACATCTCAAGGAGAATAATGATGAAATAAATGACTGTCATTCTGGGACTACTCAGTTTTTATCAAAGTCTAGAAAAGTGACATTAAAAAATTTCCTGGTATTTTTCTTCTCCTTCTCTACTCATGGTCTTGATTATCAAAGAAAACAATAACTGAGAAGTAAATAAAAAATTCCACGAGTTTGGCAGTCCTGGTCTCAACTCAATCATGAATCTGAATTACATGTGGAACTTTGTAAACACAGAATGGGAGGTGACCCAGTTGAGGTTCTGCTTCAGTTTGTCTTCAACTAAGTCATGGAATTTGTATTTCTAACAAGATCCCCAGTCATACTGATGATGTTGGTCTCTGGAGCACACTTTGAGAAGCACTGGTCTAGAGTGGACCTACTTGGTCTGTTTGAGAAGCCTCCTTAGAAACTGAGAATTTAGTCTCAGCTCCTCAGCATTTCTGAATTTCTTTCCAGCATGAATAAGAACCACCTGGTTCTCTTGGAGGACCTGGTTCTTTGTGCCATTGCCAAAAAGAACAAGCAGACCCCAGCTCTGGTTGCCCTTCACTACCAGATACAACGTGGGGTTGTGGTTCTGATCAAGAGTTTCAACAAGAAGTGGATCAAAGAGAACATACAGGTGATGATGAGTGGGGCTGTGGGCAGAGGGCTCCTATGGAATATCCTTCATGAGGGTCATTCTTTGTCCATCTCTCAAGACTTTCCTTGAGTCAAGACAAGTCACCTGTTCTCCCCTGTGCATGAATGCCTTGTGTGTATTCCTGGTAGTTTTCTCCTCCTGATGTGGCAACAGGAAAGGTGGCATGGCTGGAGAGGGTTAACGATGGACAGTGTGTGTGCTCAGTTGCTCAGTCTTGTCTGACTCTTTGAGACCCCATGGACTGTAGCCTGCCAGGCTGGTCTGTCCATGGGGATTCTTTAGGCAAGAATACTAGAGTGGGTCTCCATGCCCTCGTCCAAGGGATCTTCCCAACCCAGGGATTGAACTGGAGTCTCCTGCATTGCAGGCAGGTTCTTTACCATCTGAGCCAAGGTTGGACAGATAACAGAGATTTATTTCCAGTGTTACTTCTGCAATTTATTCTGTCACCTTGTGCAAATGACATCTTATTTTCTTTGTTCTCAACTGATGAAACTGTGAATTTTTAGGCTGTTTGGACTGCTACAACAAAATACCACAGATTGGCTGAGAAAAAAATGAAATTTCTTTCTCACATTTACAAAGCTGGAGTCTTGAGGTCAGGGGGCTTGTGTGGTTGGGTGAGGGCCCTCCTCAAGGTCACAAGGCTCTCCTTTTAATTTAACATGGTAGAGGGGAAAACAGAGTATTTCCCTGAATACTAACAAGGTTGCATCTTCATACATTTAATCTCCATGAGTTTCTGCCTTTGAGAAGCTCCTCTTCAAGACTTTGTCCACTTTAGCTAGGTTGTTTCTATTTAGACTTCTGTGTAGGAGACCGATATTATCCCCTTAGTGTAGCTGCACAGAAAACTCCCCAATTTCAGAATTTAATGTAGAGATCAGTTATGCTTCCCTTGATTCTGTGGTTTGCTAATCAGCCTGCACTCAACTAAGCTGTTGTCCTCTTAGTTGGGCTCTCTTATGCATTTGCAGTTCAGTGCAGAGCAGCTCAGCAGTTCTGCTTTAGCAGGTGGATGTGGCTCCTGTTAGAGGAGCATGCATGCTTCTCTGAATAGTTTTTCATATATGTTTGGCTAGACTGTTGTCAACTGACTTGGTCTTCATCTCAGCACAGTGCTGTGATCCCAAGTCAGTGATTGGGGAAAAAATCCTCTTCTATCTGGGCTCAGATCTGGCTCAGCACTTCTGGGAAATATCACTGTTTAGTGCCACAGGTTACAGGTCAGCCCAAGTCAAGGGGAAGGGAAATTGTCCCCTGATCAATTGTTTCCGTGTTTCCATTTAAATTTGGTTCTGTAATCCAGCTGGAACTGATTATCTAAGATAATATGAAAATAGATACATACACCTTTCAGTTCAGTTTAGTTTAGTTCAGTCGCTCAGTCATCTCCGACTCTTTGGGGCCCCATGAATCACAGCGCGCCAGGCCTCCCTGTCCATCACCAACTCCTGGAGTTCACCCAAACGCATGTCCATCGAGTCGGTGATGCCATCCAGCCATCTCATCCTCTGTCATCCCCTTCTCCTCCTGCCCCCGATCCCTCCCAGCATCAGGGTCTTTTCCAATGAGTCAACTCTTCGGATGAGGTAGCCAAAATATTGGAGCTTCAGCTTCAGCATCAGTCCTTCCAATGAACACCCAGGACTGATCTCCTTCAGAATGGACTGGTTGGATCTCCTTGCAGTCCAAGGAACTCTCAAGAGTATTCTCCAACACCACAGTTTAAAAGCATCAATTCTTCGGCGCTCAGCCTTCTTCACAGTCCAACTCTGACATCCATACATGACTGCTGGAAAAACCATAGCCTTGAGTAGACGGACCTTTGTTGGCAAAGTAATGTCTCTGTTTTTGAATATGCTATCTAGGTTGGTCATAACTTTCCTTCCAAGGAGTAAGTGTTTTTTAACTTCATGGCTGCAATCACCAACTGCCATGATTTTGGAGCCCAGAAAAATAAAGTCTGACACTGTTTCCACTGTTTCCCCATCTATTTCCCATGAAGTGATGGGACCAGATGCCATGATCTTCGTTTTCTGAATGTTGAGCTTTAAGCCAACTTCTTCACTCTCCTCTTTCACTTTCATCAAGAGGCTTTTTAGCTCTTCACTCTCTGCCATAAGGGTGGTGTCATCTGCATATCTGAGGTTATTGATATTTCTCCCAGCAATCTTGATTCCAGCTTGTGCTTCTTCCAGCTAAGCGTTTCTCATAATGTACTCTGCATATAAGTTAAATAAGCAGGGAATTGGTGATGGACAGAGAGGCATGGTGTGCTGAAATTCATGGGGTTGCAAAGAGTTGGACACAACTGAGTGACTGAACTGAACTGAAAGTAAGAAAATAATGATCCCACTTTTTGCTGTGCGATTATTGAGGTATACGTGGTATCTCTTCAACAGATGAGAAATTCCTAAAGGAGACACCCTGTATTTTGGGGGGTTCTCAGTGTCTGCTTATCCATGGATGTGTGAAAAAGAGTAGTTCATTTGTTCACTGTGATTCTTCTCCTCATCTATGGAGAGAAGTTCCACCTGTATCTGAAATGATGCCCACAGTTAGTCCTATGTCTTGTGCTGTTGTATAAATTGTAAGCTGAGTCAAACTACCTATCATTGTGGAGTGAAGATTACATGTGAATGTTGGGACTGGACGTGCATGTGCCATGTGCACATGGAGCAGGTATCTGCAGGTGTGCTTGTCAAGGGAGAAGGAGGGACCTGCTTGTAGATTTAGAGTTTTAGACCATCCTGACCACATTCACAGAACAATGTTCTCTATGACAACATGGCTGATTTAAGAAATGAATCCTTCTTCTCTTTCATTGGTGTTGGTCACCCAGATTATCCATTCTCTGAAGAATATTGACTCTCAGCTCTCACCATGGTTCTTTGAGAATGTCTTGCTTCTAGGGCAGTGGAGAAGATTTTTATACTTTGTGAAGGTGCTTAAATGAAGTCTCTGAAATTTTGAAAGCTTGCTTTTCCTTTTAAAACATTTAACACTTTATGAAACAATAAAGACTTCAAAGTAAGAATACTTCTACTTTTCTGATGATTAAGGTAATACATACAAATTACAGAAAATTAGGAAATAGAGGGCAAAGGATAAAAAATAAAAATAAGCTGTGGCTAAACATTTTAATAATACTTTGGTGCACTTTCCTATGGAGAAGGCAATGGCACCCCACTCCAGTACTCTTGCCTGGAAAATCCCATGGATGGAGGAGCCTGGTGGGCTGCAGTCCATGGGGTCTCTAGGAGTCGGACACAACTGAGCGACTTCACTTTGACTTTTCACTTTCATGCATTGGAGGAAGAAATGGCAACCCACTCCAATGATCTTGCCTGAAGAATCCCATGGACAGAGGAGCCTGATGGGCTACCATCTATGGGGTTGCACAGAGTCGGACACGACTGAAGCGACTTAGCAGCAGCAGCAGCAGCAGCACTTTCCTATACAAATGTGAGTTTTTATTTACAAAGAGAAGGAATCTTCAATCTACAGGATGTATACTTACTTTTTAAACTTAGCATAATTATCTTGGTAAGCTAAAAATACCATTTACAAATCCAGCATTATATTTTGCTTACTATAAGGCAGCAAATCTTATTCACTTAATTACTTAATTGTCTGCCTAGAAATTGTTTTATCAATAGATATTAATAAAAATGAGACATTCTTGAGTTGATAGTCTAGTGGAGGCTGAGCCTGTGAACAAAATCAGGAGTATTTAGCTGTTAGAAATGGGCCAGGGCCTGTAGGAGATATTTCTACACAATCTCTCCTGTTTCTGTACAGCTGTTGGGCAGAGGAGCCAACTACACTTTATCCCACACAACTTCTCATTTGTACAAGAAAGAGCCTTGAAACACAGAGATAGTACTCCCTGCATTTCTCTGGAACAGAAATTGCTAGTCAAGGAAGTATGAGTATTCATGTAACATTTAAGGGCCAGCAAGTCAGTTGATGTGGGTGGAGTTTAGTGAGGTGGGGAGAGAGGAGTTGAAGAGAAGGCCAGAGAGCCAGTGGGGCCAGGGGGCTTGTGTCATGTAGATTTTTGAAAAGACTTTATTCTGAGAGAAATGGAGATTTACATTTTTGGTTTTGAGCATAGTAGTTACATGAGCTGATGTTTTTTGAAAAGTCACTGTAGAGGAACAAGATGGCAGATGAGTAGTTGGATGGGGAGTACATCTCTCTCCTCAGATACAACAGGAATACACCTTCAGACACAGAAGTGCATACAGAACACCAGCTGAGAGCAGACAGGAGGACTGGATCAGTGGAAAAGAATATAAGAAACTAGGGGGAAAAACTGGAGTGTTAGTAGGACTGGACCTGCCCTCAGCACGTGGGGGAACTGAAGCAGGTGTCCAATCCCCACAGCGGGGCAGTTGTCTGAGTCAAAGGAGAAACATTTAAGGCTGAGTGTGAAACAGTTGATCTGTGGCAGCCTGAATAGAATGAGAATCAGACAGTTTTTGCCGCAGACATACACACCCCGGACAAGGATGCAAGTCCCCTAGAAGGCGCAGTGGCTGGGAGCTGGAGCTTAGGGATTGTGGAGCAATCCCAGGGCAAGAGTTTCTGTGGAGAGACGGATGAGGAGATGTGAGGGAGGAGACTGTAATGGGAAATGCCTGTGGAGGAAAGCCAGGCAGACATGGTAGCAAGGAGATACTGCTGAGTCATGCATAGGGGATGGAGCCATCACTATAGCCTCACTCCCCACACACCAGCATGCGCAGCTGAACAATAGAGAGGCTGACCCATCAAGCACCTGAGGCAGGGACCTACAGAGGAGGACCCCACCCAGAGTGCCCCTTTAAGTGCCTGATTGCTGATCTACAGAGTAGGACCCCGGCCCGGGGCAGGAAGGGGGGCACTGGGAGGGGGGCCTTTTATGTGTCTGATGCATGGAACAACAGAGAAGGACCCCAGGTAAGGGAGCCCTCTAAGTGCCTGAATGGGCAGAGCTATGGACAAAGACTAGCCGAAGAGGCCTTCTGATCATCAGGTACCAGAGGCTTGAAAAAAGACTCTGATAGGGCCAATACTCCAGTGGCTGAGGCAGTCCGTTTCCCTGCACAGTTGGCGCCACCATGGTCCCCACAACCCAAGCAGCTCTGTCACCTTCATGCTCAACCCTCATTGGGGCAGAGCTGTCACAGGCAAAAAAAAGTCTTGTATCTACGCATATGGGGTCCCTTTGGTCGTGTCCAACTCTTTGTGACCCAGTGGACTGTGGCCTGCCAGGTTTTTCTATCAGCGGGTTCTCCAGGCAAGAATACTGGAGTGTATTGGACAATACTGATTGACATACCCTTCTAGAGCACTCTATTTTCTGATGCCCTGGCTGCCAGCTCTCCTGAGTACCTGGTGCTGCCAGAACCCCTGCAACCCAAGCAGTTGCACTACCTCCACACCCAGCCCTCCCTACAAACCCAATTCCTACAGGGCAGCCTCAGGAGCAAATCCCAGTGGATGACCCACATGCAGAGGTGGAAATAAAACCACAATTGAAACCCAGGGGCAGTGTGGCTAAGGAAAAGACCCAAAACCTTCTCACCAGCTGTATAAGCTGCAGATTAAGTCCACACAATCAACTACTCAGACTCTGTGTCTATGGAATATATAAAAGGACATTGAGAGCTCCCACAAAAGAAAACACACTAGCTCTGATAGCTGAGGACATTTGAGGCAAGAACACACAGGAGTAGGAACAGATTAGAATCTGAACTGCCCCCACAGCAGGTCCAGAGACCGGCACAGTGTTGGGGGGGCATCCTAGGGAGGTGAGGTGGACTGTGACTCAAAGTGAAGGAAAGGATCCTGATAGCAGTGACTTAAGAAAAACATTTATTATTCTTATGTTTTGACTTGTTCTGTGGTTTCTTTTGGATCTTGTTGATTTTATTGGCATTATGAAATCTAATTAAGCTTTTGAGTTTTTGTTTTGTTTTGTTTTGTTTTCAATCTCACTCTTTATTGTTCTTATAAACCTCTGCTTCTATGTTGGGCTTTTTCAGTTCTTTTCAGTTTTCCTTTTTTTTGTTTTTTTCTTCCTCTTCCTTTTTGTGTTTTTTCTTTTTAATTTTAATTTTTAAAAACCTTCCTTTGTTTGCTTTTCCTACTGTTCTTTTCCCCTTGCAGTTAAACTTTAATGTATATAAATCTTCTTCATCTATATCTATTTAACTTTGCATACCTATTCTTTCTTTCTTTTCTTTCTTTCCTTTCCTCTCAACATATTTGTTAGTTTTGTTTTCATTGCTTTATTCCCCACTTGGCACCTTGCTTTAGTTTAGTTTTCCAGTTTGTGCTTTTGTTAGTTTTGTTTTTAACTGGTAGATATAATTTTTCGTTTCCTTTGTTCACTGGGTCAATCGATCATACTTTATTTTTGTTGGACTCTCTTGATTTTGCTTATGGATGTATGTGTATATGTGTATAGTCCATCATTTTAATTATTATTTGCCTGATTTTGTAACTCCCATTTGTCTAGAGTTCATCTTTAGTTTCTCATTTTTGAGTATGTGCTTTAATCTCACTTAATGCTGTAACAAACCACTTGTGGAATCTTTGTTCCTGACCAGAGATCAAGCCCTGAGCCTTTGCCATGGAAGTCCTGATCCAAGACCCTAGACTACCAGAGAACTAACCTTAGGGAGTATCAAATAGTGAGAATTTCCACAAAGGAAACCACTTGAATACAAGACTTGGCATCACCCAACCACCAGTAGCACTCTGTGCAGGACACCTCATCCAAACAACAAACGAAACAAAAATACAAACCTAATCATCAGCAGACAGGATTACCACCTCACTCACCCTTGCCCAACAGAGGAAAAATAAACAAACAACAAAAAATAGCATAAATCTCACCCTATATGAAGCTTACACAAACCACTGCACCAACCTTTGGGGGGGTGGGGTAGGCAGAAACCAAAAGGAAGAAAGAATTCAACCTTGAAGCCTGGGAAAAGGAAACCTCAAGAACAGTAAGTTAAAAAAAAAAAAAAAAGAATGAAAAGGCAGAGAAACAGTGCACCAATGAAGGAACAAACTTTCACAGAAGTCCAAATAAATGAAGAGGAAATAGGCAAACTACCTACTAAGGAATTCAGAATAATGATAGTAAAGATGATAAAAAAAAACCCTTGAAAACAGAATGGAGAAAATGCCCAAATCAATTAATAAAGACCTAGAAGAATTAAAGAATAAACATATAGAGACAAACAACACAATTACTGGAATTAAAAATACTATAGAAAGAATCAATAGCAGAATATATGAAGCAAAAGAACGAATCAGTGAGCTGGAAGATAAAATGGTGGAAATAACTCCTGAAGAGCAGAATAAAGTAAAAAGAATAAAAAGAACTGAGGATAGTCTCAGAGACCTCTGGGACAATATCAAAAGCACCAACATACAAATTATAGTGTTCTGAGAAGAAGAAGAGAGAAAGAAAGGGTATGAGAAAATTTTGAAGAGATTATAGTTGAAAATTTCCCCAGCACAGGAAAGGAAATAGTCCAAGAGGCACAAAGAGTCCCATACACAGGATAAACCCAAGGAGAAACACATCAAGACACATACTAATCAAACTAACAAAGATTAAACACAAAGAAAGTATATTAAAAGCAGCAAGGGAAAAGCAACAAGTAACATAAAGGGAAACCCCATATGTTTAACAGCTGATCTTGCAGCAGAAACTCTGAAGGCCAGAAGGGAATGGCAGAATATTTTTAAAGTACTGAAAGGGAAAAATCTACAATCAAGATTACTCTACATGGGAAGGATCTCATTCAAAATTGATGGAGAAATCAAAAGCTTTTCAGACAAGCAAAAGTTAAGAGAATTCAGTACCACCAAACCAGCTTTACAACAAATGTTAAAGGGACTTACATAGTCAAGAAATATAAGAGAAGAAAAAGATCTACAAAATCAAACCCTAACAATTAAGAAATTGGCAATAGGAACATATATATCAATAATTACTTTATGTGTAAATGGATTAAATGCTCCACCAAAAGACACAGATTGGCTGATGGGATACAAAACAAGACCCACATATATGCTGTCTACAGGAAACTCACTTCAGACCTCAAGACACATATAGACTGAAAGTGAAAGGATGGCAAAATATATTCCATGCAAATGGAAAGCAAATGCAAGCTGGAGTAGCAATCCTCACATTAGACAAAATAGACCTTAAAATAAAGAATATTTCAAGAGATAAGGAAGGACACTACATAATGATCAAGGGATCAATCCAAGAAGAAGACATAACAATTGTAAATATCTATGCACCCAGCATAGGAGCACCTCAGTACACAAGACAAACAGTAACAGACATAAAAGGAGAAAGTGACAGTAACAGAATAATAGTAGGAGACTTTAACACCCCACTCACACCAATGGACAGATCATCAAAACAGAAAATTAATAAGGAAACATGAGTCTTAAATGATACATTAGATGAGATGGATCTCATTGATATCTTCAGGATATTCCATATAAATGCAGAAGAATACACCTTCTTCTCAAGTGCATATGAAACATTTTCCAAGATAGACCACATCTTGGGTCACAAATCACATCTCAGTAAGTTTGAGAAAATTGAAATCGTATCAAGAATCTTTTTGGACCACAATACTATGAGACTAGATATCAATTACAAGTAAAAACTGTAAGAAACACAAACACATGGAAATTAAATAATACATTTCTAAATAACCAACAGAACTGAAGAAATCAAAAGGGAAATCAACAGATTTCTAGAAACAAATGACAATGAAAACATGACAACTCAAAACCTATGGGATGCAGCAAGAGCAGTTCTAAGAGGGAAGTTTACAGCAAGTACAGCCCTACCTCAAGAAACAAGAAAAACATCGAATAGACAACATAACTTTACACCTAGAACAACTGGAAAAAGAAGAACCCCCCCCCTCCAAAAAAAAATTAGTAAAAGGAAAGAAGTTATAAAGATCATAGCAGAAATAAATGAAAAAGAAATAAAAGAGTCAATGTAACTGGGTTGTTAACTTTTCTAAGAATCTGTCCATTTCTTCCAGGTTATCTGTTTTATTGCCATATAGTTGTTCATAATAGTCTCTTACAATCCTCTATATTTCTGCACTGTCTGTTGTAACCTTTCCTTTTTCATTTCTAATTTTGTTGATTTGATTTTTCTCTCTTTTTTTCTTGATGAGTCTGGCTAAAGGTTTGTCAATTTTGTTTATCTTCTCAAAGAAACAGCTTTATAAACAAAATTGACAAACCTTTAGCCAGACTCATCAAGAAAAAAAGAGAGAAAAATCAAATCAACAAAATTAGAAATGAAAAAGGAAAGGTTACAACAGACAGTGCAGAAATATAGAAGATTGTTAGAGACTATTATGAACAACTATATGGCAATAAAACAGATAACCTGGAAGAAATGGACAGATTCTTAGAAAAGTTAACAACCCAATTACAAGCACTGAAATTGAAGCTGTGATCAAAAATCTCCAAAATAACAAAAGCCCAGGACCTGATGTCTTCACAGGAGAATTCTATCAAATATTTAGAGAAGAGCTAATGCCTATCCTTCTAAAACTCTTTCAAAAAATTGCAGAGGAAGGAACACTTCCAAATGGATTCTATGAGGCCACAATCACCCTGATCCCAAAACCAGACAAAGACAACACACAAAAAGAAAACTACAGGCCAATATCACTGCTGATCATAGATGCAAAAATCTTCAACAAAATTTTAACAAACAGACTTCAACAACAAATTAAAAAGCTCATACACCATGATCAAGTTTGGTTCATTTCAGGGATGCAAGCATTCTTCAGTATATGCAAGTCAATCAACGTGATACACCATATTAACAAATTGAAAGATAAAAAACACATGATCATCTCAATAGATGCAGAAGAAGCCTTTGACAAACTTCAGCATCCATTTATGATTAAACTCTTCAAAAAATGGACATAGAAGGAGGCTATCTCAACATACTAAAAGCCATATATGATAAGGCTTCAGCAAACATTATTCTCAATGGTGAAAACTGAAAGCACTCAGTTTTCCTAAGATCAGGAATAAGACAAGGGTGTCCACTTTCACCACTATTATTCAACATAGTTTTGGAAGTCCTAGTTACAGCAATCAGAGAAGAAAAAGAAATAAAAGTAATCCAGATCAGAAAAGAAGAAATAAAGCTCTCATTGTTTGCTGATGACATGATACTGTACATAGAAAGTCCTAAAGATACTATCAGAAAATTACTAGAGCTAATCAGTGAATTTAGCAAAATGAACACACAGAAATCACTTTAATTTCTATATACTAACAATGAAAAATCAGAAGGAGAAATTAAGGAATCAATCCCACTCTCTATTCCAACAAAAAGAATAAATTATCTAGGAATAAACTTACCTAAGGAGACAAAAGAACTGTACACAGAAAATTATAAGACACTGATGAAAGAAATCAAAGATGACATAAACAAATGGAGAGACATTCCATATTCCTGGATAGGAAGAACCAACATTGTGAAAATGACTATACTACTAAACACAATCTACAGATTCAATGGAATCCCTATCAAATTACCAATGGCATTTTCCACAGAACTAGAAGAAAAAAGTTCACAATTCAAATGGAAATACAAAAGATCCCAAATAGCCAAAGCAGCTAGGAGAAAGAAGAATGGAGCTGGAGGAATCAACCTTCCTTACTTCAGATTATACTACAAAGCTACAGTCATCAAGACAGTATGGTGCTGGCACAAAAACAGACATATATACTAATGGAACAATATGGAAAGTCCATAAATAAACCCATGCACCTGTGGGTACCTTATTTTTGACAAAGGAGGCAAGAATATACAATGGGGCAAAGACAGCCTCTTCAATAAATGGTTCTGGGAAAACTGGACAGGTACATAGAAAAGAATGAAATTAGAACATTTCCTAACATGGTACAAAAAGATAAATTCCAAATGGGTTAAAGACCTAAATGTAAGGCCAGAAAACATAAAACTCTTAGAGGAAAACATAGGCAGACACTCAATGACATAAATCAAAACAAGATCCTGTATGACCCACCTCCTAGAGTAATGGAAATAAAAACAAAAGTAAACAAGTGGGACCTGATTAAGCTTAAAGGCTTTTGCACAGCAAAGGAGATTATAAGCAAAGTGAAAAGCCAACCCTCAGAATGGGAGAAAATAATAGGAGATGAAACAACTGACAAAGGATTAATTTCCAAAATATATAAACAGCTCATACAATTCAATACCAGAAAAACAAACAACCCAATCAAAAAGTGGGAAAAAGACCTAAGCAGACATTTCTCCAAAGAAGACATGCAGGTGGCTAACAAACAGATTAAAAGATGCTCAACAGCACTCATTATTAGACAAATGCAAATAAAAACTACAATCACCTCACACCAGTCAGAATGGCCATCATTGGTGATGGACAGGGAAGCCTGGCGTGTTGCGATTCATGGGATCACAAAGAGTCGGACATGACTGAGTGACTGAATTGAACTGAACTGATGCTGGCTTGGGCCACACAATGAACAATAAAAGTGGTCAGTGTTGTTAGAATAGGGATACACTTTAAGGGCAGCATCCACTAGAGTTTCTAACATATTGGATGAATGGTGAAAGGAAAAGGGGAATCAAAGTTGACTCCTGACGTTTGTGATTAAGGGACATTTTCTCAGATGGATACAATGGTGGGAGAGCACATTTTTTGTGGGATGATTATGAGTTCAATTATAGACATGTATCTTTGAGATGCCTTCAGGTACTGAAGTGAAGATGCACACATACAGTTGGACATAGAAGTCTGTTAGAGCGAAGATTTAGACAAAATATTTATATTTGTGGTTTGTCAAAGTTAGTTGCCATCTAAAGCCATGAAAGTAGACAATCAGAGATATTATATTATACAGTGAGTGATGTAGACAGGGAAGTCAAGTTTCATGAGGAGCCAGCATTAAGAAGTTGGGTTTTTACAATGAGGTACCATCTCATGCCAGTCAAAATGGCTGCTATCAAAAAGTCTACAAACAATAAATGCTGGAAAGGGTGTGGTGAAAAGGGAACCCACTTACTGTTGGTCGGAATGCAAACTAGTACAGCCACTATGGATAACAGTGTGGAGATTCCTTAAAAAACTGGAAATAGAACTGCCATATGACTAAGCAATCTCACTGCTGGGCATACATACCAAGGAAACCAGAATTGAAAGAGACACATGTACCCCAGTGTTCATCACACACTGTTTACAATAGGTAGGACATGGAAGTAAGCTAGATGTCCACCAGCAGATGAATGGATAAGAAAGCTGTGGTACATATACACAATGGAATATTCAGTTCAGTTCAGTTCAGTCACTCAGTCGTGTCCGACTCTTTGCGACCCCATGAATCACAGCACGCTAGGCCTCCCTGTCCATCACCAGCTCCCAGAGTTCACCCAAACTCATGTCTATCGAGTCGGTGATGCCATCCAGCCATCTCATCCTCTGTCGTCCCCTTCTCCTCCTGCCCCCAATCCCTCCCAGCATCAGACTCTTTTCCAATGAGTCAACTCTTCGCATGAGGTGGCCAAAGTATTGGAGTTTCAGCTTCAGCATCAGTCCTTCCAAAGAAATCTCAGGGCTGATCTCCTTTAGGATGGACTGGTTGGATCTCCTTGCAGTCCAAGGGACTCTCAAGAGTCTTCTCCAACACCACAGTTCAAAAGCATCAATTCTTTACTCAGCTATTAAAAAGAATGCATTTGAGTCAGTTCTAATAAGGTGGATGAAACTGAAGCCTATTATACAGAGTGAAGTAAGTCAGAAAGAACAACACCAATACAATATATTAATGCATATATATGTAATTTAGAAAGATGCTAATGATGACTCCATATGCAAGACAGCAAAAGAGACACAGATATAAAGAACAGACATTTGGACTTCGTGGGAGAAGGTGAGGGTGGGAGGATTAGAGAGAATAGCACTGAAACATGTATATTACCATATGTGAAATATATGATGAGTCCAAGCTTGATGAATGAAACAGGGCACTCAAAGCTGGTGCATTGGGATAACCCAGAGGGATGGGATGGGGAGGGTTGTGGGAGGGGGTTCAGCACAGGGGGACATATGCATACCCATGGCTGATTCATGTCAATATATGGCAAAAACCTTTACAATATTGTAAAGTAATTAGTTTCCAATTAAAGTAAATAAATTAATAAAAAAGGAAGCTAGGTATTTTTTTTTAAGTGAAAGAACCATCAAAAGAGGCTGAAAAGGCAAGGCTAGTGAGGTGCGAAGGACTGTTCTTAGAAGGCATGTGAAGTAAATGAGTGGAGGAAAGAAGAGTCCAATGCTTCCAAAGGGACAAGTAAGAGAAGACTGAAAAATGACTACTGGATTTGGCAGTTAACCTTGGCAAGGTCAAGTGCAGCTTTGATAAGAGTGGTAAAGGCAAACCCTGAGTAGAATGGATTTAAGAAATGGCGTGAAGAGACCAATGATAGAGTATACACAGTTTTCAAAGACTTTGCTGTATTGAGGACCAAGAAATTGGGCAGTTGCTGAAGAAAGTGGAAAAGGCTCCTAGTTGGGGGAGATGATCACCTGGCTCTGAGGTCAGAGGAATGATCTAGCAGAGAGAATAAAACCTATGATGCAGCAGACGGAGGTGGGTTGACTTGAACCACGTCTGTATTAGTTACTTCTGCTGCTCCAACAAATGGCCAAAAATTTTGTGGCTTGACACATCAATTTGTTATTTTACATTTGTGGAGGTCAGAAATTCGAAATCAATGGGCTAAAATCAAAGGCCAGCAGGCCTGCATTCTTTTCTGGAAGGTGTAGGGGGCAATCTATTTTATTACCTTTTCCAGTCCCTAGAGAACAGGTCTTGTGTTGTTGGAAGAGGGTTTTTGCTATGACTAGAGTGTTCTCTTGACAGAACTCTGTTAGCCTTTGCCTTGCGTTGTTTGCACTCCAAAGCCAAACTTGCCTGTTACTCCAGGTATCTCTTGACTTCCTATTTTTGGATTTCAGCTCCCTATGATGAAAAGGACATCTTTTTTTGGTGTTAGTTCTAGAAGGTCTTGTAGGTCTTCACAGAACCTTTCAACTTTAGCTTCTTCAGCATTTGTGGTTGGGGCATAGAATTCAATTACTGTGATGTTAAATGATTTTCCTTGGAAGTGAACCAAGATCATTCTGTCATTTTTGAGACTGTACCCAAGTACTGCATTTTGGAATCTTTTTTGACTATGAGGGCTTCTCCTTTTATTCTAAGGGATTCTTGCCCACAGTAGTAGATATAATGACTATCTGAATTAAATTTGCCCATTTCTGTCCATTTGAGTTCACTGATTCCTAAAATGTCCATGTTTCCTCTTACAATCTCCTGTTTGGCCACATCCAGTTTATCTGTATTAGAGACCTAACATTCCAGGTTCCTAGGCAATATTATTCTTTACAGCATCAGACTTTACTTTCACCAACAGATACCTCTACAACTGGGCATTAATTCTGCTTTGGCACAGCCTCTTCATTCTTTCTGGTGCTATTTCCCCCTCTTCCCTAGTAGCACATTGGGCACCTACTGACCTGGGGAGTTCATCCTTCAGTGTCATATCTTTTTGGCCTTTTCATTCTATTCATGGGGTTCTCACAGCAAGAATGCTGAAGTGGTTTTCCATTGCCTTCTCTAGTGACCACATTTTGCCGGAACTCTCCACCATGACTCGCCCATCTTGGGTGGCCCTGTATGGCATGACTCATAGTTTCATGAGTTACAGAAGACTGTGATCCCATGTGATCATTTTGGTTAGTTTTCTGTGATTGGGTTTTTCATTCTGAGGGCCATAGGATTGAAATTCTTGCTCCTCTGTCTGCCATGTGATGGATTTTCAAGCTTCCTGAAGGGAGGGACTGACTGTGGGGAAAACTGTGTCTTACTCTGGTAGGTAGGGTCATGCTCAGTAAATCTTTTATCCAATTTTCTGTGGATAGGTGGGCCTGTATTCCCTCCCTGTAGTAGGAAAATCACTAGACCATTCACATATGACCTAAATAAAATCCCTTTGATGGTATAATAGAAATGATTAATAGACTCAAGGGATTAAATTGATCGAGTGCCTGAAACTATGGGTGACGTTTGTAACACTGTACAGGAGGTGGTGACCAAACCATCCCAAAGGAAAAGAAATGCAAGAAGGCAAAAAGGCTGTCTGAAGAGACCTTGCAAATAGCTGAGGAAAGAGGAAATGGGAAAGGCAAATGAGTGAGGGAAAGATATACCCAACTGAGTGCAGAATTCCAAGAAATAGCGAGGAGAGATAAGAAAGCCTTCTTAAGTGAACAGTGCAAAGAAATAGACTAAAACAATAGAATGGGAAAGACTAGATGTCTCTTCAAGAAAATTAGAGATACCAAAGAAACTTTTAATGTAAAGATGAGGACAATAAAGGAAAAAAATGGTAAGGACCTAATAAAAGCAGAGGAGATTAAAAAGAGGTGCAAGAATACACAGAAGAACTGTACAAAAAAGGTCTTAATGACCTGGATAACCACGATGGTGTGGTCACTTACCTCTAGCCAGAATCCTGGAGTGTGAAGTCTAGTCATCCCAAGGAAGCATTACTATGAACAAAGTTAGTGGACATGATGGAATTCTAGCTGAGCTATTTCAAATCCTAAAAGATGATGCTGTTAAAGTGCTGCACTCAATATGCCAGCAAATTTGGAAAGCAAAGCAGTGGCCACAGGACTGGAAAAAGTCAGTTTTTATTCCAATCACAAAAAAGGGCAATGCCAAAGTATGTTCAAACTACTGCAAATTGCACTCATTTCACATGCAAGCAAAGTAATGCTCAAAATCCTTCAAGCTAGACTTTAGCAATATGTGAACTGAGAACTTTTACAAGTTGGATTTACAAAAGTGGAGGAAGCAATGATCTAATTGCCAATATTTCTTGGATCATAGATAAAGCAAGGGAATTCCATAAAAACATCTACATCTGCTTCCATGACTGCTTTAAAGTCTTTGACTGTGTGGATCACAGCAAACTGTAGAAAATTCTTAAAGAGATAGGAATAACAGAAAACCTTACCTGCCTCCTGAGAAACCTGTATGCAGGTCAAGAAGCAACAGTTAGAACCAGACATGGAACAATGAACTGGTTTAAGATCAGGAAAGGAGTATGTCAAGGCTGTATATTGCCACCCTGCATATTTGACTTATATGTGGAGTACATCAAGCTAAGTGCAGGGTTGGATGAATCAAAGGCTGGAATCAAGATTGATGGGAGAAATATCAATAACCTCAGTTATGCAGATAACTCCATCTTTTGGGCAGAAAGTGAAGAGGAACCAAAGAGCCTCTTGATGAAGGTGGTAGAGTGAGTAAAAAACCTGGCTTAAATTTCAGCATTCAAGAAAATAAGATCATTGCAATCAGTCACATCATGTGCGAATGCATGTTAAGTCGCTTCAGTCATGTCTGACTCTTTGCGACCCTATGGACTGTAGCTGGCCAGGCTCCACTGTCCATGGGATTCCCTTAGCAAGAGACTGGAGTGGGTTGGCATGCCCTCCTTCAGGGGATCTTCCTGACCCAGGTGTAGAACCCATGTCACTTATGTCTCCTGCATTGGCAGGTTCTTTACCAGTAGTGCCACCTGGAAGCCTATCCAGTCCCATCACTTTATGACAAATAGATGGGGAAAAAAAATGGAAACAGTGACAGACTTCATTGTCTTGGGCTCCAAAATTGCTGTGAACCATGACTACAGCCAGGAAATTAAGACACTTGGTCCTTGGAAAAAAAACTATAACACACCTAGACAGCGTATTAAGCAGAGACATCACTTTGCCCACCAAGTTTCATATGGTCAAAATTATGATTTTCTCAGTAGTCATGTATGGATGTGAGAGTTGAACCATAAAGAAGGCTGAAGAATTGATGCTTTTGAACGGTGGTGTTGGAGAAGATTCAGTCCCTTCAACGGCAAGGAGAACAAAGCAGTCAACCCTACAGGAAAACAACCTTGAATATTCATTGGAAGGACTGATGCTGAAGCTGAAGCTCCAATATTTTTCACCCTAATGCAAAGAGCTGACTCACTGGAAAAGACCCTGATGCAAGAAAGACTGAGGGCAGGAGGAGAAGGGTGCGACAGAGGATGAGCTGGTTTGATGGCATCATTGACTCAATGGACATGAGTTTGAGCAAACCCCAGGAGATAGTGAAGGACAGGGAATCCTTGTGTGTTACAGTCCATGGGGTGCAAAGAGTCGTCCTCGACTATGTCACTGTACAACAAGAGAACGCTTCATTTTCTGTCTTGGACACTCTTCCAACATCTTCAGAGACAGCATATAGTGTCTTTGATTCTCTTATCTAACGCTCCTATCTTGCCACCTTCTCTTCGACTACAGCCCTCCCAGGTCCCACATATAAGGACTCTGTGAATATACCAGAGTGATCTAGGTAATCCAGGAATATCCCCCATCTCATGATTTTAATCACCTTTGATAAGTGGTTCCCCAACCAGGTTCGGAACCTGTGCCCCGTGCAGTGGAAGCACAGAGTCCTGACTGTTGGACCACCAGGGAAGTCCTAGGTTAAGAGAATTTTAGCCATACTTTCATCAGATACATTTTCTGCCCCTTTCCTCCTCTCTTCTGCTTCTGGAACCCCTACACTGTGAATGTTAGTATGCTGCATTCCCTAGTTAAGGTAACATTCTTCTTATGTTTCTCAATTCCTATAAATTATTGGTAAACTATCAATGTCTATCTCATAGCTGATTTTTTTTTCAGGTGTTTATTCTTATTGTTTCATTTGACAAAAATTCCTCTCTCATTAACTTCCTCTCTCCCTCTGAAGTGAAAGTCGCTCCGTCGTGTCCAACTCTTACAGTCCATGGAATTCTCCAGGCCAGAATACTGGAGTGGGTAGCTGTTCCCTTCTCCAGGGGATCTTCCCAACCCAGAGATTGATCCAGGTCTCCCACACTGCAGGCAGATTCTTTACCAGTGAGCCACCAAGGAAGAATCCTTATGAAATTAGGTGAAAAACTTACCTGTTCTGGTCTTGCAGGCGTGTCCATGTGTGGACAGGACCCTGTGCAGTCTTTGTGCCTGGAGGATCTGGGGCAGAGCTGGAGCTGATGCTGACAGGGTCCAGGGTCCACACTTCCCCAGGGAATGCTGGCAGCTTGGTGGGAGGGGAGAGAGGCTACACCAGAGCTAAGTGTGAGCAGAGGCTTCTGGACCGTGTGGGTCCCAAGGTGCTGGAGCAGAACTCTGATGGCTGCGTCCAAACTCATTCCATCCCTTATAAGTGTGCACTGCCCCATCCAGATGTGTGTGTGTATGTTCCTGTGTGTGTTGCTGTGTGTGTGTCTGTGTGTATTCCTGTGTGTGTTCCTGTTCATCACTGGGTACTTGAAACAGCAGGTAAAAATTTGCTCTTGGCAGATTTGTTTCTTGTCATGATTTCTTCATTAGTTTGCTCATCATGCTCCTAGTCCTGGGATCAGCCCAACAGGAAAGCTAAGGGGTCTGTCATTTCTGAGTCATCATTGTGCCTGGCCCAAGAATTGCTTTCTGATTCAGGTAAATTTATGACTGTTTTTGAATGCCCTATGTCCCCCAAAGCCACACCTCAGTTCTATTCAGGGTTTTATTAATACATGGTCTAGTCTATGTCTCCACCTTTATTCCTTTGTCCTTGAGTCCCTGTGTGTGTACATATATATATATTCCGCCTGTAGCTGTAATAGCCACTCTAGCTGCTCTTCAGTTTAAGTTTAGAGTTAAGTGGAACAGACACCAGTCTCCAGACAGTCCCCAGGTAGGTTGGAACATTGCACATAAGGTTTTCTCTGATCATTCTGGTTTGAGGGAGGCAACTGGAACTGATCAAGACTGCACTGCCCCAGGCAGGAAGAGGGTACAGGTGAGTAATACATGATGAAATTTTCTGTCATTCTGTTCTGGACTTTTCCTAGTTCCTGTTCACTTTTTTGTGCTATAGATCTTTGTTTGACTGTTTTCCAGAGCTCTTATGAGGTTTTCAGCTGCCTTCTCTTTCTTTTCTTGTTTTCCCATGGGAGTCTTCTGTCCTCCCATCTCACCATTTATCTGACATCACTGCACATGTTAAATTTTATTTGTCTTCACAATATCCTTGTCTATAAGTGCATCACAATTTTCATTACTCTTTCCAAATTTGTTGTATTTTAATTTGTTTATAGGTTTTTCTTTTATGAATAATGTGGAACAGTTAGTAAATTATGTAAAATATGTGTCAGTTACATTATGAGAGTACTATTAAAGTTACATAATTAAGTACAAGGTATGATCACTCAGAGTTTGCACACTGCACATGATATCCTAAAACTATTAATAATTAACCTCCAATAAGCACTTTGGCAAAATGTCTGGTTTCCATATCATGTTCAGGATTTCACCAGTCAGGTCTGTAAAGCATAATAATCTTGCTGGCGGAAAATGAAAAAAGGCAAATTTATTTTCATTTGAAGTTTTGATTCTTTATTAAAGGGTAAAATTTTCAGAAATGCTTATTAAACACTTTTGGATTGTGTAATTTGAGTATGCATATATGTTTGTACTGTAAGACTTGTTTCAACTGATGTTTGATCGAGATTGGCTTTGTAATAGAAAAATAAAAAATATTGCTCTTGTGGAAGTTTCTAGTCTAAAATATGGTCAATAATTATTCAGCACATATCATCATTATATAATAGTGTTTTACTGCTAAAAAAAAAAAAGCAAACAAGCTAACTGATTTCAATCCTGTTCTTACTCAATGGGCACTGGTTTAATCATGCTCCTCCTACAATATATCTGCTAACACTGGATGGTGCAGCTGGGGTGTTACCTTCCTGTTATTCCTAACCTGTGAAGGAAGAAGAAAAACATCAGTCTTCTTACTCCAAGGAGAAATAGGCAATGGATCCCAAAAGCCAGAGAGTGAAACTTAATGACGGCCACTTCATTCCTGTCCTGGGGTTTGGAACCTATGCACCTCCAGAGGTAACAGTAGCAGTTGTAGGTCGAGATATAAGCAGTAGTGGATGCAACATGAGTGAAAAGGACTTGGGTTGTCAAGCACTGAGCTCCTGTGCAACTCTGGGAGGATCACATTGTTCCATTAACCAGGCCAGAACCATGCCCTATGAAAGAGGAGAAAACATTCAGTCTTCACTCTGCATCAGGGTATGAAACTGTGCTCACCTGTAGATTACTCTGGGTCTGGGTTCCCCTCCAGTTTCTGTCTCTTTTCCAGCTTGACACAAGAGGTGAGACTTGGCTGTCAAGATCACTGTCAGCTGCTTTCCTTTGTGGGTGACTGCAGTTGCAAGGTTTCTCTGTACGTTTTATTAGTTCAAGAGCTCTTTCCTGCTTCCAATAATACATGACCCAGAGAAGTATTTGAGGTGGAAGATCCTGAAGATGAAGTGACTGAAAACTAATGGGAGAGAATTGCTTTTCTACTGTGGGATACCTGCTTGGTGCCAGGCAAGAAACACTCCAGCTGTGTTTTGCCTTGTGCTTCTGTTTCTGCTTGAAAACTTCTGATGGGAATCTTAGTATCACTTGAGGGGATAAGATACAACCTTATAGGCCAGGTTTTGTAATGTATCCTGGGGTTTTGTAATGTGTTTTTATTAGAGTATAGTCTGCAGTGCTTGGTCAAAGAGGGGTTAATGGACAAGTCTCTGGACTGCAAGCCAGAAAGTTTTCTATTTTGTCTTTAGAATAGATGTGACAAGGGACTGGACTTATACTTTGAGGCTTACTATGCTAATTTATAAAATGAAAAAATTATTAAGAGACATTTTGCAGACAGAAGACAGAATTTGTTTACTTCATAGAGCACATTGGGTTGAGGGGAGGAAAGGGACAGGGCTGTTACTGAAGCTCATGGGCTCATTCCCAGATACATCCCCGAAAGTGAACATCACTCAGTCGTGTCTGACTCTTTGCGATCCCATCTACTGTACAGTCCATGGAATTCTCCAGGCCAGAATACTGGAGTGGGTAGCCTTTCCCTTCTCCAGGGGATCTTCCTATCCCAGGGATCGAACCCAGGTCCCCTGCATTGCAGGCAGATTCTGTACCATCTGAGCCACCAGGGAAGCCCATTCCCAAATGTCCATGCATTTAAGAAAAATCAGAACTAGACTCAGCAGAACTGTGTTATACCAATTATCTACCTCCTTGAAATGGGAAAGATTCTGAATCACATAAAAAGAAATGGAATATTATTGAGCACTGAAGACAAAGTTAATCCATTTGCAATCACAAGTGAAGTAAGCCAGAAGTAGAAAGACAAATACTGAATGATCTCTTTGTAGGTGGAATCTAAAATAGTGGTACTCATAGAAGAGAGAGTAGAGGTATGGTGAGCAGAAGCTGGTGACAAGCCTGGGAATAATGGAAAGATGTTGGTCAAGGGTACAACCTTTTGTTATAAGAGGCATAATTCTGGAGACCTGATGTACAGCAAGTTGACTATAGTTAAAAATAATGGGCTATATCTTGAGATTTTGTAGAGACTAGATCTATATCTTCTTACAAGCACTTCTAAAAGGTAGCTATGTGAGGTGATGGTGTTAACTAGCTTGCTTGTGGTAATTGTTAAGAATGGATACTTATATGAGTAAGTACAATCCAGAGAAATGCCAGGCTGGATGAAGCTTAAGCTGGAATCAAGATTGCCTTGGGAAATATCAGTAACCTTATATATGCAAACGACACCACCCTAATGGCAGAAAGTGAAGAGAAATTAAACAGCCTCTTGATGAAGGTGAAAGTGGAGAGTGAAAAACCTGGCTTACAACTCCACATTTGAAAAACTATGATCATGGCATCCTGTCCCATAACTTTATGGCAAATAGATGGGGAAACAATGGAAACTGAGAGACTCTATTTTTTTTTTGTCTCCAAAATTACTGTGAATGGTGTGTAGCCAGGAAATTAAAAGACACTTGCTCCTTGGAAGAATAGCTATAACAAACTTGGACAGTGTATTAAAAAGCAGAGACATTACTTTGCCCACAAAGGTCCATATTGTCAAAGCTATGGTTTTTCCAGTAGTCATGTTTGTGTATGGATGTAAGTGCTGGACCATAAAGAAGGCTGTGCACCAAAGAATTGATGCATTTGAACAGTGATGTTGGAGAAGACTCTTGAGAGTCCCTTGGACAGCCAGCAGATCAAACTAGTCAATCCTTGAGGAAATCAACCTTGAATATTCCTTGGAATGACTGATGCTAAAGCTGAAGCTCCAGTACTTTGACTACTTGATGCTAGTGACAACTCATGGGAAAACACCCTGATTCTGGGAAAGATTTAGAGCAAGAGGAGAAGGAGGGGACAGAGGATGAGAAGGTTTGATGGCATCACTGTTTCAATGGACATGAGTTTGAGCAAACTCTGGGAGATGGTGAAGAACAGGGAAACCTGGAGTGCTGCTGTCCACGGGGTTGCAAAGTCAGACATGTGAATAACAAGAATAACTTATATGAGAATATCACATTGTACACCTTGAAAAGATACATTTTTTTGGGGGTGTATTCTGTGTGGCTTCATTGGTAGATAGACGTCTCAGAAGCTTTCACCTTGGTTCTTGATACTTTTACCAGGCACCTTGTAACTTTGAGCATTTTGCTTCAAACACCTAACATTATAAATCATATTCATGACTACAACATTTTGTTGAGTCCTTTGAGTTCTTTCATCAAGTCACTGAACCTAAAGGTGATTTTGCCATCCTCTGATACCAGCAATCAGCCACTGATCACCTGAAGTTGAAGGGTTCCTGGGTAGTGTTCATTTAATTACTTATTAGGAATGTTAAGGGAAACTGTCAGGGGTTCATCACTATACATACAGAACTAACCAAGGACACAGAAAAAAGTTGATTTTTGGAAAGATCAAAGCTTGTGCCTAGCCATATCTTATGTGGATGTTCAACTTCTACCTTTGTTGCTTATGTAGGTTGCTAAGAAGGAAGCTCTGGAATTCACCCCATTCGCTATAGAGGTTGGGTTCCGCCATATTGACTGTGCTCATGCCTACCAAAATGAAGAGGAGATTGGCCAGGTCATTCGAAGCAAGATTGCAGATGGCACTGTGAAGAGAGAAGACATATTCTGCACTTCAAAGGTACTGTGTGTATTGTGTGTGTGCACGTGTGCAAGTGATTGTGCCCAGATGACAATTACATAATAGGATCCTTTGGTGGAGTTGTTTGGGGAACTATGCTTACTGGTATATTCCCAAAGTGTTAGAGTTCCCTGGTGGTTCAGTGTGCTTGGTGCTTTACTGCCATGAGCCGGGATTCCATCCTTGGTAGGGGAAGTAATATCCCACAAGCCTCAAAAAAAAAAAAAAAAAGAAAGAAAGAAAGAAAGAAAAAAATTACCTTGTGTATTATTAATGCAACTTTCATTCTTTAACCTCTACAGCTTTGGTTGACTTCCCTTCGACCAGAGTTGGTCCGACCAGCCTTGGAAAAGTCACTGAAAAATCTTCAACTGGACTATGTCGATCTCTATATTATGCATTATCCAATGGCTCTGAAGGTTAGAAATTTGTGTGATCACATCAATGTTATATCTTGTGTTAGAATGTGTATCAACTTGCATGGATAGTTGAATAAAGATTTCCCTTAGTAGGTTGAAAGGATGATTATACTAGAGTAGAATCCCCCAAATAATCCTTTGTGATATTTTTACTGAGTTTTTTTGAAAGGAGTTAATAATCTGAGGCTCTGCCTGAAAAGTTAAAGGAAATAAAAATCGGCCAGTTCTGCACACAGTCCTTGTTATGACTCCTGAGTGTCTGGGGATTTCATGAACCAAGAGTTTGGTACAGCTGTGGTGAGCATGACACTGCCTTACATTGAACATGATGAGTTAATCTTGTCTTTTACTCTTTTGAGTTGAGCAGATTTGGTGGTGCTTCCTCTGGGTGAGTCAAACCTCTTAACTGTATAGGAAATTGGGAGACATTGCCTACACTCTTGCCTGTCTTCACGATGAGGTTTGTAGACTGCACTTAGCCATTAAGAATGATGGTTTACTTAGAACTGTTGATTTCAAGTTACAGAAATAAACTCAAGCTATTAATGCAGAATCACTTAGTGGACTATGTAGATGGCAAGTCTCAGACACAGAGAGTTTTGAGGATTTGCAGCAGTGTTCAGAAATGTCTCCTTTCTTCTATCCCTTATCAGGACATTACTCATGATTTAGTTTATTTTTTACTGAACATTTTCCATTGGAAGCAAATATGACCTTGGGGCGGTTTGAGGCTCATGGTCATGACTATTTGAGAGCATGTGTGGATTGTCCACATTCCATATCCACCTGAAGATAGCCTTGCTGGTTCCCATGCCTGCCCTAGGGCGCCTGATGCTCAGAGGGGAAAGAAAGTCTGATATCTAGCCATATGAAGACTGCAGTTTTTATTCTGGAAATTATGTCATGTAACTTGCTGCCATTCCCAGTCCAGAAAAGGATTTCAAAATAGGCAAGTACAAGGAGCAGACAAAATTCAGAGAAGTCACTATGAGTCCCTTTTAGGACCTAGAAAAATTGTATTTATTACAACATATATTGAGTGTAAGAGTTTGGAATAAGCCTCCTTCCTAAAGGAGGCTGACAACTCTATATGTGCAAATCACTTTGCAAATATTAATATTTAGAAATTTGTGAACCTACCTGATGGGGGTTTACTCCCTGGTGCCTGGCAGTCTGTAAATGCAGAGAAATTATTTTGTGACATGTCTAAAATGACTTCTTCTATTCCAGCCAGGGGAGGAATTATTTCCAAAAGATGAAAATGGAAAACTGATATTTGACTCAGTGGATTTCTGTCGCACGTGGGAGGTGAGTCTGGGGAGGAGAGAACCAGGGGAGGAGCCAGAAGAGGGGGAACTCCCTTTATTTCTTCCACCTGTGAGAATGGGCTGTGGACCATCAGACTCAGCAGTTCATGAATCTAAGGGCATGGATGCTGGGGTTGTGTGGAGGAAACCATTGCTTAAATGGTCACAGAGAGGAATGGAGGAGGAGAATTTGGGACAGTGTAGACAGGTATCTTTTCCCTCCCGTGTGATATATCTTCTCTGGAGTTTTTCTAAGGCGGGGGCAGTAGTTTTTCTTTTTATATCATGACCTTCTTCCCAGTTTTTCTTCTTGATAGTCAAAGGTAATTCTTGATGGATGAGTGTGATTACTGATGCTTTTCAGCATTTATTCTTATTCTATTGCCCATTCCAAGTGACTGTTCATGACTGTTCACCACCCCTCCCTCCCAGGCCCTGGAGAAGTGTAAGGATGCAGGGCTGGCCAAGTCCATCGGGGTGTCCAACTTCAACCACAAACAGCTGGAGAGGATCCTGAACAAGCCAGGGCTAAAGTATAAGCCTGTCTGCAACCAGGTGAGCAGCTCTGCTCCTCTCCCTCCTGCTCTTCAGAACCTCCTTCTTGCCCTGGAGCCTGATGTCTGTCTTTCCTCCCCTCCTGTTCATCTGACCTTTGTGGGTCAGAGGATTCTAGAGAGCAGAGCCTCTCTGGATGGTGTGAATAGAATCTGTAGCAGTATCTCTGCTTGACAGTCTGGGTGGAAAAGGTGGGATGCCTTCCTTCTAAACTGTGGGTAGAACTCAGAACTAGAGGAAGGAGGCATTTCCCTGAGATGAAAGGATAAGCCGATGGAGGGAAAAGTGCCCTGAAGAGAACTGCATACAGGAAGGAAGATGATGAAAACATGGAATCAGAAGTAAATTAATAAAGAGTCAAAACAGCTGAGATGGATTTTAAGGGTTTGTGTGGGGTTCTGGTGTCTGAATTCTTGGTCTAGTTGTTTCAGCATTTATGAGTCTTAAACAGGGAGCATGGTTCAGAAAAATGTGTTGGGGGTGATGAAAATCATCCAGGTTAGAGGGTGAAGTTAAAGGTTCAAGGTGATACTAGTAAATTATGAAATATTTACTCAGGAACATCTACTCAAATGTAGAGCGCAGCTTTTGATTACTCAATATTGGACTGGTTCTCCCATCCATGTCTATCATAAAATTAACTGTATAAATACACTTTTCTCTGTTTCTCTGTAAATGTTGACATTTCCCGTTTTCATTTAATGTTCTAGTCTTCCCTTTAGCCTTTGAAAACTTTTAATCTTTCTCTGTCATATTAGTATTGCCTTTGCATATAATCTGACACTCTTCTCTTTGGGCATTCTACAGGTGGAATGTCACCCTTATCTCAACCAGAGCAAACTGTTGGATTTCTGCAAGTCACATGAAATTGTTCTTGTTGCCTATGCTGGTCTGGGATCCCAACGAGTAAAAGAATGGTATTGAATCCTAATGAAGACATCTGGGAGTTTCCCTGAAATTCAATTTTTGATGAAACAATTTAAATAACACAGTACTCAGAAAACTCTCATAGGCAGAGGGGAGAGAGAGGTGGGATGAAATTAATCCTTCTCTTTTATCTTCCCATCACCCAGACAATTTTTATACATTGTATTGACTTGTAGACTCATCAATAACAAATGCCTGCATTGAAATCTATATATAATCCCCCAGTTGAGACCAGGGACCCAAGCTGATGTAATTATTTACTTATTAATTATTAACACATTTGTAAAAATAGATGTTGCAAGCCTCACTTAGCTCATATCTAAAATTTGGATAATATGTAACTGCTTGGTATATGATGATAGAAGAAATTTCAATTTGAAGCATTTCTGTGAACATCCTAAAAAAATAATGATGAAATAAATGTCTCTTATTTTTGAGACTACTCAATTTTTATCAATGCCTTAAAAAGTGAAATTTATAAAGAATTCCTGGGCTTTCCCTACTGTTTCTCTATTCATGCCCTTGCCTGCAGAAGAAAAACATCCCCAGAGAATTAAAGAAAATAATCCACAATTTGGCATTCTGGTCTCAACTCAATAATGCACCCAAATCACCTGCAGAGCTCTGTAAACACAGAATGGGAAGTGACTCAGTTGAGGTTCTGATTCAGTTTGTCTTCAGCTCAGCCATGGAATTTATATTTCTAAAAAGATTCCAAGTGATGCTGATGCTGCTGGTCCCTGGACCAGACTTTGGGAAGCACTGGTCTAGAGTGGACCTACTTGGTCTGTTTGAGGAGCCTCTTTAGAAACTGCTTGGTCTCAGCTCCTCAGCATTTCTGAAATTCCTTCCAGGGTGAACCAGAACCACCCCGTTCTCCTGGAGGACCCGGTTCTCTCTGCCATTTCCCAAAAGCACAAGAAAACGGCAGCTCTGGTTGCCCTTCGCTACCAGATACAACGTGGGGTTGTGGTTCTGGCCAAGGGCAACAACAAGAAGTGGATCAAAGAGAACATGCAGGTGATGAGCAGGGCTGTGGGCAGAGGGCTTCTAAGGAAAATATCATAGTTTCTCTGTTTTCAATTGATAAAATTGCATCATGTGATTTTTCTTAGACTGTTTGAACTGCTCTAAGAAAACACTACAGGATGAGTGGCTGTGAAAAAAATTAAATTTGTTTCTCACAGTTGTGAAGCTGTATATCTGAGATCAGGGTCCGTGTGCTTGGGTGAGGGCTCTCCTCCAGGTCACAGGCTTCTCCTTGTATCTTTACATGTTGGAGGGGAAACAGAGCTCTCTCAAATCTCTTATATGAATATGATATTCTTGAAATCTCATTTGTGAGGGCTCTGCCATCATAACCTACTCCTCCGTCAAAGGCTCCATTTTTAACACCATAACATGTGAATTTGGGGGCAGAAAAATTATCTTTAACTTCCAAAGCATTGTGGTTTTATTTAGTATTTCCCTGAGTACTAATAGGCTTTCATCTTCATACATTTAATCTTTTTGAGTTTCTGTCTTTGTGAAGTTCCTCTTAATGACTTTGTCCACTTTAGCTAGGTTGTTTCTCTTTTGATTTACTTGTAGGGGACCATTATTGTGCCCTTAGCTGTACAGGAAACTCTCCCCAGTTTCAGGATTTAATGCAGAGTTCATGTATGTATCTCTGAATCTGTGGTTTGAAAATCAGCCTGCCCTCAGCTAAGCTCTTGTCCTCCAGGCTGGGCTCTTTTGTGCATTTGCAGTTCAGTGCTGAGCAGCTCGGGAGTTCTGCTTTAGCAGGTGGATGTGGCTCTTGTTGGAGGAGCCTGAAGACTTCTCTGTATAGTTTTTATTGGCTAGAATAAGGCCACTAACCTAGTCTTCTTTTCAGCACAGTGATATGATTCTCAGTCAGTGAGTGGGGAGAAAAACCTCTTCCTTTGGGGTCACAAAGAGTCAGACATACTAAGTGACTGAATAACAAAAACAACTGTCCATTTCCACATTTTCATTGTCAACTCTGCCACATATCAAGTGTCCATAAGTGCATTTCTGCCCACTCTTTTCTATTTAACGATTTCTGTACTGTGTTACTGAAGTAAAAAATAGGTTTTGCTTTTCAGTATGGTAATTTCTTCTATTTTAAGGATGTCTTGGCTGTTTTTGACTAGCTCTTCTCTTATTTAAAATTCAGTACCACTATACCAACTTTCACAACAGAATATGTGTTTAAGTCTTTGGTTCATGTTGCATTGAAACAAGAGATCACTTCGGAGAAAATGAATTTCTCTACAAAATTAAGCTTTCCATTTCCTTGTTATGATGTGAATTTTTAATAATTTGTTGTTCCTTAATGTTCAAACACTTCTCATAACTTTCTCCAGGAAGGCATATACATAAAGTTTTTTTTAGATTCAGTCATAGATAATGAGTAGTTTGATATCAAATTCCTGAACAGGCTTTCTCAGGGGAGCCTCCTTCCCGCATTGCTTCAGCTGAATGCTGTCACCCTTAGGGTATGTTGGTGAGAGGCAATCAGTCTAATGTCAACTCAGGTTCAGGTATCAAGTCAGGTGTGTCTAAAAGCAGTGTGTTTGGAAAAAAAAACAATTTTAGATTTCTTGTTTTTTGTCTCAAGTGATTCACTTAGAAAGATAAGCGACTGATGCGCTGTAATGTTTGTGAGGTGGACAGAGAAGAAGGTGTGGGAAGGAGAGGTGAGAACTCAGCAGAAGGTCCCAGGCTTATTCATCTGGAAACTGAGGACAAACATGTCTTCCCTGTCCCCTCTTTCTGTCTCCATCCAGCTGGAAAGTCCTCCAGTCCCCAGGGGGAGGCCAGCTCCTTGGGGGAGAGGTCAATGTGATTCTTCTTTTCTTCCAGGTGTTTGACTTTGAACTGACTCCAGAAGACATGAAAGCAATCGATGGCCTCAACAGAAATATAAGATATTACGAACTTCACCTGTAAGTGACTTGCCGATGTTTCCCACAAATACTGTTTTCTGTAGCAGGCAGGTCAGCAGGAGAGCTTAGCTTTTTAAAAGCTTAAACCTAGGAAAACAGTGTTGATTTCTAGAGTAGGAGTAAACTAGGGGCTTCCTGCAGTCCTCAGACCAGAGGTTTCCTCCAGGGCTCTGTCTCTCACCAAGAGAAATGTGATGGGGCCCAGGCCAGCCCATCAATAAAATCACTGAGTTGACATCGTGGTGAATTCACTACTTTGTGCCCCTAATTCCTGTGCCTGGTGTACCTGCTTTCAAGGCTTAGGGACCCAGGAAACACAGAGGGCAAGGTGCCTGCAGCCCTGTATTCTTTCAGGGTCCTGTGAACATGTTTAATCTCTATTTCTTTCTACATCAGTGGAAAATTATTATATTAATAATAACTGTATAGTAATGAATCCATCATGAATTGCATTCAAGTTTTGTTGTTGTTATTTAGTCACTCGGTCATTTCCAACTCTTGGTATCCCATGGACTGTAGCCTGCCAGGCTTCTCTGTCCCTGGGATTTCCCAGGCAAGAATACTGAAGTGAGGTGCCATTTCCTTCTCCAGGTGATCTTGCTGACTCAGGGATCAAACCCATGTCTCCTGCTTTGCAGGTGGATCTTTACCACTGAGCCACCTCGGAAGCCCACAATCATGTTAACCCCAACACAACTCTAAAATGTACTGTAGATGTTTTTTTTTTTTTTTATGGAGGAGGGCCCTAGAAAGGCCAACATCTATCAGTGCTACGATGTCACATGGGCCTGCCCTACCCTGTCCCCTAAGTGTCTGGTGGACATTCTCCCTAATGGACATTTCTTCACCAAGACACCATCTGCTTCCTACAAATCGATCACTTTACTGCCCTTTCTTCCCTATTACAACTCCCATGTCTTCATCTTTGTTATCCACAAAACTGAATTACAACTAGATCATGAGCTTAATTGACCCTCCAGTGAGTGACTGCTTAGCAGGACACACTCAGGTAAGATCATCTGAGTCTCTGCGATTTCTTGAGTCAAGACTCACGCCATTGTTATATTTGTCCATCAGGTGTCCATCCCCTGGGGAGCCCCTACCCTCTTGATTTTGAATTAGTCACTAACATTGAATTCCAGCTGCCCAGTTACTGCAGGAAGATGTCAGGATTGAAGGGACAGAGGGCTAATCATACAGGGAGATGTTGGAAGGGAGTTTAGAGAGAAGGGAATACAAATTATTGGTGAAACGAAGATTTTGTTTCCAGTGAAAGGTTTCAAAACTCTCCCTATTGTTTTTATAGCTATCATGCTTCTGATAAAAGACATGAAAATTGAGAAAAAGGTGGTTAGTTACTTTTCTGTACTCTGTGTGGGCTCAAGTAATGACCTGAGCCAGGCTCCTCGTACTTGGAATTGCTCAGAAGGCACTCTTTTATGAGTCAAATTGAAAAAGACAAATTCTGAAAGAAAAGTAGAAACATAGGGAAAATGAAAAAGCAGTAATAGTAATTACTGCATAACCAATGTTTGACTAAATTAAAAAGGTAATGATCCCACTTTGAACTGTATGCTTATTCAGGTGCGCATGGTAGCCTCCTATAGATGACAATTTCCTTACTGGAGGTACTCTGTATTTTTGGAGTGCTCAGTATTTGCTTATCCATGAATGTGTGGTAAAGGGCAGCTAATTTGTTCACCTTTTCATCAACTAGGGACTGAAGAAGTTCTATCTGTGTTTGAAAGGACCTCCACAGTTAGCCCTAAGTCTTGTGCTCTCATATAAATTGTAACCTGAATCCAACTACCTGTCACTGTGGAGTGAATATCACACGTGAATGTTGGGACTGGATGTGCAGGTGCCGTGTGCACATGGAGCAGACACCTGCAGGTGTGCTTTTCGGGGGAGAACGAGGGACATATTTCTAGATTTAGAGTTCTAGCCCACCCTGACCACATTCACAGAATAATGTTCTTTATGACAACAAGGCTGATTTAATAAATGAATCATTCTTCTCTTTCAGTGGTGTCAGTCATCCTGAGTTTCCATTCTCTGAAGAATATTGATTCTCAGCTCTCACCATGGTTCTTTGAGAATGTCTTGCTTCTAGGGTGGTGAAGAAGATTTTGTACTTGGTGGAGGTGCTTAAATGAAGTGTCAGAAATTTTGAAAGGTTGCTTTTCCTTTTAAAACATTTAACACTTTATGAAACAATAAAGACTTCAAAGTAAGAATACTATTTTTTCTGATAATTAAGGTTATACATATAAATTACAGAAAATTAGGAAATAGAAGGCAAAGGATTGAAAACTAAATAAGCTGTGATTAACCATTTTAATAATACTTTTGTGCATTTTTCTGTGCAAATGTGAGTGGTTTTTTATTTACAAAGAGAAGTAGTCATCAATCTACACGTTGTATATTTATTTTTTAACTTAGCATAATTATCTTGGTAAGCTAAAAATACCATTTACAAATCCAGCATTATATTTTGCTTACTGTAAGGCAGCAAATCTTATTCATTTAATTTCTTAATCATTTGCCTAGGAATTGTTTTATCAATAGATATTAATTAAAATGAGACATTCTTGAGTTGATAGTCTAGTGGAGGCTGAGCCTGTGAACAAAATCAGGAGTATTTAGCTATAAGAAATGGGCAAGTGCCTGTAGGAGATATTTCTACACAATCTCTCCCATTTCTGTACAGCTGTTAGACAGAGGAGCCAACTACACTTCATCCCACACAACTTTCATTTGTACAAGAAAGAGCCTTGAAACATAGTAATAGTGCTCCCTGCATTTCTCTGGAACAGAAAATGCTGGTCAAGGAAGTATGAGTATTCATATAATATTTAAGGGCCAGCAAGTCAGCTGATGTGGGTGGAGTTTAGTGGGGTGGAGAGAAGGCCAGAGAGCCAGTGGGGCCAGGAGGTCTGTGTCATGTAGATTTTTGAAAGGACTTTACTCTGAGAGAAATGGAGAATTACATTTTGGGTTTTGAGCATAGTAGTTACATGAGCTGATTTTTTTAAAAAGTCACTCGGTAGAGGAACAGGATGGCAGATGAGTAGGTGGACATGGAGTATATCTCTCTCCTCGGATACCCCAGGAATACACCTTCAGACACAGAAGTGCATACAGAACACCAGCTGACAGCGGACAGGAGGACCTGACCAGCGGAAAAGAATATATGGAACCACACAAAACTCCGTAGGATGAAGGAACTAGAGGGAAAAACTAGAGTGTTAGTAGGACTGAACCTGCCCTCAGCGAATGGGGGAACTGAAGCAGGAGTCCAATCCCCACAGCGGGGCAATTGTCTGAGTCAGAGGAGAAGCATTTAAGGCTGAGTGTGAAGTAGTTGATCTGTGGCAGCCTGAATAGAATGATAATCAGATAGTTCTTGCTGCAGCCATACACACCCTGGACAGGGATGCAAGTCCCCTAGAAGATGCAGTGGCTGGGAGCTGGAGCTTAGGTATTGTGGAGCAATCCCAGGGCAAGGGCTGCTGTGGAGAGACACATGAGGGGATGTGAGGGAGGAGTCTGTGGTGGGAAATGCCAAGTCACGCACAGGGGATGGAGCCATCACCATAGCCTCTCTCTCCCCACACACCAGCATGCGCAGCTGAACAATAGAGAGACTGACCCATCAAGCACCTGAGGCAGGGAACTACAGAGGAGGACCCCACTCGGAGTGCCCCTTTAAGTGCCTCATGTGCCGATTTACAGAATAGGACCCCACCCTGGGGCAGGGTGTGGCACCGGGAAGGGGGCCCTCTATGTGGCTGATGCATGGAACAACAGGGAAGGACCCCAAGCAAGGGAGCCCTCTAAGTGCCTGAGAGGGCCGGAGCTATGGACAAAGAGTCGCCAAAGAGGCCTTCTGATGGCTAGGTACCAGAGACTTGAAAAAAGACTCTGATAGGGTCAATACTCCAGTGGCTCAGGCAGTCCGTGTCCCTGAACATTTGGTGCCACCATAGTCCCCATGACCCAAGCAGCTGTGCTACCTTCATGTTCAACCCCCACTGGGGAAGAACTGTCACAGGCAAAAAAAAAAGTCTTGTGTCTATGCACATGGGGTCTCTTTGGTCGTGTCCAACTCTCTGCCATCCTGTGGACTGTGGCCTGCCAGGCTTTTCTATCAGGAGGCTCTCCAGGCAAGAATACTGGAGTGTATTGGACAATACAGGTTGCCATACCCTTCTAGAGCACTATATTTCCTGATGCTTTAGCTGCCAACTCCTCTGAGTACCCGGTACTGCCAGAATCCCTGCAACCCAAACAGCTACACCACCTCCACACCTGGCCCTCATTGGGACAAACCCAAGTTCTCCAGGGCAGCCTTAGGAGCAAACCCCAGTGGATGACCCACATGTAGAGGTGGAAATAAAACCACAATTGAAACCCAGGGGCAGTGTGGCTAAGGAAGAGGACCCAAAACCTTCCCACCAGTTGTACAAGTTGTACAAGTTAAATCCACACAATCAACTATGCAGAATCTGTGTTTATGGAATATATAAAAGGACATTGAGAGCTCCCACAAAAGAAAACGCACTAGTTCTGATAGCTGTGGACATTGGAGGCAAGAACACACAGGAGTAGGAACAGATTAGAATCTGAACTGCCCCCACAGCAGGTCCAGAAACCGGCACAGTGTTGGGGGGGGATCCTAGGGGGGTGAGGTGGACTGTAATTCAAAGAGAAGGAAAGGATCCTGACAGCAGTGACTCAAGAAAAACATTTATTATTCTCGTTTTTACTTGCTGTATAGTTTCTTATGTATCTTTTGTATTTTTTTCCTCCCCCCCACCCCCATTGTAGTTGCTGATTTTATTGGCACTATGAAATCTAGTTAAGCTTTTGAGGTTTTTTTTTTTTTTTTTTAATCACACTTTTTATTGTTGTTATAAACCTCTGCCTCTATGTTGGGCCTTTGCAGCTCTGTGGAGTTTTCTTTTTTGTTGTTTTGTTTTTTCATTCCTCTTCCTTTTTTGTTTTTCTCTTAAAATTTTTTTTAACTTTAATTTTTTAAAACCTTCCTTTGTTTGCTTTTCCTACTGTTCTTTCCCCCTAGCAGTTAATCTTTAATGTATATAAATCTTTTTTATCTACCTCTGTTTAGCTTTGCATATCTATTCTTTCTTTCTTTTCTTTCTCTCCTTTCCTCTCAACATATTTGTTAGTTTTGTTTTCATTGTTTTATTCCCCACTTGGCGCCTTGCTTTAGTTTAGTTTTCCAGTTTGTGCTTTCATTAGTTTTGTTCTTAACTGGTAGATATCATTTTTGGTATCCTTTGTTCTCTGAGTCAGTCGATCGTACTTTATTTTTGTTGGACTCTCTTGATTTTGCTTATGGATGTATATGTATATGTGTATATTCCATCATTTTAATTATTATTTGCCTGATTTTGTAACTCTCATTTGTCTGGAGTTCATCTTTGGTTTCCTATTTTTGACTGTGTGCTTTAATCTCACTTAATGCCATAACAAACCACTTGTGGAGTCTTTGTTCCTGACCAGAGATCGAACCCTGAGCCTCTGGCATGGAAGTACTGATCCAAGACCCTAGACTACCAGAGAACTAATCCTAGGAAGTATAAAATAGTCAGAACTCCCACAAAGGAAATCACTTGAATACAAGACCTGGCATCACCCAACCACCAGTAGCACCCTGTGCAGGACACCTCATCCAAACAACAAACAAAACAAAAATACAAACCTAATCATCAGCAAACAGGATTACCACCTCACTCAGCCTTGCCCATCAGAGGAAAAATAAACAAACAACAAAAAAATAGCATAAATCTCACCCTATATGATGCTTACACAAATCATTGCACCAACCTTGGCGGTGGGTGGGGGGAGGGGTGCGGGGGGCGGGGAAGAAACCAAAAGGAAGAAAGAATTCAACCTTGAAGCCTAGGAAAAGGAAACCTCAAGCACAATAAGTTAAAAAAAAGAATGAAAAGGCAGAGAAACAGTGCACAAATGAAGGAACAAACTAGAAACACAGAAGTCCAAATAAATGAAGATGAAATAGGCAAACCACCTGAAAAGGAATTCAGAATAATGATAGTAAAAATGACACAAAACCTTAAAAACGGAATGGAGAAAATGTACGAATCAATTAACAAAGACCTAGAAGAATTAAAGAATAATCATACAGAGACAAACAACACAATTATTGAAATTAAAAATATTCTAGAAGGAATCAATAGCAGCATATATGAAGCAGAGAACAAATCCATGAGCTGGAAGATAAAATGGTGGAAATAACTCCTGAAGAGCAGAATAAAGTAAAAAGAATGAAAAGAACTGAGGATAGTCTCAGAGACCTCTGGAACAATATCAAATGCACCAAAATTCAAATTATAGGAGTCCCCAAAGAAGAAGAGAAAAGGAAAGTGTAAGAGAAACTTTTTGAAGAGATTATAGTTGAAAATTTCCCAGCATGGAAAAGGAAACAGTCAATTAAATTCAAGAATCACAAAGAGTCCCATACAGGATAAACCCAAGGAGAAACACATCAAGACACATACTAATTAAACTAACAAAGATTAAACACAAAGAAAAAATATTAAAAGCAGCAAGGGAAAAGCAACAAGTAACATACAAGGGAAACCCCATACATTTAACAGCTGATCTTGCAGCAGAAACTCTGCAGGCTAGAAGGGAATGGCAGAATATTTTTAAAGTACTGAAAGGGAAAAATCTACAACTAAGATTACTCTATGTGGAAAGGATCTCATTCAAAATTGATGGAGAAATCAAAAGCTTTTTAGACCAGCAAAAGTTAAGAGAATTCAGTACCACCAAACCAGCTTTACAACAAATGTTAAAGGGACTTCTATAGTCAAGAAATACAAGAGAAGAAAAAGATCTACAAAATCAAACCCTAACAATTAAGAAAATGGCAATAGGAACATATGTATCAATAATTACTTTAAACGTAAATGGATTAAATGCACCAACCAAAAGACACGGATTGGCTGAAGGGATACAAAAACAAGACCCATATATGTGTTGTCTACAAGAAACCTACTTCAGACCTCAAAACACATATAGACTGAAAGTGAGAGGATGGAGAAATATATTCCATGCAAATGGAAAGCAAAAGAAAGCTGGGGTAGCAATCCTCATATCATACAAAATGGACCTTAAAATAAAGAATATTTCAAGAGATAAGGAAGGACACTACATAATGATCAAGGGATCAATCCAAGAGGCAGACATAACAACTGTAAATGTCTATGCACCCAACATAGGAACACCTCAATACATAAGACAAACAGTAACAGACATAAAAGGAGAAATTGACAGTAACACAATAATAGTAGGAGACTTTAACACCCACTAACTCCAATGGACAGATCATCAAAACAGAAAATTAATAAGGAAGCACGAGTCTTAAATGATACATGAGATGAGACGGATCTCATTGATATCTTCAGGATATTCCATATAAATGCAGAAGAATACACCTTCTTCTCAAGTGCACATCTTGGGTCACAAGTCACGTCTCAGTAAGTTTAAGAAAATTGAAATCGTATCAAGAATCTTTTCGACCACAGTGCTATGAGACTAGATATCAATTACAAGTAAAAAACTGTAAGAAACACAAACACATGGAGATTAAATAATACATTTCTAAATAACCAATAGGTTACTGAAGAAATCAAAAGGGAAATCAAAAGATTTCTAGAAAGAAATGACAATGAAACATGCGAACTCAAAACCTATGGGATGCAGGAAAAGCACTTCTAAGAGGGAAGTTTATAGCAAAACAATCCTACCTCAAGAAACAAGAAAAACTTCAAATAGACAACATAACTTTATACCTTTATACTTGAAACAACTGGAAAAAGAAGAACAACCCCCCGCCCCCGCCCCAGTTAGTAGAAGGAAAGAAGTTATACAGATCATAGCAGAAATAAATGAAAAAGAAATAAAAGAATCAATAGTAAAGATTAATATAACTAAAAGCTGATTCTTTGAGAAGATAAACAAAATTGAGGGCTATGGTTTTTCCAGTGGTCGTGTATGGATGCGAGAGTTGGACTTTGAAGAAAGCTGAGCACTGAAGAATTGATGCTTTTGAACTGTGGTGTTGGAGAAGACTCTTTAGAGCCTCTTGGGCTGCAAGGAGATCCAGCCAGTCCATCCTAAAGGAGATCAGTCCTGGGTGTTCATTGGAAGGACTGATGCTGGAGCTGATGCTGGCCAATACTTTGGCCACCTGATGCGAAGAGCTGACTCATTTGAAAAGACCCTGATGCTGGGAAAGATTGAGGGCAGGAGGAGAAGGGGACGACAGAGGATGAGATGGCTGGATGGCATCACTGACTCGATGGACTTGAGTTTGGGTGAACTCTGGGTGTTGGTGATGGACAGGCAGGCCTGGCGTGCTGCAGTTCATGGGGTCGCAAAGAGTCAGACAGGACTGAGTGACTGAACTGAACTTAGCCAGACTCATCAAGAAAAAAGAGAGAAAAATAAAATCAACAAAATTAGAAATTAAAAAGGAAAGGTTACAACAGACAGGGCAGAAATATAGAGGATTATAAGAGACTATTATGAACAATTATATGGCAATAGAATGGATAACCTGGAAGAAATGGGAAGATTCTTAGAAAAGTTCAATCTTCCCAGACTGAACCAGGAAGAAATAGAAATTATGAACAACCCAATTACAAGCACTGAAATCGAAGCTGTGATCAAAAATTTCCAAAATAACAAAAGCCCAGGACCTGATGTCTTCACAGGAGAATTCTATCAAATATTTAGGGAAGAGTTAATGCCTATCCTTCTAAAACTATTTCAAAAAATTGCAGAGGAAGGAACACTTCCAAACTGATTCTATGAGGTCACCATCACCCTGATCTCAAAACCAGGCAAAGACAACACACAAAAAGAAAACTACAGGCCAATATCACTGCTGATCATAGATGCAAAAATCTTCAACCAAATTTTAGCAAACAGACTTCAACAACAAATTAAAAAGCTCATACACCATGATCAAGTTTGGTTCATTCCAGGGATGCAAGCATTCTTCAGTATATGCAAGTCAATCAACGTGATACACCATATTAACAAATCGAAAGATAAAAACCATATGATAATCTCAATAGATGCAGAAAAAGCCTTTGACAAAATTCAGCACCCATCTATGATTAAAACTCTTCAAAAAGTGGGCATAGAAGGAACCTACCTCAACATAGTAAAGGCCATCAGCTTTACATATAGTAAAGCCTTCAGCAAACATTATTCTCAATGGTGAAAACTGAAAGCATTCCCCCTAAGATCAGGAACAAAACAAGGGTGTCCACTTTCACCACTATTATTCAACATAGTTTTGAAAGTCCTAGATACAGCATTCAGAATAAAAAGAAATAAAAAGAATTCAATCGGAAAAGAAGTAAAGCTCTCACTGTTTGCTGATGACATGATATTGTACATAGAAAACCCTAAAGATACTATCGGAAATTACTAGAGCTAATCAGTGAATTTAGCAAAATCAATACACAAAAATCATTTGCATTTCTATATACTAACAATGAAAAATCAGAAGGAGAAATTAAGGAATCAATCCCACTCACTATTCCAACAAAAAGAATAAATTATCTAGGAATAAACTTACCTAAGGAGACAAAATAATTGTACACAGAAAATTATAAGACACTGATGAAAGAAATCAAAGATGACATATCAGATGGAGAGACATTCCACATTCCTGGATGTGAAGAATCAATATTGTGAAAATAAGTATACTACTAAACACAATCTACAGATTCAATGCAATCCCTATCAAATCACCAATGGCATTTTCCTAGAAAAACTAGAAGAAAAAATTTCACAGTTCATATGGAAACACAAAAGACCCCAAATAGTGAAAGCAGTCATGAGAAAGAAGAATGGAGCTGGAGGAATCAACCTTCCTGACTTCAGGTTATACTACAAAGCTACAGTCATCAAGACAGTATGGTACTGGCATAAAAACAGAAATATAGACCAATGGAATAAGATAGAAAGCCCAGAAATAAACTCATGTACCTATGGGTACCTTATTTTTGACAAAGGAGGCAAGAACATACAATGGGGCAAAGACAGCCTCTTCAATAAATGGTTCTGGGAAAACTTGACAGGCACATATAAAAGAATGAAGTTAGAACACTTCCTAACATGATACACAAAGATAAATTCCAGATGGATTAAAGACCTAAATGTAAGGCCGGAAACTGTAAAACTCTTAGAGGAAAACAGGTTGAAGACTCGATGACATAAAACAAAGCAAGATCCTGTATGACCCACCTCCTAGAGTAATAGAAATAAAAACAAAAGTAAACAAGTGGGACCTGATTAAACTTAAAAGCTTTTGCACAGCAAAGGACATTATAAGCAAAGTGAAAAGTCAACCATCAGAATGGGAGAAAGTGAAAGTGAAAGTTGCTCAGTCGTGTCCGACACTTTGCGACCCCATGGATGGTATACTCCATGGAATTCTCCAGGCCAGAATACTGGAGTGGGTAGCTGTTCCATTCTCCAGGGGATCTTCCCAACCCAGGGATCAATCCAGGTCTCCTGCATTGCAGGCTGATTATTTACCAGCTGAGCCACAAGGGAAGCATCCCTATGAAATTAGGTGAAAATTATGTGTCTTGGTCTTGCAGGGGTGTCCATGTGTGGACGGGTCCCTGAGCAGTCTTTTTGCCCAGAGGACCTGGAGCAGAGCTGGAGCTGATGTTGGCAGGGTCACCCCTTCTCCAGGGCGTGCTGGCAGCTGGCAGCTGGCAGCTTGGTGGGAGGGGGAAAGAGAGGTTGCCCCAAAGCCAAGTATGAGCAGAGGTTTCTGTGCTCACTGGGTGTCCCGACCCTACTGGGCCATGTGGGTCCCAAGGTGCTGGGGCAGAACTCTGATGGAGGGGTCCAAACTCATTCCACCCCTTGTAAGTGTGCACTGCCCCTCCTCACCCTTGCCCTGTCCAGATGTCTCTGTGTACGTTGCTGTGTATGTTGCTGTGTGTGTGTGTGTTCCTGTGTGTGTCTGTGTTCATAATTGGGTACCTGAAACAACAGGTAAAAATTTGGCTAGATTTGTTTTTTGTCATGACTTTTCTTCATTAGTTTGCTCATCATGCTCATAGTCCCGGGATCAGCCCAACAGGAAAGCCGAGGGGTCTCAGTCATTTCTGAGTCATCATTGTGCCTGGCCCAAGAATGGCTTTCTGATTCCCGTAAATTTGACTGTTTTTTGAATGCCTTATGTCCCCCCAAACCACACCCCAGTTCTATTCAGGGTTTTATTAATACATGATCTAGTCTATATCTCCACCTTTATTCCTTTGTCCTTGAATCCCTGTGTGTGTGTGTGTGTGTGTATATATATATATATATATATATATTCCTCCTGTAGCTGTAATAGCCACTCCAGCTGCTCTTCAGTTTAAGTTTAGAGTTAAGTGGAACAGACGCCAGTCTCCAGACAGTCCCCAGGTAGGTTGGAACATTGCACATAAGGTTTCCTCTGATCATTCTGGTTTGAGGGAGGCAACTGGAACTGATCAAGACTGCACTGCCCAGGTAGGAGGAGGGTACAGGTGAATAATACACAATGAAATTTTTTGTCATTCTGTTCTGGACTTTTCCTAGTTGCCTGTTCACTTTTTGTGCTATAGATCTTTGTTTGACTGTTTTACAGAGCTCCTATGAGGTTTTTCAGCTGCCTTCTCTTTCTTTTCTTGTCTTTCCATGGGAGACTTCAGTCCTCCCATCTCACCATTTTGCTGACATTGCTGAACATGTTAAATTTTATTTGTCTTCACAATATCCCCGTCTATAAGTGCATCACAATTTCCATTACTATTTCCAAATTTGTTGTATTTTGTTTATAGGTTTTTCTTTTATGAACAATGTGAACAGTTAGTAAATTATGTAAAATATGTGTCTGTTACATTATGAGAGTACTATTAGAGTTATATAACTAAGTACAATGTATAAACACTAGAGTCTCTTTGCACACTGCACACGATATCCTAAAACTATTAATAATTAACTTCCAATAAGCTCTTTGCCAAAATTTCTGGTTTCCATATCATATTCAGGATTTCACCATTCAGGTCTGTAAAGCATAATAATTTTGCTAGTGGAAAATGTAAAAAGGCAAATTTATTTTCATTTGAAGTTTTGATTCTTTATAAAGGGATTACATTTTCAAAAATGCTTATAAATGCTTTGAGATTGTGTGATTTGTGTATGTGTGTATGTTTGTACTGTAGACTGTTGTTTCAACTGATGTTTGATCGAGATTGGCTTTGTAATAGAAAAATAAAAAATATTGCTCTTGTGGAAGTTTCTAGTCTAAAATATGGTCAATAACTGTTCAGCTTATATCATCATTATATAATAATGTTCTACTGCAAAAAAAAAAAAGCAAACAAGCTAACTGATTTCAATCCTGTTCTTACTCAATGGGCACTGGTTTAATCATGCTCCTCCTACAATATATCTGCTAACATTGGATGGTGCAGCTGGGGTGTTACCTTCCTGTTATTCCTAACCTGTGAAGGAAGAAGGAAAACATCAGTCTGCTTACTCCAAGGAGAAATAGGCAATGGATCCCAAAAGCCAGAGAGTGAAACTTAATGATGGCCACTTCATTCCTGTCCTGGGATTTGGAACCTATACACCTCCAGAAGTAACCTGGGTGGTTGTGGGTCAAGATATAAATAGTAGTGGATGTAACATGAGTGAAAGAGACTTGGGTTGTCAAGCACTGAGCTCCTGTGCAACTCTGGGAGGATCACATCATTCCACTTACGGGGCCAGAACTATGCCCTAGGAAAGAGGAGAGAGCATTCAGTCTTCACTCTGCATCAGGGTATGAAACTGTGCTCCCTGTAGATTACTCTGGGTCTGGGTTCCCCTCCAGTTTCTGTCTCTTTTCCAGCTTGGCAGAAGAGGTGAGACTCGGCTGTCAAGATCACTGACTGTCAGCTGCTTTCCTTTGTGGGTGACTGCAGTTGCAAGTTTTCTCTGTACATTTTATTAGTTTAAGAGCTCTTTCCTGCTTCCAATAATACAGGACCCAGAGAAGTATTTGAAGTGGAAGGTCCTGAAGATGAGATGACTGAAAATTAATGGAAGAGAATTGCTTTTCTACTGTGGGATACCTGCTTGGTGCCAGGCAAGAAACACTCCAGATGCTTTTTGCCTTGTGCTTCTGTTTCTGCTTGGAAACTTCTTCTGATGGGAACCATAGTATCACTAGAGGGGATAAGATGCAATCTTACAGGCCAGATTTTGTGATGTATCCTGGGGTTTTGTAATGTGTTTTTATTAAAGTATGGTCTGCAGTGCTTGGTCAAATAGGGGCTAGTGGACAAGTCTCTAGACTGGAAGCTAGAAAGTTTTCTATCTTGCATTTAGAATAGATGTGACAAGGGACTGGACTTATACTTTGAGGCTCACTATTCTAATTTTTAAAATGGAAAAATTATTAAGAGACATTTTGCTGATAGAAGACAGAATTTGTTTACTTCGTAGAGCACACTGGGTTGAGGGGAGGAAAGTGAAAGGGCTGTTACTGAAGCTCATGGGCTCATTCCCAGGTACATCCCCAAAAGTGAATGTCACTCAGTCACGTTTGACTCTTTGCAACCCCATGGACTGTACAGTCCATGGAATTCTCCAGGCCAGAATACTGGAGTGGGTAGCCTTCCCCTTCTCCAGGGCATCTTCCCAACCCAGGGATTGAACCCAGGTCCCCTGCATTGCAGGCAGATTCTGTACCATCTGAGCCACCAGGGAAGCCCATTCCCAAATGTCCGTGCATTTAAGAAAAACCAGAACTAGACCCAGCAGAACTGTGTTATACCAATTATCTACCTCCTTGAAATGGGAAAGATTTTGAATCACATAAAAAGAAATGGAATATTATTGAGCATTGAAGACAAAGTTAACCCATTTGCAATCACACAGAATAACTGGGAGAACATTAAGCTAAGTAAGCCAGAAATAGAAAGACAAATACTGCATGATATCCTTGTAGGTGGAATCCTAAATAGTGGTACTTGTAGAAGAGAGAGTAGAGGTATGGTGAGCAGAGGCTGATGACAAGACTGGGAAAAACGGAAAGATGTTAGTCAAGGGTACAGACCTTCAGTTATAAGATGCATAATTCTGGAGACCTGATGTACAGCAAGTTTGAAAGTGAAAGTGAAAGTGAAGTCGCTCAGTTGTGTCCAACTCATTGCGATCCTATGGACTGTAGCCTACCAGGCTCCTCCCTCCATGGGATTCTCCAGGCAAGAGTACTGGAGTGGGTTGCCATTGCCTTCTCCAGGGCATCTTCCCAACCCAGGGATTGAACCCGGGTATCCTGCATTCCAGGCAGACGCTTTAACCTCTGAGCCATCAGGGAAGCCCATAGTTAAAAATTATGGGTTATATCTTCAGATTTTGTAGAGACTAGATATAAATCTTCTTACAAGCACCTCCAAAAGGTAGCTATGTGAGGTAGTGCTTCTGTTTACTAGCTTGCTTGTGGTAATTATTAAGAGTGGATACTTACATGAGTAAGTACAATCCAGAGAAATGCCAGGCTGGATGAAGCTCAAGCTGGAATCAAGATTGCCGTGAAAAATATCAATAACCTCAGATGTGCAGATGACACCACCATAATGGCAGAAGTGAAGAGAAATTAAACAGCTTCTTGATGAAGATGAAAGTGGAAAGTGAAAAACCTGGCTTACATTGAAAAACTATGATTATGGCATCCTGTCCCATAACTTTATGGCAAATAGATGGGGAAACAATGGAAACAGTGACAGACTCTTTTTTTTTGGTCTCCAAAATTAATGTGAATGGATGTAGCCAGGAAATTAAAAGACACTTACTCCTTGGGAGAAAAGCTATAACAAACTTGGACAGTGTATTAAAAAGCAGAGACATTACTTTGCCCACAGAGGTCCATATTGTCAAAGCTATGGTTTTTCCAGTAGTCATGTTTGTGTATGGATGTAAGTGCTGGACCATAAAGAAGGCTGTGCACCAAAGAATTGATGCATTTGAACAGTGATGTTGGAGAAGACTCTTGAGAGTCCCTTGGACAGCCAGCAGATCAAACTAGTCAATCCTTGAGAAAATCAACCCTGAATATTCCTTGGAATGACTGATGCTAAAGCTGAAGCTCCAATACTTTGGCTACCTGATGCTAGTGATAACTCATGGGAAAACACCCTGATTCTGGGAAAGATTTAGAGCAAGAGGAGAAGGAGGGGACAGAGGATGAGAAGGTTTGATGGCATTACTCTCTCGATGGACATGAGTTTGAGCAAACTCTGGGAGATGGCGAAGAACAGGGAAACCGGAGTGCTGCTGTCCACGGGGTTGCAAACAGTCAGACACGACTAAGCAAGTAAATAACAAGAATAACCTATATGAGAATATCACATTGTACACCTTGAAAAGATACAGTCATTTTTTTGGGGGGTGTATTCTGTGTGGCTTCACTGCTAGGTAGAAGTCTTAGAATCTTTTACCTTGGTTCTTGATACTTTACTAGGCACCTTGTAACTTTGATCATTTTGCTTCAAACACCTCACATTATAAATCATATTCATGACTACAACATTTTGTTGAGTCCTTTGAGTTCTTTCATCAAGTCACTGAACCTAAAGGTGGTTTTGCCATCCTCTGATACCAGCAATCCAGCCACTGATCACCTGAAGTTGAAGGGTTCCTGGGTAGTTTTCATTTAATTACTTATTAGGAATGTTAAGGGAAACTGTCATGGGTTCATTACTACACATACAGAACTAATCAAAGACACAGAAAAAAGTTGATTCTTGGGAAGATCAAAGCTTGTGTCTAGCAATATCTTATGTGGATATTCAACTTCTACCTTTGTTGCTTATGTAGGTTGCTAAGAGGGATGCTCTGGAATTCACCCCATTCGCTATAGAGGTTGGGTTCCACCATATTGACTGTGCTCATGCCTACCAAAATGAATAGGAGATTGGCCAGGTAATTCAAAGCAAGCTTGAAGATGGCACTGTGAAGAGAGAAGACATATTCTGCACTTCAAAGGTACTGTGTGTATTGTGTGTGTGCACGTGTGCAAGTGATTGTGCCAATCACTTTTGACAATTACATAATAGGGTCCTTTGGTTAGGAGTTGTTTGCTGAACTATGCTTATTGGTATATTCCTAAAGTATTAGAGTTCCCTGGTGGTTCAGTGCTTAAGACTTGGTGCTTTACTGCCATGAGCCAAGATTCCATCCTTGGTCGGGGAAGTAATATCTCACAAACCATGCAGTAAGACAAAAAAAAAATTTACCTAGTTTATTATTAATCAACTTTCATTCTTTAACCTCTACAGCTTTGGTTAACTTCCCTTCGACCAGAGTTGGTCCAACCAGCCTTGGAAAAGTCACCAAAAAATCTTCAACTGGACTACGTCGATCTCTATATTATTAATTTTCCAGTGGCTCTGAAGGTTAGAAATTTGTGTGATCACATCAATGTTATATCTTGTGTTAGAATGTGTATCAACTTGCAGGGATGGTTGAATAAAGATTTGTCTTAGTAGGTTGAAGGGACGATTACACTAGAGTAGAATCCCCCAAATAATTATTTGTGATCATCTTTTTACTGGGTTTTGAATCCCTTACATGGATCCCATAGAAAGGCAGTAATAATCTGAGGCTCTGCCTGAAAAATTAAAGGAAACAGAAATCAGCCAGTTCTGAACAAAGTCCTGGATATGACTCCTGAGTGTCTGTGAAATTCATGAACCAAGAGTTTGGTGCAGCCATGGTGAGGTTGACACTGCCTTACATTGAACATTATGAGTTAATCTTGTCTTTTACTCTTTCAAGTTGAGCAGATTTGGTGGTGCTTCCTCTGGGTGAGTCAAATCTCTTAACTGTATAGGAAGTAGGGAGACATTGCTTACACTCTTGCCTGTCTTCACGATGAGGTTTGTAGACTGCACTTAGCCATTAAGCATGGTTTACTTAGAACTCTTGATTTCAAGTTACAGAAATAAACTCAAGCCACCTAATGCAAAATCGCTTAGTGGACTATGTAGATGGCAAGTACCAGACACAGAAAGATTTGAGGATTTGTAGCAGTGTTCAGAAATGTCTCCTTTCTTCTATCCCTTAGAGGATACTACTCATGATTTACTTTATTTTTTACTGAACATTTTGCATTGGTGGCAAATATGACCCTGGGGCAGTTCAAGGCTCATGGTCATGAATATTAGAGTGCATGTCTGGATCGTCCACATCCCATATCCACCTAAAGATAGCCTTGCAATTCACATGTCTGCCCTAGGGCACCTGATGCTCAGAGGGAAAAGAATTTCTGATATCTAGCCATATGAAGACTGCAATTTTTATTCTGGAAATTATGTCATGTAACTTACTGCCATTTCCAGCCCAAAAAGGCATTTCAAAATAGGCAAGTACATGAAGCAGACAAAATACAGAGAAGTCACTGTGAGTCCCTTTTAGGACCTAGAAAAATTGTATTTATTACAATGTATATTGAGTGTAAGAGATTGGGATAAGCCTCCTTCCTAAAGGTATTGCTGACAACTCCATATATGCAAATCACTTTGCAAACACTGGTATTTAGAAATTTGTAAACCTACCTGATGGAGGTTTGATCCCTGGTGCCTGGCAACCTGGCTAAATGCAGATAAATTATTTTGTGACATAAATGACTGCTTCTATTCCAGCCAGGGGAGGAATTATCCCCCAAAGATGAAAATGGAAAACTGATATTTGACTCAGTGGATCTCTCTCGTATGTGGGAGGTGAGTCCAGGGAGGTGAGAACCAGGGGAGGAGTCAGCAGAGGGGGAACCTCCTTCATTTCTTCCACCTGTGAGAATGGGCTGTGGACCATCAGACTCAGAAGCTCATGAATCTAAGGGAATGGATGCTGGAGTTGTGTGGAGGAAACCATTGCTGAGATGTTCACAGAGAGGAACGGAGGAAGAGAATTTGGGACAGTTTAGACAGCCATCTTTTTCCTTCTATGTGATATGACTTCTCAGGAGTTTTTCTAAGGTGGGGCAGTAGTTTTTCTTTTTATATCATGACCTTCTTCCCAATTTTTCTTCTTGATAGTCAAGGGTAATTCTTGATGAATGAGTGTGATTACTGATGTTTTTCAGCATTAATTCTTGTTCTATTGCCCATTCCATGTGACTGTCCACCACCCCTCCCTCTCAGGTCTTGGAGATGTGTAAGGATACAGGCTGACCAAGTCCATTGGGGTGTCCAACTGCAACCACAAGCAGCTGGAGAAGATCCTGAACAAGCTGAGACTCAAGTACAAGTCTGTCTGCAACCAGGTGAGCAGCTCGGCTCCTCTCCCTCATGCTCTTCAGAACCTCGTTCTTGTCCTGGAGCCAGATGTCTGTCTATCCTCCCCTCCTGTTCATCCGACCTTTGTAGATAGATGATTCTAGAGAGTAGGGCCTCTATGGTGGTGTGAATAGAATCTATAACAGTATCTCTGTTTACAAAATTCTGGGTGCAAAAGTGGAATGCTTTCCTTCTAAACTGTGGGTAGAACCCAGAACTAGAGGAAGGAGGCATTTCCTTGAGATGAAAGGATGACCAGATGGAGGGGAAAGTGCCCTGGAGCAATCTGCATACAGGAAGGAAGATGAGGAAAACATGGAATCAGAAGTAAATTAATAAAGTAACAAATCAGCTGAGATGGGTGTTAAGAGTTTGTGTGGGGTTCTGATGTCTGAATTCTTGGTCTTGGTGTCTCAGCATTTAGGAGTCTTAAACAGGGAGCACAGTTCAGAAAAATGTGTTGCAGGTAATGAAAATCATCCAGTTTAGAGGGTGAAGTTAAAAGCTCAAGGTGATACTAACAATCTATGAACATCTACTCAGGAACATCTACTCAAATGTAGAGCCCAGCTTTTGATTATTCAATCTTGCACTGGTTCTGCCATACATGTCTATCATAAAATTAACTGTATAAATACACTTTTCTCAATTTCCCTGTTGATGTTGACATTTCCAATTTACATTTAATGATGTAGTCTTTAGCCTTTGAAATCTTTTCGTCTTTCTCTGTTATATTAATATTGCCTTTGAATATAATCTGACATTCTTCTCTGTGGGTGTTCTACAGGTGGAATGTCACCCTTATCTCAACTAGAGCAAACTGTTGGATTTCTGCAAGTCACATGGAATTGTTCTTGTTGCCTGTGGTGCTCTGAGATCCCAACGAGTAAAAGAATGGTATTGAATCCTATTGAAGACACCTGGGAGTTTCCATAAAATTCAATTTTTGATGAAATATTTTAAATTATATGGTACTCTGATAACTCTCATAGGCAGAGGCAAGAGAGGGGAGGGATGAAATGAATCCTTCTTTTTTATCTTCCCATTACACAGCCATTTTTTCTATGTTGTATTAGATTGTCAACTTATCAATAACAAATGTCTGCATTGAAATCTATATAGAGTCCCCCAGTTGAGGCCAGAGACACAATCTTATGTCATGATTTACTTATTGACTACTGAACATATTTCTAAAAATATATATTGCAATCCTCACTTATCTCATATCTAAAATTGGGATAATAATATGTAACTCCTATGTCTATCATGTTATAAAAAATTTCAATTTAAAGCATTTCTTTGACATCTATAGAAATATAATAATAAAATAAATGTCTCTTATTTTGAGACTACTCAATTTTTATAAATACTTTGAAAAGTTAAATTTTAAAACAATTCCTGGTCTTTTCCATCTGTTTTTCTATTCATGCCCTTGATTTTAGAAGAAAAGCAATCCCTGAGAATTAAAGAGAATATACGAAATTTGGCAATCTGGTCTCTACCCAATAATGCATCTGAGTCACCTGCAGAGCTTTGTAAACACAGACTGGGAGGTGACACAGTTGAAGTTCTGTTCAGTTTGTCTTCAGCTCAGCCATGGAATTTATATTTATTACTACATCCTAGTTGATAGTGATGATGCCAGTCCTTGGACCACACTTTCAGAAGCTCTGGTTTAGAGTCTACCTATCTGGTCTGTATGGGAAGCCTACCTACAAACTGAGTATTCAGTCTCAGCTCTTTGGCATTTCTGGATTTCCTTCCAGGGTGAACTTGGACATGCCCATTCTCTTGGAGGAACCAGTTCTTTGTGCCATTACCAAAAAGCACAAGAAAACGCCACTCTGGTTGTCCTTTGCTACCAGATACAACGTGGGGTTGTGGTTCTGGCCAAGGGTAACAATAAGAAGTGGATCAATGAGAACATACAGGTGATGAGCAGGGCTCTGGGCAGAGGGCTTGTAAGGAATATCTTTCCTAAGGGTCATTCTTTGTCCAGCTCTCAAGACTATACTTGAGTCAAGACAAGTTATTTGTTCTTCCCTGTACATGAATACCTTGTGTATATTCCTGATGGTTTTCTCCTCCAGATTTGGCAACAGGAGAGACAGTATGGCTAGATAGGGTTAAGGTTGGACAGAAAATAGAGATCTTAGTTTCAGAGTTATATAAACAATTTATTCTGTTACCTCATGTAAATGATATCTTATTTTCTCTGTTCTCAATTGATAAAATTTCATTATGTGGTTTTTAAAGACTGTTTGAACTACTGTAACAAAATACTACAGATTGAGTGGCTGGGAAAAATACTAAATTTGTTTCACACAGTTCTGAAGCTGGAGGTCTGAGGTCAGGATGCCCGTGTGATCAGGTGAGGGCTCTCCTCTAGGTCACAGGCTTCCCTTGTATCTTAACATGGTGGAGTGGACAACAGCTCTCTCCAACATGTCCTTTATGAGTATGATATTGTTGAAATCTCATCCATGAGGGCTCTGCCATCATGATCTAATCACCCCCAAAGTTTCTATTTATAACACCATCAACATGTAAATTTGGGGACTCAAAAATTATGGCAGCATTCTTTAACCTCCTAATCATTATGGTTATATTTTGTATTTCCCTGAGTACTAATATATTTTCATCTTCACACATTTAATATTTTTGAGTTGCTGTCTTTGAGAAATTTCTCTTCAAGACTTTGTTAACTTTAGCTATGCTGTTTCTCTTTTGACTTCTGTGTAGGAGACTATTATTGTACTTTAGCCATAGCTGTAGAGGAAACTCTCCCCAGTTTCAGGATTTAATGCAGAGATCACTTCTGCATCTCTTGATTCTGTGGTTTGGCAAACAGCCTGCACTCAGCTCTCTTGGCTGGGCTCTCTTGTGCATTTTCAGTGCAGAGCAGCTTGGCAGTTCTGCTTTAGCAGGTGGATGTGGCTCTTGTCAGAGGATGCTGAACACCTCTCTGTGTAGTTTTTCATATACAATTGGCTAGAATAAGTCTCCGTCTCAGCACTGTCATAAGATTGCCAGTCAGTGAGTGGGGGAATATCTCTTCCTTTGGGGTCGCAAAGAGTTGGACACACTGAGCGACTGAATAACAGCAAGTGCCCATATTTCCCACAGATTTTCATTGTCAATTCTGTCATATATAAAGTGTCCATAAGTACATTTCTGCCCACTCCTTTCTATTTAACTACTCAGCTTTCTGTACTGTGTTACTAAAGCGAAAATAAGTCTTGCTTTTCAGTATGGTATGTTCTTCTATTTTAAGGATGTCTTAACTGCTTTTGACTAGCTCTTCTCTCATTTAATATTAGTATCACTATACTGACTTCCACAAGAGAATATGTGTTTAAGTCTTTGGTTCATGTTGCATTGAAACACGAGATCACTTTGGAGAAAATTAATTTCTTTATAAAATTGAGCTTTTCATTTCATTATTATGATGTGAATTTTTAATAATTTGTTGTTCCTTAATGTTTAAGTACTTTTCATAGCTTTGTCCACAAAGGCATTTATATAGTTTTTGTTAGATTTCTTCATAGATAATGAGTAGTTTGATATCAGATTCCTGAACAGGCTTTCAAGGGGAGTCTCCTCCCCAAACTGCTTCAGCTGAATGCTGTCACCCTTAGGGCGTGTTGGGGAGAGGCAATCAGTCAAACGCCAGCTCAGGTTCATTATCGAGTCAGGAGTGTCTAAAGCAGTGTGTTTGGAAAAAAACGAGTTTAGATTTTTCGTTTTTTGTCTCAAGTAATTCACTTAGAAAGATAAGCAACTGATGCGCTGTAATCTTTTTGAGGTGGACTGAGAAGGAGAAGGTGTGGGAAGGAGAGGTGAGAACTCAGCAGAGGGTCCTAGGTTGCTCACCTGGAAGCTGAGGACAGACATGGCTTCCCTGTCCCCTCTTCTTGTCTCCATCCAGCTGGAAAGTCCTCCAGTCCCCAGGGGGAGGCCAGCTCCTTGGGGGAGGTGTTTGACTTTGAACTGACTCCAGAAGACATGAAGGCGATTGATGGCATCAACAGAAATATGAGATATTATGAATTTCTACCCTCAGTGACTTGCAGGTGTTTCACACATACACTGTTTTCTGTAGCAGGCAGGTCAGCAGGGGAACTAAGCTTTGTAAAAGTTTAATTCTAGGAAGCCAGTTCTGATTTCCAGCTTAGGAATCTACCAGGGGTTTTCTACAGACCTCAGACCAGAGGTTTCCTCCAGGGCTCCATTTCTCACCAACAGAAATGTGATAGGGGCTCAGGACAGCCTATCAGTAAAATCCCCTGGTTGACATCATGGTGATTTCACTACTTTGTACCCTAATCCCTGTGCCTGGTGTACCTCCTCTTAGGTTTGAGGGACCCAGTAGACACAGAGGGCACAGTGCCTGAGCTCAGTATTCTTTCAGTGTTCTTTGAACATGTTTAATCTTTATTTCTTTTTATACCAGGGGAAGATTATTGTATTAATAATAACTGTATAATAATGAATCCATCATGAATTGCATTCAAGTTTTGTTGTTGTTTTTAGTCACTCACTTGTTTCCAACTCTTGGTACTTCATGGACTATAGCCCACCAGGCTCTTCTGTCCCTGGGATTTCCCAGGCAAGAATACTGAAGTGAGTTACCATTTCCCTCTCCAGGGGATCTTGCCCCCCAGGGATCAAACCCATGTCTCCTGCTTTGCAGATGGATGGTTCCTTTACCACTGAGCCACCTAGAAAGCCTGCAATCATGTTAACCCCAACACAACTATAAAATGTATGTGGATGTTTTTATGGAGGAGGGTCCTAGAAAGGCCAACATCCATTAGTGCTACGATGTCACATGGGCCTGCCCCAGCCTGTCCCCTAAGTGTCTGGGGACATTCTCCCTAATAAGAATTTATTCACCAAGACACTATCCATTTCTTTCAAATTAATCTCTTCATTGTCCTTTCTTCCCTATTACAACTCCATGTCCTCATCCTTGTTATCTCACAAAACTGAATTACAAGTAGATCTTGAGCTTAACTGACCCTCCAGTGAGTGACTGCTTAGCAGGACACACTCAGGTAAGATCATCTGGGTCTCTCTGGTTTCTTGAGTCAAGACTCACACCACTGTTGTATTTGTCCATCAGGGGTCCATCCCCTGGGGAGCCTCTACCTTCTTGACTTTGATTTAGTCACTGACATGGGATTCCAGCTGCCTATTTACTGCATGAGGATGTCAGGATTGAAGAGACAGAAGGCTAATCAAACAGGGAGAATTTGGAAGGGAGTTTAGAGAGAAGGGAATACCAATTATTGGAGAAATGAAGATTTTGTCTCCAATGAAAGATGTCAAAACTCTCCCTATTGTTTGTATAGCTGTATCATGCTTCTGATAAAAGACATGATAATTGGAAAAAAAGGTGGAAAGTTACTTTTCTGTACTTAAAGAGTTTTACTTATAGTTGTATGTTTTCCTTCATTAGGCTGTGAGTGCCTAGACTTATTTATCTTTGTGGGCTTGGGTCCACAGCCAGGCCCCTGGTGCCTGGAATCTCTTAAAATGCATTCTTTAATGAATTGAATTGAAAAAGACAGATTCTGAAAGAAAAGTAGAAACATGGAAAAAAGGAAAAAAGTAGTAATAGTAATTAGTGAGTCACCAGTGGTTTCCTCCATTATAAATAAAAAAAATAATAATCCCACTTTGAGCTATCTGATTGATTATTCAGGTGCATATGGTAGTGCTCTGATTGATGACAAGTTCCTTAGTGGAGGCACTCTGTATTTTGGGGGCTGCTCAGTATCTGCTTATTGATAGATGTGTGAAAAAGAGTCAGGCGTTCCACCTGTGTCTGAAATGACTTCCACAGTTAGCCCTAGGTCTTGCGCTCCCATATAAATTGTAAACTACCTGTCACCATGGAGTGAATATCACATGTGAATGTTGGGACTGGACGTGCGGGTGCCGTGTGCACATGGAGCAGACACCTGCCTGTGTGCTTGTCAGGGGAGAAGGAGGGATGTGTTTATAGATTTAGACAAATATATCCTGACTGCATCTATAGAGTAGCAGCTTTTGACAACATGACAGATTTGATTAATTAACCCTCCTCTTCTCTTTCAGTGGTGTTGGCCATCCTGAGTATTCATTTTCTGAAGAATATTGACTCTCAGCTCTCACTCTGATTCTTTGAGAATTACATGCTTTTAGGACTATAAAGAGGATTTTTGTACTTGGTGAAGGTGCTTAAATGAAGTGTTTGAATGTTTCAGAGCTTGCCTTTCCTTAAAAAAATAAAAAGTTTATGAAACAATAAAGACTTCAAAGTAAGAATACTATTTTTTTCAAAATTAAAAAATACAAATTGCAGAAAATTTGGAAAACAGAATGGAAGTGATAGAGTATAAAGATAAGCTGTGATTAACCCATTTAATAATACTTAAATTTGGTGCCTTAACTTTATGATTTTCCTGTAGAAATACGTGTGTATTTTGATTTACAAAGAGAAAAGATCTTTAATCTACAACTTGTCTACTTGTTTTTAACTTAACATAAGTATCTTGATAAAATAAAAATATGACTTAAAAAATCCAGTATTATATTTTGCTTACTATAAAGCAGCACATCTTATTAATTTATTTAACTTTTTAATTGTTTGCCCATGTTTAGCGTTTTGATGAGTTTTTATATATTTTGCCATTGATTCACTTGTTGCAATTCATTCATTAATTCAGCAAAACTTTACTGAATATTCTTTAGAAACACATGGTTTTATCAATAAATATTATTTTAAATGAGAAATTCTTGAGTTTATAGTCTAGTGGACCAAAGCTGTGAATGACATCAGAAGAATTAAGCTGTTAGAATTGGGTAAGTGCCTGTTGGAGATACTTCTGCACAATCTCTCCCACTTCTGTACATCTGTTAGGCAGAGACACCAACTACTCTTCATCCCACACAACTTTTCATTTGTACAAGAAACAGCCTTGCAACATAGAGATAGTGGCTCACTTCATTACTCTGGAACAGAAAACACCAAGTTCAGGAAAATCGAGCGTTTATGTAACATTTAAGGTCCAGCAAGTCAGCTGATGTGGGTGGAGCTTACTTAGTGAGGTGGGGAGACAGGAGCTGAAGAGAAGGCCCAGAGAGCCACTGGGACCTTGGGTCTGTATCATGTAGGTTTTTGAAAGGATTTTACTCTGAGAGAAATGGAGAATGATATTTTGGGATCTGAACAGAGTAGTTACATGAACAGAGATGCTTTTAAAAAAAAATTACCCTGGTTGCTATATTGAGAAGAAAGAGAGAAAAAAGAGCCCTCTTTTAGGACTCTACAGGAATCTAGGTGAGAGATGATGCTTGCGTGGACCACAGAAGGAATAGTAAGTGTGGTCAAAGTTGTTAGAGTAGGGATATATTTTAAGGGCTGCATCAACCAGACTGTCTAACGTATTGGGCATAAAGTGAAAGGAAAAGGGGAATCAAAGCTGAACCCCAACATTTGTGCTTAAGGGATAGGAAAAGGAGATGCCATTTTCTCAGCTGGAGACAATGTGGGGAGAACACATTTTTGTGGGAAGATTAGGAGTTCAATTATATATATTCAATTATAGGTATCTTTGAGATGCCTTTAGGTACTCAGTGAAGATGCATGCATACAGTTGGACATAGAAGTCTATCAGAGAAAAAGGTCAGCTAAAATATTTGTATTTGTGGTTTCTCAAATTTAGTTGCCACTTGAAGCCAAGAAACTAGAAAATTGGAGATAATATGTCATACAGTGAGTGAGTATAGACATGGATGTTAAGCTTCATGACAACTCAGTATTGAGGAGCTAGTTTTTCCTTAAAAAAAGAAAAAGTGGAGGAACCAGCAAAAGAGGCAGAGAAGGAGAGGCTAGTGAGGTGGGAGAGACTGTTCTTAGAAAGCACATGAAGGGTATGATTGGAGGCGAAAAGAGTCCAGTGCTTCCAAGTGGACAAATAAGAGAAGACTGAAACGGACCATTGGATTGGGCAGTTAACCTTGGCAAGGTCAAGTGGCGCTTTGATAGTGGTGAAGGCAAACCCTGAGTAGAGTAAGTTCAAGAAATGGTGTGAAGAGACCAATGAGAAACAGAGTATATACGGTTTTCAAAGACGTTGCTGTAATGAGGACCATGGAATTGGGCAGGTGCTGAAAGAGAAAGTGGAATTTAAGACAAGGTTCCCTGTTATGGGAGATGACCACCTGCGTCTGAGGTCAGAGGAACAGTCCAGCAGAGAGAGGAAAACCTATGATACAGCAGATGGAGGTGGGATTGATTTGAACCACATTTTAGTTAATACTGCTGGTATAACAAATGACCAAAAATTTGTGCTTTGAAACAACAGCAATGTATTAGTTTACATATCCTGAGGTCAGAAATTCAAAATGCGGTTCAATGGGCTAAAGTCAAAGTGCCACCAGGCCAGCATTCTTTTCTGGAGGTTATAGGGGAAAATCCATTTCCTTGCCTTATACAGATACTAGAGAACAGATCCTGTGTTGTTGTAAGAGGGTGTTTGCTAAGACCAGAGCATTCTCTTGAAAAAATTCTGTTAGCTTTGGCCCTGCTTCATTTGTATTCCAAGGCCAAACTTGCCTGTTAGTCCAGGTATCTCTTGACTTTCTACTTTTGTATTCCAGTCCCCTAAAATGAAAAGGCCATCTTTTTTCAGTGTTAGATTTAGAAGGTCTCTTAAGTCTTCTAAGAACACATCAACTTCAGCTTCTCTGGCATTTGTGGTTGGGGCATAGACTTGGATTTCTGTAATGTTGAATGGTTTGCCTTGAAAATGAACCAAGATCATTCTGTCATCTTTGAGATTGCACCCAAGTATACTGCATTTTGGACTCTTTTGTTGACTATGAGGGTTACTCCCTTTCTTCTAAGGGATTCTTGCCCACAGTAGGAGATATAATGGTCAGTTGCATTAATTTCAACTATTTCCCATCCATTTTAGTTCACTGATTTCTAAAATGTCCATGTTTACTCCTGCGATCTCCTGTTTGACCACATCCGATTTACCTGGATTCAGAGTTCTAACATTCCAGGTTCTTATGCAATATTATTCTTCATAGCATCAGATTTTACTTCCACCACTAGACACATCCACAATTGGGTGTTGTTTCTGCTTTGGCTCTGCCTCTTCATTCCTTTTAGAGCTATTTCTCCACTCTTTTCTAGTAGCACATTGGACACCTACCAACCCAGGGGGTCTCATCCTTCAGTATGATATACTTTGGCCTTTTCATACTGTTCATGGGGTTCTCAAGGCAGGAATGTTGAAGTGGCTCACCATTCCTTCTCCATCATCAGATCTCTCCATCATGACTTGTCCATCTTGGGTGGCCCTGCATGGCATGATAGTTTCATGAGTTACACAAGGTTTGTGTAACTGATAGTTTCATGAGTTACACAAGGTTTGATCCATGTGATCACATTGTTTAGTTTTCTGTGATTGTAGTTTTCATTCTGGAGGCCATAGGATTGAAATTCTTGCTTCTTCTGTGTTGCCCTCTGATGGACGAGGATAAGAGGCTTGTGCAAGTTTCCTGATGGGAGGGACTGTCTGTAGGGAAAGTCTTTCTCTGGTTGGCGGGGCAATGCTCAGTAAATCTTTAACCCAATTTTTTGCTGATGAGTGGTGAAATGAAGCAGAATCTTTTGTTCCTTGCCCCTGTACCATGTCCTTTCCCTGCTCTTTGTGGAAAACTTCAAAGAATAAGTTTAATCAGAGAATTGAGAAATGTAGACACAAAGGAAAAAGGTCAAAAGAGACTAAATAATAACCGTGTGGTCATTAAGCATAATCAAGGACCTTCAGCTCTTTCTCAAGGGCTAGAGATAATATTGTGAACCATATCCTGTGAGCTGCCATATAGATCCTAGAACACCAGGTGGAGAAGTTAACCACATGATGACCAGAATATATCCATGACATAAGCTGCCACACTTCTGAATAATGGCCTCAAGAAATGCAAACAAATGGGTCCTGGAACTGAAGACTAATGTACATAAAACAGTCAAGATGACACGGGTCAGACCACTGATGACCAATTTGAAGATGACTGTCAGAGCTGACTGTGCTGTTTCTGCATATAGCACCACTATCACTTCTGTCTATAAGGGCTCTGGCCCCACTGGGTGAAGTGGAGGGGGGTCGGGCTTTGGATCGATGTCTGCCACACCAACAGCTCAGTTGCTGGAATCTGAAATCAAACAAACTTTCCTTTCCACCAGCCTGGCCTGATTATTGGATTTGAAACAACGAGCAGCTGCACCCCACCGACACACACACCGTTTTGGTAACAGTGGGACTGCTCCCTCCAGTAGAAGGGAAAACCACTAGGCCATTCTGGAATGACCTAAATGAAATTCTTTATGATTATACAGTGGAAATGATGAAAAGATTCAAGGGATTAGATCTGAAAGATTGAGTGCCATAGAGTGCCATAGAAAAGAACTAAGGGTGGAGGTTTGTAACATTATATAGGAGGGGGTAATCAAGACCATCTCAAGAAAAGAAATGCAACAAGGCAAAATGGTCATCTGAGGAGACCTTAAAATAGCTGAGAGAAGAGGAAAAGCAAAAGGCAAAGGAGAAAGGGAAAGATTTACCTATCTGAATGCAGAGTTCCAAGGAATGCTGGGAGAGGTAAGGAAGTCTTCTTAGATGATCAGTACAAAGAAACAGAAGAAAACAATATAATGAGAAACACTAGAGATCACTTCAAGAAAATTAGAGATACCAAAGGAATATTTCATGCAAAGATGAGGACAATAAAGGACAGAAAGGTATGACCTAAGATAAGCAGAAGAGATTAGGAAAAAGTGGCAAGAATACAAAGAAGAACTATACTAAAAAAGGCCTTAGTGACAGGGATAACCATTATGGTGTGATCACTCACATAGAGCCAGACATCATGGAATGCAAAGTTAAGAGGGCTTTGCATGAACAAAACTAGTGGAGGTGATGGAATTCCAGCTGAGCTATTCAAATTCTAAAAGATGATGCTGTAAAAGTGCTGCACTCAGTAGCCCAGCAAATTTGGAAGACTCAGCAGTGGCCGCAGGACTGGAAGAGGTCAGTTTTCATTCCAATCCCAAAGAAGGGCAATGCCAAAGAATGTTCAAACTGCTGCACAATTGCACTCATTTCACATAGTAGCAAGGTAATGCTGAAAATCCTTGATGCTAGGCTTCAATGGTATGTGAACCAAGAACTTCCCGATATACAAGCTGGATTTAGAAAAGGCAGAGGAACCAGAGATCAAATTGCCAACATCCATTGGATCATAGAAAAAGCAAGAGAATTCCAGAAAAAACATCTACTTCTGTTTCATTGACTACACTAAAGCCTTTGACTCTGTGGATCACAGCAAACTGGGGAACATTCTTAAAGAGATGGAAATCCCAGACCACCTTACCTGGCTCCTGAGAAACCTGTATGCAGGCCAAGAAGCAACAGTTAGAACTGGACACGAAACAATGGATTCATTCCAAATTGGGAAAGGAGTCCATCAAAGCCATATATTGTCATCCTGCTTATTTGATTTATATGCAGAGTACATCATGTGGAACATTGGGCTCGATGAATCACAATGTGGGCTGAAGATTGCTGGGAGAAATATCAGTAACCTCAGATATGTAGATGACATCACCTTAATGGCAGAAAGCAAAGAGGAACTAAGGAGTCTCTTGATGGAGGTGAAAGAGGAGAGAGAAATAACTGGCTTAAATCTCAATATTTGAAAAATTAAGTTCATGGCATCTGGTTCCACCCCTTCACAGCAAATAGATGGGGAAAACTTGGAAACAGTGACAAAGTTTATTTTCTTGGCCTCCAAAATCACTGCAGATGGTGACTGTAGCCATTAAATTAAGATGCTTGCTCCTTGGAAGAAAAACTATGATAAATCTAGATAACCTGTTTAAGAACAGAGCCATTACTTTGTCGACAAAGTTCTGTAGAGTCAAAGCTATGGCATTTCCAGTAGTCATGTATGAATGTGAGAGTTGGACTGTAAAAAAGGCTGAGCCCTGAAGAACTGATGTTTTCAAACTTGGTTCTAGAGAAGACTCTTCAGAGTCCCTTGGACAGCCAGGAGATCAAACTGGTCAATCCTGAAGGAAATCAATCCTGTATATTCATTGGAAGGACTGATGCTGAAGCTGAAGTTCAATATTTAGCCTCCTGATGCTAAGTGCCAACCCATTGGAAAAGACCCCGATGCTGGGGAAGACTGAGGGCAAGAGGAGAAGGGGATGCCAGATGGTGAGATGGTTGGATGGCATCACAGACTCAGTGGACATGAATCTGAGCAAACTCTGGGAGATAGTGAAGGACAGAGAAGCCTGGTGTGTTGCAGTCCATGGGGTGGCAAAGAGTTGGACACAACTGAGAAACTGAACAGGAGAACTCTTCCATCTTCATCTTGTAGACTCTACCGAGATCTTCAGAGACAGACTATAGCATCTTAGAATCTTTTATCTAATGCTCCTATCTTCCCACCTTCTCTTTGACTACAACTCTCCCAGGTCACACATGTAAGGACTTTGTCATTATATTAGGGTTACCAGGGAAACCAAGAATATCTTGCATCTCAAGATTTTAATCACCTTTACAAGATTGTTCCCAAACCAGGTTCAGAATCATACCCCCTGCAGTGGAAGCACAGAGTCCTCACCACTGGACCACCAGGAAAGTCCCAGGTTAATGGAAAATTTTAGCCACAATTTCATCACACCTACATTTTCGACTCTCTTCTCCATCTCTTCTGCTTCTGGAACCCCTACACTGTGAATGTTAGTATGTTCTATTCCCTAGTTAATGTAGCATTCTTCTTATGATTCTGTATTCTGGTAAATTATTTTGGTAAATTATTAATCTCTGTCTCAAATCTGATTTTTTCATGTTTTGTTTTTTTCTTATTGTTTCATTTGACACAATGAAAATATCATTCCTCTCTCTCCTCATTTTGCTTAGCTTCCTCCTTCTCTATGAAGTTAGGTGATAAAAGTTACCTGTTCTGGTTTGTAGGGGTGTCCTTGTGTGGACCTATCCCTGTGCAATCTGTGTGCCCAGAGGCTTTGGGGCAGAGCTGCAGCTGAGGAGGGCAAAGCCACCCCTTCCCAGGGCATGCTGGAAACTGTCACCTCGGAGGGGCAGGCTAGAGCCAGAGGCTCTCCTGTGCTCAGTGGCTGTCCCCACACTACTGGGCCAGGTGAGTCCCAAGATGCTGGAGCAGAACTCTGAGAGTTGGGTCCAGATTGGTTCCTCCTTGTAAGTGCGCACCCCCCCCCCCCCATCCTCCACACTGGCACCTTTGCCCCAGAGGGTGGCAGAGCTGGAGGAAGGTGTGCAGGAGCAGCCCCTGGTGTGGGCAGCTGTGCATGTGGTGCAGCACTGGCACACCGTCAGAGCCCCAGACCCTGCTCCTAGGGCCTCTCTCTGAGGCCGCCCTGCCCCGTCCAGATGTGTGTGTGTTCCTATGTGTGTGCATTCAGATGGATCCTTGAAACAGGCAAATGCTCACTCTTGGTAGAGTTGTTCCTTGTCATGACTTTTACTAGTTGGCTCGTCATGCTCCTAGTCCTGGGATCAGCCCAACAGGAAAGCTCAGGGTGGCTCATTTCACTTTTGAGTCAACAGCTTATCTGGTCGAGACTGGCTATCTGATTCTGGTGAATTTATGACTGTTTTTGAATGCACTATGTCCCCCAAAGCCACACCCCCATTCTATTCAGGGCCTTTTAATACATGGTCTAGTCTATGTCTCCACCCTTATTCCTTTGTCCTTGGCTCCATATGTATGTATATATACATATATATATATACACACACACACACACACAAACATATATATATATATATATATTTCCCCTGCAGCTGCAATAGGCATTCCAGGAACTCTTCAGTTCAAGCTTAGAATTAAGTGGAACAGATACCAGTCTCCAGGCAGCCCCCAAGTTGGTTGGAACCTCGCACATAAGGTTTCCTCTGATCACTCTGGTTTGAGGGAGGCAACTGGGAGCTGATCAAGACTGCAGTGCTCCAGGCAGGAGGAGGGTACAGGCAAGTAATACATGATGAAATTTCCTTCTACTCTGTTCTGGATTTTTCCTAATTGCCTGTTCACTTTGTTGCTGTCAGTCTTTGTTTGACTGTTTTCCAGAACTTCTACGAGGTTTTAAAATTAATTTCTCTTTCTTTTCTTGTCTTTCCATGGGAGAATTCAGTCCTCCCATCTCACCAGTTTGCTGACATCACTGAACATGTTAAATTTTATTTATCTTCACTACATTTTTGTGTATCAGTGCATCACAACTTCTGTTTTCTTTCCAAATTTGTGGTATTTTAATTTGTTTATAGTTTTTCCTTTTATGAATAATGTGGAACAGTAAATTATGTAAAATGTGTACCAGTTATATTATGAGACTACTCTTTTTAAAAAAGTTAATTTACTTATTTTAATTGGAGGTTAATTACTTTACAATATTGTGGTGGCTTGTATGTGTCCCCTTGTCCCGAACTGCTGTTCCACCTCCTTCCCTATCCCATCCCTCTGGGTTGTCCCAGTGCACCAGCTTTGAGTGCCCCATTTCACACATCGAACTTGGACTGGTCATCTATTTCATGTACAGTAACATACATGTTTCAATGCTAATCTACAAGAGTACTCTTAAAGTTACATAACTAAGTACAATGTATAAACACTCAAGAGTCTCTTTGCACAGTTCATATGGTATCCTAAGGCTATTAATAATCTCCAATAAGTATTTTGCCAAATGTCTGGTTTCTGTATACTGTTCTGGATTTCACCAGTCAGGTCTATAAAGCATAATAATTTTCCTGGTGGGAAATATAAAGAGACAAATTTATTTTCATTTGAGGTTTTGATTCTTTATTAAAGGGTAACATTTTAAAAAATGCTATTAAACACTTTCAGATTGTGTGATTTGTGTATGTGTGTCTGTTTGTACTGTAAGATAGCTTTTTCAATTGATGTTTGATTGACATGGTGGTCATAATAGGAAAACAAAAAAGATTGTTGTTGGAAGTTTCTAGTCTAACTAATGGTCAATAATTGCCCACCCAATTTCATCAGTATATAATACTTGAGGTTATGCTAATAAAAAAAAATCAAACAAGTTGACTGTCTTCAAGCCTCTCCTTATTCCACGGACACTACTTTAATCACACTTCTCCTACAATATATCTGCTAATGTTGGACAGTGCAGCTAGGGTGTGAACTTCCTGTTATTTATAACCTGTGAAGGAAGAAGAAAATATCAATCTGCTTACTCAGAGGAGAAACAGGCAATGGATCCCAAAGGCCAGAAGGTGAAGCTTAATGATGGCCACTTCATTCCTGTCCTGGGATTTGGAACCTATGCACCTCCAGAGGTAACAGTAGTGGTTGTGGGTTGAGATATAAAGAGTAAGTGAATGTAATATGAGCAGAAGGGACGTGGGTTGTCAAGCACTGAGTTCCTGGGTGACTCTGGGAGGGTCACGTGGTTCCACCAACCAGGCTAGAACCATGCCCTGTGAAAGGGGAGATAGCATCCTGTCTCCACTCTGCATCAGGGTCTGAGGTTGTGCTCACCTGCAGATTACTCTGGGTTCCCCTCCAGTTTCCATCTCTTTCCCAGCTTGGCAAAAGAGGAGACTTGGCTGTCAAGAAAATTGTCAGCTGCTTTGCTTTGAAGGTGATTGCAACAGTGAGGGTTATCTGTACATTTAATTATTTCTAGAATTCTTTCCTCCTTCCAAAAAGTCATGACACAGAGAAGTATTTGAAGTGGGAGGTCCTATAGATGAGGTGAATGAAAAATAATGGGAATGAATTGTTTTTCTACTGTGGTGTGCCTGCTAGATGGCAGGCAAGAAACATTCAAACTGTGTTTTGCCTCATATTTCTGTTTTTGCTTGGAAACTTATTATTAGGGAAAATATAATCTCATTTGAAGGGAAAAGGTACTCTCTTACAGGCCAGGTTTTGTAATGTTTTCTTGGGCTTCCCTGGGTAGTTCAAATCGTAAAGAATCTGCCTGCAGTGTGGGAGATCTGGATTTGATCCTTGGGTCAGGAAGATCCCCTGGAGAAGGAAATGGCAACCCACTCCAATGTTCTTGCCTGGAGAATCCCATAGACAGAGGAGCCTGATGGGCTATAGTCCATGGGGTCACAAAGAGTTGGACACGATTGAGCGAATTTCACTTTCAATGTTTTTTTTTTTTTTTTTAAATTAAAGTACGGTTTGCAGTGCTCAGGCATAAGATGGGCTGGTAAGTCTCTAGTCTGGAAGGGAGAAAGTTTGCTGTCTATCTTGTCTTTAGGGTAGACATGAAAAGAGATTGGTCCTTAAACCTTGAGTCTCATTATTCTAATTCATAAAATGGAAAAACATATTCAGAGACATTTTGTAGATAGAAGACAGGATTTTTATACTTTGTAGAGCAAAGTGGGGTGAGGGGAATGAAGGGGCCAGGATGTTACTGAAGCTCACTGGCTCATTCCTTGGTGGTGGTGGTGGTTTAGTCGCTCAGTTGTTCTGACTTGTGTGATCCCATGGACTGTAGCCTGCCAGGCTGCTCTGTCCATGGGATTCTCCAGGCAAGAATGGAGACGACACCACCCTAATTTCAGAAAGGGAAGAGGAACTAGAAAGCCTCTTGATGAAGGTCAAAGAGGGAGTGAAGAAGCTGGCATAAAACTCAGCATTAAAAATACTAAGATGATGGCATTCAGTCCCATCACATCATGGCAAATACATGAGGGAAAAATGGAAACAGTGGCACACTTTATTTTCTTGGACTCCAAAATCATTGTGGGTGGTGACTATAGCCAGGAATTTAAAAGATGCTTGCTCCTTGGAAGAAAAGCTATGAGAAGCCTAGACAGTGTATTAAAAAGCAGAGACATTACTTTGATGACAAAGGGCCATATAGTCAAAGCTATGGTTTTCCAGTAGTTATGAACAGATGTGAGAGTTGGATCATAAAGAAGTCTGAGTGCAAAGAATTGATGCTTTTGAACTGTGGTGTTGGAGAGGACTTTTGAGAGTACCTTGGACAGCAAGGAGATAGACAAAACCTGTCAATCCTAAAGGAAATCAACCCTGAGTATTCCTTGGAAGGACTGATGCTGAAGTTGAAGCTCCAATATTTTGGTCACATGATGCAAAGAGCCAACCTATTGGAAAAGACCCTGATTCTGGGAAAGATTGAGGGCAGGAGGAGAAGGAGACAATAGAGGATGAGATGGTTGGATGGCATTATTGACACAATGGACATGAGTTTGAGCAAACTGCAGGAGATAATGAAAAACAGGGAAACCTGGAGTGCTGCAGCCCATGGGGTCAGAAAGAGTTGAACAGGACTGAGCAACCAAACAGAAACAACAACTTATATGAGAACATCACTTTGTACACCTTGATTGCATACAGTTTTTATGTGGTGTATTGTTTGTGGCCTCACTGGTAGACAGAGGTCTTAGAAGCTTTTACTTTGTTTCTTGATGCTTTTACCAGGCACCTTACACCTTTGTTCATTTATCTTCAAACATCTCACTATATAAATAATATCCATGACTACAACTTTATGCTGAATTCTTTGGGTTCTTCCAGAAAATCAATGAACCTGCATGTGGTCTTGAGGTCTCTGATGCCAACAGTCAACCATTGATTGCCTCATGTTGAAGGGTTCCTGTGTTTCCACTTAACCACCGACCAGGAATGTTCAGGGAAATCGTCAAGCATTCATCACCACACATACAGAACTAACCAAAGGCACAAAGAAACGTTTATGTTGGGAAGGTGAAAGCTTGTGTCTAGCAATCTCTTATGTGATATTCAGCTTCTATCTTTGTTGCTTATGTAGGTTGCTAAGAGGGAACTCTGGAATTCACACCATTTGCTATAGAGGTTGGATTCTACCATATTGACTGTGATCATGTGTACCAAAATGAAGAGCAGATAGGCCAGGCCATTCAAAGTAAGGTTGCAGATGGTACTGTGAAGAGAGAAGACATATTCTGCACTTCAAAGGTACTGTGTGCGTTGTGTGTGTGCACATGTGTGCAAGTGATTGTGCCCAGGTGAAAATTATATAATAGGATCATTTTTTCAGTGAAGAGTTGTTTGGTGAACTATGCTTATTGGTATATTCCTAAAGTATTAGCATTTCCTGGTGGTTCAGTGCTTAAGACGTGGTGCTTTACTGTCATAAGCTGGGATTCCATCCTTGGTAGGGGAAGTAATATCCCATAAGCCACATGATATGCCCCCTCCCCCAAAAAAAAATTAACTGAAGTTTTATTATTACAAATTTTATTTTTTAACCTCTGAAGCTTTGGTGCTCATCCTTTTGACCAGAGTTGGTCTGACCAGCCTTGGAAAAGTCACTGAAAAATCTTCAACTGGACTATGTCGATCTCTATATTATGCATTATCCACTGGCTCTGAAGGCTGGAAATTTGTGTGATCACATCAATGTTATATCTTGTGTTAGAATGTTCATCAACTTGCATGGATGGTTGAAGTAAGATTTGCCTAGTAGGTTGAAGGGATGATTACACTAGAGTAGAATCCCCCAAGTAATCATTTGTGATCATCTTTTTTTTTTTTTAATTTTATTTTATTTTTAAACTTTACAATATTGTATTAGTTTTGCCAAATATCGAAATGAATCCGCCACAAGTATACCTGTGTTCCCCATCCTGAACTCTCCTCCCTCCTCTCTCCCCATACCCTCCCTCTGGGTCGTCCCAGTGCACCAGCCCCAAGCATCCAGTATCGTGCATCGAACCTGGACTGGCGACTCGTTTCATACATGATATTATACATGTTTCAATGCCATTCTCCCAAATCTCCCCACCTTCTCCCTCTCCCACAGATTGATCATCTTTTTACTGAGATTCTTTGAATTCCTTACACGCCTCCCAGAAAAAGGAGTTAAATAATCTGAGAGTCTATGCTTGAAAACTTTCAGAAATAGAAATAAGCCAGTTCTGCACCCAGTCCTGGTTATAACTCCTGAGTCTCTGGGAATTTCGTGAACCAAGAGTTTGGTGCAGCTGTGGTGAGCATGACACTGCCTTACATTGAACATGATGAGTCTATCTTGCCTTTCACCCTTTCTAGGTGAGCAGATTTGGTGGTGCTCCCTCTGTGTGGGTCTAAGCCTCATACCTTTACAGGGACTTGGGAGACCTTGCCTACACTCTCTCCTGTCTTCAGATGAGGTCTGTAGCCTGCACTTAGCCTTTAAGAAAGGTTTACTTAGAACAACCGATTTCATGTCACAGAACTCAAGCCATCTGATGCAAAACAGTTTCATGGACTATGTAGATGGCAAGTTCCAGCCACAGACAGAATTGAGGGTTGCAGTACTCTTCAGAAATGTCTCCTTTTTCCTATTCCTTGTCAGGGTACTACTCATGGTTTGCTTTATTTTTACTGAACATTTTCCATTAGTGGCAAATATGGCCTTGGGGCAGCTCAAGGCTCATGGTTATGAATATTTGAGAGCATGGCTGGATCTTCCACATTCCATATCAACCTAAGGAGAAACTTGCTGGTTCATATGCCTTCCCTAGGGCACTTGATGCTCAGAGATAAAAGGAAGTCTGATTATCTAGCCCAGGTCAAGATTGCAATTTTTATTCTAGAAATAAAGCCATGTAACTTATTGTCATTCCCAGCTCACAGTAGCACTTCTAAAGAGGCAAGTGCAAGAAGGGACAAAATTCACAGAAGTCACAGGAAGTCCGTTTTAGAAAGTAGAAAATTTGTACTTATTGCAACATATATTTAGTATAAAAGAGTAGAGTAACCCTCCCTCCTGAAGACATTGCTTACATAGACAAAATCACTTTGCAAATATTAGTATCTAGAAAGTTGTAAATATACCTCATGGAGGTTTAATTCTTGGGAGCTTGGCTAAATATGGAGAAATTACTTTGTGCTATCTCTAAAATGACTGCTTCCATCCCAGCCAGGGGAGGACATTTTGCAAACAGATGAAAATGGAAAACTAGTATTCGACTCAGTGGATTTCTGTCACACATGGGAGGTGAGTATGGGAAGGAGAGAGACCAGAGGAGGAGCCAGGAGAGTGGGGACCTCTTTCATTTCTTTCACCTGTGAGAATGGGCTGTGGACCATCAGACCCAGCAGTTCATAAAGTCTAAGGGCTGTGAGGCTGGGTTGTGGGGAGGAGACCATTGCTGAAATGTTCCAGAGAGGAAAGGAGGAGGAGATGTATGGGACAGTGCAGACAGGAATCTCTTTCCTTCCATGTGATATGTCTTCTCCAGGGTTCAAAGAGGAGATGATAATTCTTTTTGCATAATGTCTTCCCCTCTTTTCTTCTTGATAATCAATGTTAATTCTTGATGGATGACACTTTTTACAGATTTTTTTCCCAGCTTTTATTCTTGTTCTATTGCCCATTCCAAGTGACTGTTCACCACCCCTCCCTTCCAGGCACTGGAGAAGTGTAAGGATGCAGAGCTGACCAAGTCCATTGGGGTGTTCAACTGCAACCACAAGCAGCTGGAGAAGATCTTGAACAAGCCGGGGCTCAAGTACAAGTCCGTCTGCAACCAGGTGAGCAGCTCAGCTCCTCTCCCTCCTGCTCTTCAGAACATCCTTCTTGCCCTGGAGCCAGATGTTTGTCTGTCCTCCCCTCCTGTTCATCCTACATTTGTGGACAGAAGGTTCTAGAGAGTAGAGCCCCTGTCTGGATGGTGTGAATAGAACCCATAATGGTATCTCTGTCTGATAAATTTGGATGGAAAAAGTGCACAGGGCTTCCTGGTAAATTGTGAATAGAACCCAGCAGTAGAGGAAGGAAGCATTTCCCTGAGATGATAGCATGACCAGTTTGGAGGTTGAAAGTGTCCTGGAGCAAGCTTTGTACAGGAAGGAAAACCATGAAAACATGGAATCAGAGGTAAATTAATAAAGCGTTAAATCAGTTGCGATGGGTATTAAGGGTTTGTGTGGGGTTCTGATGGCTGAATCCTAAATCTTGGTGTCGCAGCATTTATAAGTCTTTAGCAGTGAACACAGTTCAGAAAATTGTACTGGACATTATGAAAATCATCCAGGTTAGAGGGTGAAGTTAAAGGCTCATGGTGATGCTAACAGTCTATGAAATATTTATTCATGAATGTCTACTCAAATGTACAGTCCATCTTTTGATTAGTCAATCTGGGACTGGTTCTCCCATCTATGTCCATCATAAATTAACTGTATAAACCCACTTTTCTTTGTTTCTCTGTTGATGTTAATATTTCCAGTTTACATTTAATGTTATAGTTTTTCCTTTATCATTTTTTAAACTTTTTGTCTCCCTCTGTCATATTAGTATTACGTTTCCATAATATCTGACCCTCTTCTCTATTGGTTTTCTACAGGTGGAATGTCACCCATATTTCAATCAGAGGAAACTGTTGGATTTCTGCAAGTCACATGATATTGTTCTTGCTGCCTATAGTGCTCTGGGATCCCAAAGAGTAAAGGGATGGTACTGAAGTATAATGAAAAAAACAGGGAGTTTATGTAAAATTAAATTTTTGATGAGATAGTTTAAATCATACAATACTCAGATAACTCTCATAGGCAGAGAGGAGAGAGCGGAGTAATGGAATGAATTCTCTTTTATCTTCCCATCACTGAGCCAATTTTCCTAGATTGTATTAGCTTGTTGACTCATGAATAACAAATGTCTGCATTAAAATCTATATATGACCCCCAGTTGAGACCAGAGACACAGCTTATGTCATAATTTACCTATTAACTAATGAACACATTAAAAAAATATGTGTTTCATTTCTTTGTGTTGATTTTATATCCTGCAACTTTAATATATTCATTGATTAGCTCTAGTAATTTTCTGGTGGAGTCTTTAGTGTTTTCTATGTAGATGATCATGTCATCTGCAAACAGTGAGAGTTTTACTTCTTCTTTTCCAATTTGGATTCCTTTTATTTCTTTTTCTGCTCTGATTGCTGTGTCCAAAACTTCCAAAACTATGTTGAATAGTAGTGGTGAAAGTGGGCACCCTTGTCATGTTCCTGACTTTAGGGGAAATGCTTTCAATTTTTCACTATTGAGGATAATGTTTGCTGTGGGTTTGTCATATATAGCTTTTATTATGTTGAGGTATGTTCCTTCTATTTCTGCTTTCTGGAGAGTTTTTATCATAAATGGATGTTGAATTTTGTCAAAGGCTTTCTCTGCATCTATTGAAATAATCATATGGCTTTTATTTTTAAATTTGTTAATGTGGTGTATTACATTGATTGATTTGCAGATATTGAAGAATACTTGCATCCCTGGGATAAAGTCCACTTGGTCGTGATGTATGATCTTTTTAATGTGTTGTTGGATTCTGATTGCTAGAATTTTGTTAAGAATTTTTGCACCTATGTTCCTCAGTGATATTGGCCTGTAGTTTTCTTTTTTTGTGGGATCTTTGTCAGGTTTTGGTATTAGGGTGATGGTGGCCTCATAGAATGAGTTTGGAAGTTTACCTTCCTCTCCAATTTTCTGGGAGAGTTTGAGTAGGATAGGTGTTAACTCTTCTCTAAATTTTTGGTAGAATTCAGCTGTGAAGCCGTCTGGACCTGGGCTCTTGTTTGCTGGATTTCTGATTACAGTTTCAGTTTCTGTGCTTGTGATGGGTCTGTTAAGATTTTCTATTTCTTCCTGGTTCAGTTTTGAAAAGTTATATTTTTCCTATGCAATAATAATGAGAAAATAGAAAGAGAAATTAAGGAAACAATTCCATTCACCATTGCAACGAAAAGAATAAAATACTTAGGAATATATCTACCTAAAGAAACAAAAGACCTATACATAGAAAACTATAAAACACTGGTGAAAGAAGTCAAAGAGGACACTAATAGATGGAGAAATATACCATGTTCATGGATCAGAAGAATCAATATAGTGAAAATGAGTATACCGCCCAAAACAATCTATAGATTCAATGCAATCCCTATTAAGCTACCAACAGTATTTTTCAGAGAGTGAGAACAAATAATTTCACAATTTGTATGGAAATACAAAAACCTCGAATAGCCAAAACAATCTTGAAAAAGAAGAATGGAACTGGAAGAATCAACCTGCCTGACTTCAGGCTCTACTACAAAGCTACAGTCATCAAGACAGTATGGTACTGGCACAAAGACAGAAATACAGATCAATGGAACTAAATAGAAAGCCCAGAGATAAATCCACGCACCTATGGACACCTTATCTTTGACAAAGGAGGCAAGCATATACAATGGAAAAAAGACAATCTCTTTATCAAGTGGTGCTGGGAAAACTGGTCAACCACTTGTAAAAGAATGAAACTAGAACACTTTCTAACACCATACACAAAAATAAACTCAAAATGGATTAAAGATCTAAATGTAAGGCCAGAAACTATAAAACTCCTAGAGGAGAACATAGGCAAAACACTCTCTGACATAAATCACAGCAGCATCCTCTATGACCCACCTCCCAGAATATTGGAAATAAAAGCAAAAATAAACAAAAGGGACCTAATTAAACTTAAAAGGTTTTGCACAACAAAGGAAACTATAAGCAAGGTGAAAAGACAGCCTTCAAAATGGGAGAAAATAATAGCAAATGAAGCAACTGACAAATAACTAATCTCAAAAATATACAAGCAACTCCTGCAGCTCAATTCCAGAAAACTAAATGACCCAGTCAAAAAATGGGCCAAAGAACTAAATAGACATTTCTCCAAAGAAGACATACAGATGGCTAACAAACACATGAAAAGATGCTCAACATCACTCATTATCAGAGAAATGCAAATCAAAACCACAATGAGGTACCATTTCATGCCAGTCAAAATGGCTGCTATCCATAGTCTACAAGCAATAAATGCTGGAAAGGGTGTGGGGAAAAGGGAACCCTCTTACACTGTTGATGGGAATGCAAACTAGTACAGCCACTATGGACAACAGTGTGAAGATTCCTTAAAAAAATAGAAATAGAACTGCCATACGACCCAGCAATCCCATTGCTGGGCATACACACTGAGGAAACCAGAACTGAAAGATACGTGTACCCCAATGTCCATCATAGCACTGTTTATAATAGCCAGGACATGGAAGCAACCTAGATGTCCATCAGCAGATGAATGGATAAGAAAGCTATGGTATATATACACAATGAAGTATTACTCAGCCATTAAAAATAATACATTTGAATCAGTACTAATGAGGTGGATGAAACTGGAACCGATTATACAGAGTGAAGTAAGCCAGAAAGAAAAACACCAATACAGTATACTAACACATACATATATGGAATTTAGAAAGATGGTAATGATAACCCTGTATGAGAGACAGCAAAAGAGACACAGATGTATAGAACAGTCTTTTGGACTCTGTGGGAGAGGGTGAGGGTGGGATGATTTGGGAAAACGGCTTTGAAACATGTATAATAACATATGTGAAATGAATTGCCAATCAGGCTCGATGCATGATACAGGATGCTCGGGGCTGGTGCACTGGGATGACCCAGAGGGATGGGATGGGGAGGGAGGTGGGAGGGGCTTTCAGGACGGGGAACACATGTACACCCATGGCGGATTCATCTTGATGTATTGCAAAACCAATACAATACAATACAATATTGTAAAGTAATTAGCCTCCAATTAAAATAAATAAATTTATATTAAAACTAGAATAAAATAAATTAATTAAAAAATAAATTCACAAAGCATCTTAAAAAATATGTGTTTCAAGACTCACTTACCTTGTGTTTAAAGTTGAGATAATAACATATAACTCCAAGTTCTATCATGATAGAAAAGAAATTCAACTTGAACCATTTTTGTAAGCATCTATAGTAGAATAATGATAAAATAAATGTCTCTTATTTTGAGACCTCTCCATTTTTATCAATACCTTAGAAAAAGTGAAATTTACAAACTATTCTGGGTCTTTTCCTTCAGTTTCTCTTTTCATGCCCTTGATTGTAGAAGAAAAAACACCCCCTGAAAATTAAGGAAAAAATCCATGAGTTTGGCAGTCCTGTTCTCAACTCAATAATGCCTCTGAATTACCTGTAGAGCTTTGTAAACACAGAATGGGAAGTGACACAGTTGAGGTTCTGATTCAGTTTGTCTTCAGCTCAGTCATGGAATTTGTATTTCTAACAAGATCTCAGATACTGATGATGTTGGTGCATGGACCACACATTGAGAAGCACTGGTCTAGAGTGAACCTCTTGGTCTGTTTGGGAAGATCAGATCAGATTAGATCATATCAGTCGCTCAGTCGTGTCCGACTCTTTGGGACCCCATGAATCGCAGCACACCAGGCCTCCCTGTCCATCACCAACTCCCGGAGTTCACCCAGACTCATGTCCATCGAGTCAGCGATGCCATCTAGCCATCTCATCCTCTGTCGTCCCCTTCTCCTCTTGCCCCCAATCCCTCCCAGCATCAGAGTCTTTTCCAATGAGTCAACTCTTCACATGAGGTGGCCAAAGTATTGGAGCTTCAACTTTAGCATCATTCCTCCCAAAGAAATCCCAGGGCTGATCTCCTTCAGAATGGACTGGTTGGATCTCCTTGCAGTCCAAGGGACTCTCAAGAGTCTTCTCCAACACGACAGTTCAAAAGCATTAATTCTTTGGCGCTCAGCATTCTTCACAGTCCAACTCTCACATCCATACATGACCACTGGAAAAACCATAGCCTTGACTAGACGAACCTTTGTTAGCCAAGTAATGTCTCTGCTTTTGAATATGTTATCTAAGTTGGTCATAACTTTCCTTCCAAGGAGTAAGCGTCTTTTAATTTCATGGCTGCAGTCACCATCTGTAGTGATTTTGGAGCCCAGAAAAATAAAGTCTGATACTGTTTCCACTGTTTCCCCATCTATTTCCCATGAAGTGATGGGACCAGATGCCATGATCTTAGTTTTCTGAATGTTGAGCTTTAAGCCAACTTTTTCATTCTCCACTTTCACCCTCATCAAGAGGCTTTTCAGTTCCTCTTCACTTTCTGCCATAAGGGTTGTGTCATCTGCATATCTGAGGTTATTGATATTTCTCCCGGCAATCTTGATTCCAGCTTGTGTTTCTTCCAGTCCAGCGTTTCTCATGATGTACTCTGCATATAAGTTAAATAAACAGGGTGACAATATACAACCTTGACGTACTCCCTTTCCTATTTGGTACCCGTCTGTTGTTCCATGTCCAGTTCTAACTGTTGCTTCCTGACCTGCATACATATTTCTCAAGAGGCAGGTCAGATGGTCTGGTATTCCCATCTCTTTCAGAATTTTCCACAGTTCATTGTGATCCACACAGTCAAAGGCTTTGGCATAGTCAATAAAGCAGAAATAGATGTTTTTCTGGAACTCTCTTGCTTTTTCCATGATCCAGCGGATGTTGGCAATTTGATCTCTGGTTCCTCTGCCTTTTCTAAAACCAGCTTGAACGTCAGGAAGTTCACGGTTCACATATTGCTGAAGACTGGCTTGGAGAATTTAAAGCATTACCTCACTAGCATGTGAGATGAGTGCAATTTTGCGGTAGTTTGAGCATTCTTTGGCATTGCCTTTCTTTGGGATTGGAATGAAAACTGACCTTTTCCAGTCCCATGAGTTTTCCAAATTTGCTGGCATATTGAGTGCAGCACTTTCACAGCATCATCTTTCAGGACCTGGAACAGCTCAACTGGAATTCCATCACCTCCACTAGCTTTGTTCGTAGTGATGTTTTCTAAGGCCCACTTGACTTTACATTCCAGGATGTCTGGCTCTAGGTCAGTGATCTCACCATCGTGATTATCTGGGTCATGAAGATCTTTTTTGTACAGTTCTTCTGTGTATTCTTGCCGTCTCTTCTTTATATCTTCTGCTTTTGTTAGGTCCATACCATTTCTGTCCTTTATCGAGCCCATCTTTGCATGAAATGTTCCTTCGATAGCTCTGATTTTCTTGAAGAGATCTCTATTCTTTCCCATTCTGTTGTTTTCCTCTATTTCTTTGCATTGATCGCTGAGGAAGGCTTTCTTATCTCTTCTTGCTATTCTTCGGAATTCTGCATTCAGATGTTTATATCTTTCCTTTTCTCCTTTGCTTTTCGCTTCTCTTCTTTTCACAGCTATTTATAAGGCCTCCCCAGACAGCCATTTTGCTTTTTTGCATTTCTTTTCCATGGGGATGGTCTTGATCCCTGTCTCCTGTACAATGTCATGAACCTCATTCCATAGCTCATCAGGCACTCTATCTATCAGATCTAGGCCCTTAAATCTATTTCTCACTTCCACTGTATAATCATAAAGGATTTGATTTAGGTCATACCTGAATGGTCTAGTGGTTTTCCCTACTTTCTTCAATTTCAGTCTGAATTTGGCAATAAGGAGTTCATGGTCTGAGCCACAGTCAGCTCCTGGTCTTGTTTTTGCTGACTGTATACAGCTTCTCCATCTTTGGCTGCAAAGAATATAATCAATCTGATTTCGGTGTTGACCATCTGGTGATGTCCATGTGTAGAGTCTTCTCTTGTGTTGTTGGAAGAGGGTGTTTGTTATGACCAGTGCATTTTCTTGGCAAAACTCTATTAGTCTTTGCCCTGCTTCATTCCGTATTCCAAGGCCAAATTTGCCTGTTACTCCAGGTGTTTCTTGACTTCCTACTTTTGCATTCCAGTCCCCTATAATGAAAAGGACATCTTTTTTGGGTGTTAGTTCTAAAAGATCTTGTAGGTCTTCATAGAACCGTTCAACTTCAGCTTCTTCAGCATTACTGGTTGGGGCATAGACTTGGATTACTGTGATATTGAATGGTTTGCCTTGGAAACGAACAGAGATCATTCTGTCATTTTTGAGATTGCATCCAAGTATTGCATTTCGGACTCTTTTGTTGACCATGATGGCTACTCCATTTCTTCTGAGGGATTCCTGTCCACAGTAGTAGATATAATGGTCATCTGAGTTAAATTCACCCATTCCAGTCCATTTCAGTTCGCTGATTCCTAGAATGTCTACATTCACTGTTGCCATCTCTTGTTTGACCACTTCCAATTTGCCTTGATTCATGGACCCGACATTCCAGGTTCCTATGCAATATTGCTCTTTACAGCATCGGACCTTGCTTCTATCACCAGTCACATCCACAGCTGGGTATTGTTTTTGTTCTGGCTCCATCCCTTCATTCTTTCTGGAGTTATTTCTCCACTGATCTCCAGTAGCATATTGGGCACCTACTGACCTGGGGAGTTTCTCTTTCAGTATCCTATCATTTTGCCTTTTCATACTGTTCATGGGGTTCTCAAGGCAAGCATACTGAAGTGGTTTGCCATTCCCTTCTTCAGTGAACCACATTCTGTCAGATCTCTCCACCATGACCCACCCATCTTGGGTTGCCCCACGGGCATGGCTTAGTTTCATTGAGTTAGACAAAGCTGTGGTCCTAGTGTGATTAGATTGACTAGTTTTCTGAGTATGGTTTCAGTGTGTCTGCCCTCTGATGCCCTCTTGCAACACCTACCGTCTTACTTGGGTTTCTCTTACCTTGGATGAGGGGTATCTCCTCACTGCCACCCTTCCTGACCTTCAACGTGGGATAGCTCCTCTAGGCCCTCCTGTGCGCGCGCAGCCATGGCATGGGGTTGGTCCTCCCGGCCACTGCCCCTGGCCTCGGGTGTGGGGTTGCTCCTCCCGGCCGCCTACTCACAGAGTACCTGGTCTCAGCTCCTCAGCATTTCTGAATTTCCTTCCAGGGTGAGCCTGAACCACCCTGTTCTCTTGGAGGAACTGGTTCTCTCTGCCATTGCCCCAAAGCATAAGAAAACCCCAGCTCTGGTTGCCCTTCGCTACCTGATACAGCATGGGATTGTGGTTTTGGCCAAGGGTAACAATAAGAAGTGGATCAAGGAGAATATACAGGTGATGAGTGGAACTGTGGGGATAGGGTTCCCAAGGAATATCCTTCACGAGGGTCATTCTTTTTCTGATTCTCAGACTGTCTTTGGGCCAAGGCGAGTTACCTGTTCTTTCCCTGAGCATGAATGCCTTGTGTGTATTCCTGGTGGTTTTCTCTTCCTGCTGTGGCAACAGGAGAGGCATCATGTTTGGAGAGGGTCACAGTTGGACAGATAATGGAGGTTTTAGTTTGAGCATTACGTTTTCAATGTATTCTGTCACTTCACGCAAATGACGTTTTGTTTTCTTTGTTCTCAATTGATGCAATTGAATTATTTGATATTTTTAGAACGTTTAAATCACTCTAACAAAACATCACATATTGAGTGCCTGAGAAAAAAATTAAATTTGTTTCTCACAATTCTGAAGCTGGAGATTTCAGTTCAGGGTGCCCGTGTGGTCAGGTGAGGGTGCTGCTGCAAGTCACAGGCTTCTTTTTGTATTTTAACATGGTGGAGGGGGCAATAGAGCTCTCCCAAATATCTTCTATGAATATGATATTGTGATGCTTTTGAATTGTGGTGTTGGAGAAGACTCTTGAAAGTCCCTTGGACTGCAAGGAGATCTAACCAGTCCATTCTGAAGGAGATCAGCCCTGGGTGTTCTTTGGAAGGAATGATGCTAAAGCTGAAACTCCAGTACTTTGGCCACCTCATGTGAAGAGTTGATTCATTGGAAGAGACTCTGATATTGGGAGGGATTGGGGGCAGGAGGAAAAAGGGAAGAGAGAGGATGAGATGGCTGGATGGCATCACCGACTTGATGGATGTAAGTTTGAGTGAACTCCGGGAGATGGTGATGGACAGGGAGGCCTGGTGTGCTGCGATTCATGGGGTCGCAAAGAGTTGGACACGACTGAGTGACTGAACTGAACTGAAATCTCATTCATGAGGGCTCCACCATCATTACCTAATCGCCTCTCAAAAATTTCACTTCTAACACCATCAACATGTGAATATGAGGGCAGAAATATTATGGCAGTGATCTTTAACCTCCAAAGCATTGTGTTTTTATTTTGCATTTCACTGAATTCTAATAAGGTTTCATTTTCATATATTTAATCTTCATGAGTTTCTGTCTTTGTGAAGTTCTTCAATAGTTTGTCCATTTTTGCTAGGTTGTATTTTGTTTTCAGTGTAGGAGACCATTATTGTACCTTTAGCCATAGCTGTACAGGAAACTCCTCAGTTTCAGGATTTAATTCAGAGATCATTTATGTGTCTCTTGCTTCTGTGGTTTACTATCAGCCTTTACTCAGCTAAGCTGTTGTCCTCTTGGCTGGGTTCTTTTATGAATTTGAGGTTTGGCTCAGAGCAGCTTGGCAGTTCTGCTTTAGCAGGTGGATATGGCTCTTGCCAGATGGGCCTTCATGTTTCTCTGTATAGTTTTTCATGAATATTTGACTTGACTGTGCCAACTAACCTACTCTTCATTTCAGCACAGGGCTATGACCTCAAGTCAGTGATTAGGGAAAAAGTCCTCTTCCTGTCTGGGCTCAGATCTGGCTTACCACTTCTGGGACATATCACTATTCAATGCAGGTTACAGGTCAGGCCAAGTCAAAGGGAAGGGAAATTGTCCCCTGATCAATTGTTTCCATGTTTCCATTTAAATTTGGTTCTGTAATCTAGCTGGAACTGATTATCTAAGATAATATGAAAATGGATACATACATGTTTATGTACATGCTAATGCTAAGTCACTTCAGTCGTGTCCGACTCTGTGCAACCCCATAGACAGCAGCCCACTGGGCTCCCCTGTCCCTGGGATTCTCCAGGCAAGAACACTGGAGTGGGTTGCCATTTCCTTCTCCAATGCATGAAAGTGAAAAGTGAAAGTGAAGTTACTCAGTCGTGCCCGACTCTTAGCGACCCCATGGACTGCAGCCTACCAGGCTCCTCCGTCCATGGGATTTTCCAGGCAAGAGTACTGGAGTGGGTTGCCATTGCCTTCTCTGATGTTTGTGTATATTTAAATGTAAATCTAAGGTTCCATATTTCCTCACAGATTTTCATTGTCAGCCCAGCCACATATCAAGTTTCCATAAATACATTTTTTGGTGTCTCTTTTCTATTTAAATATTCAGTTTTATACACTGTGTTCTTAAAGTAAAAACTCAGTTTTGCTTTTCAGAATGGTAATTTTTTATTTTTTAAGAATGTCCTGACTGCTTTTGATTAGCTCTCTTTTATTTAGAATTTAGTATCACTTTACCAACTTCCAGGAAAGAATATATGCTCAAGTCTTTGGTTCATGTTGCATTGAAACACTAGATCACTTTGGTGAAAATGAATTTCTTTACAAAATTGACCTCGCAATTTCATGATTATGATGTGAATTTTTAATTATTAAGGCGTTCTTTAATGTTTTAACAATTTCATTACTTTCTGCACAAAAGCATTTACATAAATTTTTAGTTAGGTTCAATCATAGATAATGAGCAGTTTGATATCAGATTCCTGAACAGGCTATCATGGGGGAGCTTCCTTCCCACACTGCTTCAGCTGAATGCTGTCACCCTTAGGGTGTGTTGGGGAGAGGCAATCAGTCTAATGTCAGCTCAGGTTCAGTATCGAGTCAGGCGTGTCCAAAGGCAATGTGTTTGGAAAAAGAAGATTTTAGTTTGTTTTCTGTCACAAGTGATTCACTTAGAAAGATAAGGGACTGATGCACTGTAAAGTTTGTGAGGTGGACAGAGAAGGGAAAGGTGTGGGAAGGAGAGGTGAGAACTCAGCAGAGGGTCCCAGGCTTATTCACCTGGAAGCTGAGGACAGACATGGCTTCCCTGTCCCCTCCTTTTATCTCCATCCAGCTGGAAAATCCTCCAGTTCCCAGGGGGGAGGCCAGCTTCTTGAAGGAGAGGTTAATGTGATTCTTCCTTCATTCCAGGTGTTTCACTTTGAGCTGACTCCAGAAGACATGAAAACAATCGATGTCCTCAATAGAAATATAAGATATAATGAGATACTATTGCAAGTGACTTGCAGATATTTCACACATACACTGTTTTCTGTACCAGGCAGGTCAGTAGGGGAGTTATGCTTTTCAAAAGCTTAATTCTGGGAAGACAGTCCTGATTTCCAGTGTAGAAGTAAACCAGGGGCTTCCTGTAGACCTCAGACCAGAGGTTTCCTCCAGGGCTCTATCTCTGACCAACAGAAATGTGACTGGGTCCCAGGAAAGCCCAGGAAAGAGTGGGCATTGTCTAGGCTGGCCAGAGTGGACATTGTGGTGAATTCAGTATTTTGTGCCCCTAATCCTTGGGCTTGCTGCACCTCCTCTCAGGGTGGAGGGACCCAAAAAACACAAAGGGCACGGTACCTGTAGCCCACTATTCCTTCAGGTACCTGTGAACATGTTTCATCTTTAATTCTTTTTGCATCAGGGAAAATGATTATGTTAATAATAACTATGTAATAATGAATCCATCATGCATTACATTTATGCTTTTTTGTTGTTCAGTTGTGAAGTCTCTTTTGCAACTCCGTGGACTGTAGCCTACCAGGCTCTTCTGTCCATGGGATTTCCCAAGCATTTCCCTCTCCAAGGCATCTTCCCAACCCAGGGGTTGAACCCATGTCTCCTGCATGGGCAGTGGGGTCCTTTACCACTGAACAACCTGGGAAGCCCACGGTGATGTTTGCCCACGTACAGTCGTAAAAGGTCATGCTAATGTTTTTCTGGAGGGGATCCAGGCAGGCCAATGTGCATCAGTGCTCAGAAGTCACAAGGGACCTACTTCCACCCCTTTCCCAAAGTGTCTGGTGGGTGTCCTCCCTAATGGGCATTTCTTCTCCAAGACATTACCCATTTATTTCCAATTGATCTCTTCTTTGGTCTCTTTTCCCTATTCCAACTCCCATTTCCTCATCCTTATAATTTCACAAAACTGAATTACAAATAGGTCATTAACTTAACTGACCCTCCAGTGAGTGACTTCTGTGTTGTTAGCAGGACATGCCCAGGTAAGATCGGTCGGGTGTCTGGTTTCATGAGTCAACACTAACCCCACTGTAGCTTCTGTCAATCAGGAGTACATCCCCTTGGAAGCCCCTATCACCTGGACTTTGACTTAGTCACTAACATGTGACTCCAGCTGCCTAATTACTGAAGAAGGAGATCAGGACTGAAGAGACAAAATAGAAATTTGGAAGGGAGTTTTAAGAGGAAAGAATACAAATTATTTGTAAAACGAAGATTTAGTTTCAGTGGAAAATCTCAAAACTCTCCCAATTGTCGCAAAGCTGTATCTTGATTCTAAGAAAAGATATGATACATGGAAAAAACACGAAAAGTTCCTCTTTTGTACTCAATGGCTTTTTTTTTCCTTTTTTTTTTAATTTTAATTTTTTTAATTTAATTTAATTTAATTTTTAAACTTTACATAATTGTATTAGTTTTGCCAAATATCAAAATGAATCCGCCACAGGTATACATGTGTTCCCCATCCTGAACCCTCCTCCCTCCTCCCTCCCCATACCATCCCTCTGGGTCGTCCCAGTGCACTAGCCCCAAGCATTCAGTATCGTGCATCGAACCTGGACTGGCATCTCGTTTCTTACATGATATTTTACATGTTTCAATGTCATTATCCCAAATCTTCCCACCCTCTCCCTCTCCCACAGAGTCCATAAGACTGTTCTATACATCAGTGTCTCCTTTGCTGTCTCGTACACCGGGTTATTGTTACCATCTTTCTAAATTCCATATATATGCGTTAGTATACTGTATTTATGTTTTTCCTTCTGGCTTACTTCACTCTGTATAATAGGCTCCAGTTTCATCCACCTCATTAGAACTGATTCAAATGTATTCTTTTTAATGGCTGAGTAATACTCCATTGTGTATATGTACCACAGCTTTCTTATCCATTCATCTGCTGATGGGCATCTAGGTTGCTTCCATGTCCTGGCTATTATAAACAGTGCTGCAATGAACACTGGGGTACACGTGTCTCTTTCCCTTCTGGTTTCTTCAGTGTGTATGTCCAGCAGTGGGATTGCTGGATCATAAGGCAGTTCTATTTCCAGTTTTTTAAGGAATCTCCACACTGTTGTCCACAGTGGCTGTACTAGTTTTCATTCCCACCAACAGTGTAATAGAGTTCCCTTTTCTCCACACCCTCTCAAGCATTTATTGCTTGTAGACTTATGGATTGCAACCATTCTGACTGGCGTGAAATGGTACCTCATAGTGGTTTTGATTTGCATTTCTCTGATAATGAGTGATGTTGAGCATCTTTTCATGTGTTTGTTAGCCATTTGTATGTCTTCTTTGGAGAAATGTCTATTTAGTTCTTTGGCCTATTTTTTGATTGGGTCATTTATTTTTCTGGAGTTGAGCTGTAGGAGTTGCTTGTATATTTTTGAGATTAGTTGTTTGTCTGTTGCTTCATTTGCTATTATTTTCTCCCATTCTGATGGCTGCCTTTTCACCTTGCTAATAGTTTCCTTTGATGTGCAGAAGCTTTTAAGTTTAATTAGGTCCCATTTGTTTATTTTTGCTTTTATTTCCGATATTCTGGGAGGTGGGTCATAGAGGATCCTGCTGTGATGTATGTCGGAGAGTGTTTTGCCTATGTTCTCCTCTAGGAGTTTTATAGTTTCTGGTCTTACGTTGAGATCTTTAATCCATTTTGAGTTTATTTTTGTGTATGGTGTTAGAAAGTGTTCTAGTTTCATTCTTTTACAAGTGGTTGACCAGTTTTCCCAGCACCACTTGTTAAAGAGATTGTCTTTAATCCATTGTATATTCTTGCCTCCTTTGTCAAAGATAAGGTGTCCATATGTTAGCACTGCTTTTACAGTGTCCCATAGGTTTTGGGTTGTTGTGTTTTCATTTTCGTTCATTTCTATGAATATTTTGATTTCTTTTTTGATTTCTTCTGTGATTTGTTGGTTATTCAGCAACGTGTTGTTCATCCTCCATATGTTGGAATTTTTAATAGTTTTTCTCCTTTAATTGAGATCTAATCTTACTGCATTGTGGTCAGAAAAGATGCTTGCAATGAAGAATTGATGCTTTTTAATTGTGGTGTTGGAGAAGATGCTTGAGAGTCCCCTGAACTGCAAGGAAATCCAGTCAATCCTAAAGGAAATTAGTCCAGAATATTCATTGGAAGGACTGATGCTGAAGCTGAAACTCCAATACTTTGGCCACCTGATGTGAAGAACTGACTCATTTGAAAAGACCCTGATGCTGGGGAAGATTGAATCACCAACTAGATGGACATGAATTTGAGTAAACTCTGGGAGTTGGTGATGGACAGGGAAGCCTGGTGTGTTGCAGTCCATGGGGTTGCAAAGAATCAGACATGACTGAGAGACTGAACTGAACGAAATTGGCTGATGTGGGTGAAGCTTAGTGAGGTACAGAGACAGAAGCTGACGATAAGCCAGAGAGATAGTGGCGCCATAGGGTTTGTGTCACAAGAGGTTTTGAAAGGACTTTACTCTGAAGGAAATGGAGAATGATATTTTGGGTTCTGAGCAGAGTAGTTACAGAAATAAACATGCTTCAATATAATTACTATTGTTCTTATTTTGAGATGAAATAGAGAAAAAAGAGCCCTCTTTTAGGACTCTACAGCAATCTAGGTGAGAGATGCGGCTGGCTTGGACCATAGAAGGAACAGTAAGTGCAGTCAAAGTTGTTAAAATAAGGATACATTTTAAGGGCTGCATCAACTAGATTGTCTAACACATTGGACATAAAGTGAAAGGAAGAGGGGAATCAAAGCTGACTCCCAACGTTTGTGCTTAAGGGATAGGAAAAGGAGATGCCATTTTCTTAGATGGAGACAATGTAGGGGAGCACATTTTTGTGGGAAGATTATGAGTTCAATTATAGACATGTATCTTTGAGATGCCTTTAGGTACCCAAGTGAAGATGCATGCATATAGTTGGACATTAAGTCTATTAGAGAAAAGGGCTAGGTAAAATATTTGTATGTGTGGTTTCTCAAATTTAGTTGCCACTTAAAGCCATGAAACTAGAAAATCAGAGATAATATGGTATATATTGAGTGAGTGTAGACAGGGACATCAAGCTTCATGAGAACCCAGCATTGAGAAGTTAGTTTTTTCTTTAAAAAAAAAAAATGTGGAGGAACCAGCAGGAGAGGCAGAGAAGAGGCTAGTGAGGTAAGAGTGACTGTTCTTAATAGTCATGTGACGTAAATGATTGGAGGAGAAAAGAATCCAATTCTTGCAAGGAGATAAGTAAGAGAAGACTGAACCTGACCATTGGATTTGGCAGTTAACCTTGGCAAGGTCAAGTGCAGCTTTGATAGAGTGGTGAAGGCAAACTCTGAGTAGAGTGGGTTCAAGAAGTGGTGTTAAGAGATCAGTGAGAAACAGAGTAAACACAGCTTTCAAAGACTTTGCTGTAATGAGGACCACGGAACCGGCCAGTTGCTGAAGAAGAAAGTGGAATTAAGAGACAAGTACACTGTTGGGGTACCCTGAAGAGGACCGCCAGCCTTTGAGGTCAGGGGAACAGTCCAGCAGAGAGAGGAAAACCTATGATGCCACAGACGGAGATGGGCTGATTTGAACCATGTCCGTATTAGTTACTGCTGCTGCTACACCAAATGACCAAACACTTTGTGCCTTGAAACAACACCAATGTATTAGTTTACATATCCTGAGGTCAGAAATTCAAAATCCGGTTCAATGGGCTAATTAAAGTGCCAGCAGGCCTGCATTCTTTTCTGGAGGTTGTAGGGGGAAATCCATTTTTTTGCCTTTTCCAACTCCTAGAAAACAGGTTTTGTGTTGTTGGAAGAGGGTGTTTGCTAAGACCAGAGCCTTCTCTTGACAAAATTCTGTGAGCCTTTGCCCTGCTTCATTTGTACTCCAAAGCCAAACTTGCCTGTTAGTTCAGGTATCTCTTGACTTTCTACTTTGAAAAGGACATCTTTTTTTGGTGTTAGATTCAGAAGGTCGCTTAGGTCTCCAGAGAACCAGTCAACTTCAGCTTCTCTGGCCTTTGTGCTTGGGACATGGACTTGAATTACGGTGGTGTTGAATGGTTTGCCATGGAAGTGAACTGAGATCATTCTGTTACCTTTGAGACTGTACCCTAGTATACTGCATTTCAGACTCTTTTGTTGACTATGAGGGCTACTCCCTTTCTTCTAAGGGATTCTTGCCCACAGTAGGAGATATAGTGGTCATCTGAATTAATTTCAGCCATTCCCGTCCATTTTAGTTCACTGATTTCTAAAATATCCATGTTTACTCTTGCCATCTCCTGTTGGACCACATCCAATTTACCTGGTTTCAGAGACCTAACATTCCAGGTTCCTATGCAATATTATTTTTTACAGCATCAGATTTTACTTCCACCACTAGACACATCCACAATTGGGTGTTGTTTCTGCTTTGGCTCTGCCTCTTCATTCCTTTTAGAGCTATTTCTCCACTCTTTTCTAGTAGCACATTGGACACCTACCAACCCAGGGGGTCTCATCCTTCAGTATGATATACTTTGGCCTTTTCATACTGTTCATGGGGTTCTCAAGGCAGGAATGTTGAAGTGGCTCACCATTCCTTCTCCATCATCAGATCTCTCCATCATGACTTGTCCATTTTGGGTGGCCCTGCATGGCATGACTGATAGTTTCATGAGTCACACAAGGTTTGATCCATGTGATCACATTGTTTAGTTTTCTGTGATTGTAGTTTTCATTCTGGAGGCCATAGGATTGAAATTCTTGCTTCTTCTGTGTTGCCCTCTGATGGATGAGGATAAGAGGCTTGTGCAAGTTTCCTGATGGAAAGGACTGTCTGTGGGGAAAGTATTTCTCTGGTGGGCAGGGCAATGCTTAGTAAATCTTTAACCCAATTTTTTGCTGATGAGTGGTGAAATGAAGCAGAATCTTTTGTTCCTTGCCCCTGTACCATGTCCTTTCCCTGCTCTTTGTGGAAAACTTCAAAGAATAAGTTTAATCAGAGAATTGAGAAATGTAGACACAAAGGAAAAGGGTCAAAAGAGACTAAATAATAACAATGTGGTCATTAAGCATAATCAAGGACCTTCAGCTCTTTCTCAAGGGCTAGAGATAATATTCTGAACTATATCTTGTGAGTTGCCTTATAGATCTTAGAACACCAGGTGGAGAAGTTAACCACATGATGGCCAGAATATATCCATGACATAAGCTGCCACACTTCTGAGTAATGGCCTCAAGAAATGCAAACATATGGGTCCTGGAACTGAAGACTAATGTACATAAAACAGTCAAGATGACACAGATCAGACCACTGATGACCATTTTGAAGATGACTGTCAGAGCTGACTGTGCTGTTTCTGCATATAGCACCACTATCACTTCTGTCTATAAGGGCTCTGGCCCCACTGGTTGAAGTGGAGGGGGGTCAGGCTTTGGATTGATGTCTGCTACACCAACAGCCCAGTTGCCGGAATCTGAAATCAAACAAACTTTCCTTTCCACCAGCCTGGCCTGATTATTGGCTTTGAAGTGAAGAGCAGCTGGCCCCGCAAATGCCCTTTTGGTAAAAGTGGGACTGTGCTCCCTCCAGTAGAAGGGAAAACCACTAGGCCATTCTGGTATGACCTAAATGAAATTCCTTATGATTATACAGTGGAAGTGACCAAAAGATTCAAGGGATTCAATATGATAGACAGAGTGCCTGAAGGACTATGGGTGGAGATTTGTAACACTGTACAGGAGGTGGTTACCAAACCATCACCAAGAAAAGAAATGCAACAAGGCAAAATGGTTGTCTGAGGAGACCTTACAAATAGCTGAGAGAAGAGCAAAAGCAAAAGGCAAAGGAGGAAGGGAAATATTTACCCATATGAATGCAGAGTTCCAAGGAATAGCTAGGAGAGGTAAGGAAGTATTAAGTGATCAGTGCAAAGAAATAGGGGAAAACAATATAATGAGAAACACTAGAGAGCACTTCAATAAAATTAGAGATACTAAAGGAATATTTCATGCAAAGATGATGACAATAAAGGACAGAAAGGGTATGACCTAAGATAAGCAGAAGAGATTAGGAACAGATGGCAAGAATACAAAGAAGAACTATACAAAAAAAAAAAAAAAAGCCTTAAATGCCCAGGATAACCATTATGGTGTGATCACTCACATAGAGCCAGACATCATGGAATGCGAAGTCAAGTGGGCCTTAGGAAGAATCACTATGAATGAAACTAGTGGAGCTGATGGAATTCCAGCTGAGCTATTCTAAATCCTAAAAGATGGTGCCGTGAAAGTGCTGCATTCAATAGCCCAGCAAATTTGGGAAACTCAGCAGTGGCCCCAGGACTGGAAGAGGTCAGTTTTCATTCCAATCCCAAAGAAGGGCACTGCCAAAGAATGTTCAAACTAATGGACAATTGCACTCATTTCACATAGTAGCAAGGTAATGCTGAAAATCCCTGATGCTAGGCTTCAATGGTATGTGAACCAAGAACTTCCAGATGTACAAGCTGGATTTAGAGAAGCCAGAGGAACCAGAGATCAAATTGCCAACATCTATTTGATCATAAAAAAAAGCAAGAGAATTCCAGAAAAAATATCTACTTCTGTTTCAATGACTATGCTAAAGCCTTTGACTCTGTGGATCACAACAAACTGGAAAATTCTTAAACAGATGGAAATACCAGATTACCTTACCTGGCTCCTCAGAAACCAGTATGCAGGCCAAGAAGCAACAATTAGAACTGGACATGAAACAATGGACTGGTTCCAAATTGTGAGAGGAGTACATCAAGCTGTATATTTTCACCCTGCTTATTTAATTTATATACAGATTACATTATGTGGAATGCTGAGGTGGATGAATCACAAGGTGGGTTGAAGATTGCTGGGAGAAATATCAGTAACCTCAGATACGCAGATGACATAACCTTAATGGCAGAAAAGGCTTCCCTGATGGCTCAGACGGTAAAGCGTCTGCCTACAATGCAGGAGACCCAGGTTCAATCCCTGGGTTGGGAAGATCCTCTACAGAAGGAAATGGCAACCCACTCCAATACTCTTGCCTGGAAAATCCCATGGGTGGAGGAGCATGGTAGGCTACAGTCTATGGGGTCGCAAAGTGTTGGACATGATTGAGCAACTCACTTTCTTTCTTTCTTTTAATGGCAGAAAGTGAAGAGGAACTAAAGAGTCTCTTGATGGAGGTGAAAGAGGAGAGAGAAATAATGGACTTAAATCTCAATATTTGAAAAATTAAGATTATGGCATCTGGTTCCATCCCTTCACAGCAAATAGATGGAGAAAAAAAGGGAAACAGTGACAGAGTTTATTTTCTTGGCCTCCAAAATCACTGCAGATGGTGACTGTAGCCGTTAAATAAAGATGCTTGCTTCTTGGAAGAAAAACTATGACAATCTAGATAACCTGTTTAAAAGCAGAGCCATCACTTTGCTGACAAAGATCTGTAGGGTCAAAGCTATGGCATTTCCAGTAGTCATGTATGAATGTGAGAGATGGACTGTAAAGAAGGCTGAGCCCTGAGGAATTGATACTTTCAAACTGTGGTTATGGAGAAGACTCTTGAGAGCCCCATGGACAGCCAGGAGATCAAACCAGTCAATCCTGAAGGAAATCAATCCTGAATATTCATTGGAAGGACTGATGCTGAAGCTGAAACGCCAATATTTTGGCCACCTGATATGAAGAACCAATTCATTGACAAAGACCCTGATGCTGGGAAAGATTGAGGGCAAGAGGAGAAGGGGAGGATAGAGGATGATATGGTTGGATGGCATCACAGACTCAGTGGACATAAATCTGAGCAAACTCTGGGAGATAGTGAAGGACAGAGAAACCTGGTGTGTTGCAGTCCATGGGGTGGCAAAGAGTTGGACACAACCGAGAAACTGAACAAGAGAACTCTTCCATCTTCATCTTGTAGACTCTACTGAGATCTTCAGAGACAGACTATACCATCTTAGAATCTTTTATCTAATGCTCCTATCTTCCCACCTTCTCTTTGAATACAACCCTCCCAGTCACACATGTAAGGACTTTGTCATTATACTAGGGTTACCAGGTAAACCAAGAATATCTTGCCTCTCAAGATTTTAATCAGCTTTACAAGATTGTTCCCAGACCAGGCTCAGAACCATGCCCCTGCAGTGGAAGCACAGAGTCCTCACCACTGGACCACCAGGAAAGTCCCAGGTTAAAGGAAATTTTTAGCCACAATTCATCACACCTACATTTTCGGCTCTCTTCTCCATCTCTTCTGCTTCTGGAACCCCTACACTGTGAATGTTAGTATGTTCTATTCCCTAGTTAATGTAACATTTTTCTTATGATTCTGTATTCTGGTAAATTATTTTGGTAAATTATTAACCTCTATCTCAATATCTGATCCTTTCAAGTTTTTTTGTTATTGTTTCATTTGACACAAATTCTTCTCTCTTCTCATTTTGCTTAGCTTCCTCCTTTTCTATTAAGTTAGGTGAAAAAGTTACCTGTCCTGGTTTTGTGGGACTGTCCTTGTGTGGACCTGTCCCTGTGCAGTCTGTGTGCACAAGGTTTTGGGGCAGAGCTGGAGCTGAGCTGGTCTGAGGTCACCCCTTCCCAGGGTGTGCTGGCAACTGTCACCTCGGTGGGAGGGGGCAGGGCAGGCTGGAGCCAGAAGCCAGTGTGAGCAAAGGCTTCTGTGCTCCTGGCTGTCCCCACCCTACTGGGCCAGGCAAGTCCCAAGATGCTGGAGCAGAACTCTGAAGGTTGTGTCCAGACTGGTTCCACTCTTTGTAAATATGCACCCTTGTAAGTGTGCACTCCCGTTCCCTGCACTGCACCTTTGCCCCAGCGGGTGGCAGAGCCGGAGGAAGGTGTGCAGGAGCAGCCCCTGGAGCGGGCAGCTGTGCATGTGGTGCAGCACTGACACACCGTCAGAGCCCCAGCCCCTGCTCCTTGGGGCCCTCTGTGATGGCCGCCCTGCCCTGTCCAGAGTGTGTGTGTTCCTGTGTGTGTGTGTGTTCCTATGTGTGTGTGTATTCCTGTGTGTATGTGTGTTCCTGTGTGTGTGTGTTCCTGGATGTGTGTTCCCATGTGTGTGTGTTCCTGGATGTGTGTTCCTGTGTGTGTGTATATTCCTGTATGTGTGTTCCTCTGTGTGTTTCTGTGTGTGTACATTCAGTTTGGTACTTGAAATAACAGGGAAAATCTCACTCTTGGTAGATTTGTTCCTTGTCGTGACTTTTACTAGTTGGCTGGTCATGCTCCTAGTCCTGGGATCAGCCCAATAGGAAAGCTACAGGTGGCTCAGTTCATTTCTGAGTTAGCATCTTACCTGGCTGAGACTGGCTATCTGATTCTGGTGAATTTATGACTGTTTTTGAACATACTATGTCCCCCAAAGCCACATCCTCATTCTATTCAGGGCCTTTTAATACATTATCTAGTCTATGTTTCCACCCTTACTCCTTTGTCCTTGGTTCCTTATGTATATATATATACATGTGCTTAGGTGTGCTTAGTCGCTCAGTTGTGTCCGACTCTTGTGACCCCATAGACTGCAGCACTGACAGGCTTCTCTGTTCATGGGATTCTCCAGGCAAGAATACTGGAGTGAGTTGCCATTTCCTTCTCCAGGGGATCTTCCTGACCCAGGAATCGAACCTGGGTCTCCTGCATTGCAGGCAGACTCTTTACCAATTGAACTATAAGGGAAGCCCATATATATGTATATGTATATATACACACACACAAACATATATATATATATATATATATATATATATATAGTTCCCCTGCAGCTGCAATAGGCATTCCAGGAACTCTTTAGTTTAAGCTTAGAGTTAACTGGAACAGACACTAGTCCCCAGACAGCCCCCAAGTAGGTTGGAATACCACACATAAGGTTTTCTGTTATCACTCTGGATTGAGGGAGCAACTGGGAGCTCATCAAGGTTGCACTGCCCCAGGCAGGAGGAGGGTACAGGTGAGTAATACACGATGAAATTTCCTTCCATTCTGTTCTTGATTTTTCCTAATTGGCTGTTTACGTTGTTGCTGTCGATCTGTGTTTGACTGTTTTCCAGACTCCTATGAAGTTTTCAGGTGATTTCTCTTTCCTTTCTTGTCTTTCCATGGGAGAGTTCAGTCCTCCCACCTCACCATTTTGCCGACATCACTCTACATGTTAAATTTTGTCTTCACAACGTTCTCGTGTATCAGTGCATCACAATTTCTGTTACTCTTTCCAGATTTGTTGCATTTTAATTTGTTTATAGGTTTTTCATTTATGAATGATGTGGAGCAGTTAGTAAATTATGTAAAATATGTATCAGTGACATTATGAGAGTACCCTAAAAGTTATATAACTAGCTACAAGGGTTCAACACTCAAAGTCTCTTTGAACACTGTGCATGGTATCCTAAGGCTATTAATAATTAACTTCCAATAAGCACTGGCCAAAATGTCTCATTTCTGTTTTCTGTTCAGGATTTCAGTAGTCAGGTCTGTAAAGCATAGTAATTTTGCTGTGGGAAATATAAAAGGGGAAATTTATTTTCATTTGAAGTTTTGATTCTTTATTAAGGGGTAACATTTTGAAAAATGCTATTAAACACTTTCAGATTGTGTGATTTGTGTATGTGTGTGTGTTTGTACTGAAAAGTAGTTTTTTCAATTGATGTTTGATTGAGATTGGGCTTCATAATAATAGAAAATTAAAAATATTTATGTTGGAAGTTTCTAGTCTAACAAACAGTCAATAATTGCTCACCCAATCTCATCATTATATACTACTTGAGGTTACGTTGATAAAAATAATCAAACAAGTTAACTGTGGTCAATCATCTCTGACTCCATGGGTACTGGTTTAATCATGTTTCTCCTACTATGTCTCTGCTAACACTGGACAGTGCAGCTTGGGTGTTATGTTCTTGTTATTTATAACATTTGAAGGGAGAAGAAAAAAATCCCAGTCTGCTTACTCAGAGGAGCAACAGACAATGGATCTCAAAGGCCAGAAGGTGAAGCTTAATGATGGCTACTTCATTCCTGTCCTGAGATTCGGAACCTATGCACCTTCAGAAGTAACTGTACTGGTTGTGGGTTGAGATATAAATAGTAGTGGATGTGACATGAGCAGAAGGGATTTGGGTTGTCAAGCACTGAGCTCCTGTGTGACTCTGGGAGGGTCATGTGGTTCCACCAACCAGGCTAGAACCATTTCCTCTGAGAGAGGAGAAAGCATTCAGCCTTCATTCTGCATCATGGTCTGAAGCTGTGCTTACCTGCAGATTACTCTGGGTTCCCCTCCAGTTTCCATCTCTTTCCCAGTTTGGCAGAAGAGGTGAGACTTGGCCATCAAGATCACCGACTGTCAGCTGCTTTGTTTTGAGGGGGATTGCTATGGTGGGGTTTCTCTGTATATTTCATTAGTTCCAGAACACTTTCCTTCTTCCAAAAAGACATGATCCAGAGAAGCATTTGAGGTGGAAGGTCCTGAAGATGAGGTGACTGAAAAATAATGGGAGAGAATTGCTTTTCTACTGTGGGGTACCTGCTCAGTGCCAGGGCAGAAACACTCCAGCTATATTTCCCCCTGTACTTCTCTTTCTGCTTGGAAACTTCTTCTGATGGGAACTATAGTATCATTTGAGTGGGGAGGAGGATATAACTGAGGGGATATCACTGAAGGGATAAACCACACTCTTACAAGCCAGGTTTTGCAATGTATTCTTGGGTTTCATTGTGTGTTTTTATTAAATATAGTCTGAAGTGCCTGGGCATAATTCAGGCTAGTGGACAAGTCTTTAGACTGGAAGGCAGAAAGTTGGCTGTCCGTCTTGTCTTTAGAGCATGTAATTGTCTTTAAACTTTGAGTCTTGTCTTTAGAGCATGTAATTGTCCTTAAACTTTGAGTCTCACCTTTTTCATCTATAAAACAGATAGAAATATCCAGAGACATTTTGGAAACAGAAGACAGGACTTTGTAGGACTCAGGGGGTGAGGGCAAGGAAGGGTCCAGGCTGTCAATGAAATTCACTGGTTCATGGCTCAGTACATCCCCAAATGTCCGAGCATTTAAGAAAAACCAGGAGCAGACACAACAGAGGGAAGTTAGACCAAATATCTGTCTCCTTGAAATAGGAAAGATTCTGAATCACATAAAAAGAAACGGAGGACTTGTACTGGAGAAGGATTCCAAATGGGTCACAGCCGCAGCCGTGCCCCACGGAGGGAGCGGAGGTGGTCCCGGCCCACATCCTGGGAAAGAGAACACAGGCGCCTAGAAAGGTCCCGGTTCCGGGAGCAAGATCAGAGAAGCCGCTCTCGCACCCCACCCCGAAGGCGTTCCAGGTCCCCAAGACGACATAGATCTACATTTTCTCTTCTCAACTGAAAGAGGAGATGAGGAGAAGAAAGAAAGAAAGAGCAAAGAACGTCAGATAACTGAGAAGGACTTAGAGGGCAAAACAGAGGAAGAAATAGAAATGATGAAGTTAATGGGATTTGCCTCCTTTGACTCCACAAAAGGGAAAAAGGTGGATGGCTCTGTAAATGCCTACGCCATAAATGTGTCTCAGAAGAGAAAGTATAGGCAGTACATGAATCCATAAGGTGGATTAATCACTGAACCTGGAGGTGTTCTTGGGTCCTCTGAGGTCAGCAATCAACCACTGGTTGCCTGGGGTTGAAGGGTTCCTGGGTGTTCATGGAAAAACTCACCAGGAATGTTCAGGGAAACTATCATGGGTTCATCACCACAAATATAGAACTAACCAAAGGCACAGAGCAAAGTCAATCCTTGGGAAGATCAAAGCTTGTACCTTAGCAATCTCTTAATCATGTGCATATTCAACATTTTTGTTTATGTAGACTGCTAAGAGTGAATCTCAGGAAGTCACCCAATTTGCTATAGAGGTTGTGTTCCGCCATATTGACTGTGCTCGTGTGTACCAAAATGAGGAGCAAGTTGGCCAGGCCATTCGAAGCAAGATTGCAGATGGCACTGTGAAGAGAGAAGACATATTCTACACTTCAAAGGTGCTATGCATGTTGTGTGTGAACATGTATGAAAGTGATTGTGCAAAGGTGACAATTATATAATAGGATCATTTGTTTGGTGATCTATGCTTATTGGTAAATTCCTAAAGTATTAGAATTCCCTGGTGGTTCAGTGGTTAAGACTTGGTGCTTTAATGACATGAGCCCATATTTGATCCCTGGTCAGGGGAGTAATATCCCACAAGCATCACAGTAAGGCAAAAAAAAAAAAAAAAAAAAAAAAAACACCTGAAGTATTATTAATAAAACTTCCATTCTCTAATCTCTACAGCTTTGGTTAACTTCCCTTCGACAAGAGTTGGTCTGACCAGCCTTGAAAAAGTCACTGAAAACTCTTCAACTGGATTATGTCCATCTCTATATTATTCATTTTCCACTGGCTGTGAAGGTTGGAAATATATGTGATCACATCAATTTTATTTCTTGTGTTAGAATGTGCATCATTGCATGGATTGTTGCATTAAGATTTGTCTTAGTAGGTTGAAGGGATGATTACAGTAGAGTAGAATCTCCCAAACAATAATTTGTGATCATCTTTTTACTGAGTTTCTTTGAATCCCTTACAAGCCTCCCAGAGAAAGGAGTTAATAATCTGAGAGTCTCTGCCAGAAAACCTTGAGGAAGTAGAAGCAGGCCAGTTCTGCACACAGTCCTGAATATGACTCCTGGGTCCCTGGGGATTTCAAGAACCAAGAGTTTGGTGCAGCCGTGGTGAGCATGACACTGCCTTACATTGAACATGATGAGTTTCTCTTGTCTTTCACCCTTTCAAATGAGCATATTTGGTGGTGCTCCCTCTGGGTGCATCTAAACTTTGTTCCTTTACAAGGACTTGGGAGGGATTGCCTCCTCTCTTGCCTGACTTCATGATGAGGTTTGTAGACTGCACTTAGCTGTTAAGAATGGTTTACTGAGAACTCTTGATTTCAAGTTACAAAAAGCAGTTCAAACCATCTGATGCACAATAGCTTAGTGGACTATGTAGATGACAAGTCATAGCCACAGACAGATTGGGGATTTGCAGTACTCTTCAGGAATGTCTCCTAATTTCTACTAATTTCTACGCTTTACCAGGATGTTACTCATGGTTTGCTAATTTTTTCTGAAAATTTTCTACTGATGGCAAATATGACCCTGGGGCAGCTCAAGGTCCATGGCCATGAACATTTGAGACCCTTGATCTTCCACAATGGTCTCAAAGACCACTGATTTTTGAGACCTTGATCTTCCACAATCCGTACCAACTTAAGGAGAGTCTTGCTGGTTCATGTGCCTGCCCTAGGGTGTCTGATGCTCAGAGGGAAAAGGAAATCTGATTATCTAGCCCAGGTCAAGTTTGAAACTTTTATTCTGGAAATAAAGCCATGTAACTTACTGCTATTCTCAGATCAGAGATATTTCAAGAGGGAAGTACAAGAACTGACAAAATTCACAGAAGTCACTTGAAGTCCTTTTTTAGGACCTAGAAAAATTGTACTTATTACAACATGTATTGAGTGTAAAAAAGTAGAATAAGCTTCCCTCCTAAAGACCTTGCTTACATCTCCATATGCAATCACTTTGCAAATATTAGTATCTACAAAGTTGTAAACCTACCTCATATAGGTTTAATCCTGGGTGCCTGGAAGCCTTGCTAAATGTGGAGAAATTATTTTGTACATATCTAAAATGACTGCTTCTATTCCAGCCAGGGGAGGAATTATACCCAAAAGATGAAAATGGAAAACTGATACCTGACTCAGTGGATCTCTGTCGCACATGGGAGGTGAGTTCCAAGAGTAGAGAGTTAAAGGAGGAGCCAGGAGAGGGGAAACCTCCATCAATTCTTCTGCCTGTGAGCATGGGCTGTGGGCCATCAGACTCAGCAGTTCATGAACTCTAAGGGATGTGATCCTGGGGTTTTTTGGGGAGGAAACCATTGCTGAAATGTTCACAGAGAGGAACAGAGGAGGAGAATCTGGGACAGTGAGACAGATATCTATTTCCTTCCATGTGATATGTGTTCCCCAAGGAGGAGATGGCAATTCTTTTTGTGTCATGCAGCAGTTCATGAACTCTAAGGGATGTGATGCTGGGGTTGTGGAGAGGAAACCATTGCTGAAATGTTCACAGACAGGAACAGAGGAGGAGAATCTGGGACAGTGATTTCCTTCCATGTGATATGTGTTCTCTAGGATTTTCCAAGGAGGAGATGGCAATTCTTCTTTTTGTGTCATGCCATTCTTCCCCTCTTTCCTTCTTGATAATCAATGCTAATTCTTCTGGATGACACTTTTTACAGATATTTTTTCAGCTTTTATTCTTGTTCTATTGCTCATTCCAAGTGATTTTTCAGCACCCATCCGTCTCCAGGCCCTGGAGAAGTGTAAGGACGCAGGGCTGACTAAGTCCATCAGGGTGTCCAACTTCAACCACAAGCAGCTGGAGAATACCCTAAATAAGCCGGGGCTCAAGTACAAGCCTGTCTGCAACCAGGTGAGCAGCTTGGCTCCTCTCCCTCCTGCTCTTTACAACCTCCTTCTTGCCCTGGAGCCTGATATCTGTCTGTCCTCTCCTCCTGTTCATACGACCTTTGTGGGTCAAAGGATACTAGAGAGCAGAGCCTGTCTGGACTTTGTGAATGAAATCCATAACGATATCTCTGATAAAGTCTGGGTAGATAGGTGTGGAGGATTTCCTCGTAAACTGTGGGTAGAATCCAGAGCTAGAGGAAGGAGGCATTTCCCTGGGATGGAAGGATAACCAGACTGAGGGTGAAAGTGGCTTGGAGCGAACTGCAAGCAGGAAGGAAGACCATGAAAACCTGGAATGGATTCATGTTGAGGTTTGACAGAAACCAGCAAAATCCTGTAAAGCAAACATTCTTCAGTTAAAAATAAATTAATTAAAAAAAACTGGAATGGGAAGTAATAAAGATACAAATCAGCTGAGATGGGTGTTAAGCGTTTGTGTGGGGTTCTGTTGGCTGAATCCAAAATCTTGGTGGCTCAGCATTTATGAGTCTCAACAGGGAGCACAGAACAGAAAAATGTGCTGGAGATGATGGAAATCATCCAGGTTAGAGGGTTAATTTAAAGGCTCATGGTGATGCTAACATTACATGAAATATTTACTCAGAAGCATTTACTCAAATGTAGAGCCCACCTTTTGATTATTCAGTCTTAGACTGGTTTTCCCATCCATGTCTATCATAAAATTAACTGTATAAACACACTTTTTTCTATTTCTCTCTTGGTGTTGATATTTCCAGCTTACATCTTTTTCTGTCACATTAATAATACCTTTCCATATAATCTAACACTCTTCTCTGTTGACATTCTACAGGTGGAATGTCACCCTTATCTCAACCAGAGGAAACTGTTGGATTTCTGCAAGTCACATGATATTGTTCTTGTTGCCTATGCTGCCCTGGGTTCCCAAAGACTAAAAGAATGGTATTGAACCCTAATGAAGACAACAAGTAGTTTATGTAAAATTCAATTTTTGATAAATAGTTTAAATCATATATTACTCAGATAACTCATAGGCACAGGGGATAAGCAGGGAAGGATGGAATGAATCCTTCTCTTTTATCTTCCCATCACCCAGCCAATTTTTCTACATTGTATTAGATTGTTGACCCATAAATAACAAATCTCTGCATTAAAATCAATATATAATCCCCCAGTTGAGACCAGAGACACAAGCTCATATCATGATTTACTTATTTATTCAACAATGAACATATTTCTAAAAATACATGTCTAAACCTCACATATCTTTTATCTAAAATTGGGATAATAATATGTAACTTCCAGGTCTATCATGATAACAAATTTCAATATGAACCATTTTTGTAAACATCTATAGAAAATTGCATAATATAAATAATATATATAAATAATGATGAAATGAATAGTTTTGGACTATTCAACTTGTATCAATACCTGTGAAAAGTAACAATTAAAAAAAAAAATTTCCCAGTCTTTTTCCATCACTGTTTCTTTTTGTGCCATTGTACAAATTTTAGAGCTATGAATGGAGAAAAACAACAAATGAGAATTAAAAAAGGAAAAAAAAATCCATGAGTTTGGGAGTTCTGGTCTCACTCAAACATGCATCCAAATGACTGGGAGAACTTTGTAAACACAGATTAGGAGGTGCCACCATTGAAGTTCTGATTCAGTGTGTCTGCATTTAAGCCGGGAATTTGTACTTCTAACAAGATCCCCAGTAAAGCTGATGGTTTTAGTACATGGACCACGGTTTGAGAAGCACTGGTATAGAGTGGACATACTTCGTCTGTTTGGTGAAACTACTCACAAACTGAGTACTTAGTCTCAGCTCCTCAGCATTTCTGAATTTCCTTCCAGGGTGAACCTGAACCTGCCCGTTTTCTTGGAGGACCTGGTTCTTTGTGCCATTGCCAAAAAGTACAAGCAAACCCCAGCTCTGGTTGTCCTTCACTACCAGATACAACGTGGTGTTGTGGTTCTGGCCAAGAGTTACAAGAAGAAGCAGATCAAAGAGAACGTACAGGTGATGAGTTGGGGCTGTGGGCAAAGGGGTCCTAAGGAATATCCTTCATTCTTTGTCTCTCTCTCAAGACTTTCCTTGAATCAAGACAAGTTACCAGTTCTTCCCCATGCATGAACATGTTGTGTGTGTTCCTGGTGATTTTCTCCTCCTGATGTGGCAACAGGAGAGGTGGCATGGCTGCAGAGGGTTCAGGTTGGACAGAAAACAGAGATTTTAGTTTCAGAGTTATGTTAGCCATTTCATCTGTCATCTTCTGCAAATGACATCTTATTTTCTTTGTTATCAGTTGATGAAATTGCAATATGTGATTTTTTTTTAGACCATTTGAACTGCTCTAACAAAATATCACAGATTGAGTGGCTGAGAAAAATTGAAATTTATTTCTCACAGTTTTGAAGCTGGAGATCTGAGTCAGGGTTCCTGTGTGGTCAAGTGAGGGCCCTCATCCAGGTCACAGGTTTCTCTTTGCATCTTAATATCATGGAGAGGGCAACAGAGCTCTCCCAAGTCTCTTACATGAATATGCTATTTTAAAATCTCATTCGTGAGAGCTCCACTATCATGACCTTTCAAAGGCTCCATTTCCAACAACATCAAAATGTAAATTTCAGTTCAGTTCAGTTCAATCGCTTAGTCATGTCTGACTCTTTGTGACCCCATGGACCACAGCATGCCATAGCTCCCTGTCCATCACCAACTCCCAGACTTTACCCAAACTCATGTCCATTGAGTCGGTGATGCCATCCAACCATCTCATCCTCTGTTGTTCCCCTCTCTTCCTGCCCTCAATCTTTCCCAGCATCAGGGTCTTTTCAAATGAGTCACCTCTTTGCATCATGTGACCAAAGTATTGGAGTTTCAACTTCAACATCAGTGCTTCCAATGAACACTGAGGACTGATCTCCTTTAGGATGGACTGGTTGGATCTCCTTGCAGTCCAAGGGGCTCTTAAGAGTCTTCTCCAACACCACAGTTCAAAAGCATCGGTTTTTCGGCACTCAGCTTTCTTTATAGTCCAACTCTCACATCCATACATGACTACTGGAAAAACCATAGCCCTGACTGCTGCTGCTGCTGCTGCTAAGTCGCTTCAGTCGTGTCTGACTCTGTGCAACCCCATAGACGGCAGCCCACCAGGCTCCCCTGTCCCTGGGATTCTCCAGGCTAGAACACTGGAGTGGGTTGCCATTTCCTTCTCCAATGCATGAAAGTGAAAAGTGAAAGAAGTCACTCAGTCATGTCCAACTCTTAGCGACCCCATGGACTGCAGCCTACCAGGCTTCTCCATCCATGGGATTTTCCAGGCAAGAGTACTGGAATGGGGTGCCAGTGCCTTCTCCGATGGCCCTGACTAGACGGATCTTTGTTGACAAAGTAATGTCTTTGCTTTTTAATATGCTGTCTAGGTTGGTCATCACTTTCCTTCCAAGAAGTAAGCGTCTTTTAATTTCATGGCTGGAATGACCACCGGCAGTTACTTTGGAGCCCAGAAAAATAAAGTCAGCCACTGTTTCCCCATCTATTTGCCATGAAGTGATGGGACCAGATGACACGATCTTAGTTTTCTGAATGTTGAGCTTTAAGCCAACTTTTTCACTCTCCTCTTTCACTTTCACTATAGTTGGACAGAAAACAGAGATTATAGCTCCAGTGCTATGTCCCCAATTTATTCTGTCACATTGTACACATGATATCTTATTGTCTTTTTCTCAATTGATGAAATTGCATTATGTGATTTTTTTAGGCCATGTTGTGTGTTTTAACAAGATACTACACACTGAGTGACTGAGAAAAACTTGAAATTTGTTTCTCACAGTTCTGAAGCTGGAGGTCTGAGATCCGTGTGGTTGGGTGATGGCCCTCCTCCAGGTCACTGGCTTCTCCTTGTATCTTAACATGGTGGAGGGGTCAACAGAGCTGTCCCAAGTCTCTTACATGATATTATTTAAATCTCATGCATGAGGGCTCTATGATTATGTCCTAATCACCTCTCAAAAACTCCTTTTCTAACACCATCAAGATGTGAATTTGGGGGCACAAAAATTATGGCAGTGATCTTTAACCTCCTAATTGTGGTTTTATCTTGTATTTCCATGAATACTATAAGGTTTTACTTCACACATTTAATCTCCTTGAGTTTCTGCTGTTGCAAAGTTCCTGTTCAAGACTGTGCCTATTATTGCTAAGATGTCTGTGTTTTGATTTCTGTGTAGGAGACCATTATTGTACCTTAGCATAGCTGTACAGGAAACTCTCCCCAGAGAGTTAATGCAGAGATCATTTCTGCGTCTCTTGATTCTGTGGTTTGACAATCAGCCAGCACTCAGCTAAGCAGTTGTCCTCTAGGCTGGGCTTTCTTGGGCATTTGCAGTTCAAGGCTTTACCAGCTGGATGTGACTCTTGTTAGAGGAGCCTGCATGCTTCTCTGTATATTTTTTCATATATATTTAGCTAGACTGTGACAACTATCTCAGCACAGCCCTATGATCCCAAGTCAGTCAGTCAGTTCAGTTACTCAATCACGTCTAACACTTTGCAAACCCATGGACCTCAGCACGCCAGGCTTCCCTGTCCATTACCAACTCCTGGAGTTTACTCAAATTCATGTCCATTGAGTCGGTGATGCCATTCAACCATCTCATCCTCTGTTGTCCCCTTCTCCTCCTGCCTTCAATCTTTCCCAGTATCAGGGTCTTTTCCAGTGAGTCAGTTCTTTGCATCAGGTGGCCAAAGTATTGGAGTTCCAGCTTCAGCATCAGTCCTTCCAATGAATACTCAGGAATAATTTCCTTTATGATTGACTGGTTTGATCTCCTTGCAGTCCAAGGGACTCAAGAGTGTTCTCCACACCATAGTTCAAGAGCATCAATTCTTCAGCACTAAGCTTTCTTTATAGTTCAACTCTCACATCCATACATGACTATTGGAAAAACCATAGTTTGACTAGATGGACCTTTGTCAGAAAAGTGATGTCTCTGCTTTTTAATATGCTGTCTAGGTTTGTCATAGCTTTTCTTTCAAGGAGCAAGTGTCGGCAGCAGCCTTTGGGAGTGCGGCTGTGCGCCTGCGCTACGCCGAGTTCGGGAGTGCGGCTGTGCGCTTGCGCGGCACCGAGTACCAGCGGGCAGTTTGAATTTCGCTCCCGGAGGAAAAAAAAAAAAAAAAGGAGCAAGTGTCTTTTAATTTCCCAATTATGATCCCAAGCCAGGGAGTAGGAAAAAATCCTCTTCATGTCTAAGCTGAAAATGCACCATTTCTTCTGGCAAATTTCACTGCCCAATGCAAGTTATGGGTCAGGCCAAGTCAAGGGTCAATTATATAGTCCCCTGAAAAATTGTTTTGTGTTTGCATTCAAATTTGGTTCTGAAATACACCTGGAACTGATTTTCTAATATGATATAAAATGATTACCTTTTTTTTTTTATTTAAATGGAAATCTAAGTGTCCATGTTTTCCACAGATTTTTCACTGCCAACTCTGTCATATATCAAATATTCATAAATACATTTCTGGCCTCTCCCTTATATTTAACTATTCAGTTTTCGGTACTCTATTACAAAAGTATAAATTAAGTCTTGCTTTTCAGAATGGCATATTTTTCTTCTTTAAGGCTATCTTGATTGCTCTTGACTAGCTATTTCTTATTTCAAACTTAGTATCACTTTACTGAATTTCACAAAATAATACGTGTTTAAGTCTTTGGTTCATATTGCACTGAAACACATCACTTTGGAGAAAATGAATTTCTTAACAAAATTGAGCTTTCCATTTCAAAATTATGATATGAATTTTTAATTATTTAGGTGTTCTTTAATGTCTTAAACATTTTTCATAACTTTCTCCACAAAGGCATTTACATAAAGTTTTTTATATTCAATCATAGGGAATTACTTTGCCAACAAAGGTCCCTCGAGTCAAGGCTATGGTTTTTCCAGTGGTCATGTATGGATGTGAGAGTTGAACTGTGAAGAAAGCTGAATGCTGAAGAATTGACGCTTTTGAACTATGGTGTTGGAGAAGACTCTTGAGAGTCCCTTGGACTGCAAGGAGATCCAACCGGTCCATTCTAAAGGAGATCAGTCCTGGGTGTTCTTTGGAAGGAATGATGCTAAAGCTGAAACTCCAGTACTTTGGCCACCTGATGCGAAGAGTTGACTCATTGGAAAAGACTCTGATGCTGGGAGGGATTGGGGGCAGAAGGAGAAGGGGACAACATAGGATGAGATGGCTCGATGGCATCACCAACTCGATGGACATGAGTTTGAGTGAACTCCGGGAGTTGGTGATGGGCATGGAAGCCTGGTGTGCTCCAATTCATGGGGTTGCAAAGAGTCAGACATGACTGCGCGATTGAAATGAACTGAACTGAACTGATAGGTAATGAGTACGTTTGATATCAGATTATTGAATAGGTTTTCATGGAGGAAGCTCCTTCTGACACTGCTTCAGCTGAATCCTGTCACCTTTAGGGCGTGTTGGGTGGAGTTAATTAGTCTAATGTTGGCTCAGATTCAGTATCGAGTCAGGAGTGTCCAATGACCATGCTTGGTAAAAGATTTTAATTTGATTGTTTTTTCAAGTGATTCACTTAGATAAGGGACTGATGCACTGTAATGTTTGTGAGGTAGACAGTGAAGGAAAAGGTGTGGAAGGAGAGGTGAGAACTCAGCAAAGCTTCCCAGGCTTGTTCACCTGGAAGCTGAGGACAGACACAGCTTCCCTGTCCCCTCTTCTTGTCTCCATCCAGCTGGACACTTCTCCAGTCCCCAGGGGGAGGCCAGTTCTTGGGGGAGTAAACATGGTTCTTTCCTTTCTTCCATGTGTTTGACTTTGAACTGACTCTGGAAGACATGAAAGCAATTGATGGCCTCAACAGAAATAGAAGATGCTATGAATTTCTACCATCAGTGACTTGCAGATGTTTCACACATATGTTATTTTCTGTAGCAGGCAGTTCAGTAGGGGAACTAAGTTTTTTAAAGCTTAATTCTGGGAAGACAGTCCTGATTTCCAGCGTAAGAATAAACCAGGGGCTTCCTGCAGACCTCACACCAGAGGTTTCCTCAAGGGCTTCATCTCTGACCAACCAAAATGTGGCTGGAGCCCAGGACAGCATATCAATAAAATCCCAAGTTCACATCATGTGAATTCACTACTTTGTGCCCCTGAACCCTGTGCCTGGTGCACCTCCTCTCAGGGCCGAGAGACTCAGCAAACAGAGGGCACAGTGTCTGCAGCCCAGTATTCTTTCAGGGACTTGTGAACATGTTTCATCTTTAATTCTTTTTACATCAGGGGAAAATAATTATATTAATAATAACTATATAATAATGAATCTATCATGCATTACATTCATGTTTTGTTGTTGTTGTTTAATCTCTAAGTCCTGTATAACTGTCTACCATCCCATGCTCTATAGCCCAACAGGCTCCTCTGTACTTGGGATTTCCCGGGCAATAGTACTGGAGTGGATTGTCATTTCATTCTCCAATGGATCTTGCTACCCTAGGGGAAACCTGGGTCTCCTGCTTGACAGGTGGATCCTTAACCATTGAGCAACCTGGGAAGAAGGCATTCATATTATGCCTAACAAAATTACAAAATGTATTGTTGATATTTTTTATGAAGGATGGTCTCATGAAATCCAATGTGCATCTGTGCTACGAAGTCACAGGGGGCCTGCATTCCACCCTGTCCCCTAAGTTTCTGGTGGATTTTCTCCCTAATGGGCATTTTTTCTCCAACACATCATCCATTTCTTTCAATTTGGTTTCCTCATTGGCCTTTCTTCCCTGTTACAACTCCCACATCCTCATCCTTGTTATCTCACAAAGCTGAATTACCAGTAGATCATGAGCTTAACTGACCCTCCAGTGAGTGACTGCTGTGTCCTTAGCAGGACACACCCAGGTAAGATCATCTGGGTCTTCTGCTTTATTTTTTTTTTAATTTTATTTTATTTTTAAACTTTACAATATTGTATTAGTTTTGCCAAATATCGAAATGAATCCACCACAGGTATACCCGCGTTCCCCATCCTGAACCCTCCTCCCTCCTCCCTCCCCTACCCTCCCTCTGGGTCGTCACAGTGCACCAGCGCCAAGCATCCAGTACCGTGCATCGAACCTGGACTGGCGACTCGTTTCATACAAGATATTATACATGTTTCAATGCTATTCTCCCAAATCTCCCCACCCTCTCCCTCTCCCACAGAGTCCATAAGACTGATCTATACATCGATGTCTCTTTTGCTGTCTCGTACACAGGGTTATTGTTACCATCTTTCTAAATTCCATATATATGCATTAGTGTACTGTATTGGTGTTTTCCTTTCTGGCTTACTTCACTCTGTATAATAGGTTCCAGTTTCATCCACCTCATTAGAACTGATTCAAATGTATTCTTTTTAATGGCTGAGTAATACTCCATTGTGTATATGTACCACAGCTTTCTTATCCATTCATCTGCTGATGGGCATCTAGGTTGCTTCCATGTCCTGGCTATTATAAACAGTGCTGCGATGAACACTGGGGTACACGTGTCTCTTTCCCTTCTGGTTTCTTCAGTGTGTATGCCCGGCAGTGGGATTGCTGGATCATAAGGCAGTTCTATTTCCAGTTTTTTAAGGAGTCTCCACACTGTTGTCCATAGTGGCTGTACTAGTTTGCATTCCCACCAACAGTGTAATAGAGTTCCCTTTTCTCCACACCCTCTCCAGCATTTATTGCTTGTAGACTTATGGATTGCAGCCATTCTGACTGGCATGAAATGGTACCTCATAGTGGTTTTGATTTGCATTTCTCTGATAATGAGTGATGTTGAGCATCTTTTCATGTGTTTGTTAGCCATCTGTATGTCTTCTTTGGAGAAATGTCTATTTAGTTCTTTGGCCCATTTTTTGATTGGGTTATTTATTTTTCTGGAGTTGAGCTATAGGAGTTGCTTGTGTATTTTTGAGATTAGTTGTTTGTCTGTTGCTTCATTTGCTATTATTTTCTCCCATTCTGAAGGCTGCCTTTTCACCTTGCTAATAGTTTCCTTTGTTGTGCAGAAGCTTTTAAGTTTAATTAGGTCCCATTTGTTTATTTTTGCTTTTATTTCCAATATTCTGGGAGGTGGGTCATAGAGGACCCTGCTGTGATGTATGTCGGAGAGTGTTTTGCCTATGTTCTCCTCTAGGAGTTTTATAGTTTCTGGTCTTATGTTGAGATCTTTAATCCATTTTGAGTTTATTTTTGTGTATGGTGTTAGAAAGTGTCTAGTTTCATTCTTTTACAAGTGGTTGACTAGTTTTCCCAGCACCACTTGTTAAAGAGATTGTCTTTAATCCATTGTATATTCTTGCCTCCTATGTCAAAGATAAGGTGTCCATATGTGTGTGTATTTATCTCCGGGCTTTCTATTTTGTTCCATTGATCAATATTTCTGTCTTTGTGCCAGTACCATACTGTCTTGATGACTGTGGCTTTGTAATAGAGCCTGAAGTCAGGTAGGTTGATTCCTCCAGTTCCATTCTTCTTTCTCAAGATAGCTTTGGGTATTCGAGGTTTTTTGTATTTCCATACAAATTGTGAAATTATTTGTCCTAGCTCTGTGAAGAATACCGTTGGTAGCTTATAGGGATTGCATTGAATCTATAGATTGCTTTGGGAACTATACTCATTTTCACTATATTGATTCTTCCGATCCATGAACATGGTATATTTCTCCATCTATTAATGTCCTCTTTGATTTCTTTCACCAGTGTTTTATAGTTTTCTATATATAGGTCTTTTGTTTCTTTAGGTAGATATATTCCTAAGTATTTTATTCTTTCCGTTGCAATGGTGAATGGAATTGTTTCCTTAATTTCTCTTTCAGTTTTCTCATTATTAGTGTATAGGAATGCAAGGGATTTCTGTGTGTTGATTTTATATCCTGAAACTTTACTATAATCATTGATTAGTTCTAGTAATTTTCTGGTGGAGTCTTTAGGGTTTTCTATGTAAAGGATCATGTCATCTGCAAACAGTGAGAGTTTTACTTCTTCTTTTCCAATTTGGATTCCTTTTATTTCTTTTTCTGCTCTGATTGCTGTGGCCAAAACTTCCAAAACTATGTTGAATAGTAATGGTGAAAGTGGGCACCCTTGTCTTGTTCCTGACTTTAGAGGAAATGCTTTCAATTTTTCACCATTGAGGATAATGTTTGCTGTGGGTTTGTCATATATAGCTTTTATTATGTTGAGGTATGTTCCTTCTATTCCTGCTTTCTGGAGAGTTCTTATCATAAATGGATGTTGAATTTTGTCAAAGGCTTTCTCTGCATCTATTGAGATAATCATATGGTTTTTGTTTTTCAATTTGTTAATGTGGTGTATAACATTGATTGATTTGCGGATATTGAAGAATCCTTGCATCCCTGGGATAAAGCCCACTTGGTCATGGTGTATGATCTTTTTAATGTGTTGTTGGATTCTGATTGCTAGAATTTTGTTAAGGATTTTTGCATCTATGTTCATCAGTGATATTGGCCTGTAGTTTTCTTTTTTTGTGGGATCTTTGTCAGATTTTGGTATTAGGGTGATGGTGGCCTCATAGAATGAGTTTGGAAGTTTACCTTCCTCTGCAATTTTCTGGAAGAGTTTGAGCAGGATAGGTGTTAGCTCTTCTCTAAATTTTTGATAGAATTCAACTGTGAAGCCATTTGGACCTGGGCTTTTGTTTGCTAGAAGATTTTTGATTACAGTTTCAATTTCCATGCTTGTGATGGGTCTGTTAAGATTTTCTATTTCTTCCTGGTCCAGTTTTGGGAAGTTGTACTTTTCTAAGAATTTGTCCATTTCTTCCACGTTGTCCATTTTATTGGCATATAATTGTTGTAGTAGTCTCTTATGATCCTTTGTATTTCTGTGTTGTCTGTTGTGATCTCTCCATTTTCATTTCTAATTTTATTGATTTGATTTTTCTCCCTTTGTTTCTTGATGAGTCTGGCTAATGGTTTGTCAATTTTATTTATCTTTTCAAAGAACCAGCTTTTGGCTTTTTTAATTTTTGCTATGGTCTCTTTTGTTTCTTTTGCATTTATTTCTGCCCTAATTTTTAAGATTTCTTTCCTTCTACTAACCCTGGGGTTCTTCATTTCTTACTTTTCTAGTTGCTTTAGGTGTAGGGTTAGGTTATTTATTTGATTTTTTTCTTGTTTCTTTAGGTATGCCTGTTTTGCTATGAACTTTCCCCTTAGGACTGCTTTTAAAGTGTCCCACAGGTTTTGAGTTGTTGTGTTTTCATTTTCATTAGTTTCTATGCAAATTTTGATTTCTTTTTTGATTTCTTCTGTGATTTGTTGGTTATTCAGCAGGGTGTTGTTCATCCTCCATATGTTGGAATTTTTGATAGCTTTTCTCCTGTAATTGAGATCTAATCTTACTGCATTGTGGTCAGAAAAGATGCTCGGAATGATTTCAATTTTTTTGAATTTATCAAGGCTAGATTTATGGCCCAGGATGTGATCTATCCTCGAGAAGGTTCCATGTGCGCTTGAGAAAAAGGTGAAATTCATTGTTTGGGGATGAAATGTCCTATAGATATCAATTAAGTCTAACTGGTCTATTGTATCGTTTAACGTTTGTGTTTCCTTGTTAATTTTCTGTTTAGTTGATCTATCCATAGGTGTGAGTGGGGTATTAAAGTCTCCCACTATTATTGTGTTATTGTTAATTTCTCCTTTCATACTTGTTAGCATTTGTCTTACATATTGTGGCGCTCCCGTGTTGGGTGCATATATATTTATAATTGTTATATCTTCTTATTGGATTGATCCTTTGATCATTATGTAGTGACCATCTTTGTCTCCTTTCACAGCCTTTGTTTTAAAGTCTATTTTATCTGATATAAGTATTGCTACTCCTGCTTTCTTTTGGTCCCTATTTGCATGGAAAATCTTTTTCCAGCCCTTCACTTTCAGTCTGTATGTGTCCCCTGTTTTGAGGTGGGTCTTTTGTAGACAACATATGTAGGGGTCTTGTTTTTGTATCCATTCAGCCAGTCTTTGTCTTTTGGTTGGGGCATTCAACCCATTTATGTTTAAGGTAATTACTGATAAATATGATCCCATTGCCATTTACTTTATTATTTTGGGTTCGAGTTTATACACTGTTTTTGTGTTTCCTGTCTACAGAATATCCTTTAGTATTTGTTGGAGAGCTGGTTTGATGGTGCTGAATTCTCTCAGCTTTTGCTTGTCTGCAAAGCTTTTGATTTCTCCTTCATATTTGAATGAGATCCTTGCTGGGTACAATAATCTGGGCTGTAGGTTATTTTCTTTCATCACTTTAAGTATGTCTTGCCATTCCCTCCTGGCTTGAAGAGTTTCTATTGAAAGATCAGCTGTTATCCTAATGGGAATTCCCTTGTGTGTTATTTGTTGTTTTTCCCTTGCTGCTTTTATTTTATTTTATTTTATTTTTTTAAGAAACGTGTTCTGCTTAAGAATCTCCTGGAGAACTTTACAAAACGCGGACCGCTTCATCCCATGTTGTACCTTCCCCGGGCAAAGCTGCAGGTTTGCATCTCCCTTGCTGCTTTTAATATTTGTTCTTTGTGTTTGATCTTTGTTAATTTGATTAATATGTGTCTTGGGGTGTTTCGCCTTGGGTTTATCCTGTTTGGGACTCTCTGGGTTTCTTGGACTTGGGTGATTATTTCTTTCCCCATTTTAGGGAAGTTTTCAACTATTATCTCCTCAAGTATTTTCTCATGGTCTTTCTTTTTGTCTTCTTCTTCTGGGACCCCTATGATTCGAATGTTGTAGCATTTAATATTGTCCTGGAGGTCTCTGAGATTGTCCTCATTTCTTTTAATTTGTTTTTCTTTTATCCTTTCTGATTCATTTATTTCTACCATTCTATCTTCTAATTCACTAATCCTATCTTCTGCCTCTGTTATTCTACTATTTGTTGCCTCCAGAGTGTTTTTAATTTCATTTTTATCCTCTCTGATTCATTTATTTCTACCATTCTATCTTCTAATTCACTAATCCTATCTTCTGCCTCTGTTATTCTACTATTTGTTGCCTCCAGAGTGTTTTTAATTTCATTTATTGCATTATTCATTTTATATTGACTCTCTTTTCTTTCTTTTAGGTCCTTGTTAAACCTTTCTTGCATCTTCTCAATCTTTGTCTCCAAGCTATTTATCTGTGATTCCATTTTGATTTCAAGATTTTGGATCAATTTCACTATCATTATTTGGAATTCTTTATCAGGTAGATTCCCTAACTCTTCCTCTTTTGTTTGGTTTGGTGGGCATTTATCCTGTTCCTTCATCTGCTGGGTATTCCTCTGTCTCTTCATCATGTTTAAATTGCTGAGTTTGGGGTGTCCTTTCTGTATTCTGGCAGTTTGTGGAGTTCTCTTTCTTGTGGTGTTTCCTCGCTCTGTGTGGGTTTGTACAGGTGGCTTGTCAAGATTTCCTGGTTAGGGAAGCTTGTGTCAGTGTTCTGGTGAGTGGAGCTGTATTTCTTCTCTCTGGAGTGCAATGAAATGTCCAGTAATAAGTTATGGGATGTCTATGGTTTTGGGGTGACTTTGGGCTGCCTGTATCTTGGAGCTCAGGGCTGTGTTCCTTGCTGCTGGAGAATTTGCTTGGTATGTCTTGCCCTGAAACTTGTTTCGCCCAGAGAGGTTTACAGGGTTATATGGAGAAGAGAAGAGTGAGGAGGGAGTTAGAGGTGACCCAAATGAGATGAGGTGGAATCAATAGAGGAGAGAGTGGGCTATTCGGTAATCTCTTCCTTATGTGCACTCCACAACTGGACCGCTCAGAGTTGTTCACAGAGTTATACAGAGAAGAGAAGAAGGAAGAAGGTGGCAGAGGTGGCCAGGAGGATAAATGGGGGGAATGAAAAGGAGGGAGACAGATCCAGCCAGTAATCAGTTCCCTAAGTGTTCTCCACTGTCTGGAACACACAGAAATTCACAGAGTTGGGTAGAGTAGAGAGGGGTTAGGGAGGAGACACAGGCAACCTAGTGAAGAAAAAGGAGAGTCCAAAGGGCAGTTAAGCCAGTAATCTCTCTCCCTAGTGAAAAACGGGTACTGAAGATTGGGTTCTTAAAGGTATAAAATTGGTAACAAATACATAAAAGCAAAAATTTTAAATCTAGAGTAGAGTTTGGAATTTCAAAAATATGATGTTAAAGAAAAGAAGAAGGAAAAGAAAGAGAGAAAAAACAAACAAACAAAAACAAACAAGGTCGCAAAAATTATAAAGAAAATATAGGTACAAAATTGATAACTAATACCAAAAAGCAAAAGTTAAAAATCTAGAGTAGAGTTTGGAATTTCAAAAATACAATGTTAAAAAAATAAGAAGAAAAAGAAAGAGAGAGAGAGAAAAAAACAAAAAAGAACAAACAAGCTCGCATAAATTATATAAAAAAAATACAGGTACAAAATTGATAACAAATACCAAAAAGCATAAATTAAAAATCTAGAATAGAGTTTGGAATTTCAGATATACAATGTTATTTAAAAGAAGAAGAGAAAGAAACAGAGAAAAAGAAAAAAAAATAAAAAAGGGTCACAGAAATTATATAAAAACAAAAACAAAAACAAAACTATAGGTACAAAATTGATAACAAATACTAAAAAGCTAAAATTAAAAATCTAGAGTATAGTTTGGAATTTCAAAAATACAATGTTAAAGAAAAGAAAGAAAAAGAAAAAAAAAGGTCAAAAAATTATTAAAAAAAAATATATATATGAAGTTTGCTTTAAAAAAAATAGGGTCTTTTTTTTTTTTTTGCAAAGTAATCGGTTATAAAAGTGGAAATTAAAGGAATAATAGAGGACTTAATATATATATATATATATATTTTTTTTATAGGCTCACTTGTTCAGTCGCACTGAGGGGAGGTAGGGAGGGATGCTGCAAACAAATAACACTGGCGTGTGCTCGCAGTGCCTCAGCCACACTGGGTCTGCCCCCCGTTCACAGCGCATGTAGCCTCTCTGCCCACGCTGCTCAGGCTCTAGGTTGCTCCGCCGCGAACCATCCGCCGCCGGCCCTGGGCTGCCTGTACTTCCCAGGTCCAAGCCGCTCAGGTTCAGGCACTCGGGTAGTCCTCAGAGGCGCAGACTCTCGGTTGGGCCTACGTTTTGTGCCCTTCCCAGATCTGAGCAGCTCAGGTAATGAGGTGTTTTGCGCGCGCGATTGCTGCGACTTATTGCCTCCCCGCCGCTCGGTTATCTAGTTGTGCACCGGCACACCTTCTCAGGCAGATGTTGACCGTCCAGACCCCCAAGAAGTTTTAGTTAGCAAAGAAGCCTGCTTACAGTTTTATAGATAATGTCTCTCTGGGGCTGCGATTGTCCCCTTCCAGCTCTGGCTGCCTATCACCGGAGGGGGATGGTCTGCCTCCGGCTATCTCTGTTCAGTCCTTTATTCCGTGCGCGGGCCTGGCGGTGTCATAGGTTAGGGCTGGCTTTTTGCGTGGTAGATATCCCACAGTCTGGTTTGCTAGCCCAAATTATTTCGCTCAGATAGTGCTCGGGGTATTCAGGCCAGATTCTTGCGATGCAGCCCGCGCCGCACCTCCCTGCCCAGCCCCTGCTTGCTAATGGCGTATGCAGGCGTCTGCGCTGCTTCTCCGCTGGGGGAGTTACCGTAGGGCTCTCAATGTGCGGGTTTTAATTATTTATTTTTCCTCCCTGTTATGTTGCCCTCTGTGCTTCCAAGGCTCGGCACAGATTCGGCAGTGAGAAGGTTTCCTGGTGTTTGGAAACTTCTCTCTTTTTAAGACTCCCTTCCCGGGACGGAACTCCGTCCCTCCCTCTTTTGTCCCTTTTTTTGTCTTTTATATTTTTCCCTACCTCCTTTCGAAGACTTGGGTTGCTTTTCTGGGTGCCTGATGTCCTCTGCTGGCATTCAGAAGTTGTTTTGTGGAATTTACTCGGCATTTAAATGTTCTTTTGATGAATTTGTGGGGGAGAAAGTGTTCTCCCCGTCCTACTCCTGCGCCATCTTAGCTCCTCCTCTCTCCTGCTTTCTTGAGAAAAGACTCACACCTGTGTTGTATTTGTTCATCAGTGATCCATCCACTGTGGAGTCCCTACCTCCTGTACTTTGACTTAGTCACTAACATGGGATTCCAGCTGCCTAATTACTGCAGGAAGATGTCAAGACTGAAGACACAGATGACTGATCAAACAAGGAGAAGCTGGAAGGGAGTTTAGAGAGAAATGAATACAAATTATTGGTAAAATGAAGCTTTTTTTTTTTTTTTTTCCAGTGAAGGATCTCAAAACTCTCCCTATTGCTTGTAAGCTGTATCATGCTTCTGAGAAAAAGCCATGATGAAAGAAAAAATGTGGAAGGTTATTTTTCTGTACGTAGGAGCTCTTAAGTATAATTCTATGTTCTTCATTAGTCTGTGAATGCCTAGATTTACTCATCTTTGTGGGCTCAGGTCAGCAGCACAGCTCCTGGAACTTGGAATCGCTCAGAGTGCACTTTTTAATGAATTGAAAAGGACAAGTTCAGAAAGAAAAGTAAAAAGATGGGAAAAAAAAAAAAGGAAAACAGCAGTAATACTAATTTCTGAGTAACAAGTGTTTTAATATATTATAAATTAAGAAAGGAATATTCCCTCTTTGAGCTGTGTGATTATTCAGGTGCTTGTGGTAGCTCTCCAATAGAAGACAAGTTCCTTAATGCAGGCCCTCTGCATTTATGGAGTGTTCACTTGCTTATCCATGGGTGTATGAAAAAGGGCAGCTAATTTGTTCACTGGGCACCTTTTCATCATCTAGGGGCAGAAGTTTCACCTGTGTCTAAGATGGTCACTACAGTTACTGCCAGGTCTTGTGGTCTCATATAAATTGTAACGAGTCAAACTACCTGTCACTGTGGAGTGAATATCACATGTGGATGTTGGGACTGGACCTGCAGGTGCCGTGTGCACATGGAGCAGACACCGCATGTGTGCCTGTTGGGGGAGAACGAGGGATATGTTTGTAGATTTAGAGTTTTAGCCCATCCTGACCACATCATAGAGTAATGCTCTATGACAACATGACTGATTTAATAAATGAATCCTTCTCCTTCTCTCTCAGTGGTGTTGGTCACCCTGAGTATCCATTCTCTGAAGAATATTGACTCTCAACTCTCACTGAGATTCTTCAAGAATTTCTTGCATCACTTTTGTACTTGCTGGAGGTACTTAAATGAAGTGTCTGAACTTTTGAAAGCTTGCCTTTCCTTTTTTAAAAATAAAAAGTTTATGAAACAATAAAGACTTCAAGTAAGACTCTTGTTTCTGATCATTAAAGTAATACCTCCAAATTGTAGAAAATTTGGAAAATAGAAGGGACATGATAGAAAATAAAGATCAGTTGTGTTTACCCATTTAAAAATACTTACCTTTGGTATATTTACCTTGTGGTTTTCCTAGACAAATATGTGCATTTGTTTACTTACAAAGACAAATCAACTTCAATCGACAGGTTGTATACTTCTTTTGAAACTTAGCATAAGTATCTCGGTAAGCTAAAAGAATGATTTTAAAAAATCAGGTGTTGCATTTTGCTTCCTATAAAGTAGCACATTTTACTCATTTATATAATTTCTTAATTGTCTGCCCATGCTTAGCATTTTGATGAATTCTTACATATTTTGAGTTTGTTCATTGGTCATTCAGCAAAACTTTATTGAATATTCTTCAGAAAGACATTGTTTCATCAACAAATGTCAATAAGTGAAATAAATTCTTGAGCTTTTGGTCTCGTGGAGAATGAGACTGTGAATGGTATCAGGAGAATTTAGCTGTTAGAAATGGGTATGTGTCTGTTGAGATAGTTCTGCATAACATCTTGCATTTCTGTATGTCTATTAGGCAGAGACATCAACTACCCTTCATCCCACACAACTTTTCATTTCTACAAAACAGCCTTGAAGATAGAGACAGTGGTTCCTGCATTTCTCTGGAACAGAAAATGCTTATTCCAGGAAGGAAGAGTGTTCATGGAACATTTAAGGGCCAGAAAGTCTGCTCATGTGTGTGAGTTTAGTGAGGTGGGGAGATCCCTATGGGGCAGGGGGTCATTGTCACATAGGCTTTTAAAGGACTTTACTGTGAGGGAAATGGAGAAGGATACTTCCAGAACCACTGCTCCTCGGGCCACTCTCTGATAGCTGATGGCCACACTGGCCTGTCCAAATGTCCTGCCTGTCTGAGCTGGCTCTGTACCCTACACTGCACACTCTGCCCAGCATGGGTGGCCCTCACCCTGGGGGGAGTAAACGGGATCCAGAGGCCCTGAGGGGGCATCTGTGGGCTGGGGGACACACGGGCTGCCCAGTAAACTGGCCAAGTCCTGAACAATGTCCAGCTGCCTCCTTAGCCTGTTCCAGGAGCATAAGCGGGTGCGTGTCTCAGGAGAGGAGTCAGGTTCCCGGGCCTCCTGTGCGTCCACCTGGGTTCACAATAGCTGCGGGGCTGCGACCTCACGGGGTCGTCCCAGGGCTGCAGTGCCCAGTTTGTGGTGTGCACGGGTCTCTCCAGGGAGGACCTCTGAGTCCCTGTCCCCCCTTCTCATCTGGGGCCCTCTTGTGGGCTCAGTCCTGGTCTGCAGGCTTCTCTTCCCTTCCCACCCAGCTCCATGGGGATGGTTCTTTACAGCCTTGGTGTGGAGGAGTCTTCCTGCTTGTGTTGTGTGTTTTCAAGAGATGGGACCCACTAATGTGCTTCTGGGGGAGCTGAGCTCAGCGTCCTCTTGCCCACCTGGAGCTCCTCCCCAGGACAGTGTGTGAAACTCACTATGCTCTAAGTGTGGCCCCTGTGATTGTGCAGGAAGAGTCGGTGCTGATTTCTTTTCTTCCTTTCATGGATCAGGCTTTTCTAGTAGGGCAGTGGTAAAGAATCTGTCTGACAGTGCAGGAGATACGGGTTGCATCCCTGATCCAGGAAGATCCACTGGAAAAGGAAATGGCAGCCCACTCCAGTATTCTTGCCTGGAGAATACCATGGACAGAGAAACCTGTGGGGTCCATGGGGTCACAATAGAGGGGTCTTGACTTAGCGACTAAACAGTAACAAAACAGTTTCATGGCTCATGTTTTTCTCTCTTTTTTCCCTCTCTGTCTCTTTTTTTAGCTTTGTTGTTTCACCTTTCTTTATTGTATGCCTTTTCTCTCTCTCCCTCTGTGTGTTCATGACTGGGTACTTGAAGTACAGCACACCCACTGTTTGCATATTTGTACCACATCCAGTTTGTCCTTCACTAGCTGATGTGGTATGTCCCTGTTCTGGGGTCAGCCCAACAGGAATCTAAGGGAAACTCAGGTCATTTCTGAGTCACAACTTACCTGGCCCATGAGTGGCTTTCTGATTCTGGGAAATTTATGATTGTTTTTGAATGCCTTACTATACCCCAAATCCACACCCCAATTCCATCAGGGCTTTACATGGTCTTGTGTGTGTCTCTACCCTTAGTCCCTGGCCCTGGCCCCATGCATATCTATTCCCCCTGCAGGTGTAATGAGCCACTCCAGCTGCTTTTCAGTTCAAGCTCAGAGTTAAGTGAAACGGACACCATTTTCCTGGCAAACTCCAAGTAGTGGAGAATATTGCACATAAGGATTTCTGCAATGAGTCTGCTTTGAGGGAGGCAGCGGGGTGCTGCACCGCCACCCTTTACAGATCAAGATGGCCCTGCTCAAGTCAGGGGAGAGGTGAGTGTGAATAAAAACATACAGAAATATCCTTCCAGTCTTTTGGCTCTTCCCTAGTTGTACGTTCACTTTGTTGCTGTAGATGTTTTTTTGACTGGTTCCCAGAACTCCTACGACATTTTTCAGCTGCTTTCTTTTTCCATACTTCCCTTTGCAAGGGAGACTTCACTCCTCCTAGCTCACTATTTTGCTGACATCACTCTATGTGTTAAAATGAATTTTCCTTCACAACATTTGCTTGTACCAGTGCATCATCGTTTCCCTTACTCTTCCTAAATTTGTTGCAATTTCAGTTGTTTATCGGTTTTTCTTTTATGAATAATGTTTAGCATGATAACAAACTGTGTAAAATATGTATTGGTTACATTATAAGAGTACCCTAAAAAGTTGTGTAACTTAGTTCAAGGTATAAACACTCAAGAGTCTGTTTGAACCTGCACATGGTATCCAAAAACTGTTAATAATTGACATCAATAAACACTTTGCCAAAATGCCTGGTTTTGGTATCCTTTTCAGAATTTCACCTAAGGGCTTCTCAGGTGGCCCAGTGGTAAGAAATCGCCTGCCAATGTAAGTGACTCAAGAAACTTGGCTTTGATCCTTGGATCAGGAAGATACTGTAGTGTAGGGAATGGCAACCCACTCTAGTATTCTAGCTGGGAAATTCCATGAACTCTGGAGCCTGGCAGGGTACAGGCCATGGGGTTGTAAAAGAGTGGGACATGACTTACTGACTATACCTTGACCACCATAGGTGTATAAAGCAAAATAATTTTGCTGCTGGAAAATTTAAAAGGCAAATTTGGTTTGTTTCACATTTCGATTCTCTATTAAGAGATTATATTTTGGAAAATGCTTAATAATCAACACTTCTTAATTGTGTGATTAGTGTGCCTTCCTATACTATGAAATACTTGTTTCAATTGATGTTTCATCAAAAGTGGGCTCCATAATTAGAAAAGTGAAATGACTGGTATGTGGAGGTTTCTGTGTAACATTTGGCCAATAATTGTTTGGCACATTTCATGATTATATAACTGAAGTTATTCTGATTAAAAAATAAACTACCAAAGTAATTGGCTTCATTTCTCTTCTTACTCTATGGGCATTGGTTTAATCCTCTCCTCCTCCAATGTATCTGCTAACATTGGACAGTCAGCTGGGGCGTTAACTTCCTGTTATTTATAGCCTGTGAAGGCAGAAGAAAAGATCAGTCTGCTTATTCAGAGGTGAAACAGGTAATGGATCCCAAAGGCCAGAGAGTGAAGCTTAATGATGGCCACTTCATTCCTGTCCTGGGATTTGGCACTGCTGAAGCTAAAGAGGTGACAGAGGTGGTTTGGGGTTGAGATATAAATAGTAGTGGATGTAACATGAGTGGAAGGGACTTGGGTTGTCAAGCACTGAGCACCTGGCTAGCTCCTCTAGCCACTAACCAGGCTAGAACCATGTCCTGTGAAAAGAGAGAGAGTATCCAGTTTTCACTTTGCATCAGGGTCTGAGGCTGTGCTCACCTGCAGATTACTCTGGGTTTCCCTCCAGTTTCTGTCTCTTTCCCAGCTTGGCACAAGAGGTGAGACTCGGCTGTCAAGATCACTGACTGTCAACTGCTTTGCTTTGAGGGCGATTGCAATGGCCGGTCTCTCTGTGTATTTCATTAGTTACAGAACTCTTACCTCCTTCAAAAATGATGTGACCCAGAGAAGTATTTGAGGTGGAAGTTCCTAAGGATGAGGCGAATAGGAACTAATGGGAGAGAACTGCTTCTCTACTGTGGGGTGCCTTGTAGGTGCCAGGCAAGACACTCCAGTTGTGTTTTGCCTTGTACTTCAGTTGCTCCTTGGAAACTTCTTCTAATGGAAAATATGGTGTCACTTGAGGGGATAAGCTACCATCTTACAGGCCATGTTGTGTAATGCATCCCTTGGGTGTTGTAATGTCTTTTTATTAAAGTGTAGTTTTCAGTGCTTGGACAGAAAAGGGACTAGCAGACAAATCTCTAGACCTGAAGCCAGAAAGTTTGCTGTCCATCTTGTCTTTAGAGAATGTAGTTGTGACAAATTCTGATCCCGAAACTTTGGGTCTCACTTTTATCATTTGGAGAACAGAAGGAAATATTCAGAGGCATTTTGGAAAGAGAAGACAGGACATTTTAGTGCCAAGTAGGGTGCAGGGAGTAAAGTGTCCAGGCTAGTACTAAAGTTTACTGGTCCATTCCTAGTATATCCCTGAATACCCAAGTGTTTAAGAAAGACCAGGACTGAACCCAACAGAGAGCAGTTGCACCAATTATCTACCTCCTTGAAATAGAAAAGATTCTGACACATGAAAAAGAAATAGAATATTATTCAGCATTTTAAACAAAGTTAATACTGCCATTTGAAATTACACAGGTGAACTGGGAGAAGTTTAGCTAGGTGAAGTAAGCCAGAAATAAAAAGACAAATACTACATGATGTCTTTGTGAAAAGTGAAAGTGAAATCGCTCAGTCGTGTCCGACTCTTTGCGACCCAATGGACTGTAGCCTACCAGGCTCCTCTGTCCGTGGGATTTTCCAGGCAAGAACACTGGAGTGGGTTGCCATTTCCTTCTCCAGGAGATCCTGACCCAGGGATCAAACCTGGGTCTCCTTCATTTTAGGCAGACACTTTACTGTCTGAGCCACCAAGGAAGTCTCTTTGTAGGTGGAATCTAAAATAGTGGAACTTATAGAAACAGAGAGTAGAGAAATGAAGACCAAAAGCTGGAGATAAATCTGTGAAAAATGGAAAGATGTTTGTCAACAGTCTAGACCTTCAGTGATACAATGAATAAGTTGGTGACCTGATGCACAGCACCGTGACTATAGTTATAAATAATGGGTGATACCCTGAGATTTTGTAGAGATTAGATCTGAAGTTTTCTTATAAACCCCCTAAAGTAAGGTAAGTGGAGTGATCTGCTAAATAGCTTGATTTTAGTGATCATCAACAATGAACACTTATATGAGAACATCACTTTTTATACCTTGAATAGATACAGTTTATATTTGGTGTATTCCATGTAGCTTTACTGGTAGACAGTGGTCTTAGAAGCTTTCACCTTGCTTCTTGATGCTTTTTGTTATTTAGTTTTTCAGTTACTAAGTCATGTCTGACTCTTTGTGATCCTATGGATTACAACAGTCCAGGCTCCCTGTCTCTCACTATCTCCTGTAGTTAATGTCTTTACCATGTACCTTATACCTTTTTTATTTTGCTTCAAGAATCTTATAGTATAAATCACATTCATTACTACAACTTAATGCTGAGTCCTTTGGGTCCACTGAACCTGGACGTGGTCTTGGAGTCCTCTGATGCCTGTGATCGACCATGGATCATTTGGGATGTAAGGGTTACTGGGTGGGTATTTAAAATCTGACCAGGAATGTTCAGGGAAACTGTCATGGGTTCAGCACCAGACCAGAACTAATCAAAGATATGAAGAAAAGTTGATTCTTTGGAAGATCAAAGCTTGCGCTAGCAATCTCTTAATCATGTGGGTATTCAACTTCTACCTTTGTTGCTTATGTAGGTTCCTAAGAGTGAAGCTCTGGAAGTCACCAAATTTGCTATAGAGGTTGGGTTCCGCCATATTGACTGTGCTCATGTGTACCAAAATGAAGAGCACGTTGGCCAGGCCATTCGAAGCAAGATTGCAGATGGCACTGTGAAGAGAGAAGACATATTCTACACTTCAAAGGTGCTGCATGTTGTGTGTTGAATGTGTGTACTAGTGAGTGTGCCCAGGTCACTATTATATAATAGGATCATGTTTGGTGAAGAATTGATTGGTGAACTATGCTTCTTGGTATAGTCTTAAGGTATTAGAAATCCCTGGTGTTCAATGTTTAAGACTTGGCACATTACTATTATGGGCTCCCATTCCATCATGTGTCAGGGAAGTAATATCCCATAAGCCATGCAGTAAGACCAAAAGAAAATTTCCTAAATTTTTATTAATAAAATTTCTATTTTTTAATATTTCAGCTTTGGTGCACTTTCCTTCGACCAGAGTTGGTCAGACCAGCCTTGGAAAAGTCACTGAAAAATCTTCACCTGGACTATGTTGATCTCTATATTATTCATTTTCCACTGGCTATGAAGGTTGGATATATGTGTGATCACATCAATTTTAAATCTTGTGTTAGAATGTGCGTCAACTTACATGGATGGTTGAATTAAGATTTTTCTTAGTAGATTGAAAGGATGATTACACCAGAGTAGAATCCCCCAAATAATCATTTGTGATCATCTTTTTACTGAGCTTCTTTAAATCTGTTACATGCCCCCCCAGACAAAGGAGTTAATAATCCAAGACTCTCTGCCAGAAAAACTTGAGGCAGTAGAAACAGGCAAGTTCTGTACACAGTCTTGATTATGACTCCTGAGTGTCTGGGGATTTCATGAACCAAGAGTTTGGTGCAGCTGTGGTGAACATGGGACTGCCTCATATTGAACATGATTAGTTTATCTTGTCTTTCACCCTTGAAAGGTTAGCAGATTTGGTGCTGTTCCCTCTGGGTGTGTCTAAACTTTGTACCTTTATAAGGAGTTGGGAGATATTGTCTAGTCTTGCTTGACTTTATGATGAGCTTTGTAGACTACACTTAGTCATTAAGAATGGTTTACTTAGAAATCTTGATTTCTAGTTATAGAAATCAACTCAAGCCATCTAATGCAAAATAACTTAGTGGAGTATGTAGGTGGCAAGTCCCAGACACAGAGAGTTTTGAGGATTCTCAGGACTCCTCAGAAATGTCTCTTTTTTCTATCCCTTATAAGGGGATTACTTTATTTTTACTGAACATTTTCCATTGGTGGAAAATATGACCTTGGGGGCATTTCAAAGCTCAGGGTCATAAGCATTTGAGAGCACATCTGGATCTTTCACATTCCATATCATCCTAATGAGAGCCTTGCTGGTTCACATGCCTGTCCTAGGGCATCTAATGCTAGAAGGGTAAAGGAAATTTGATTATCTAGCCCAGGTCTAGTTTACAAGTTTTATTTTGGAAACTATGGCATGTAAGTTACTGCCATTCTCAGATCAGAGATATTTCAAAAGAACCAAGTACAGGGAACAGAAAAAATTAACAAGAAGTCACTGGAAGTCCCTTTTAGGACATGGAAAAATTATTGCAACATATAATAAGTGTAAGAGATTAGAATAAGCCTCCCTCAAAAGACATTGCTTACAACTCCATACACAAATCACTTTGCAAATATTAGTATGTAGAAAGTTGTAAAGCTACCTCATAGAGGTTTAATTCTTAGTGCCTGGCAGCCTGGCTAAATGTGGAGAAATTATTTTGTCACATCTCTAATATATCTGCCTCTGTTCCAGCCAGGGGAGGAATTATTGCCAAAAGATGAAAATGGAAAACTGATAGGTGATTCGGTGGATCTCTGTCACACGTGGGAGGTGAGTCCAGGGAGGAGAGAAACAGAGGAGGATCCAGGAGAGGGGGAAACTCCTTCATTTCTGCTACCTGTGAGAATGGGCTGTGGACCATCAGACTCGGCAGTTCATGAATCTAAGGGCTGGGATGCTGGGTTTGTGGCGAGGAAACCATTGCTGAAATGTTCATAGAAAAGAACGGAGGAGGAGAATATGGGACAGTGTAGACAGGCATCTCTTTCCTTCCTTGTGATATGTCTTCTCCAGGGTTTTCTAAGGAGGAGTTGGTAATTCTTCTTCGATCATGACCTTCTTCTCCTTTTTCCTTTCTTAAAATCAATGTAAATTCTTGACATGAGACACTTTTTACAGGTTTTTTCCCCAGCATTTATTCTTGGTCTATCACTCATTTCAAACGACTGTTCACCACCTCTCCCTCCCAGGCCCTGGAGAAGTGTAAGGATGCAGGGCTGGCCAAGTCCATCGGGGTATCCAACTTCAACCACAAGCAGCTGGAGAAGATCCTGAACAAGCCGGGGCTCAAGTACAAGCCAGTCTGCAACCAGGTGAGCAGCTCGGCTCCTCTTCCTCCTGCTCTTCAGAACCTCCTTCTTGCGCTGGAGCCTGATGTCTGTCTGTCCTCCCCTCCTGTTCATCCAACCTTTGTGGGACAGAGGATTCTAGAGAGTAGAGTTGCTGTCTGGATAGTGTGAATAGAAGCCCAAATCTGATGTAGTCAGATTTGATGTATCTATCTGATGTAGTCTGGATGGAAAAGGTAGGGAGGGCATCCTGCTAAATTGTGGGTAGAACCTAGAACTAGAGGTAGGATGTGTTTTCCTGAGATTAAAGGATGACAAGATTGGACGGGAAAGTGCCCTGGAATGAACTTTGTGTACGAAGGAAGCCATGAAAACATTGAATGGGAAGTAAATTAATAAAGTAACCAATCAGCTGAAATGGGTGGTGAGGGTTTGTGTGGGGTTCTGATGACTGAATCCTTAGTCTTGGTGTCTCAACATTTATGAGTCTCAACAGGGAGCACAGAACAGAAAAATGTGCTGGAGATGATGAAATTCATCCAGGTTAGAGGGTGAAGTTAAAGGTTCAAGGTGATGCTAACAGAAGATAAAACATTTACCAGGGAATATCTACTCAAATATAGAGTACACCTTTTGATTACTCAACTTGGACTGGTTCTCCCATCCATGGTCTGTCATAAAATTAACTGTATAAACACACTTTTCTCTATTGTTCTCTAGATGTTGATATTTCCATTTTACATTTAATGTTGCAACCTTTCCTTTAGGCACTTAAAACTTTTAATCTGCCTCTGTCATATTAATATTACCTTTTCAAATAATCTGACACTCTTCTCTGTTGACATTCTGCAGGTGGAATGTCACCCTTATCTCAACCAGAGCAAACTGTTGGATTTCTGCAAGTCACATGATATTGTTCTTGTAGCCTATGGTGCTCTGGGATCCCAACGAGTAAAAGAATGGTATTGAATCCTACTGAAGACAACTGGGAGTTTCCTTAAAATTCAATTTTTGATGAGCTATTTAAAAATACAGTACCCAGATAACTCTTATAAGCAAAGGGAAGTGAGGGGACAGATGGAATATTTTCTTCTATCTTCCTATCACCCAGCCATTTTTCTACATTGTATTAGCTTGTAGACTCATCATTAACAGATATCTGCATTAAAATCTATATATAATCCCCTAGTTGAAACCAGAAACACAAGCTTATGTCATGATTTATATAGATATTAACTAATAAAACATTTCTAAAAATAGAAATTCCAAGCCTCACTTACCTTATGTCTAAAATTGGTATAATACTATGCAATTCTCAGGTCTATTATGATAGAAAAAACTAAACTTGAACGATTTTTGTATATATCTAAAGAAGAGTGGTGACAGAATAGATTTCTCTGATTTTGAGAGTACTCAGTGTTTATCACTTAGGACTATTCACTTAGGAAAGTGAAAAATTTTAAAAATCCCTGTTTTTTTCCTTCTGTTCTCTGTTCATGGCCTTGATTATAGAAGAAAAACAACCTCTGAGAATTAAAAAAAAAAAAAAATCCACGACTTTAGCACTCCTGGTCTCAGGTCAATAATGCATCCAAATAACCTGCAGAGCTTTGTAAACACAGAATGGGATGTGACACAGTTGAAATGCTGATTTAGTTTGTCTTCAGCTAGCCATGGAATTTTTATGTCTGACAAGATCCCAGGTGATACTGATGATGCTGGTACACTTTGAGAAGCACTGGTATAGAGAGGACCTACTTAATCTGTTTGGGAAAACTACTCACAAACTGCATACTTAGGCTCAGCTCCTCTGGATTTCTGAATTTTCTTCTAGGGTGAACTTGAATCTCCCCGTTCTCTTGGAGGACTCAGTTCTTTGTGCCATTGCCAAAAAGCACAAGCAAACCCCAGCTCTGGTTGTCCTTCGTTACCAGATACAACGTGGGGTTGTTGTTCTGGCCAAGAGTTACAACAAGAAGCGGATCAAAGAGAACATACAGGTGATGAGTGGGGCTCTGGGCTGAGGGCTTCTATGGAATATCCTTCATGAGGGTCATTCTTTGTCTGTCTCTCAAGACTTTCCTTGAGTCAAGATGAATTACCTGTTCTTCCCTATGCATGAATGACTTGTGTGTATTCCTGATGGTTTTCTTTTCCTGCTGTGGCAGCAGGAGAGGTGGCCTCCCTGAAGAGGGTTCAGTTCTGTTCAATTAAGTCACCCAGTCATGTCTGACCCTTTACGGCCTATGGATTTCAGCATGCCAGGCTTCCCTGTCCATTACCATATCCTGGAGCTTGCTGAAACTCATGTCAATTAAGTCGGTGATGCCATCCAACCATCTCATCCTTTGTCATCCTCCTTTCCTCTTGCCTTCCATCTTTCCTTTTGATGATTGTAGGGGAGCAAGTGGTCTCCCCATCCTATTCCTCCACCATCTTAGGACTGCCTCGGCCCTTCTCTTCTATTTAACTATTCAGTCCTTTGTACTGTGTTCTTAAAATTGAAAATAAGTGTTCTTTCTCAGAATGGTACATTCATCTTTAAAGATGTCTTGACTGCTCTTGACTGTTCTTTTATTTAAAATTTAGTATCACTTTACTGATTTCCACAAAAGAATATTGTTTAACTCCTTGGATCATGCTGCACTGAAATACTAGATCACTCTGGAGAAATGTATTTCTTTAGAAAATTGAGCTTTTCTTTTCATGACTGTGATGTTAATTTTTAATAATTTGCTGTTCTTTAACATTTTAAACACTTTTCATAACTTTCTCCACTAAAGTGTCAGTCGCTTCAGTTGTGTGTGACTCCTTGTGACCCCATGGACTGTAGTCTGTCAGGCTCCTCTGTCCATGCAATGCCCCAGGCAAGAATACTGAAGTTGGTTGCCATTTCCTTCTCCAGGGGATTTTCTCAACACAGAGATCTTCTCCACTAAGGCACTGACATATAGGTTTTGTTAGATTTATTCATAGGTAAGAAGTAAGTTTGAAATCAGATTCCTGATAGGCTTTCAAGGGGGAGCCTCCACCCACGCTGCTTCAGCTGAAAGCTGTCACTCTTAGGGCGTGTTGGGAAGACGAAATCAGTCTAATGTTAGTTCAGGTTCAAGTATCGAGTTAGGAGTGTCCACAGCAGTTTGTTTGGAAAAAGATTTTAGTTTGTTTCCTGTCGCAAGTGATTCACTTAGAAAGATAAGGGATTGATACACAGTAATGTTAGTGAGGTGGACAGAGTAGGAGAAGGTGTGGGAAGGAGAGGTGAGAACTCAGCAAGGGTCCCAGGTTGTTCTACTGGAAGCTGAGGACAGACACGGCTTCCCTGTCCCCTCTGTCTCCAGCCAGCTGGAAAGTCCTCCAGTCCCCAGGGGATGCTGGCTCCCTGAGGGAGAGGTTAATGTGATTGTTCCTTCCTTCCAGGTGTTTGACTTTGAACTGACTCCAGAAGACATGAAAGCAATCGATGGCCTCAATAAAAATAAAAGATATTATGAATTTCTTGTGTAAGTGACTGTTTCACAAACACAGTCGTTTTTGTTTTTGTTTTTTGTAGCAGAGAGGTGAGCAGGGGAACTAAGATTTTTAAAAGCTTAAGTCTAGAAAGACAGTCCTTATTTCCAGAGTAGGAGTGAGCCAGGTACTTCCTGCAGACCTCAGCCCAGAGGTTTCCTTCAGGGCTCCATCCTCGATCAACAGAAATTGATTGGGGACCAGGAGAGCCCATCAGTAAAATTCCCACAGTTGACATTGTGGTGAATAAATTCACTACTTTGTGCCCCGAATCCCTGAGCCTAGTGTACCTCCTCTCAGAGCCCAGGGAGCCAGGAAACACAAAGGGCACAGTGCCTGCAGCCCACTATTCTTTCAGGGACCAGTGAACATGTTTAATTGTTAATTCTTTTTACATAAGGAAAAAGAATTAGTTATTATATAAGAATAAAATAAGACAGTTATTATTATTAATAATAACTATATTATTATGAAGCCAGATTTCATAAATGAGTCCATCTCTTTGTCTTCCAGTGGTGTCGGTCACCCTGAGTATCCATTCTCTGAAGAATATTGATCAACTCACTGTGGTTCTTCGATAACTCTTTACTTCTGTGGGGTGGTGAATATTTTTATGCTTGATGAAGAAATTTAAATAAAGTGTCTGAACTTCTGAAACCATGCCTTTCTTTTTAAAAATAAACAGTTTATGAAACAGCATAGACTTTAAAGTAAGAATGCTCTTTCTTTCCTGTCATTGAAATAATACATATATATGACAGAATATTTAGGTAGAAAAGGGAAAGGTTAGGAAATAAAGATCAGTCATGTTTACCCATTCGATAATACTTACCTTTTGTGCATTTACCTTGTAATTTTCCTAGGCACATATGTGCATTTTTTTATTTACAAAGACAAATAAACTTCATTCTACAGATTGTATACTTCTTTTGAAACATAGCCTAAGTATCTTGGTAAGCTAAAAATATGATTTAAAAAATCCAGTATTATATTTTGCTTCCTGTATAGCAAGTAGCACATCTTAGTCATTTATGTAATTTCTTATTTGTCTGCCCGTGCTCAGCATTTTGATGAATCCTTACATATTTTGAGTTTATTCAGTGGTCATTCTGAAAAACTTTACTGAACATTCTTTAGAAAGACATTGTCATATCAACAAATGTAAATAAGTGAAATGAGAAATGTCTTGAGTCGTTAGTCTCGTGGAGAATGAGACTGTGAATGAAATCAGAAGAATTTAACTGTTAGAAATGGTTAAGTGTCTGTTGAGATAATTCTGCACAATCTCTCCCATTTCTGTACTTCTGTTAGAGGTATTAATTACACTTCATTATACACAACTTTTCATTTGTACAAAACAGCCTTGAAACACAGAGAAAGTGGCTCCTTGCATTTCTCTGGAACAGGAAACACTTATTCCAGGAAGGAAGAGTTTTCATGGAACACTTAAGGGCCAACAAGTCTGCTGATGTGGGTGGAGTTTAGTGAGGTGGGGAGACAGGAGCTAAAGGCAAGTCAGAGAGCTGGTGGGGCAGGGGGTCCTTGTCATACAGGCTTTTAAAGGACTTTACTGTGAGGGAAATGGAGAAGGATATTTCCAGAACACTGCTCCTCAGGCCCCACTCTGATGGCCACCCTTGCCGGGGACCAGCCCCGGCTGATCCAGGGAATTCGAAGCGGGGACGGCGTCGGCGAAGATCAGGAAACAATTGCTTAATTAAACGTTAATTAAGGATATAAAGAGTAATAGAATGAGGATAGCTCAGTAGGAAAATTCAGTGGAGAAAAGAGGCTGAAATAAGGATAGCTCAGTGAGGAAATTCAGTGTAGAAAAGAGGCTGAATAATTCAGCCAGAAGGTAAGAGAAAGAACGACATGGTGAGACCAAGTTTCGGTGAACAAGGCCCGCACTTTATTTTCCAAAGTAGTTTTTATACCTTAAGTTATGCATAGAGGATAATGGGGGAAGGGGTAGAGTCATGCAGTAAGCCAGGCTTTCTTCCTGCAAACATATCATATGCAAAAGTTTAGGTGATTTGCATCATCTTCTGGCCCGGAGGCCTTTTTCTCTAAAGGTGATTATTCTCAAGTCAGGCGCCAGCCTCCAAAAAGCATTAGATAAAGTTGCTTCCTACAGAGCAAAGGTGTGGTGGGCTATAACAAGAAAAAGAATTAACTCAAGGGTCCCAGGTTACAAACATTAAAGCTACTACTTACACCAACTATATTAATCAATACACTGCCAGGGACACAGCAGGTAAGGGATATGGAAACTTAGCAGCAAACATTGGCCCAACAAGTGAAAATCCCTTCACCAATACAATTTCTAATCAATCTTTTAACTACTCAAAAGAATCTGTGTTTAGACAGTTTAGAACATCTCCTGCCTCTCACAGTTGGGAGGCTCTGAACAATCACATGTGGCCGGAAAAACCTATTCAGGCAGGCTAGAGGATTTCCAAAGGAGTTTGTAGGTTAAACACTGTCACACCCAGGAATTATTAACTGGAGCTGTAAGCTAACTCTTTTTTCAGAGAGGTCGTGGGGGACAGCCCCCCGTAAAGTCAGAGGTGTAGGTGAAAGCACAAAGCAGAAAGTAGGCAGACTCTGGCTTTGGGGGTAGATTGCTCGAGAATTTCCAGGGAGACTCCTGAGGCTTGATCCCGCCTTTGCGTATGCCAAGCCTCCTTCCTCATGACCTTTGCCAGAGGCGCTCGCTCCCCACACACCCTGCCCTATCCAGACATCCTGCTGGTCTAAGCTGGATCTGTACCCCCCAACTGCCCACTCTGCCCAGCATGGACGGCCTTGCCCCAGGGGGAGTGAACTGGATCCAGTGGTGCTAAGGGGGCATTTATGGGCCAGGGGGCGCATGGGCTGCCCAGTGAACTGGCCGAGTCCTGGGCAGCATCTGGCCGCCGCCTCAACCTGTTCCTGGAGCAGGAGTGGGTGCATGTCTCAGGAGAGGAGTCAGGTTTCCAGGCCTCTTGTGGGTCCCCCTGGGTTCACAGCAGCTGTGGGGCTGAGACCACTCAGGGTTGTGCCAGGGCTGCAGTGCCCAGTGTGTGGTGTGCATGGGTCTCTCCAGGGAGGACCTCTGAGCTCCTGTCCTCCCCTCCTCATCTGGGGCCCTCCCAGGGGCTCAGTCCTGATCTGCTGGCTTCTCTTCCCTTCCCACCCAGCTCCATGGGGATGATTCTTTACAGCCTTGGTGTGGAGGGGGCTTCCTGCTGGTGTCGTGTGTTATTAGGAGATGTGACCCTGATGTGCTCCTGGGGGAGCAGAGCTCAGTGTCCTCTTGTCCACGTGGAGCTCCTCTCAGGACAGTTGTGACACTCACTGTGAGCTAAATGTGGCTCCTGTGATTGTTCAGGAAGAGTTGGTGCCGATTTCTTTTTTTTCCTTTCATGGATCAGGCTTCCCAGGTAGGGCAGTGGTAAAGAATTTGCCTGCCAATGCAGTAGATGCGGGTTGGATCTCATCCAGGAAGATCCACTGGAAAAAGAAATGCAGCCAACTCCAGTATTCTTGCCTGCAGAATCCCATGGACAGAAAAGCCTGTGAGGCTACCGTCCATTGGGTTGCAATAGAGGGGTCTGACATAGCGACTAAACAGTAACAAAAACTGTTTCATGACTCATTTTTTTCTCTCTTTTTTCCTCTCTGTCTTTTTTTTTTTTTTTTTAAAGCTTTCTTGTTTCACCCTTTCTTTGTTGTACGCCTTCTCTCTGTCTCCTTCTGTGTGTTCATGACTGGGTACTTGGAAAAGCACAGCACACCCACTGTTTGCAGATTTGTATCACACCCTGATTGTTCTTCACTAGCTGACGTGGCATGTGCCTGGTCCTCGGCTCAGCTCAACAGAAAACTAAGGGAAACTCAGGTCATTTCTGAGTAAACAACATGCCTGGAGCGTGAGTGGATTTCTGATTCTGGGAAATTTATGATTGATTTTGAATGCCTTACTATTCCCCAAATCCACACCCCAGTTCTATCAGGGTTTTACATGGTCTTGTGTGTGTCTCCACACTTGGTCCCGGCCCTGGTCCCATATTATATCTAGTCCCCCTGAAGCTTTAATGAGCCACTCCTGCTGCTCTTCTGTTCAAACTCAGAAATAAGTGAAATGGATACCAATTTCTAGGCAAGGCACAAATAGGGGAGAATATTGCACTCAAGGATTTCTGCAATGAGTCTGCTTTGAGGGAGACAACAGGGTGCTGAGCCACTGCCCTTTATAGATCAAGATGGCTCTGTTCAAGTCAGGGGAGAGGTGAGTGTGAATAAAAACATACGGGAATGTCCTTCCACAGTTCTGGATCTTTCCTAGTTGTGCATTCACGTTGCTGCTGTAGATGTTTTTTTGACTGTTTCCCAGAACTCCTACGACATTTTTCAGCTGCTTTCTCTTTCCAAGAGGTACTTCACTCCTCCTAGCTCACTATTTTGCTGACATCACTCTATGTGATAAAATGAATTTTTCTTCACAACATCCCCTGTACCAGTGCATCATGATTTCCCTTAATCTTCCCAAATTTGTTGCAATTTCAGTTGTTTATAGGTTTTTATTTTAAGAATAATATTTAGCATGAAAACAAACTGTGTAAAATATGTACTGGTAACATTATAAGAGTACTCTAAAAAGTTATGTAGTGTAGTACAAGGCATAAATACTCAAGAGTCTGTTTGAACCTGCACATGGTATCAAAACATTGTTAATGATTAATGCCAATAAACACTTTGCCAAACTGTCTGGTTTTAGTGTCCTTTTCAGAATTTCACCCTAGTCAGGTCTGTAAGGGCTTCTCAGGTGGCCCAGTGGTAAGAATTCACCTGCCAATGTAAGTGACACAAGAGACTTTGGTTTGATCCCTGGATCAGGAAGATACTGTGGTGTAGGAAATGGCAACCCACTCCTGTATCCTAGCTGGGAAATTCAGTGAACTGTGGAGCCTGGCAGGGTACAGTCCATGGGGTTGTAAAAGAGTCAGACATGAGTTACTGACTGTACCTCTACCACCATAGGTGTGTAAAGCAAAATAATTTTGCTGCTGGAAAATTTAAAAGGCAAATTTGGTTTGTTTCACATTTTGATTCTCTACTAAGAGATTACATTTTGGAAAGTGCTTAATAATCAACGGAGAAGGCAATGGCACCCGACTCCAGTACTCTTGCCTGGAAAATCCCATAGACGGAGGAGCCTGGTAGGCTGCAGTCCATGGGGTCGCTAAGAGTCGGACACGACTGAGCAACTTCACTTTCACTTTTCACTTTCATGTATTGGAGAAGGAAATGGCAACCCACTCCAGTATTCCTGCCTGGAGAATCCCAGGGATGGGGGAGCCTGGTGGGCTGCCGTCTATGGGGTCACTCAGAGTTGGACACGACTGAAGTGACTTAGCAGTAACAGTAATAATCAACACTTTTAAATTGTGTGACTAGTGTGTCTTTCTGTACTATGAAGTAGTTGATTCAACTGATGTTTGATCAAAAGTGGGCTTCATAATTAGAAAAGTGAAATGACTGGTGTGTGGAGGTTTCTGTGTAAAGTTTGGTCAATAATTGTTTGGCACATTTCATCTTTATATAAGTTAAGTTTTTCTTTCTGATAAAAAAAAATGTAACTGGCTTCAATTCTCTTCTTACTCAGTGGGCACTGGTTTAATCCTTCTCCTCCTCCAATGTATCTGCTAACATTGGACAGTCAACTGGGGTGTTAACTTCCTGTTATTTGTAACCTGTGAAGGCAGAAGAAAACATCAGTCTGCTTATCAGATTAGAAACGAGCAATGTATCCTAGAGGCCAGAGAGTGAAGCTAAGTGACAGCCACTTCATTCCTTTCCTGGGATTTGGCAGCGCTGAAACTAAAGAGATAACAGAGGTGATTTGGGGTTGAGGTATAAATAGTAGTGGATGTAACATGAGCAGAAGGGACTTGGGTTGTCAAGCATTGAGTTCCTGGGTGACTCTGGGAGGGTCACATGATTCCACTAATCAGGCTAGGACCATGCCCTGTGAAAGGGGAGAGAGCACCCAGTCTTCACTCTGCATCAGGGTCTGAGGCTGTGCTCACCGGCAGATTACCCTGGGTTCCCCTCCAGTTTCGACCTCTTTCCCAGCTTGGCAGAAGTGGTGAGACTCGGCTGTCAAGATCACTGACTGTCAACTGCTTTGCTTTGAGAGCTTTTGCAATGGCCAGGTTTCTCTGTATGTTTTATTCCAGAACTCTTCCTCCTTCCAAAAAAGCATGACCCAGAGAAGTATTTGAGGTGGAAAGTCCTAAGGATGAGGTGAATAGGAACTAATTGGAGAGAATTGCTTCTCTACCGTGGGGTACCTTGTAGGTGCCAGGCAAGACACTCCAGCTGTGTTTTGCCTTGTACTTTGGTTGCTGCTTGGGAAACTTCTAATGCAAAATATAGTGTCATTTGAGGGGATAAGCTACCATCTTACAGGCCAGGTTTTGTAATGCATCCCTTGGGTGTTGTAATGTCTTTTTATTAAAGTGTAGTTTTCAGTGCTTGGACAGAAAAGGGACTAGCGGACAAGTTTCTAGACCTGAAGCCAGAAAGTTTGCTGTCTATCTTGTCTTTAGAGAATGTAGTAGTGACAAGGTCTGATCCTGAAACTTTGCATCTCACTTTTTTCATTTGGAAATTAGAAGGAAATATTCAGAGGCATTTTGGAAAGAGAAGACAGGACTTTCTAGTGCAAAGTAGGGTGCAGGGAGTAAAGTGTCCAGGTTAGTACTGAAGCTCACTAGTCCATTCCTCAGTACATTCTCCGAATGCCAGAATGTTTAAGAAAGACCAGGACTGAACCCAACAGAGGGTGGTTACACCAATTATCTAACTCCTTGTAATAGAAAAGATTCTACACATGTAAAATAAATGGAATATTACTCAGCATTTAAACTGTTAGTCCTGCCATTTGAAACCACACAGGTGAACTGAGAGAACTTTAGCTAAGTGAAGTAAGCCAGAAATAAAAAGACAAATAGTACATGATCTCTTTGTGAAAAGTGAAAGTGAAGTCACTCAGTCGTGTCTGACTCACTGGGACCCCATGGACTGTAGCTTACCAGGCTCTTCTGTCCATGGAATTTTCCAGGCAAGGTACATGAGTGCGTTGCCATTTCCTTCTCCAGGAGATCTTCTCGACCCAGGGATTTAACCCGGTTCTCCCACATTGTAAGTAGACGCTTTACCATCTGAAACACCAGGGGAGTCTCTTTGTAGGTGAAATCTAAAATAGTGTAACTTATAGAAACAAAGAGTAGAGAAATGAAGACCAGAAGCTGGAGATAAATCTGCGACAAATGGAAAAATATTGGTCAACAGTCTAGAACTTTGAGTGATAAGATGAATAAGTTGGTAACCTGATGGACAGCACCATGACAATAATTAAAAATAATGGGTGATACCCTGAGATTTTGTAGAGAGTAGATGTGAAGTCTTCTTACAAACCCCCTAAAGTAAGGTAAGTGAAATGAGGGATCTGCTAAATAGCTTGATTTTGGTGATCATAAACAATGGATCCTTATATGAGAACATCACTTTGTACACCTTGAATAGATACAGTTTATATTTGGTGTATTCCATTTGGTGCTTCAGTGGTAGACAGTGGTCTTAGAAGCTTTCACCATGTTTCTTGATGCTTTTTGTTATTGTTGCTTTTCAGTCACTAAGTCATGTCCAACTCTTTATGATCCTATGGATTGCAACAGACCTTACTCCCTGTCTCTATCTCCTGTAATTTAATGTCTTTACCATGTATCTTATACCTTTGTTGATTTTGCTTCAACTATCTTATAGTATAAATCATATTCATGACCACAACTTTATGCTGAGTTCTTTGGATCCACTGAACCTGGAGGTTGGCTTAGGGTCCTCTGATGCCAGTGATCAATCATGGATCATTAGGGATGTAAAGGTTACTGGGTGTGTATATAAAAATAAATAAATAAAAAATAAAATCTGACCAGGAACATTCAGGTAAACTGTCCAGGTTCAGCACCACACATACATATCTAATCAAAGACATGGAGAAACATTGATTTGGAAGATCAAAGCTTGTGCTAGCAATCTCTTAATCATGTGGATATTCAACTTCTACCTTTGTTGCTTATGTATGTTCCTAAGAGTGAAGCTCTTGTAGTCACCAAATTCACTATATTGACTATGCTCATGTGTACAAAAATGAAGAGCACATTGGCCAGGCCATTCGAAGCAAGATTGCAGATGGCACTGTGAAGAGAGATGATATATTCTACACTTCAAATGTGTTGTGTGTTGTGTATGTGAACATGTGTGCTAGTGAATGTGCCCAGGGGACTGTTTTTTATATAGGATCATTTGTTTGGTGAGCAGTTGATTGGTGAACTATGCTTCTTGGTATATTCTTAAGGTATTAGAAATCCTTGGTGTTCAGTGTTTAAGAATTGGCACATTACCATCATTGGTCAAGGAAGTAATATCAGAAGCCAAATGGTAAGACCAAATGAAAATTTACTAAGAATGTTTTATAAAATTTCCATTCTTTACTATTTGCAGCTTTGGTGTACTTCGCTTCAATCAGAGTTGGTCAGATCAGCCTTGGAAAAGTCACTGAAAACTCCTCAACTGGACTATGTCGATCTCTATATTATTCATTATCCACTGGCTGCAAAGGTTGGAAATTTGTGTGATCAGATCAATGTTATATCTTGTGTTAGAATGTGTGTCAGGAGGGGGCGGTCCTAAGATGGCAGATGAATAGGAAGGGGAGACCACTTTCTCCCCCACAAGTTCATTGAAAGAACATTTGAACGTTGAGCAAACTCCACAGAACAACTTCTGAACGCTGGCAGAGGACATCAGGCACCCAGAAAAGCCTCCCGTTGTCTTCGAAAGGAGGTAGGACAAAAAATAAAAGATAAAAAGAGAGACAAAAGAGTTAGGGATGGAGATCCATCCCAGGAAGGGAGTTTTAATAGAGGAGAAGTTTCCAAACACCAGGAAACCCTCTCACCAGCAGGTCTGGGGGAAGTTTTCGAATCTTGGAGGGCAACATAATCAGGAAGAAAAATAAATAAATAAAACCCACAGATTACATGCCTAAAGGCAACTCTGAGCAGAGAAGTACCCCAAACGCTCACATCCACCACCAGCAAGCAGGGGTGGGGTGGGGTGGGTGGGGTAGGGGTGGGGGGGTGTGAACGGAGAGGAGCAGGTGGCATTGCTTAGGGTAAGGACTGGGCCTGAATGCCTTGAGGGCAATCTGAGAGAGCTAACATGAGATAGCAACCTAAACTGTGGGATAGCCAGAGAGAGAGAGAAAAAGAGGAAGAGAGAACTATCCTACAAAAAGCCCTAACCTAAGGCACTGCCAGGCTGCTCACAGAACAAAGGACTGAGCCAATATCAGAGAAGAGCTAGTCGGCTGTGGACTGACCCATCCCCCGCCGGAGGCAGGGGCCAGGCGGGCACCTGCCAGAGCCGGAAAGGGGCAAACTCGGCCCCAGAGAGGGCATCCCCTACCAAAATGGGAACAGGCTTCCAGTTTTTAGCCGAAGACTTCCTGAGATTCTGGACGGTTAACATCCACTGGGAGGGTTGCAGCCAGAGATCAGTTCCCCAGAAGAGACACAGGGCACATGGGAGATGGGTGCAGCTGGAAACCGGAGCAGCTAGGACCAGGGAGGTGATAAGATGCACTGTACCTAAGGAGAGTGTGCTCCCCACGCACCTGGTCACCTGAGCTGCTCAGACACGGAAACGGGACAAAACGCAGGCCCAACTGAGTCTGCGCTTTTGTGGAGTACCCGAGAATCTGAACCGGAGTGGCTTAGACCTGGGAATTGCATGCAACCCAGGGCCCACTCCCTGCAGAGCAACCTGAAGCCTGAGCAGTGTAGTCTGGGAAACCACACACACAATGAGCTGGGACAAAGCCAGTGTGGCCGAGACACTGCAAGCACTCCCCACAAATGCCAGTGGTATTTGTTTGCAGTGCTCCCCTCTCCCCACAGCATGAATGAACAAGTGAGCCTAAACGAGAAACCACCTTTGCCCCCTTGTGTCAGGGCAGAAAGTAGACACTGAAGACACCTGCAGAACAGGAGAAGCCAAATAAACAGAGAACTGCTTTGGAAGTGACAGGTGCAACAGATTAAAATCCCTGTAGTTTAACACCTATTACATTAGAAGGGGCCTATAGATCTTGAAAAGTATAAGCTGGAACAAGGAACTATCTGAAACTGAACTGACCCCACACTGCCCACAACAGCACCAGAGAAATTCCTAGATATATTTTTACTATTATCATTTTTTTAATTTTTAAAAATTATTTTTCTTTTTTTTTAACTCCTCTATTACTCCTTTAATTTTCATTTTTAGAACCTACTATTCCTTGCAAAAAAAGACCCTATTTTTTTTTTTTTTTACAGCTGCGGCCGCCGGCCCACAGTCTGCTCTAGCTCGGGCCTAAGGCGGCTGGCGCCTAGAGGAGGCAAAAAGACCCTATTTTTAAAGCAAACTTCATATATATTTCTTATACTTTTTGTTATTTTGTTTGTTTATTTTGAATATTGTATTTTTGAGAGTCTAACCTCTACTCTAGATTTTTAATCTTTGCTTTACAGTATTTGTTATCAATTTTGTACATTTAAGAGTCCAATCTTAAGTACCCATTTTTACTTAGGAGTGTGATTACTGGCTTGATTACTCTCTCCCCCTTTGACTCTCCTTTTTCTCCCTCAGGTGACTTCTATCTCCTCCCTCCCCCTTCTCTTCTCAAGCCAACTCTGTGAATCTCTGTGGGTGTTCCAGGCTGTAGAGAACACTTAAGGAACTGAGCACTGCCTAGATCTATCTCTCTCCTTTTGATTCCCTCTTTTCTCCTCCTGCTCACCTCTATTTCTTTCCTCCCTCATCTCTTCTCTATGTAACTCCATGAACCTCTCTGAGGGTTCCAGACTATGGAGAGCACATAGGGAATTGTTTACTGGCTAGATTGCTCTCGCCCCTTTTGATTCCCCCTCTTCTCCTCCTGGTCACCTCTATCTCCCTCCTTCCTCTTTTCTTCTCCATGTAACTCTGTGAACCTCTGGGTGTCCCTCACTGTGGAGAATCTTTTCACCATTAACCTAGAAGCTTTATTATAAGTGCTGTTTGGATGGAGAAGTCTTGGGGCTACTGTAAGAATAAGACTGAAAACCAGAGGCAGGAGTCTTAAGCTCAAATCCGGAGAACACCAGAGAACTCCTGACTTCAGAGAACATTAAATGATAAGAACTCATCCAAAAGCCTCCATACCTACACTGAAACCAAGCACCACCCAAGAGCCAATAAGTTCCAGAACAAGACATACCATGTAAATTCTCCAGCAATGCAGGAATATAGCCCTGATATACAATATACAGGCTGCCCAGAGTCACACCAAACCCATAGACACCTCAAAACTCACTACTGGGCTCTGCATTGCACTCCAGAGAGAAGAAATCCAGCTCTACCCACCAGCACACCAACACAAGCTTCCCTAACCAGGAAACATTGACAAGCCACTCGTCCAAGCCCACCAACAGGGAGGAACCACCACAATAAAGAGAAACCACAAACTGCCAGAATACAGAAAGGCCACCCCAAACACAGCAATCTAAACAAGATGAAAAGGCAGAGAAATAATCAACAGGTAAAGGAACATGATAAACGCCCACCAAACCAAACAAAAGAGGAGGAGATAGGGAGTCTACCTGAAAAAGACTTTAATGATAATAAAAATGATCCAAAATCTTGAAAACAAAAAGGAGTTACAGATAAATAGCCTGGAGACAAGGATTGATAAGATACAAGAAATGTTTAACAAGGACCCAGAAGAAATAAAAAAGAGTCAATTAATAAAAAAAATAATGCAATAAATGAGATCAAAACCACTCTGGAGGGAACCAACAGTAGAATAATGGAGGCAGAAGATAGGATAAGTGAGGTAGAGGATAGAATGGTAGAAATAAATGAAGAAGACAGGAAAAAAGAAAAAAGAAATAAAAGAAATGAGGACAACCTCAGAGACCTCTGGGACAATATGAAATGCCCCAACATTCAAATCATAGGAGTCCCAGAAGAAGAAAACAAAAAGAAAGGCCATGAGAAAATACTCAAGGAGATAATAGTCAAAAACTTCCCTAAAATGGGAAAGGAAATAGTCACACAAGTCCAAGAAACCCAGAGAGTCCCAAACATGATAAACCCAAGGTGAAACACCCCAAGACACATATTAATCAAGTTAACAAAGATCAAACACAAAGAACAAATATTAAAACAGCAAGGGAAAAACAACAATTAACACATAAGGGGATTCTCATAAGGATAACAGCTGATCTTTCAGTAGAAACTCTTCAGGCCAGAAGGGAATGGCAGGACATACTTAAAGTGATGAGACAGAAAAACCTACAACCCAGGTTACTGTACCCAGCAAGGATCTCATTCAGATATGAAGGAGAAATCAAAAACTTTACAGACAAGCAAAGGCTGAGAGAATTCAGCACCACCAAACCAGCTCTTCAACAAATGCCAAAGGATCTTCTCTAGACAGGAAAAACAGGAAGCATGTATAAACTCAAACCCAAAACACCAAAGTAAATGGCAACAGGACCATACTTATCAATAATTACCTTAAAAGTAAATGAGTTGAATGCCCCAACCAACAAAGACTGGCTGAATGGATATAAAAACAAGACCCCTATATATGCTGTCTACAAAACACCTACCTCAAAACAAGGGACACATACAGACTGAAAGTGAAGGGCTGGAAAAATACATTTCATGCAAATGGAGATCAAAAAAAAAAAAAAAGGAGGAGTAGCAATACTCATATCAGATAAAATAAACTTTATTTTTTTTTTTTTTTTTTTTCTTTTTTTTTTTTTTTTTTTTTATAATAAAAAAAAAATTTAATCCGCCACAGGTATACATGTGTTCCCCATCCCGAACCCTCCTCCCTCCTCCCTCCCCATACCATCCCTCTGGGCCGTCCCAGTGCACCAGCCCCAAGCATCCAGCATCATGCATCGAACCTGGACTGGCAACTCGTTTCCTACATGATATTTTACATGTTTCACTGCCATTCTCCCACATCTTCCCACCCTCTCCCTCTCCCACAGAGTCCATAAGACTGTTCTATACATCAGTGTCTCTTTTGCTGTCACGTACACCGGGTTATTGTTACCATCTTTCTAAATTCCATATATATGCGTTAGTATACTGTATTTATGTTTTTCCTTCTGGCTTACTTCACTCTGTATAATAGGCTCCAGTTTCATCCACCTCATTAGAACTGATTCAAATGTATTCTTTTTAATGGCTGAGTAATACTCCATTGTGTATATGTACCACAGCTTTCTTATCCATTCATCTGCTGATGGACATCTAGGTTGCTTCCACGTCTTGGCTATTACAAACAGTGCTGCGATGAACATTGGGGTACACGTGTCTCTTTCCCTTCTGGTTTCCTCAGTGTGTATGCCCAGCAGTGGGATTGCTGGATCATAAGGCAGTTCTATTTCCAGTTTTTTAAGGAATCTCCACACTGTTCTCCATAGTGGCTGTACTAGTTTGCATTCCCACCAACAGTGTAAGAGGGTTCCCTTTTCTCCACACCCTCTCCAGCATTTATTATTTGTAGACTTTTGGATCGCAGCCATTCTGACTGGTGTGAAATGGTACCTCATAGTGGTTTTGATTTGCATTTCTCTGATAATGAGTGATGTTGAGCATCTTTTCATGTGTTTGTTAGCCATCTGTATGTCTTTTTTGGAGAAATGTCTATTTAGTTCTTTGGCCCATTTTTTGATTGGGTCGTTTATTTTTCTGGAGTTGAGCTGTAGGAGTTGCTTGTATATTTTTGAGATTAGTTGTTTGTCGGTTGCTTCATTTGCTATTATTTTCTCCCATTCTGAAGACTGTCTTTTCACCTTGCTAATAGTTTCCTTTGATGTGCAGAAGCTTTTAAGGTTAATTAGGTCCCATTTGTTTATTTTTGCTTTTATTTCCAATATTCTGGGAGGTGGGTCATAGAGGATCCTGCTGTGATGTATGTCGGAGAGTGTTTTGCCTATGTTCTCCTCTAGGAGTTTTATAGTTTCTGGTCTTACGTTTAGATCTTTAATCCATTTTGAGTTTATTTTTGTGTATGGTGTTAGAAAGTGGTCCAGTTTCATTCTTTTACAAGTGGTTGACCAGATTTCCCAGCACCACTTGTTAAAGAGATTGTCTTTAATCCATTGTATATTCTTGCCTCCTTTGTCGAAGATAAGGTGTCCATATGTGCGTGGATTTATCTCTGGGCTTTCTATTTTATTCCATTGATCAATATTTCTGTCTTTGTGCCAGTACCATACTGTCTTGATAACTGTGGCTTTGTAGTAGAGCCTGAAGTCAGGTAAGTTGATTCCTCCAGTTCCATTCTTCTTTCTCAAGATCGCTTTGGCTATTCGAGGTTTTTTGTATTTCCATACAAATTGTGAAATTATTTGTTCTAGCTCTGTGAAGAATACTGTTGGTAGCTTGATAGGGATTGCGTTGAATCTATAAATTGCTTTGGGTAGTATACTCATTTTCACTATATTGATTCTTCCAATCCATGAACATGGTATATTTCTCCATCTATTAGTGTCCTCTTTGATTTCTTTCACCAGTGTTTTATAGTTTTCTATATATAGGTCTTTAGTTTCTTTAGGTAGATATATTCCTAAGTATTTTATTCTTTCCGTTGCAATGGTGAATGGAATTGTTTCCTTAATTTCTCTTTCTGTTTTCTCATTATTAGTGTATAGGAATGCAAGGGATTTCTGTGTGTTGATTTTATATCCTGCAACTTTACTGTAGTCATTGATTATTTCTAGTAATTTTCTGGTGGACTCTTTAGGGTTTTCTATGTAGAGGATCATGTCATCTGCAAATAGTGAGATTTTTACTTCTTCTTTTCCAATTTGGATTCCTTTTATTTCTTTTTCTGCTCTGATTGCTGTGGCCAAAACTTCCAAAACTATGTTGAATAGTAATGGTGAAAGTGGGCACCCTTGTCTTGTTCCTGACATTAGAGGAAATGCTTTCAATTTTTCACCATTGAGGATAATGTTTGCAGTGGGTTTGTCATATATAGCTTTTATTATGTTGAGGTATGTTCCTTCTATTCCTGCTTTCTGGAGAGTTCTTATCATAAATGGATGTTGAATTTTGTCAAAGGCTTTCTCTGCATCTATTGAGATAATCATATGGTTTTTATTTTTCAATTTGTTAATGTGGTGTATTACATTGATTGATTTGCGGATATTGAAGAATCCTTGCATCCCTGGGATAAAGCCCACTTGATCATGGTGTATGATCTTTTTAATGTGTTGTTGGATTCTGATTGCTAGAATTTTGTTAAGGATTTTTGCATCTATGTTCATCAGTGATATTGGCCTGTAGTTTTCTTTTTTTGTGGGATCTTTGTCAGGTTTTGGTATTAGGGTGATGGTGGCCTCATAGAATGAGTTTGGAAGTTTACCTTCCTCTGCAATTTTCTGGAAGAGTTTGAGCAGGATAGGTGTTAGCTCTTCTCTAAATTTTTGGTAGAATTCAGCTGTGAAGCCGTCTGGACCGGGGCTTTTGTTTGCTGGAAGATTTTTGATTACAGTTTCAATTTCCATGCTTGTGATGGGTCTGTTAAGATTTTCTATTTCTTCTTGGTCGAGTTTTGGAAAGTTGTACTTTTCTAAGAATTTGTCCATTTCTTCCACGTTGTCCATTTTATTGGCATATAATTGTTGATAGTAGTCTCTTATGATCCTTTGTATTTCTGTGTTGTCTGTTGTGATCTCTCCATTTTCGTTTCTAATTTTGTTGATTTGATTTTTCTCCCTTTGTTTCTTGATGAGTCTGGCTAATGGTTTGTCAATTTTATTTATCCGTTCAAAGAACCAGCTTTTGGTTTTGTTGATTTTTGCTATGGTCTCTTTTGTTTCTTTTGCATTTATTTCTGCTCTAATTTTTAAGATTTCTTTCCTTCTACTAACCCTGGGGTTCTTCATTTCTTCCTTTTCTAGTTGCTTTAGGTGTAGAGTTAGGTTATTTATTTGACTTTTTTCTTGTTTCTTGAGGTGTGCCTGTATTGCTATGAACTTTCCCCTTAGGACTGCTTTTACCGTGTCCCACAGGTTTTGGGTTGTTGTGTTTTCATTTTCATTCGTTTCTATGCAAATTTTGATTTCTTTTTTGATTTCTTCTGTGATTTGTTGGTTATTCAGCAGCGTGTTGTTCAGCCTCCATATGTTGGAATTTTTAATAGTTTTTCTCCTGTAATTGAGATCTAATCTTACTGCATTGTGGTCAGAAAAAATGCTTGGAATGATTTCTATTTTTTTGAATTTACCAAGGCTAGCTTTATGGCCCAGGATGTGATCTATCCTGGAGAAGGTTCCATGTGCACTTGAGAAAAAGGTGAAATTCATTGTTTTGGGATGAAATGACCTATAGATATCAATTAGGTCTAACTGGTCTATTGTATCGTTTAAAGTTTGTGTTTCCTTGTTAATTTTCTGTTTAGTTGATCTATCCATAGGTGTAAGTGGGGTATTAAAGTCTCCCACTATTATTGTGTTATTGTTAATTTCTCCTTTCATACTTGTTAGCATTTGTCTTACGTACTGTGGTGCTCCCATGTTGGGTGCATATATGTTTATAATTGTTATATCTTCTTCTTGGATTGATCCTTTGATCATTATGTAGTGACCTTCTTTGTCTCTTTTCACCGCCTTTGTTTTAAAGTCTATTTTATCTGATATGAGTATTGCTACTCCTGCTTTCTTTTGGTCCCTATTTGCATGGAAAATCTTTTTCCAGCCCTTCACTTTCAGTCTGTATGTGTCCCCTGTTTTGAGGTGGGTCTCTTGTAGACAACATATGTAGGGGTCTTGTTTTTGTATCCATTCAGCCAGTCTTTGTCTTTTGGTTGGGGCATTCAACCCATTTACATTTAAGGTAATTACTGATAAGTATGTTCCCGTTGCCATTTACTTGATTGTTTGGGGTTCGAGTTTATACACCGAAATAGTCACACAAGTCCAAGAAACCCAGAGAGTCCCAAACATGATAAACCCAAGGTGAAACACCCCAAGACACATATTAATCAAGTTAACAAAGATCAAACACAAAGAACAAATATTAAAACAGCAAGGGAAAAACAACAATTAACACATAAGGGGATTCTCATAAGGATAACAGCTGATCTTTCAGTAGAAACTCTTCAGGCCAGAAGGGAATGGCAGGACATACTTAAAGTGATGAGACAGAAAAACCTACAACCCAGGTTACTGTACCCAGCAAGGATCTCATTCAGATATGAAGGAGAAATCAAAAACTTTACAGACAAGCAAAGGCTGAGAGAATTCAGCACCACCAAACCAGCTCTTCAACAAATGCCAAAGGATCTTCTCTAGACAGGAAAAACAGGAAGCATGTATAAACTCAAACCCAAAACACCAAAGTAAATGGCAACAGGACCATACTTATCAATAATTACCTTAAAAGTAAATGAGTTGAATGCCCCAACCAACAAAGACTGGCTGAATGGATATAAAAACAAGACCCCTATATATGCTGTCTACAAAACACCTACCTCAAAACAAGGGACACATACAGACTGAAAGTGAAGGGCTGGAAAAATACATTTCATGCAAATGGAGATCAAAAAAAAAAAAAAAAGGAGGAGTAGCAATACTCATATCAGATAAAATAAACTTTAAATAAAGGCTGTGAAAAAAGACAAAGAAGGACACTATATAATGATTAAAGGATCAATCCAAAAAGAAGATATAACAATTATAAATATATATGCACCCAACATAGGAGCACCACAATATGTAAGGCAAATGCAAACAAGTATGAAAGGGGAAATTAACAATAACACAATAATAGTGGGGGACTTTAATACCCCACTCACACCTATGGATAGATCAACTAAACAGAAAATTAACAAGGAAACACAAACTTTAAATGACACAATGGACCAGCTAGACCTAATTGATATCTATAGGACATTTCACCCCAAAACAATGAATTTCACCTTTTTCTCAAGTGCACACGGAACCTTCCTCAGGATAGGTCACATCCTGGGCCGTAAATCTAGCCTTGGTAAATTCAAAAATATTGAAATTATTCCAAGCATCTTTTCTGACCACAATGCAGTAAGGTTAGATATCAATTACAGTATAAAAAAACTATTAAAAATTCCAACATATGGAGGCTAAACAACACGCTTCTGAATAACCAACAAATCACAGAAGAAATCAAAAAAGAAATAAAAATATGTATAGAAATGAATGAAAATGAAAACACAACAACCCAAAACCTATGGGACACTGTAAAAGCAGTGCTAAGGGAAAGGTTCATAGCAATAACGGCTTACCTCAGGAAACAAGAAAAAAGTCAAATAAATAATCTAACTCTACAGTTAAAGCAACTAGAAAAGGAAGAAATGAAGAACCTCAGGGTTAGTAGAAGGAAAGAAATCTTAAAAATTAGGGCAGACATGCAAAAGAAACAATAGAGACCGTAGCAAAAATCAACAAAGCTAAAAGTTAGTTCTTTGAGATGATAAATAAAATTGACAAACAATTAGCCAGACTCATCAAGACACAAAGGGAGAAGAATCAAATCAACAAAATTAGAGACGAAAATGGAGAAATCAAAAAAGATAGCACAGAAATACAAAGGATCATAAGAGACTACTATCAACAACTATACGCCAATAAAATGGAAAATTTAGAAGAAATGGAAAAATTCTTAGAAAAGCACAACTTTCCAAAACTGAACCAGAAAGAAATAGAAAATCTTAATAGACCCATCACAAGCATGGAAATTGAAACTGTAATAAGAAGTCTTCCAGCAAACAAAAGCCCAGGACCAGATGGCTTCACAGCTGAATTCTACCAAAAATTTAGAGAAGAGCTAACACCTATCCTACTCAAACTCTTCCAGAAAATTGAAGAGGAAGGGTCAGCTTCCAAACACTTTCTATGAGGCCACCATCACCATAATACCAAAACCAGGCAAAGATGCCATAAAAAAAGAAAACTATAGGCCAATATCACTGAGGAACATAGATGCAAAAATCCTTAACAAAATTCTAGTAAACAGAATACAACAACATATTAAAAAGATCGTACATCATGACGAAGTGGGCTTTTTCCCAGGGATGCGAGGATTCTTCAATATCCTCAAATCAATCAATGTAATACATCACATTAACAAACTGAAAGATATAAACCATATGATTTTCTCAATAGATGTAGAGAAAGCCTTTGACACAATTCAACATCCATTTATGATTAAAAAAAAAAAAAACCTCCAGAAAGCAAGAATAGAAGGAACATACCTCAACATAATAAAAGCTATATATGACAAACCCACAGGAAAGATTATCCTCAATGGTGAAAAATTGAAGCATTTCCCCTAAAGTCAGGAACAAGACAAGGGTGCCCACTTTCACCATTACTATTCAACATAGTTTTGGAAGTTTTGGCCACAGCAATCAGAGAGAAAAAGAAATAAAAGGAATCCAGATTGGAAAAGAAGTAAAACTCTCACTGTTTGCAGATGACTTGATCCTCTACATAGAAAACCCTAAAGACCCCACCAGAAAATTACTAGAGCTTATCAATGAATATAGTAAAGTTGCAGGATATAAAATCAACACACAGGAATCCCTTGCATTCCTTTACACTAGCAATGAGAAAATAGAAAGAAAAATTAAGGAAACAATTCCATTTACCATTGTAATGAAAAGAATAAAATACTTAGGAATATATCTACCTAAAGAAACAAAAGACCTATATATAGAAAACTATAAAACACTGATGAAAGAAATCAAAGAGGACACTAACAGATGGAGAAATATACCATGTTCATGGATCAGAAGAATTAATATAGTGAAAATGAGTGTACTACCCAAAGCAATCTATAGATTCAGTGCAATCCCTATCAAGCTACCAAAGGTATTTTTCACAGAACTAGAACAAATAATTTCACAATTTGTATGGAAATACAAAAAACCTCGAATAGCCAAAGCTATCTTGAGAAAGAAGAATGGAACTGGAGGAATCAACCTGCCTGACTTCAGGCTCTACTACAAAGCCACAGTCATCAACACAGTATGGTACTGGCACAAAGACAGAAATATAGATCAATGGAACTAAGTAGAAAGCCCAGAGATAAATCCACATACCTATGGACACCTTATCTTTCACAAAGGAGGCAAGAATATACGATGGAGAAAAGACAATCTATTTAACAAGTGGTGCTGGGAAAACTGGTCAACTACTTGTAAAAGAATGAAACTAGACACTTTCTAACACCATACACAAAAATAAACTCAAAATGGATTAAAGATCTAAATGTAAGGCCAGAAACTATAAAACTCCTAGAGGAGAACATAGGCAAAACACTCTCTGACATAAATCACAGCAGGATCCTCTATGACCCACCTCCCAGAAAATTGGAAATAAGAGCAAAAATAAACAAATGGGATCTAATTAAAATTAAAAGCTTCTGCACAACAAAAGAAACTATAAGCAAGGTGAAAAGACAGCCTTCAGAATGGGAGAAAATAATAGCAAATGAAGCAACTGACAAACAACTAATCTCAAAAATATATAAGCAACTCCTGCAGCTCAATTCCAGAAAAATAAACGACCCAATCAAAACATGGGCCAAAGAACTAAATAGACATTTCTCCAAAGAAGACATACAGATGGCTAACAAACACATGAAAAGATGCTCAACATCACTCATTATCAGAGAAATGCAAATCAAACCACAATGAGGTACCATTTCACACCAGTCAAAATGGCTGTGATCCAAAAGTCTACAAGCAATAAATGCTGGAGAGGATGTGGAAAAAAGGGAACCCTCTTATATTGTTGGTGGGAATGCAAACTAGTACAGCCACTATGGACAACAGTGTGGAGATTCCTTAAAAAACTGGAAATAGAATTGCCATATGACCCAGCAATCCCACTACTGGGCATACACACTGAGGAAACCAGAATTGAAAGAGACATGTGTACTCCAATGTTCATTACAGCACTGTTTATAATAGCCAGGACATGGAAGCAACCTAGATGTCCATCAGTAGATGAATGGACAAGAAAGCTGTGGTACATATACACAATGGAATATTACTCAGCCATTAAAAAGAATACATTTGAATCAGTTTTAATGAGGTGGATGAAATTGGAGCCGATAATACAGAGTGAAGTAAGCCAGAAATAAAAACACCAATACAGTATACTAACACATATATATGGAATTTAGAAAGATGGTAACGACAATCCTGTATGGGAGACAGCAAAAGAGACACAGATGTATAGAACAGTCTTTTGGACTCTGTAGGAGAGGGAGGGGGGGGAATGATTTGGGAGAATGGCATCGAAACATGTGTAATATCATGTAAGAAGTGAATTGCCAGTCCAGGTTCGATGCAGGATAAAGGAAGCTTGGTGCTGGTGCACTGGGATGACCCAGAGGGATGGTATGGGGAAGGAGGTGGGAGGGGGGTTCAGGATTGGGAACACGTGTACACCCGTGGCAGATTCATGTTAATGTATGGCAAAATCAATACAATATTGTAAAGTAATTAGCCTCTAATAAAATAAATAAATTTAAATTAAAAAAAAAAAAAACACCAATGGAAATAGAACTGCCATATGACCCAGCAATCCCACTGCTGGGCATACACACCAAGAAAACCAGAGTTGAAAGAGACACATATATCCCAATGTTCACCGCAGCACTGTTTATAATAGCCAGGACATGGAAGCAACCTGGACGTCCATGAGCAGATGAATGGATAAGAAAGCTGTGGTACATATACACAATGGAGTATTACTCAGGCATTAAAAAGAATACATTTTAATCAGTTCTAATGAGGTGGATGAAACTGGAGCCTATTATACAGAGTGAAGTAAGCCAGAGAGTAAAACATCAATACAGTATACTAACACATATATATGGAATTTAGAAAGATGGTAACAATGACCCTGTATGGGAGACAGCAAAAGAGACACAGATGTATAGAACTGTCTTCTGGACTCTATGGGAGAATGCAAGGGTGGGATGATCTGGGAGAATAGCCTTGAAACATATATATTATCATATATGAAACAGATTGCCAGTCCAGGCTTGATGCATGAGACAGGGTGCTCAGGGCTGGTGCACTGGGGTGATCCAGAGGGATGGGATGGGGGCTCAGGAGGGGGAACACATGTAAACCCATGGATGATTCATATCAGTGTATGGCAAAACCCCCTACAATATTATAAAGTAATTAGTCTCCAACTAAAATAAATAAATTTAAAAAAAAGGAGATGCATCAACTTGCATGGATGGTTGAATTAAGGTTTTTCTTAGTAGATTGAAGGGATGATTACACTAGAGTAGAATCCCCCACATAATCATTTGTGGTCATCTATTTACCGAGTTTCTTTGAATCTGTTACATGCATCCCAGACAAAGGAGTTAATAATCTAGAGTCTCTGCCTGAAAATCTTGAGGAAGTAGAAATAGGTGGGTTCTGCACACAGTCCTGGTTATGACTTCTAAGTGTCTGGGGATTTCATGAACCAAGAGTTTGGTGAAGCCGTGGTGAGCATGACACTGCCCTACATTGAACATGATGACTTCATCTTGTCTTTCATCCTTTTAACTTGAGCAGATTCGGTTGTGCTCCCTCTTGGGTGAGTCTAAACCTTGTACCTTTATAGGGAATTGGGAGACATTGTCTACAGTCCTGCCCTACTTTACGATGAGATGTTTAGACTGCACTTAGTCATTAAGAATGTTTTGCTTAAAACTCAAATGGGGCACTGTATCAACATAGAGGGGTAGGATTTGGAGGGAGATGGGAAGAAGCTTGAAAAGGGAGGAGATATATGTTTACCTATGGCTGATTCATGTTGAGGTTTGACAGAAAACAACAAAATTCTGTAAAACACTGATCCTTCAATTAAAAAAAAAGAATTTAAAAAAAGGAAAGGTTTACTTTGCACTCTTGATTTCAAGTTACAGAAATCAACTCAAGCCATCTGATGCAAAATAGCTTAGTGGACTATGTAGTTGCAAATCTCAGACACAGAGAGATTTGAGGATTTGCAGGACTCTTCATAAATGTCTCCTTTTTCTATCCCTTATCATTACATTACTATATTTTCACTGAACATTTCCATTGGTGGCAAATGTGATTTTGGAGGCATTCCAAGGCTCATGGTCATGAATATTTGAGAGCATGTCTGGATCTTCCACATTCCATATCAGCCTAACAAGAGCCTTGTTGGTTCACATGCCTGCTGTAGGGCATCTGATGCTTGAAGAGAAAAGGAAACCTGATTATCTAGCCCAGGTGTCATTTGCAATTTTTATTCTGGAAATTATGGCATGGAACTTACTGCCATTCTCAGACCAGAGACATTTCAAGAGAGGCAAGTACAGGAAACAGACAAAATTCACAGAAGTCACTGGAAGTCCCTTTAAGAACATAGAAAAATTGTATTTTTTGTAACATATAATAAGTATAAGAGAATAGAATAAGCCTCCTTCCTGTAGACATTGCTTACAACTCCATACACAAATCACATTGCAAATATTAGTATGTAGAAATTTGTAAACCTACCTCATGGAGATTTAATTCCTGGTGCCTCGCAGCCTGGCTAAAGAGAAATTATTTTGTCACATCTCTAATATGCCTGCTTCTGTTCCATCCAGGGGAGGAATTATTTCCAAAAGATGGAGAGTGAAAATTGATATTTGATTCGTTGGATCTCTGTCACACGTGGGAGGTGAGTCCAGGGAGGAGAGAACCAGTGGAGGAGCCAGGAGAGGGAAAACCTCCTTCATTTCTTCCACCTGTGAGAATGGGCTGTGGCCCATCAGACTCAGCAGTTCATGAACCTAAGGGCTGGGATGCTCGGGTTGAGGGGAGGAAACCATTGCTGAAATGTTCACATAGAGGAATGAAATGGAGAATTTTGGACAATGAAGACAAGGCATTTCTTTCCTTCCATGTGATATGTCTTCTTTGGTTTTTTTTTTTTTTTTTTTTTTAAGGCAGAAATAGTAATTGTTCAACTGATGTGATGACTTTCTTCCCTTTTTCCTCTTGATACTCAATGCTAATTCTTGATGGTGACCATGTTTGTTGATTTTTTCAACATTTATTCTTGTTCTTGCCCATTCCAAGTGACCGCTCACCACCCCTCCCTCCCAGGCCCTGGAGAAATGTAAGGACACAGGGCTGACCAAGTCCATTAGGGTGTCCAACTTCAACCACAAGCAGCTGGAGAAGATTATGAACAAGCTGGGGCTCAAGTACAAGCCCGTCTGCAACCAGGTGAGCAGCTTGACTCCTCTCCCTCCTGCTCTTCAGAACCTCCTTCTTACACTGGAGCCAGATGTCTGTCTGTCCTTCTCTCCTGTTCATCTGACCTTTGTGGGACAGAGGACTCTAGAGAGCAGAGTCTCTGTCTGGGTGGTGTGAATAGAATCCAAAGTAGTATCTCTATGTAATCTGGATGGAAAAGGTGGGGAGGGCATCCTTCTGAATTTTGGATAGAATCTAGAGCTAGAGGTAGGAGGTGTTTCCCTGGGATTAAAGGATGACAAGAATGGATGGGAGAGTGCCCTGGAACGAACTGTGTATAGGAAGGAAGCCTTGAAAACATTGAATGGGAAGTAAATTAATAAAGTAACCAATCAGCTGAGATGAGTGTTAAGTGTTTTTGTGGGGTTCTGATGACTGAATCCTTAGTCTTGGTGTCTTAGCCTTTATGAGTCTCAACAGAGAGCACAGAACAGAAAATGTGCTGGAGATGATTAAAGTCATCCAGGTTAGAGGGTGAAGTTAAAGGCTAGAGGTGATGTTAACAGAAGATAAAACATTTACCCAAGAATATCTACTCAAATATAGAGTACACCTTTTTATTACTCAACCTGGACTGGTTCTCCCATCCATGGTCTGTCATAAAATTAACTGTATAAACACACTTTTCTCTACTTCTCTCTAGATGTTTATATTTCCATTTTACATTTAAAGTAGCAATCTTTCCTTTAGGCACTTAAAACTTTTAATCTGCCTCTGTCATGTTAATACTACCTTTTCAAATAATCTGACACTCTTCTCTGTTGACATTTTACAGGTGGAATGTCATCCTTATCTCAATCATAGCAAATTGTTGGATTTCTGCAAGTCACATGATATTGTTCTTTTAGCCCATGGTGTGCTGGGATCACAAGGAGTAAAAGAATGATATTGAATCCTATTGAAGACAAGTGGGAATTTCCCTAAAATTCAATTTTTGATGAGATATTTTAAAATACAGTACTCAGATAGCTCTTATAAGCAAAGGGGAGATAGGGGATGGATGGAATATTTTCTTTTCTTTTAATTTCCCATCGCCCAGCCATTTTTTTGTACATTGTAGTAGCTGTGATTCATGGGGTCACAAAGAGTTGGACGTGATTGAGCAACTGAACTGAACTGAACAGCTTGTAAACTCATCATTAAATGTCTGCAATAAAATCTATATATAATCCCCTAGTTGGAACCAGAGACAGAAGCTTATGTCATGATTTATGTAGTTATTAACTAATAAAACATTTCTAAAGATAGAAATTCCAAGCCTCAGTTACCTTATGTGTAAAATTGGGATAATAATATTATGATAGAAAAAAACAAACTTGAACCACTTCTATAAATATCTAAAGAAAAATAATGAAGAAATAAATGTCTCTGATTTTGAAACTACTTACTTTTTATTAATGCCTTAGGAAAGTGAACAGAGAAGGCAATGGCACCCCACTCCAGTACTCTTGCCTGGAAAATCCCATGGACAGAGGAGCCTGGTAGGCTGCAGTCCATGGGGTCACTAAGAGTCGGACACAACTGAACGACTTCACTTTCATTTTTCACTTTCATGCATTGGAGAAGGAAATGACAACCCACTCCAGTGTTCTTGCCTAAAGAATCCCAGGGATGGGGGAGTTTGGTGGGCTGCCATCTATGGAGTCGCACAGAGTCAGACACGACTGAAGCAACTTACCAGCAGCAGCAGCAGCAGCAGCAGGAAAGTGAAATTTAAAAAATTCCTGGTCTTTCCCTTCTGTTTCTCTGTTCATGCCCTTGATTATAGAAGAAAAACAACCTCTGAGAATTAAAGAAAAAACCCACAACTTTAGCAATCCTGGTCTCAGATCAATAATGCATCCAAATACCTGCAGAGTTTTGTAAACACAGAATGGGAGGTGACAGTTGAGATGCTGATTCAGTTTGTCTTCAGCTAAGCCATGAAATTTGTATTTCTAACAAAATCCCAGGTGATACTGATGATGCTGGTCCATGGACCACACTTTGTGAAGCACTGGTGTAGAGGACACCTACTTAATCTGTCTGGGAAAACTACTCACAGACTGAATACTTAGTCTCAGCTCCTCTGGATTTCTGAATTTCTTTCCAGGGTGAATGTGAACCACCCCATTCTCTTGGAGGACCCGGTTCTTTGTGCCATTGCCAAAAAGCACAAGTGAACTCCAGCTTTGGTTGTCCTTCACTATCAGATACAATGTGGGGTTGTGGTTCTGGCCAAGAGTTACAACAAAAAACGATTCAAAGAGAACATACATGTGATGAGTCGGGCTATGGGTAGAGGGCTCCTAAGGAATATCCTTCATTCCAAAGGGTCATTCTTTGTCTCTCAAGACTTTCCTTGAGTCAAGATGATTTACTGGTTCTTCCCTGTGCATTAATGCCTTGTGTGTATTCCTGATGATTTTCTCCTCTTGCTGTGGCAACAGGAGAGGTGGCCTGGTTGTAGAGGGTTCAGTTCTGTTCAGTTCAGTCACTCAGTCATGTATGACTCTTTGCGACTTCATGGACTGAAGCACGCCAGGCTTCCCTGTCCATCACCAACTCCCGGAGCTCGCTTAAACTCATGTCCACTGAGTCGGTGATGCCATCCAACCATTTCATCCTCTGTCTTCCCCTTTTCCTCCTGCCTTCAATCTTTCCCAGCATCAGGGTCTTTTCCAATGAGTCAGTTCTTTGCATCAGGTGGCCAAAGTATTGGAACTTCACCTTCAGCATCTGTCCTTCCAATGAATATTCAGGACTGATTTCCTTTACAATTGACTGGTTTAATTTCCTTACAGTCCAAGGAACTTTCAAGAGTTTTCTCCAACACCACAGTTCAAAAGCATCAGTTCTTAGGCACTCAGCTTTCTTTATGGTCCACCTCTCACATCCGTACATGGCTGCTGGAAAAACCACAGCTTTGACTATATGGACCTTTGTCAGTAAAGTAATGCCTCTGTTTTTTAATATACTGCCTAGGTTTGTCATAGCTTTTCTTAGAAGGAGCAAGGGTCTTTTAATTTCATGGCTGCAGTCACGATCTTCAGTGATTTTGCAGTCCAAGAAAATGAATTTGGACAGAAAATGGAGATTTTAGTTTCAGTGCTAGGTCTGCAATTTATCCTATCACCTTGTACAAATGATGTCTTCTTATCTTCATTCTCAATGGATGAAATTGCATTATGTGATTATTTTATGCCATTTGGACTGTTTTAACAAAATGCCACAAATTTGGTGTTTTAGAAACAATGAAAATTTGCTTCTCACATTTCTGAAGCTGGAGGTCTGAGGTCAGGGTGCATTCTTGGTCAGGTGAGGGCCCTCCTCCAGGCTTCTTCTTGTATTTTAATGTAGTTAAGGTGGGAAGGAGAGTTCTCCCAAGTTTCTTATATGACTATGATGTTGTTGAAATCTCATCACAAAGGCTCCACCATCATGACCTAATCACCTCTCAAAGGCTCCATTTCTAACACCATCCACATGTGAATTTTGGGGCACAAAAATTAGGGCAGCAATCTTTCATCTCCAAACCATAGTGGTTTTATTTTGCATTTTCCTGAATACTAATAAGGTTTCATCTTCATATGTTTAAACTTCTTGAGTTTCTGTCTTTGTGAAGTTCCTCTCAAGACTTTGTCCACTTTTGCATGGTGTCTCTCATTTGTTTTCTGTGAAACAGAGCATTACTGTACCCTTAAGCATAGGTGTACAGAAAACTCTCTCCAGTTTTCAGATTTAATACAGAGATCAGTTATGTGTCTCTTGATTCTATGGTTTGAGATTCCACCTGCACTCAGCTCAACTGTTGTCTTCTTGGCTGGGCTCTCATGCATTTGCTGTTCAGTTCAGTACAGCTAGGCAGTTCTGCTTTAGCACTTGTCAGAGGAGCCTGCATGCTTCTCCATGTAGTTTTTCATATATATTTGGCTAGAATCTGGTCAACTAACTTGGTTTTCATTTCAGGACAGCGCTGTAATTTCAAGCCAGGGAGAGGAAAAAAATCCATGTCATTATCTCAGCTCAGAAATAAGTCACCACTTCTTTTGGCAAACTTCAGTCTCCATTGGAAATTACAGGTCAGGCCATGTCAAGGGTCAGGTGCATGGTCCCCTGAAAAATTGTTTTTCTGTTTCCATTGAAATTTCATTCGAAAATATATCTGAAACTGATTTTTTTAATGCGGTATAAAAATGATTGCCTATATGTTTCTTTATTTAAATAGAAATCTAAGTGTCTGTGTATTTCATTGATTTTTATTATCAACTCTGTCATATAATAAGTGTCCATAAGTACATTTGTGGCCCTTCTCTTCTATTTAAGTATTCAGTTTTCTGTTCTGTGTTTTTAAAATGGAAAGTAAGTGTTCTTCCTTAGAATGGTACATTTGTCTTTAAGGATATCTTGACTGCTCTTGACTAGCTGTTCTTTTATTTAAAATTTAGTATTACTTTACTGACTTCCACAAAAGATTGTGTTTTAGACTTTGGTTCATGTTGCACTGAATCACTAGATCACTCTGGAAAATGTATTTCTTTAGAAAATTAAGCTTTTCTTTTCATGACTGTGATGTGAATTTTTAATAATTTGTGTTCTTTAATATTTTAAAGACTTTTCATTCATAACTGTTTACACTAAAGTGTTAGTTGCTTTAGTTGTGTCCAACTCTTTGTAACCCCATGGACTGTAGCCCACCCGGCTCCTCTGTCCATGTGATTCTCCAAGCAAGAATGCTGGAGTGGGTTGCCATTTTCTTCTCCAGGACATTTTCCCAACACAGGGGTCTTCTCCACTAAGGCACTGACATATAGGTTTTGTTAGATTTATTATATTAGATAATGAGCAAGTTTCATATCAGATTCCTGAACAGGCTTTCATGGGGAGCCTCCTTCCCACACTGCTTCAGCTGAATGCTGTCACCCTTAGGGCATGTTGGGGAGAGGCAATCAGTCTAGTGTCAGCTCAGGTTCAGTATCGAGTCAGGAGTGTCTAAAGCAGTGTGTTTGGAAAAAGCAAATTTTAGTTTGTTTTCTGTCACAAGTGATTCACTCAGAAAGATAAGGGACTGATGCACTGTAATGTTTGTGAGGTGGACAGAGTAGGAGAAGGTGTGGAAAGAAGAGGTGAGAATTCGTCAGAGGGGCCCAGATTGTTCTCCTGGAAGCTGAGGACAGACACGTCTTCCTGACTCTTCTTGTCTCCATCCAGCTGAAAAGTCTTCCAGTGCCCTGGAGGACGCCGGCTCCTTCCAGGAGAGGTTAATGTGATTGTTCCTTCCTTCCAGGTGTTTGGGTTTGAACTGAGTCCAGATGACATGAAAGCAATCGATGGCCTCAACAGAAATATAAGATATTATGAATTTCTAATGTAAGTGACTGTTTCACACACACAGTTTTGTTTTGTTTTGTTTTGTTTTGGTAGTAGACAGGTGAGCAGGGGAACTAAGCTTCTTAAAAGCTTCAGTCAGTCCTCTTTTCAGGACTGAAAAGAAAGACAGTCCAGCATAGGAGTCTTCCAGCATAGGAGTCAGCCAGGTACTTCCCGCAGACCTCAAACCAGAAGTTTCCTCCAGGGCTCCATCCTTGATCAACAGAAATGAGACTGGGGCCCAGGAGAGCCCATCAGTAAAATTCCCACAGTTAACATTGTGGTGAATGAATTCACTACTTTGTGCCCCTAATCCCTGTGCCTGGTGTACCTCCTCTCAGAGCCCAGGGAGCCAGGAAACACAAAGGGCACAGTGCCTGCAGCCCACTATTCTTTCAGGGACTAATGAACATGTTTAATGTTTAATTCTTTTCACATCAGGGGAAAATGATTATATTAATTATAAAACTATGTTATAATGAGGCCAGAGTTCATAAATGAATATATCTCTTTCTCTTCCAGTGGTGTCAGTCACCCTGAGCATCCATTCTCTGAATAATATTGACTCTCAGCTCTCCCTGTGGTTCTTCGATAACTTCATACTTCTAGGGTGGTTAAGAAAATTTTTGTGCCTGAAAGAGAAGTTTAAATAAAGTGTCTGAACTTTCTGAAACCTTGCCTTTCCTTTTAAAAATAAACTGTTTATGAAACAGCATAGACTTCAAAGTAAGAATACTCTTTTTCCTGATGATTGAAATAATACAGATATATGACAGAATATTTAGATAGAAAAGGGACAGGATAGGGAATGATGATAAGCTGTGTCCACTCAAAAACACTTCCTTTGGTGCATTTACATTGTGATTTTACTTGACAAATATGTGTGTTTGTTCATTTACAAAGACATATAAACTTCAATCTATAGGTTGTATACTTCTTTTGAAACATAGCCTAAGTATCTTGGTAAGCTAAAAATATGATTTTAAAAATCCAGTATTATATTTTGCTTCCTGTATAGCAAGCAGCACATCTTAGTTATTTTTGTAATTTCTTATTTGTCTGCTCATGCTCAGCATTTTGATGAATCCTTACATATTTTGAGTTTATTCAGTGGTCATTCCACAAAACTTTACTGAACATTCTTTAGAAAGACATTGTTATATCAACAAATGTCAATAATTGAAATGAGAAATGTCTTGAGTCATTAGTCTCATGTAGAATGAGACTGTGAATGAAATCATGAGAATTTAACTGTTAGAAATGGGTAAATGTCTGTTGAGATAATTCTGCACAATCTTTTTTTTAATTTTATTTTATTTTTAAACTTTACAATATTGTATTGGTTTGGCCAAATATTGAAATGAATCCGCCACAGGTATACATGTGTTCCCCATCCTGAACCCTCCTCCCTCCTCCCTCCCCATACCATCCCTCTGGGTCATCCCAGTGCACCAGCCCCAAGCATCCAGTATCGTGCATCAAACCTGGACTGGCGTTTCATATATGATATTATACATATTTCAATGCCATTCTCCCAAATTCTGCACAATCTTTCCCATTTCTGTACTTCTGTTAGGCAGAGACACAAGCTACCGTTCACCCCACACAACTTTTCATTTGTACCAAACAGCCTTGAAAATAGAGACAGTGGCTCCCTGTATTTCTCTGGAACAGAAAACACTCATTCCAGGAAGGAAGGGTATTCATGGAACATTTAAGGGCCAGCAAGTCTGCTGATGTGGGTGGAGTTTAGTGAGGTGGGGAGACAGGAGCTGAAGACAAGTCAGAGAGCCAGTGGGGCAGAGGGTCCTTGTCACATAGGCTTTTAAAGGACTTTACTCAGAGGGAAATGGAGAAAGATATTTCCAGAACACTGCTCCTCAGGCCCCTCTCTGATAGCCGATGGCCACCCTGGCCCATCCAGACATCCTGCTGGTCTGAGCCAGATCTGTACCCCTCACTGCCCACTCTGCCCAGCATAGGCGGCCCTTGTCCCAGGGAGAGTGAACTGGATCCAGAGGTGCTGAGGGGGCATTTGTGGGCTGGGGGGCACATGGGCTGCCCAGTAAACTGGCTGAGTCCTGGGCAGCATCTGGCCACCCTCTCAGCCTGTTCCAGGACCAGGAGCGGGTGCGTGTCTCAGGAGAGGAGTCAGGTTCCCAGGCCTCCTGCGGGTCCTCCTGGGTTCACAGCAGCTGCGGGGTCATGACCTCCCAGGGTCGTACCAGGGCTGCAGTGCCCAGTGTGTGGTGTACACGGGTCTCTGCAGGGAGGATCTCTGAGCCCCTGTCACCCCTCTTGTCTGGGGCCCTCCCGGGGTTCAGTCCTCATCTGCCGGCTTCTCTTCCCTTCCCACCCAGCTCTGTGGGGACAAGAGGATTTTACAACCCTGGTGTGGACAAGTCTTCCTGCTGTTGTCATGTGTTATTAGGAGATGTGACCCTGATGTGCTCCTGGGGTAGCTGAGCTCAGCGTCCTCTTGCCCACCTGGAGCTCCTCCCAGCACAGTTGTGACACTCACTGTGAGCTAAGTGTGGCTCCTGTGATTGTTCAGGAAGAGTTGGTGCCGATTTCTTTTCTTCGTCTCATGGATCAGGCTTCCCAGGTATGGCAGTGGTAAAAAATCTGCCTGACAGTGCAGGAGATACAGGTTGGATCTCAGATCCAGGAAGATTCACTGGAAAAGGAAATGGCAGCCCACTCCAGTATTCTTGCCTGGAGAATCCCATGGCCAGAGAAACCTGTCAGGCTACCATCCATGCTGTCACAAAGAGGGGCTTTGACTTAGCCAACTAAACAGTAACAACAACAGTTCCATGGCTCATGTCATTCTCTTTTTCTTTTTCCACTCTGTCTCTCTTTTTTAGCTTTCTTGTTTCACCTTTCTTTATTGTACGCCTTTTCTCTCTCTTCCTCTGTATGTTCATGACTGGGTACTTGGACAACATACCCACTGTTTTCAGATTTTTACCACATCCTGATTGTCCTTTACTAGGTGGCATGGCATGTGCCTGGTCCGGGATCAGCCCAACAGGAAACTAATGGCAGTTCAGTTCAGTTCAGTTGCTCAGTTGTGTCCAACTCTTTGTGAGCCCATGGACTGCAGCATGCCAGGCCTGCCTGTTCATCACCAACTCCTGGAGCTTGCTCAAACTCATGTCCATTGAGTCAGTGATGCCATCCAACCATCTCATCTTCTGTTGTCACCTCCTCCCACCTTCAATCTTTCCCAGCATCAGGGTCTTTTCCAATGAGTCAGTTCTTTGCATCAGGTGGCCAAAGGATTGGAGTTTCCGCTTCAACATCAGTCCTTCCAATGAATATTCAGGACTGATTTCCTTTAGGATGGACTGGTTTGATCTCTTTGCAGTTCAAGAAACTCTCAAGAGTCTTCTCCAATACCACAGTTCAAAAGCATCAATTCTTCTGTGCTCAGTTTTCTTTACAGTCCAACTCTCACATCCATACATGACTACTGGAAAAACCATAGCCTTGACTAGCAATGTCTCTGCTTTTTAATATGCTGTCTAGGTTGGTCATAACTTTCCTTCCAAGGAATAAGTGTTTTTTAATTTCATGGCTGCAGTCACTATCTGCAGTAATTTTGGATCTCCAAAAAATAAAGCCTGCCACTGTTTTCACTGTTTCCCCATCTATTAGCCATGAAATGATGGGACTGGATGCCAAGATCTTAGTTTTCTGAATGTTGAGCTTTAAGTCAACTTTTTCACTCTCCTCTTTCACTTTCATCAGGAGGATCTTTAGTTCTTCTTTGCTTTCTGCCATAAGGGTGGTGTCATCTGCAACTGAGTTCATTTCTGAATCAACAACATAGCTGACCCATGGATGACTCTGGTTATGGGGAATTTATGACTGTTTTTGAATGCTTTACTATCCCCCAAATCCACACCTGTTATACTCAGTGTTTAACATGGTCTAGTCTTGTTTCTCCACCGTACTCCTTGTCCCTGTCCCCACATATAGAAATCCCTCTGTAGCTGTAAGGAAATACCCCTGCTGCTCTTCAGTTTAAGTTCAGAGTTAAGTGAAAGGGACACCAGTCTTCAGTCAGCCCCCAAGTAGGTGGGAACTTTGCACATAAGGATTTCTGTCATCAGTTTGTTTTGAGGGAGACAACTGGGTGCTGAGCTGCTGCCGTTTACAGATCAAGACACCACCGTACAAGTCAGAGAAGAGGTGAATGTGAATAAAAACACACGTAAATGTCCTTCTGCAGTTCTGGATCTTTCCTAGTTGCATGTTCACTTTGTAGCTGTAGATCTTTGACTGTTCCCCAGAATGCCTATGACATTTTCAGCTGCTTTCTGTTTCCATACTTCCTTCTCCAAGGGAGACTTCACTTCTCCTACCTCACTATTTTGCTGACATCACTCTGTGTGTTAAACTATATTTTCCTTCACAACATCCCCTTGTACTAGTGCATCATGATTTCCCTTACTCTTCTCAATTTTGTTGCAGTTTCAGTTGTTTATAGATTTTCCTTTTATGAATAATGTTGAGCAGGATAGTAAATTATCTAAGTATTTGTCAGCTACATTATGAGTGTTTTTTAAAAAATTATGTAACAAAGTCCATGGTATAAACACTCAGAGACTGTTTGCACACTGCACATGGTAACCAATAATTATTAATATTTAGTCTCCTATAAACATCTTGCCAAATATCTGGCTTTGGTATCCTTTTCAGGATTTTACCCTTGTCAGATCTGTAAGGGTTTCTCAGGTGGCTCAGTGTTAAAGAATCTGCCTGTCAATGCAGGAGTTGTAAGAGAAGTGAGTTAGATTCCCTGGGTCAGGAATTTCCCGTGGTATAGTAAATGGCAACCCACTCCAGTATTCTTGCTGGGAAATTCCATGAACAGAGTAGCCTGCCAGCTACAGTCCATGGGGTTGTAAAAGAATCAGACAGGACTTAGCAACTAAAACTTCCACCAGTACAGGTCTATAAAGCAAAATAATTTTGCTGGTGGGAAATGTAAAAAGGCAGTTTGTTTTCATTTGATATTTTTATTCTTTATTAAGGGATTACATTTTGAAAAATGCTTATTAAATATTCTTTCAAATTGTGTGACTTGCGTGTTTGTATGTACTACAAGATAGTTGTTTCAAAGGATGTTTGATCAAGAGTGGGCTTCTTAATTAGAAAAATGAAATGACTGGCCTTGGAGGTTTCTGTGTAACATATGGTCAATAATTGTTCTGCACATCTCATCATTATATAACTTAAGACATTCTGATAAGAAAAAACAAACAAGCCAAGTGGCTAAATACTCCTCTTACCCTGTGAGACTCATTTAATCCTTCTCCTCCTACAGTGTGTCTGCTAACATTGGACAGTCAGCTGGGGCGTTAACTTCCTGTTATTTATAACCTCTGAAGGCAAAAGAAAAAAATCAGTCTGATTACTCAGTGGAGCAACAAACAATGGATCCCAAAGGCCAGAGAGTGAAGCTTAATGATGGCCACTTCATTCCTGTCCTGGGATTTGGAACCTTTGCACCTCGAGAGGTAACATTAGTGGCTGTGGGTTGAAATATAAATAGTAAGTGAATGTAACATGAGAGGAAGGGCCTTGGGTTGTCAAGTACTGAGCTCCTGTGTGACTCTGGGAGGATCTCAAGATTCCACTAACCAGGCTAGAACCATGCCCTGTGAAAGGGGAGAGAGCATTCAGTCTTCACTCTGCATCAGGATCTGAGGCTGTGCTCACCTGCAGATTACTCTGGGTTCCCCTCCAGTTTCCGCCTCTTTCCCAGATTGGCAGAAGAGGTGGGGCTCGGCTGTCAAGAACGCTGTCAACTGCTTTGCTTTGAGGGGGATTGCAATGGTGGGGTTTCTCTGTGTATTTAATTAGTTCAAAAATTCTTTGCTCCTTCTGAAAAGACATGACCCAGAGAAATATTTGAGGTAAAAGTTCTCAAATATGAGGTGACTGAAAACTAATGGGAGACAATTTCTTTTCTACTGTGGGGTGCCTGTTTGGTGCTAAGCAAGACACTCCAGCTGTGCCTGTACTTCTGTTTCTGCTTGGAAACTTCTTCTAATGGAAAATATAGTGTCATTTGAGGGGATAAGCTACAGTCTTACAGGAAAGGTTTTGCAATGTTTCCTTGGGTGTTGTAATATGTTTTTATTAAAGTATAATTTTCAGTGCTTGGTCATAAGAGGAGTCTTGGTGATCATCAACAATGGATCTTTTATAAGAATATAGCTCTGTACACCTTGAATAGATAGAGTTTTTATTTAGTGTATTCTGTGTGGCTTCACTGGTAAACAGAGGTCTCAGTAGCTTTCACCTGCTTTCTTGATGCTTTTACCAGGCAACTTACACCTTTATTGATTTTGCTTCAAACATCTCACAGTATAAATCATATCCATGACTACAAACTTATACTGAGTCTTATGATTTATTCCAGCAAATTTCTGAAACTTGAAGTGGTCTTGGGGTCCTCTTATGCCAGCAATCAACCACTTATTGCCTGGTATTAAATGTTTCTGCACGTCCATTTAGTTACTTACTAGGAATGAAGCAGATGACAGACGATGAGATGGTTGGACCACATCACTGACCCAATGGACATGAGTTTGAGCAAACTCCAGAAGATAGTGAAAGACAGGGAAGTCTGATGTGCTGTAGTCTCTGATGTCTCAAAGAGTTGGCCACGACTTGGTGACTGAGCAACAACAATGTTCAGGGAAACTGTCATGGCTACATCACCACACATACAGAACTAACCAAAGGCACACAAAAAAGTGGGTTCTTGGGAAGATCAACCTGGGCCTTAGCAATATCTTAATCATGTGGATATTTAACTTGTACTTTTGTTGCTTATGTAGGTTCCTAAGAGTGAAGCTCTGGAAGTCACCAAATTTGCTATAGAGGCTGGGTTCCGCCATATTGACAGTGCTCATTTGTACCAAAATGAAGAGCAGGTTGGCCAGGCCATTCGAAGCAAGATTGCCGATGGCACTGTAAAGAGAGAAGACATTTTCTACACTTCAAAGGTGCTGTGTGTGTTGTGTGTACACATGTGTGTAAGTGATTGTGTGCAGGTGACAGGTAATAGGATCAGTAGTTGTTTGGTCAATGGTGCTTATTGCTACAACTTTTTTCACACATATTTATATATTAAATCTAATATCCTTCTCCACCAAACCATACTCTCCCATCAAATAAAGAATGTGATTATACCCTTCTCATCATCGGTGTGTTCAAATTTTAATTTTAAATTAGTCACTTGCTTCTCTGCGCCTATACCAGAGCAATGTGATTTAGTATGGGCGAATGAATCAGACTGAACAGTTGTCAGATTATAGCTTTCCTTATCACCTGGTAGACTTTCTAGAATTTCTTCTCATTCTGAATCAGTTCTTAGATCTGTCAGTATGAGAGCATTAGGACAGTCACTTTGTGTATCACACAAGATCTAGCCGAAATGTCTTTACTTATCTTCCACCCATGTTAATATGTTCAAGGTCTTCTGTATATAACATATACAGTTATGTAAACAGCAAGATATTAATTAATTTTGAGAGATCTGATTGTTTGACCCAGTTAGAGCAAGTTTGTGAGCAGGTTTCACATTCTATCAAACATAATCAGATGATGAACATGGTAATTTTTCAATAATTCTTTTTATCTCTTGCTTCATTTCACTCCATTGTGATTGATGTAAGAATCTGTCTGATTCAACTGATGATAATTTAAGCAAATAATAAAGCTTACATGGGTAAGTTAGATCAAAAAGGACCTCAAAAGGAAAATGAACATCTTTCTTGAGGTTATTTGTTTTAATCAGTAAAAATGTCTAAAGTGTTAGACATAATCAATCAGTTGTGTCCATCTCTTTGTGACCCCATGGGCTATAGCCTTCTAGTTTCCTCTGTCCATGTAATTCTCCAGGCAAGAATACTGGAGTGGGTTGCCATTCCCTTCTCCAAGGGATCTTCCCTACCCAGGGATCAAACCTGGGTCTCCTGCATTGCAGGCAGATTCTTTACTGTCTCAGCTACCAGGGAAGCCCCCAAATGTCTAAATATTAGATGAAAGCATAAAAAAAATTACCTGAAGTATTGAAATTCCCTGGGGGTCCAGTGGTTGGGACTCAATGTATTATTGCCATGAACCTGGGTTCCATCCCTAACTAGGGAACTAAGATCTCTTCAGCCTCACATTTAGGGCCCCCCATGCCCCCCACCAAATTACCTAAAGAATTAATTTAACACAGCTTCTATTGTTTAACCTCTGCAGCTTTGGTCCACTTCCCTTCGTCCAGAATTGGTCCGACCAGCCTTGGAAAAGTCACTGAATAATCTTCAACTGGACTATGTCGATCTTTATATTATTCATTTTCCAGTGGCTCTGAAGGTTGGCAATCTATTTTTAAAATCAATCACATATATATTTTTTCTTGCCTCAGAATGCTTATAAACTTGCATGGATGGTTGACAAGATTTTTCTTAGTAGGTTGTAGGGAAGCCCTCACTATGGCAGAATCCTCCCAAATAATCATTTGTGGTCATCTTTTTACTGAGTTTCTTTGAATACGTTACCTGCTTCCCAGAGAAAGGAGTTAAATAATCTGACTCAAAAACTTGTGAAAATAAAATAGGCAAGTTCAACACACAGTCAAGATTATGACTCCTGAGCCTCTGGGGATTTCATGAATCCAGAGTTTGGTGCAGCCGTGGTGAGCATGACACTGCCTTACATTGAACATGATGAATTTATCTGCTCTTTCAAGTTGAGCAGATTTGGTACTCTTTCTGTGTAGGTCTAAACCTCCCAGCCTTTATAGGGACTTGGGAAGCTTTGCCTACACTGATGTCTGTTTTCACGATGTTTGTAGACTGCACTCAACCACTAAGAACTGTATCATGTAGAACTCTTGATTTTAAGTTATAGAAATCTACTCAAGCTATCTGATGCAAAATAGCTTGGAGGACTATGAAGATGGCAGGTCCCAACCATGGAGATCTAAGGATTTGCAGTACTCTTCAGAAATGTCTTAAAAAAAAAAAAAAATCTTTATCAAGCCAATCCTCTAGGTTTGCTTTACTTTTACTGAACATTTTCCATTGGTGGCAAATATGGCCTTGGGACAGCTCAAAGCTCATGGTCATGAACATTTGAAAGCATGTCTGGATCATCCACATTCCATATCAACTTAAGGAGAGCCTTTCTAGTTCACATGCCTGCCCTAGGATATCAGATGCTCAGAGGGAAAAGGAAGTCTGATTATCTAGCCCAGGTCAAGGTTGCAATTTTTATTCTGGAAATAAAGCCATGTAGCTTACTGCCATTCCTAGCTCAAAAGAGGCATTTCAAAAGAGACAATTACAGGAAACAAACAAAATTCACATAAGCCAATATGCATCCCATTAAGATCTACAAAAATTTTATTTATTACAACAGATAGTATGTGTAAGAGATTAGAATAAGCCTCCCTCTAAAGACATTGCTTACAACTCCATATGCAATCATTGCAAATATTAGTATCTAGAAAGTTATAAACCTACCTCATGATGGTTTAATCCCTGGTGCCTGGCAGGCTGGCTAAATGTGGAGAAATTACTTTGTGACATCTCTAAAATGACTGCTTCCATTTCAGCCAGGGGAGACACTTTTCCCAACAGATGAAAATGGAAAACCAATATTTGACTCAGTGGATCTCTGTCGCACATGGGAGGTGAGTCTGGGGAGGAGAGAACCAGGGGAGGAGCCAGGAGAGGGGGAACCTCCTTCATCTCTTCCACTTGTGAGAATGGGCTGTGGACCATCACACTCAGCAGTTCATGAATCTAAGGGTTGTGATGCTAGGGTTGTGGGGGAGGAAACCATTGCTGAAATGTTCACAGAAAGGAATGGAGGAGGAGAATTTTGGCCAGTAAGACAGGCTTCTATTTCCTTCCACATGACGTCTTCCCTGAGGTTTTTCTTAAGAGGAGATGGTAATTCTTCATGTATCATGACCTTCTTCCCCTTTTTCCTTCCTTATAATCAATGCTAATTCTTGACAGGAGACATTTTTTACAGATTGTTTTTCAGCTTTTATTCTTGTTCTATTGCTCATTCCAAGTTACTGTTCATGACTTCACCACCCCTCCCTCCCAGGCCCTGGAGAAGTGTAAGGACGCAGGGCTGACCAAGTCCATCGGGGTGTCCAACTTCAACCACAAGCAGCTGGAGAAGATCCTGAACAAGCCAGGGCTTAAGTACAAGCCCGTCTGCAACCAGGTAAGCAGCTCGGCTCCTCTCCCTCCTGCTCTTCAGAACCTCCTTCTTGCCCTGGCGCCTGTCTGTCCTCCCTCTTCTGTGAACAGAAGATTCTAGAGAACAGGACTCACAATGGTATCTGTGTTTGATAATGTCTGGGTAGAAAATGTGGGAGACTTTTCTGTTAAATTGTGGTGGGGACTGAGGAAAGGTAATGGAGGTGAAATGGGTTAGACTAGACATGCAGAACTAAAGAAAGGAGGTGTTTCCCTGAGCTGAAAGCATGACCAGAAGTTGATGTGAAAGTGCTCAGAGGGAACTGTGTACAAGAAGAAAGACAGTGAACATATGAGTTTCCCAAGTGGATCATCAGTAAAGACTCTGTCTGCACTGAAGGAGAAGCAGGCTCCATCCCTGGGTCAGGAAGATCCCCTGGATGAGGAAAAGGCAACTCACTTCAGTATTCTTGCCTGGGAAATCCCATGGACAGAGGAGCCTGGCGGGCTACAGTTCATGGGGATTGCAAGAGTTGGACAGGACCTAGTAACTAAACCACCACACCAAAGAAAAGTCATATAAGATGGGTTTCAGAGTTGTATGGGGTTTGAATGACTGAATCCTTAGCCTTGGTGTCTTGGCATTTATGAGTACAGTACAGAAACAGGCAGGCAGCACTGTACAGAAAATGTACTAGAGATGATGAAAATCATCCAGGTAAGAGGGTGAAGGTAAAGGATCATGGTGATGCTAACACTAGATGAAATATTTACTCTGAAACATTTACTCAAATGTAGAGCCCACCTTGTGATTTTCTCCATCTTGGATTGGTTCTCCCACCTATGTCTATCATAAAATTAACTATATAAACACACTTTCCTCTATTTTTCTCTTGATATTGGTATTTCCAGTTTACATATAGGTTGCAGTTTTTCCTTTAGCATCTTTTAAACTTTTAATCTTCCTCTATCCTGTTAATATTACCTTTTAGTATAATCTGACACTCTTCTTTGTTGGCATTCTACAGGTGGAATGTCACCCTTATTTCAATCAGAGCAAACTGTTGGATTTCTGCAAGTCACATGATATTGTTCTTGTTGCCTATGGTGCTCTGGGATCCCAACGACTAAAAGAATGGTATTGAATCCTATTGAAGACAAGTGGGAGTTTTTTGATGAAATAGTTTAAATCGTACAGTACTCAGATAACCCTCATAGGCAGAGGGGAGAAAGGGGAAGGATGGAAAGAATTCTTCTCTTTTATTTTCCCAGCTCCCAGACAATTTTTCTACATTGTATTAGTCATGTAGATTCATCAGGAACAAATGTCTGTATTAAAATCTCTATATAATCCCTCTTTGAGGCCAAAGACACAAGCATATTTCATGATTTACTTATCTATTAACTAATGAACACATTTCTAAAAATATGCATTTCTAGCCTCACTTACCATATGTTTAAAATTGGGATAGTAATATGCAACTTCCAGATCTATCATGATAGAAAAAATTCAAATATGAAGCATTTTTCTAAAAGATCCATAGAAGACTAATGGTGAAATGAATAGCTCTCATTTTGAGACTATTCAATTTTGATCAATATCCTAGAAAAGTGAAAAGTAAAAAAAAAAAAATCCTAGTCTTTTCTTTCTCTTTTTCTATTCATGGTGGTTAAAGAAGAAAAAAAGTAAAAAAGAAATAAAATCCACCTGTTTGGCAGCACTGGCTTCAACTCAAAAATGCATCCGAATCACCTGTATAGCTTTGTAAACACAGAATGGGAGGTGACACAGTTGTGGTTCTGATTCAATTGGTCTTCAGCTCAGCCATGGAATTTGTATTTCTAACAAGATCCCAAGTGATGCTGATGCTGTTGGTCCATGGACCACACTTTGAGAAGCACTGGTCTAGAGTGGACCTACTTGGTCTGTTTGGGAAGTTGCCTCACAAATAAGTCTCAGCTCCTCGGCATTTCTGAATTTCCTTCTAGGGTGAACCCAAACCTCCCCTTTCTCTTGGAGGACCCAGTTCTCTCTGCCATTGCCAAAAAGCACAGGCAAACCCCAGCTCTGGTTGCCCTTCGCTACCAGATACAACGTGGGGTTGTGGTTCTGGCCAAGAGTTACAACAAGAAGCGGATCAAAGAGAACATACAGGTGATGAGAGGGACTGTGGGCAGAGGGCTCCTAGGAATATCCTTCACAAGAGTCATTCTTTGTCCAACTGAGGACAGATACAGCTTCCCTGTCCCCTCTTCTTGTCCCCATCCAGTTGGAAAGTCCTCCGGTCTCCAGGGGAAGGCTGGCTCCTTGTGGGGAGAGGTTAATGCGATTCTTCCTTCCTTCCAGGTGTTTGACTTTGAACTGACTCCAGAAGATATGAAAGCAATCGATGGCCTCAACAGCAATATGAGATATAATGAGCTATTACTGTAAGTGACTTTCAGATATTTCACACAGTTTTCTGTAGCAGGCAGGTCAACAGGGAACTAAGTTTTGTCAAAGCTTAGTTCGAGGGAGACGGTCCTAATTTCCAGCATAGGAGTAAACCAGGGGCTTCCTGCAGACCTCAGACCAGAGGTTTCCTCCAAGGCTCCATCTCTGACCAACAGAAATGTAACTGGGGCCCAGGCCAGCCCAGAGATGACATGGAGGTGAATTCACTACTTTGTACCACTCATCCCTGTGTCTGGTGCACCTCCTCTCAGGGCCCAGGCACCCTGTGGACACAGACAGCACAGTGCTTTCAGCCCACTATTCTTTTAAGGACTTATGAAAATATTTCATCTTCAATTCTTTTTATACATCAGGGGGAAATGATTATATTAATGATTACTATGTAATAATGAATCCATCCTTTTGCATGTTCATGTTTATCTTAATACAACTGTAAAATGCCATGCTTATGTTTTTATGGAGGAGGGACCTACAAAGGCCACTGTGCATGGGTACTGAGAGGTCACAGTGGGCCTGCTTCAACCCCACCCCCACCCCCCAGCCAAGAGTCTAGTCGCTTTTCTCCCTAGTGGGCATTTCTTTACCAAGCCATCACTAATTTCTTTCAAATTTAGCTCTTCATTGGCCTTTTTACCCTGTTCCAATTTCCATTTCTTCATCCTTATAATATCACCAAATGAATCACAAGTAGATCATGAGCTTAACTGACCCTCCAGTGAGTGATGGCTGTGTCCTTGACAGGACACACTCAGGTAAGATCATCTGGTCTCTCTGGTTTTTTGAGTCCAGACTCACCCCAGTGTAGCATTTGTCCACCAGGGCTCCATCCCATGGGGAGCCTCTACCTCCTTGACTTTGACTTAGTCAGTACCATGGAATTTCAACTGCCTAATTACTGCATGTGGTTGTCAGGACTGAAGAGACAGAAGGCTAATCAAACACAAAGAAGTTGAAAGGGAGTTTAAAGAGAAGAAAATACAATTTAGTGATAAAACAAACATTTAGTTTTAAATGAAAGATCTCAAAACTCTCTTGTTTGTAAAGCTGTATCTTGATAAATGAAAAAAGATGGATCCTTTTCTGTTCTCAGCCTTTGAAGTATATTTCTATGTGCTCCTTCATTAAGCTGTGAATGCCTAGATTTGCTCATATTTGTGGGTTTAGGTCAACAGCATGGTTCTTTTGATATGGAATTGCTCAGAATACACTCTTTAGTGAATTGAATTGAAAAGGACAAATTTAGAAAGAAAAATGAGAATATAAGAAGCAGAAGACAATGGTAATGCTAATTATGAACAATAAGCATTCTCATAAATTATACAATAATTTATTCTCTAATTATGATCACTCAGATGAATGTGGTATCTCTTCATTATATTAGAAGCTCCTCACCAGGGGCACCCTGTGTCCTGGCTTCAGTAGTTATTTTCTGAATGTTGTGTGAAAAAGATCAACCAATTCCTTAAGGGTTTTCCTTTTCATCATCTAGGGTCCTATGTTTTACCTATGGCTGAAATGACCTCCACCTTTAGCAGCCGTTCATTTTATAAAAACTTTCCTTACTATTAAACATTTTTTTAAAAAGTTATTTATTTTTGGCTGTGCTGGATCTTTGTTGCTGCATGGGCTTTTTTTGTCTAGCTGAGGCAAGTAGAGGCTACTCTGTAGTTGCGCTTCATGGGCTTCTCATTGCAGTGGCTTCTTTTGTTGTGGAGCACAGGCTCCAGGGTGCACAGGCTTCAGGAGTTGTGGTCCCCAGGCTCTAGAACACAGGCTCAGTAGTGGTAACGCATGGGCTTAGTTATTCCATGGCATATGGGATCTTCCTGGACCAGGGATCAAACCCATGTCTCCTGGATTGGCAGGCAGATTCTTATCCACTGAGCCACCAGGGAAGCCCCTAGCCATAATTCTTGGGCCCTTTTATAAACTGTAACCTGGGTCAAATTACCTGTCACTGTGGAGGGAATATTACATGTGGATGTTGGGACTGGACTTGCAGGTCCAGTGTACACGTGGAGTAGGCATCTGCATGTGTGCTTGTTGGGGGAGAAGGAGGGACGTGTTTGTAGATACAGAGTATCAACCCATCCTGACTGCAACACAGAGCCAAGCTCTCTATGAAAACATGACAGATTTAATAAATTAACACTCCTCTTTCTCTTTCAGGGGTGTTGGTCACCCTGAGTATCCATTTGTTGAAGAATATTGACTGTGAGCTGTACACGTGCATTCTACCAGAACATCTTGCTTCTAGGGCTGTGAAGAGGATTTCTGTACTTGGTAGAGGTGCTTAAAAAAACTGTCTTCCACTTCAAAAACTTGCCTTTCCTTTATTAAAAAATATTTTATGAAATAGTGAAGGCTTGAAAGCATTGATTCTTGTCTTCCCCAATAATTAAAATAATAGATGTAAAAGCTACAGAAAATTTAGAAAATAAAAGGGAAAGTTTAGAAAATGAAGCTAACCTGTGATTAATCCATTTAGTAATACTTAACTTTGGTGCATTTTCCTTTGTCAGTGAAATATTAGTCAGTTGACCTAATAAAGAAATGGAAAATTTTATTCAATTTAAATGTGAGGATTAATACCTTCAAGGAAGAGCATCTCAGAAAGTTCTGAGAACTGTTCTGTCCATTAGAGGTCTAGGTATAGTTGTGGAAGTTTTTAGAAAGAAGGCTGTACATCAAATGACATATTTATTGACAGTGTACATAATCCATATCTAAGCATCATCGTGCTGGGTCATGGAACCCCTAACAAGGTCAAGATAGAATGCTCTCTTTTAAGGAACTGTCTTACTGATGCTGGGAAAATGTTGCTTTTTATGGTTGAGCAGGTCTTCCCTCTGATGGGGGAGGTCTGATCCATGCGTCATACAGACACATAACTCACAGTGAGGAGAGAGGAGTGCAAAGGGCAGAGAAGAATTTTTTGTTGCTGAAGTTTATCTTCTTTTCACAAAATATGTAATTTATTTCACACTTTCGTAATTTTCCTTTCCAACTGTGTGTGCATTCGTGCTAAGTCACTTTAGTCGCGTCTGACTCTTGGTCACCTTATGGACTAAAGGCTGTGAGGCTCTTCTGTCCATGGCATTGTCCAGGCAAGAATACTGGAATGGGTTGCCATGCCCTCTTCCAGGGGTCCTTCCCAATCAAGAAATTGAACCTGCGTCTCCTGCATTGGCAGACAGGTTCTTTACCACTGGTCCCACCTTGTGTATTTATTTATAAATTGAAATAATATTCAGCACACAGATTGCATACTTATTTTTTACTTGGCTTAAGTATCTTGGTAAGCTATGACATAGTATTTTAAAATTCCAGTATTATATTTTGCCTATTGTAAAGCAGTGCATCATATCAAATTATCCAATTTTAAGTCATCTGCCCATGCTCAGCATTTTTTTAAATTAATTAATTTTTTTATTGAAGGATAATTGCTTTACAGAATTTTGCTGTTTTCTGTCAAACCTCAACATGAATCAGCCATGACAGTGAAAGTGAAGTTGCTCAGTCATGTCCGACTCTTTGTGACCCCGTGGACTGTAGCCCACCAGGCTCCTCCATCCATGGGATTCTCCAGGCAAGAATACTGGAGTGGGTTGCCATTTCCTTCTCCAGGGGATCTTTCCGACCCAGGGATCGAACCCAGGTCTCCTGCATTGCAGGCAGACACTTTAACCTCTGAGCCACCAGGAAGCCCAAAAAATATACATATATCCCCTCCCTTTTGAAACTACCTCCCATCTTCTTCCCCATCCCACCCCTCTAGGTTGATACAGAGCCCCTGTTTGAGTTTTCTGAACCATACAGCAAATTCCCATTGGCTATCTACTTTACATATGGTAATGTAAGTTTCCATGTTACTCTTTCCATACATCTCACCCTCTCCTCCCCTCTCCCCATGTCCATAAGTCTATTCTGTATGTCTGTTTCTCCATTGTTGCCCTGTAAATAAATTCTTCAGTACCATTTTTCTAGATTTTGTATATATGTGTTAGATTATGGTATTTATCTTTCTCTTTCTGACTCTCTTCACTCTGTATAATAGGTTCTAGGTTCATCTACCTCATTAGAACTGACTCAAATGTGTTCCTTTTTATGGCTGAGTAATATTCCATTGTGTGTATATACCACAACTTCTTTATCCATTCATCTGTCGATGGACATCTAGGTTGCTTCCATGTTCTAGCTATTGTAAATAGTGCTGCAGTGAACAATGGGATATATGTGTCTCTTCCAATTTTCGATTCCTCAGGGTATATGACTAGGAGTAGGATTGCTGGGTCATATGGTGCTTTTATTCCTAGTTTTTTAAGGAATTTCCATACCATCTTCCATAGTGGCTGTAACAGTGCAAGAGTGTTCCCTTTTCTCCACACCCTTTCCAGCATTTATTGTTTCTAGACTTTTTGAGGGGGCTATTCTGACTGGTGTGAGGTGGTATTTCATTGTAGTTTTGATTTGCATTTCTCTAATAATGAGCAATGTTGAGCATCTTTTCATATGTTTGTTAACCACCTATATGTCTTCTTTGGAGAAATGAATGTTTAGGTCTTTTTCCCACTTTTTAATTGGGTTGTTTGTTTTTCTGGTATTCAGTTGTATGAGTTGCTTGTATATTTTGGAAATTAATCCTTTATCAGTTGTTTCATTTGCTATTATTTTCTCCCATTCTGAAGGTTGTGTTTTCACCTTGCTTATAGTTTCCTTTGCTGTGAAAAAGCTTTTAAGTTTAATCAGGTCCCACTTGTTTACTTTTTTTTAAAATTTCCATTACTCTAGGAGATGGGTCATAGAGGATCTTGCTTTGATTTATGTCACTGAGTGTTCTGCCTATGTTTTCCTCTAAGAGTCTTAGAGTTTCTGATCTTACATTTAGGTCTTTCATCCATTTTGAGTTTATCTTTGTATATGGTATTAGGAAGTATTCTAATTTCATTCTTTTACATGTAGCTGTCCAGTTTTCCCAGCACCATTTATTGAAGAAGCTGTCTTTGCCCCATTGTATATTCTTGCCTCCTTTGTAAAAAATAAGGTACCCATAGGTGCATGGGTTTACTTCTGGACTTTCTATCTTGTTTCATTAGTACCATACTGTCTTGATGACTATAGCTTTGTAGTATAACCTGAAATCAGGAAGCTTGATTCCTCCAGCTCCATTCTTCTTTCTCACTGCTTTGGCTATTCGGGGTCTTTTGTGTTTCCATATGAATTCTGAAATTTTTGTTCTAGTTCTGTGAAAAATGCCATTGGTAATTTGATAAGGATTGTACTAAATCTGTAGATTGCATTTGGTAATACAGTCATTTTCACAATATTGATTCTTCCTACCCAGGAACATGGAATATCTCTCCATCTGTTTATGTCATCTTTGATTTCTTTTATTAGTGTCTTATAATTTTCTGTGTACAGTTCTTTCATCTCCTTAGGTAAATTTATTCCTAGACATTTAATTTTTTTTTGTTGCAATCGTGAATAGGATTGATTCCATAATTGCTCTTTCAGAGTTTTCATTGCTAGTATATAGAAATGCAAGTAATTTCTGTGTATTGATTTTGTATCCTGCAACTTTGCTAAATTCACTGATTCACTTCAGTTCAGTTCAGTCACTCAGTCACGTCCGACTCTTTGTGACTCCATGAACTGCAGCACATCAGGCCTCCCTGTCCATCACCAACTCCTGGATTTACCCAAACTCATGTCCATTGAGTTGGTGATCCCATCCAACCATCTCATACTCTGTCATCCCCTTATCCTCCTGCCCTCAATCTTTCCCAGCATCAGAGTCTTTTCAAATGAGTCAGCTCTTTGCATCAGGTGGCCAAAGTATTGGAGTTTCAGCTTCAACATCAGTCTTTCCAATGAACACTGAGGACTGATTTCCTTTAGGATGGACTGGTTGGATCTCCTTGCAGTCCAAGGGACTCTCAAGAATCTTCTCCAATACCACAGTTCAAAAGCATCAATTCTTCAGTGCTTAGCTTTCTTTATATTCCAACTCGCACATCCATACATGATTACTGGAAAAAGTATAGCCTTAGCTCTAGTAATTTTCTGATATCTTTAGGGTTTTCTATGTACAGTATCATGTCATCTGCAAACAGTGAGAGATGTACTTCTCTTCTGATCTGGATTCCTTTTATTTCTTTTTCTTCTCTGATTACTGTAGGTAGGACTTCCAGAACTATGCTGAATAATAGTTGAGGAAGTGGACACCCTTGTCTTGGGCATCTTAGAATCAGGGATCTTAGGGGGAATTCTTTCAGTTTTTCACCATTGAGAATAATATTTGCTGTAAGCTTATCATATATGGCCTTTACTATGTTGAGGTAGGTTCCTTCTGTGCCCATTTTTTGAAGAGTTTTAATCATAGACAGGTGCTGAATTTTGTCAAAGTTTTTTTCTGCATCTATTGAGATTACTGTATGGTTTTTATCTTTCAATTTGTTAATATGGTGTATCACACTGATTGTTTTCCATATATTGAAGAATCCTTCCATCCCTGGAATAAACCTAACTTGATCACAGTGTATGAGCTGTTTGATGTGTTGCTGAATTCTGTTTGTTAAAATTTTGTTGAAGATTTTTGCATCTATGATCAGCAGTGACATTGGCTTATAGTTTTGTTTTTCTGTGTTGTCTTTGTCTAGTTTCAGTATTAGGGTGATGGTGGCCATGTAGAACGAGTTTGGAAGTGTTCCTTCCTCCGAAATTTTTTGAGAGTTTTAGAAGGATAGGCATTAGCTCTTCTCTAAATGTTTGATAGAATTCTCCCGTGAAACCGTCAGGTTCTGGGCTTTTGTATTTTGGGAGATTTTTGATCACACCTTCAATTTCAGTGCTTGTATTTGGGTTGTTTATAATTTCTATTTCTTCCTGGTTCAGTCTTAGAAGATTGAATTTTTCTAAGAATCTGTCCATTTCTTCCAGGTTATCTATTTTATTGCCATATAGTGTTCATAATAGTCTCTTATAATCCTTTGTATTTCTACAGTGTGTGTTGTAACCTCTCCTTTTCCATTTCCAGTTTTGTTGATTTGATTCTTCTCTCTTTTTTCCTTGATGAGTCTGGCTAAGGGTTTGTCAATTTTGTTTATCTTCTCAAAGAACCAGCTTTTAATTTTATTAATCTTCAATATTGTTTCTTTCATTTCTTTTCCATTTATTTCTGCTCAGATCTTTATGATTTTTTTCCTTCTACTAATTTTGGTTTTTTTCTTCTTCTTTTTCCAATTGCTTTAGGTATAAAGTTAGGTTGTCTATTCAATATTTTTCTTGTTTCTTGAGGTAGGATTGTATTGCTATAAACTTTCATCTTAGAACTGCTTTTGTTGCATCCCATAAATTTTGAGTTGTCATGTTTTCACTGTCATTTGTTTCTAGAAATCTTTTTATTTCCCTTTTGATTTCTTCAGTAACCTGTTGGTTATTTAGAGATGTGTTGTTTAATCTCCATGTGTTTGTGTTTCTTACAGTTTTTTTCTTGTACTTGATATTTAATCTAATAGAATTGTGGTTGGAGAAGATGCTTGATACAATTTCAGTTTTCTTAAATTTACTGAGGTTTGATTTGTGACCCAAGATGTGGTCTATCCTGGAGAATGTTCCATGTGCACTTGAGAAGGTGTATTCTTCTGTGTTTGTATGGAAAGTCCTGAAGATATCAATGAGATTCATCTCATCTAATGTATCACTTAAGACTTGTGTTTCCTTATTAATTTTCTATTTTGATGATCTGTCCATTGGTGTGAGTGGGTGGTAAAGTCTCCTACTGTTATTGTGTTACTGTCAATTTCTCCTTTTGTGTCTGTTACTGTTTGTCTTATGTATTGAGGTGCTCCCATGTTGGGTGCATAGATATTTACAATTGTTATATCTTCCTCTTGGATTGACCCCTTAATCATTATGTAGTGTCCTTGCTTATCTCTTAGAATCTTCTTTATTTTAAGGTCTATTTTGTTTGATATGGGAATTGCTACTTCAGCTTTCTTTTGCTTCCCATTTGCATGGAATATATTTTTCCATCCTCTCAATTTCAGTCTACATGTGTCTTGAGGTCTGAAGTGGGTTTTCTGTAGACAGCATATATATATGGGTCTTGTTTTTGTATCCCTTTAGCCAGTCTGTTTCTTTCAGTTGGAGCATTTGATCCACTTACATTTAAAGTAATTATATATTTATATATATATTTATATATATATATATATATATATATATATATATATATATATATATATTCCTATTGGCATTTTCTAATTGCTTGGGGTTGATTTTGTATATCTTTTATCTTCTGTTATATTTCTTGACTATATAAGTCCATTTAACATTTGTTGTATGGCTGGCTTGGTGGTACTGAATTCTCTTAACTTTTGCTTGTCTGAAAAACTTTTGATTTCCCCATCAATTTTGAGTGAGATCCCTGCTGGGTACAGTAATCTTTGTTGTAGATTTTTCCCTTTCAGTACTTTAAATATGTCCTGCCATTCCCTTCTGGCCTGAAGAGTTTCTGCTGAAATACAAGCTGTTAAGCATATGCGGTTTCCTTTGTATGTCACTTGTTGTTCTCCCTTGCTTCTTTTAATATTCTTTCTTTGTGTTTAGTGTTTGTTAGTTTGGTTAGTATGTGTCTTGGATGTTTCCCCTTGGGTTTGTCCTATATGGGACTCTTTGTACCTCTTGGACTTGATTGGCTCTTTCCTTTTCCATGTTGGGGAAATTTTCAACTATAATCTCTTCAAAAATTTTCTCATATCCTTTCTTTTTCTCTTCTTCTGGGACCCCTATAATTCGAATGTTGGTGTGTTTGATATGGTCCCAGAAGTCTATGAGAATGTCCTCAGCTCTTTCCATTCTTTTTATTTTATTCTGCTCTTCAAAAATTATTTCCACAATTTTATCTTCCAGCTCACTGTTTTGTTCTTCTGATTCATATATTCTGCTATTGATTCCTTCTAGAGTATTTTTAATTTCAGTAATTGTGTTGTTTGTCTCTGTATGCTTATTCTTTAGTTCTTCTAGGTCTTTGTTAATTGATTCTGGCATTTTCTCCATTTTGTTTTCAAGGTTTTTGATCATCCTTACTATCATTATTCTGAATTCTTTTTCAGGTAATTTTCCTATTTCCTCTTGATTTATTTTGAACTCCTGTGTTTCTAGTGTGTTCCCTCATTTGTGCAGTAATTCTCCACCTTTTCTTTTTTTTTTTAAGGTATTGTGTTTGAAGTCTCCTTTTCCCAGGCTTCAAGGAAAGTTGAATTCTTTCTTTGAAGAAGGTTGAATTCTTTCTTCCTTTTGGTTTCTGACCTGCTAAAGTTGGCCTAGTGGTTTGTGTGAGCTTTATATACAGTGAGATATGTGCTGAATTTTTGTTTGTTTGGTTGGTTTTCCTCTGATGGGCAAGGCTGAGTGAAGTGGTACTCCTGTCTGCTGATGATCAGGTTTCTATTTTTGTTTTGTTTGTTGTAGATGAGGTGTGTTGCACAGGGTGTTACTGGTGGGTGGTTGATGCCGGGTCTTGTATTCAAGTGCTTTCCTTTGTGTGAATTCTCACTATTTGATACTCCCTAGGGTTAGCTCTCTGGTAGTCTAGGGTCTTGGAGTCAGTGCTCCCACTCCAAAGGCTCAGGTTTTGATCTCTGGTCAGGAATGAAGATTCCACAGGTGGTTTGTTATGGCATTAAGGGACAGTAAAATATCCAAAAGCAAGAAACCAAAGATGAACCCCAGACAAATGGCAGTTACAAAATCAGGAAAATAATAATTAAAATAATGGAATATATACATATATACCCATGAGCAAAGTGAAAACAGTCCAGCAAAAATAAAGTACAGCAGATTAATCCAGCAAACAAAGGAAATAAAAAATTGTATTTACCTATTAAGAACAAAGCTAACTTAAGCACAAACTGGAAAACAAAACTAAAGCAAGGTGCCAAGTAGGGAATAAAGCAATGAAAACAAAACTAACAAATATGTTGAGAGGAAAGGAAAGAAAGAAAAGAAAGAATATGCAAAGTTAAATAGATATAGATGAAGAAGATGTATATACATTAAAGATTACCTGTAAGGGGAAAAGAATGGTAGGAAAGAAAAATGCTGAATAAATGTAGAAAAAATATAATCAGTTCAAAAAATTAAAAATTAAAATTATAAAAAAGGGAAAGAGAAAAAAATGGAAGAAGAAAGAAAAAAGGGAAAAAAAGGAAAACTCCACAGAACTGCAAAAGCCTAATGTAGAGGCAGAGGTTTCATAACAACAATAGAAGATGTGATTGAATATACACATATACATATACACCCATAAACAAAATCAAAGCAGTCCAACAAAAATTAAGTACAATAGATTGATTTGGTGAACAAAGGAAACCAAAATTTATATCTACCAGAAGAAAACTAATTAAAGCACAAACTGGAAAACAAAACTAAAGCAAGGTGCCAATTGGGGAATAAAGCAATGAAAATGAAACTAACAAATATGTTGAGAGGAAAGGAGAGAAAGAAAAGAAAGAAAGAATAGATATGCAAAGTTAAATAGAGGTAGATAAAGAAGAGTTATATACATTAAAGATTAACTGCAACGGGGAAAAAAGTAGGAAAAGCAAACAAAGGAATAAATATAGAAAAAATAGTGGTCAGTTTAAAAAATTAAGCATTAAAATTAAAAAAAGAGAAAAGAAAATAAAAGAGGAAAACTCCATAGAACTGCAAAAGCCCAATGTAGAGGCAGAGGTTTATGATAACAATAAAAAATAAAATGTAACTGAGGAAAAAGAAAAAGCTCAAAACTTTAGTTGAATTTCTTAGTGCCAATAAAATCGACAACTACAATGGAGGGGGCAAAAAAAGAAAATCCAAAGAATCTACAGAACAAGTAAAAAAAAAATAAGAATAATAAATGCTTTTCTTGAGTCACTGTTGTCAGAATCCTTTCCCACGCTGGAAATCACAGTCTACCTCACCTCCCTAGGATGCCCTCCAACACTGTACTTATCTCTGGACCTGCTGTGGGGGCTGCTCAGATTCTAACCTGGTCCTACTCCTGTGTGTTCTTGCCTCCAATATCCCCAGCTATCAGAGCTAGTGCATTTTCTTTTGTGGGAGCTCTCAATGGCCTTTTATATATTCCATAGGCACAAACTCTGCTTAGTTGATCATGTGGGTTTAATCTGCTGCCTTGTACAGCTGGTGGGCAGGTTTTGAGTCTTCTTCTTTAGCCACACTGCCCCTGGGTTTCAATTGTGGTTTTATTTCCACCCCTACATATGGGTTGTCCACTGGGGTTTAGCTCCTGAGGCTGCCCTGGAGGGCTTGGATTTGTCCCTGTGAGGGCCAGGTGTGGAGGTGGTACAGCTGCTTGGGTCACAGGTGTTCTGGCAGCACCAGGTACTCAGGGGAGTTCACCGCTAGGGTAGTAGAAAATAAAGTGCTCTAGAAGGTGTGGCAACCATTATTGCCCAATACGCTCCAGTATTTGTTGGGAAGCATAGTGCAAAATAGCCATAAAAGGAGAAAGTCCTTGGGAAAATGGCGAAGGGCCAGAAGTACGCGGCTTTGCACTACGGACAGAAAGACATCTCTTGCCTTTGGTTATGCTCGGCGCCAAGAGTTAATAATAAATAGGGATGTTACTTGTGAGAGCGGGTTGTGGGAGAAGGCCTAGAGTCATTTAGAGAGCGCTGTCCTTGAAATGTTTCTACTGATTATGTGTTAACTCCGTATGCGCTCTGCTGGCCGCATACTTTGAGCTCTTTGTTCCTGCTTCTATAAAAAAGCTTGACTGCAGAAATAAACTTGTCAGTCCTTGCAAGAGACTGTCCAAGTGTCCTTCATTCAGGTTTGTTGCTTCCAAGTCCCGGGGAGAAAATCCCCAACAAGTGGCTCCATGAAGAGGGACTTGAGAGAAAGTTTGAACAAAGCGACAAGCCCCTGCAGAAAGAGATAAGCAGGATGGGACAACATAGCAGGAAAAATTCCTTTCATTTCTATAATGCATCATTTTTTGAAACAAAACGGTGTTAATGTTTCAAGAGATCAGTTGAATGACTGCTATCATATACTAGTGGAACATAATCTATGGTTCCCGGAGGAGGGGACGCTTGATCTTGATGTATGGAAAAGGGTTAAAAATAATATTTTGCGAGCATATCGGCAGGGAGTTCGCATTCCGACTCAATGGTGGGTTACCTGGTCACTCATATGGGCTGTCATAGAACAAATTGAAGGACATAATATTGATTTGGAGGTAGAGACTGTTCAGTCTTTGCATGAATATGAGCTTGATGAACAAGACATGCAAGGTACTTTGAAATGCAAGAATGTCATGCTCAATCAAACACAAACCCTGGAAAAACAACTTGAGGATGTATCTATTAAGGATGTGCCAAAACCGAAACCGCTTAAGGTGGAAGTCATTTCGTTCAGTGGACAGCCCAAATCTAAGGTTTTTGCTTCTGCTCCGCCTGTAACAGCAATTGCTAACTTTGCTCGTACCAATCATTTCACTCCTCCTCGGGAGATGCCTGCTTGCACTTTCGCTTTCCCAATGCAATTTAATCAACCTGCCCAAGACCAAAATACTTGGGCTAATCTAGATTTTGGCATGTTGTCTAGCTTTAAGAAAGCATGTACTCTGTATGGACCTACTTCTCCTTACTGTATAGAATTTCTCAGAGGATGGGCTGACCATTGGATGCCATATGATTTTTTCCAAGTAGCAAAGATGGTTTTAAATCCTCAACAATTACTGCAGTGGCAAATGTGGGTTGGTGATGAGGCCCAACAGCTGATGATTGACCAGCAATCTCGTGATAACCCTGCCAATTTAACCTATGATATACTGACTGGAACAGGGACTGTGGCCAATGTAATGGCGCAATTAGCTAATGTTACCCTTGAGATGTTACATTTCATTAAAGAAACTGCCTGCAGGGCATGGGCAAAGGTTGATAGCACTAACTCTGATGGTTCATTTGTTAAGATTATTCAAGGACATGAGAAGGAATATTCTCAATTTATAGGAAAATTAAAGGATGCAATTGAAAAATCTATTAAGGATGTGACTTTACAAAATATTATTTTAAAACAACTTGCTTTTGAAAATGTTAATGAGGAATGTCGATCCGTGCTCAGACCTATTCGAGAGACTGGCTCTCTTATGGAATATTTGAAAGCATGTAGGGACATCGGGTCTATGTCCCATAGAGCAACATTGGCAGCATTGGAAACCTTTAATGTACAAAAGGCTGCTAATACCAAATGTTTTAACTGTGGGAAGCCCGGCCATATGAAAAAACAATGTAGCCTGCCAACACAGGCTGGAAAAAATAATACTACTTCTAATAGGAAGAGACCCCCAGGAGTATGTCCAAGATGTAAAAGGGGGTTTCATTGGCTGAATGAATGTCATTCTAAATTTGATAAGGATAGAAACACTTTGAACCCCGGTGCACAGCAAAAACAACAGGGAAACTGATAAAGGGGCCATCCTCTAGCCCCACTACAAAAGGAGGACCTAGCGTTATGACGCTACAAGCAGCTACATCTAAGAGTGCTTGCATTGATACACCTAGTCCTTATGGCATGGAACTAATAGAATTATACAACCCCCACAAAATTCCCACTGGATATTATGGCCCGATTCCACCCGGGACAATGGGACTGATTTTGGGACGTAATAGCTGCACAATGAGAGGTTTAATGGTATTGACTGGTGTTGTGGACAAAGATTATGAAGGGGAAATACATGTTATGGTAAATGTTATGAAAACGGGAAATGCATACTTACAAAAAGGGGAACATTTTGCACAATGATTACTTTTGCCATATGTTAAACCAATGAAGGCACCTGATAAAGTTCGGCAGGAAGGCTTTGGTAGTATCAACCTTATTGCTGCACTATCCACCTTATTAAAGGAACATCAGAAACCCATGCTTACTTTACGCATACGGGGAAAGAATTTCACAGGCATGTTAGATACTGGAGCTGACATTTCAATCATTAGAGCTGCAGAATGGCCCCTCAATTGGGGTAAGGTTGTGACTCCTTCTAGACTATTAGGAGTGGGTGAAGCTGATGCCACATAAACTTTTGTCAGTGCATCCTATTTACAAGTGTATGGCCCTGATCAAATTGTAGCTTATCTTAAACCATATATTACTGATATCCCTATCAATTTATGGGGACATGATTTTCTTGAACAAACGAAAGCCACAATTTCTTTAAATGAACCTTTTTAATGGGGGCCATTGAGTTAACACCGCTGCCCCTCGATTGGGAATCTGATACCCCAGTATGGACACCTCAATGGCCCCTAACTAAAGAAAAATTGGCAGCTCTTATGCAATTAGTTAATGAACAATTACAAAAAGCTCATATAGAAACTTCATTTTCCCCATGGAATTCCCCTATTTTTGTAATAAAAAAGAAATCAGGAAAATGGCGAATGTTGATAGATTTAAGAAATGTTAATAATACCACGTCACCTATGGGGCCCTTACAACCCGGATTGCCCTCCCCTTCTATGGTACCAAAAGGATGGTCTGTAGTTATTACTGACTTACAAGACTGCTTTTTTACTATACCTTTGCAGCCTAAAGATAGAAAACATTTTGCCTTTTCAGTTCCTTCTATAAATCACATGGCTCCTGTTAAAAGATTCCAATGGAAGATGCTACCTCAGGGAATGATGAATTCCCCTACCATTTGCCAATATCTCATATCTGTTTTATTACAACCCATTAGAGACAAGTATCCTACTGCATTTATAATTCATTATATGGATGATATACTTCTCTTTATGGAATCTGAACTCTGTTTACAACAGTTATATAATGAAGTTACTATTACTCTTCAAAATCATGGCCTGCTTGTTGCGCCAGATAAAATTCAGTGGAAAGCACCCTTTAATTATTTAGGACATGTTATGGAAGAATCTAAAATCAAACCTCAAAAAACTCAAATTTCTGTGCAATCTCTACGCACACTGAATGATTTTCAAAAATTGCTAGGAGATATTAATTGGCTACGGCCATCTGTCGGCATCCCCACCTATGCCTTACAAACAGCCCTAGGTAGCTAACAAAAGAGGCCAAAGAAGAACTGGCCTTAATGGAGAAACGCATTCAACAATCTTTTTCAACTCAGCTAGATTATGATAAACCAGTTTCTTTATATATATTCCCTACTGAACATTAGCCCACTGCAATTATAGCTCAGCATAGCCCAATATAATGGGTATATTTACACACTAAACAGTCTAAAAAAATTGCATCATATATTGAGAAAATAGGGCACTTAATTGTGTCAGGAAGAAGCCATGTACAAACTTTGACTGGATTTGATCCATATGCAATACACGTTCCCTTGACAAAACAGGAATTGCAAATTGCCTTACAGTATAACCTGATCATGCAAATGGCATTAAGTGATTTTCAGAATGTTATCTCATTTCATCTGCCGAAAGGATAATTGTGGGACTTTCTACAATGTACTAAATTCATTGTAACTAATATCATTGCATCCCAGCCTATTATCAATGCACCCACCTATTTCATTGATGGCAACAAGAAAGGCCTAGCAGGGTTTGTCGGCCCTGATATCAAAGAGAAATTACCCACTACCTATTCTTCAGTACAAAGAGTGGAGTTGTATGCTTTATATGCTGCCGGGAGCCGGCATATTGAATGCATATTGCATATGGAGTGCAGCACTTTCCACAGCATCATCTTTCAGGATCTGGAATAGCTCAAATGGAATTCTATCACTGCTGGGAGCCAGCGTGAGGAACCCCGCCCATGACAAAGGTCATGAGGAAGGAGGCTCGGCATACGCCAAGGCGGGATCGAGCTTCAGGAGTCCCCCTGGAAATTCTCGAGCATCTAGCCCCAAAACCAGAGTCTGCCTACTTTCTGCTTTGTGCTTTCACCTACACCTCTGATTTTACGGAGGGCTGTCCCCCACTACCTCTCTCTGAAAAAAGTTAGCTTACAGTTCCATTTAATAATTCCTGGGTGTGACCCTGTTTAACCTACAAACTCCTTTGGAAATCCTCTAGCCTGCCTGAATAGATTTTTCCGGCCACATGTAATTGTTCAGAGCCTCCCAACTGTGAGAGGCAGGAGATGTTCTAAACTGTCTAAACACAGATTCTTTCGAGTAGTTAAAAGATTGATTAGAAATTGTATTGGTGAAGGGATTTTCACTTGTTGGGCCAATGTTTGCTGCTGAGTTTCCATATCCCTTACCTGCTGTGTCCCTGACAGTGTATTGATTAATATAATTGGTGTAAGTAGTAGCTTTAATGTTTGTAACCTGGGACCCTTGAGTTAATTCTTTTTCTTGTTATAGCCCACCACACCTTTGCTCTGTAGGAATGCAACTTTATCTAACGCTTTTGGAGGGTGGCACTTGACTTATCACCTTTAGAGAAAAATAAGTTTTCTGAAGAAAGGGTCTTAAAATGTTAACAGGCCTCCGGGCCAGAAGATGATGCAAATCACCTAAGCTTTTGCATATGATAAGTTTGCAGGAAGAAACCCTGGCTTGCTGCCTGACTCTACCCCTTCCCCCATTATCCTCTATGCATAACTTAAGGTATAAAAACTACTTTGGAAAATAAAGTGCGGGCCTTGTTCACCGAAACTTGGTCTCACCATGTCGTTCTTTCTCTTACCTTCTGGCTGAATTATTCAGCCTCTTTTCTCCACTGAATTTCCTCACTGAGCTATCCTTATTTCAGCCTCTTTTCTTCACTGAATTTTCCTACTGAGCTATCCTCATCCTATTACTCTTTATATCTTTGATAAAATATTTAAATAAATAGGTCGCCGACGCCGTCCCCGCTTCGAATACCCTGGTTCAGCCGGGGCTGGTCCCCAGCAATATGCTCTTTTGTCGCTTCAACCATAATCATTCAACGTATATACTGATTCCAAATACCTTGCTTCCCTTTTTCCTGATTTTGTTACCGCCTTTCTATACAACCTAGATGAAGAATTATATACTCTCTTTTCACAGGCTCAAGCTTTAATTCGCTCACGTACGGAACCTTTCTTTATTGCACATATACGTGCTCATTCAGGTTTCCCTCTGGTCGCAGGAAATGATGCTGTTGACAGGCTCATAGCTCCCATTTTTACATCTGCCAGTGATGAACATGCTAATCTTCATACCAATGCTAACAGATTGCACTCTAAATACCATATTCCTCTCACTGAAACACGACATATTATTAAAATCTGTGATGTCTGCGCCCCGCTGCACGTGCGTACTAGGATTTCAGGAGTTAATCCCCGAGGGCAACAGCCTAACTCCCTTTGGCAATCTGATTTCACTCACTGCTCCTTAAGAAAATTTTCTTTACTTTTTGTCTCAATAGATACATTTTCCAACTCTATCTGGGCAGTACCTGTCTCTTCAGAATCCAGCAAACACGCCATTTCTGCACTCTTACTCACCTTCCCCGTTATGGGGATTCCTTCTGTCTTGAAAACAGACAATGGACCTGCATTCACCTCGCATTCATTTCGTTCATTTTTATCAGAATGGAACATAACATACACTACAGGAATACCCTATAATCCTCAAGGTCAAGCCATTATGGCAAGAGCCCACCGCACCCTAAAAACTCATTTACTAAAACAGAAAGGGGGAATATGGAAGAGGAGATACACTTCTTATTCTATGAACCCTCAATTACTATTATCTTTAATTCTTTATTCCCTGAAATTTTTAAATTTAACAAAAAATAATTCTGTCTATCTGTGCAGATAGACATTTTGCAGAAGACAAAAACAGCAAATTAGAAATCAATACACCAGTATGGTATAAGCAATTTAAACAGTGGCTGCCAGGAATCTTACGACTCCTAGGCAAGGGTTATGGTCTTGTCATTGCAGATGGAGAGGAAATCTGGGTTCCCCTTCGCCATGTCCACTACCGAGAAGGACCCCAAGACCGGACTCTCTCGGGAAGTGACAAAGTTGACGCAAAGGGTCTCGCAAAAGATCTTCCCATCAGGTGGCCTAAGTATTGGTTCAGCTTTAGCATAAGTCCTTCCAATGAATATCAGGACTGATTTCCTTTAGGATGGACTGGTTTGATCTCCTTGCAGTCCAAGGGACTCTTCAACAGTCTTCTCCAACCCAGTAGTTCGAAAGCATCAATTCTTTAGAGCTCAACTTTCTTTATGGTCCAACTCTCACATCCACACATGACTACTGGAGAAAACACAACTTTGACTAGATGAAACTTTGTCAGCAAAGTAATGTGTCTGCTTTTTAATATGCTGTCTAGGTTGGTCCTAGCTTTTCTTCCAAGGAGCAAGTGTCTTTTAATTTATGGTTGCAGTCACCATCTGCAGGGTTTTGGAGCCCTAGAAAATAAAGTCTGTCATTATTTCCATTGCTTCCCCATCTATTTGCCATGAAGTGATGGGACTGGATGCCATCACTTATTGGTACCATCACTTATGGATGCCATAATATATCGGTGACATATCCAAATCTAATGCCATGAAGTTTTCCCTCTAGTTTCTCTTATAAGAGTTCCGTATTTGTGTCTTATATGTGTCAGTCTTTGATGCATATTGAGTTTTGTGTGTATGGGGTGTGAATGTGTTCACAACTGGGCACTTGAAACAAACACAAAATACCCACTCTTTGTAGACTTGTGCCATGTCCTGACTGGCCTTCACTAGTTAACTTGACTTTAGTCCTGGGATTAGCCCAATAGTTAAGCTACGGGCACTGAGTTCATTTATGAGTCAGCATCTTGCCTGGAGTAGGTGTGCCTCTTTGATTCTCCTGAATATATGGCTGTTTTTGAATGCCTTCCGTCCCCTAAATCCACACCCTGTTCCATTTAAGGTTTTATATGCTCTAGTCTATGTCTCCACCCTTAATTCCTTGTCCCTGGCCCCATATATATATATAGACTCCCTGCAATAGTAATAAGCCACTCCAGCTGCTCTTTAGTTTAAGCTTAGGTTTATGAAAAACAGACACCAGTCTCCAGGCAACACCCAAATAGGTTGGAACATTGCATTAAGGTTTTTGTGATCGATCTGGTTTGCTGGAGGCAACTGGGAGCTGAACTGCCGCCCTTTACAGATCAAGACTGCTGTGTACAAGTCAGGGAAGCGGTAAGTGGGAGTAAATGAAATGACCTTCTGCTCTCTTCTGGAATTTTCCTGATAGTGTGTTTAATGTATTCCCGTAGTTTTGTTCGTTTCTAGAGCTCCTGTGAGGTTTTTCATCTGGTTTCTGATTGTTTTCTCACATTTCTAAGGGAGAATTCAATACTTCCAGCTTCACAACATCCCATTGTATCAATACTTCTTGATTTCCCTGACTCTTCCCATATTTGTAACAATTTAACTTGTGTACAGATTCTTCTTTTATGAGTAACCATTGAGCAAGATAGTAAAGTAAATAAAATCGTTATCATTTCCATTATGATATCTTAGCTGTGGTATATATACACAATGGAGTATTACCCAGCCATTAAAAAGAATGCATTTGAGTCAGTTCTAGTGAGGTGGATGAAACTGGAGCCTATTATACAGAGTGAAGTAAGCCAGAAAGAAAAACACCAATACAGTATACTAATGCATATATATGGAATTTAGAAAGATGGTAACAATAACCCTGTATAGGAGACAGCAAAAGAGACACTGATGTATAGAACAGTCTTTTGGACTCTGTGGGAGAGGGAGAGGGTGGGATGATTTGAGAGAATGGCATTGAAACATGTATAATATCATATATGAAATGAGTCACCAGTCCAGATTCGATGCACGATACTGGATGCTTGGGGCTGGTGCACTGGGACGACCCAGAGGGATGGTATGGGGAAGGAGGTGGGAGGAGGGTTCAGGATGGGGAACACATGCATACCTGTGGCAGATTCATTTTGATATATAACAAAACCAATACAATATTGTAAAGTTAAAAAATAAAATAAAATAAATAAATAAAATAAAATAAAAAGTTATACAACTAAGTCCAAGGATTAACCCTTGTAAGGGTCTGTTTGCACACTACACATGGTATCCTGAAACTGTTAATAATTAATCTCAAAAAAACACTCTGTTAGAATGTGTGGTTTTGGGATTCTTTTCAGGATATCACCACTGTCAGGTCTGGATAGCAACATAATTATGGTGGTGGGGAAAGTAAAAAGGCAAATTTATCTTCATTTGAAGTTTTCTTTATTAAGAAATAATATTTTGAAAAATGCTTATTAATCACTCCCTTAAATTGTGTGATTCTCTATATGTGTGTATGTGTATCAGCAGCTTCCCTGATAGCTCAGTGGGTGAACAATCTGCCTACAATGTGGGAGACCTGGGTTTGATCCCTGAGTTAGGAAGATCCCCTGGAGAAGGGAAAGGCTACCCACTCTAGTGTTCTGGCCTGAAGAATTCCATGGCCTATATAGGACTATATCCATGGGGTCGCAAAGAGTCAGACATGACTGAGCGAGTTTCACTTCACTGTATGTGTGTATGTGTATACTGTAAGATAGTTAATTATTTCAACTGATGTTTGATCAAAATCAAGCTTCATATTAGAAAAATGAAAAAAAAAATTGTGTGGAAGTTTCTAGTCTTCCCTGGTGCCTCAGATGATAAAGAATGGTAACAATAACCCTATATACGAGACAGCAGAAGAGACACTGATGTATAGAACAGTCTTTTGGACTCTGTGGGAGAGGGAGAGGGAGAGGGTGGGATGATTTGGGAGAATGGCATTGAAATATGTATAATATCATATATGAAATGAGTCGCCAGTCCAGGTTCGATGCACGATACTGGATGCTTGGGGCTGGTGCACTGGGACGACCCAGAGGGATGGTATGGGGAGGGAGGAGGGAGGAGGGAGGAGGTTTCAGGATGGGGAACACATGTATGCCTGCGGTGGATTCATTTCTATATATGGCAGAACCAATACAATATTGTAAAGTTTAAAAATAAAATAAAATTAAAAAAAAAAAAAAAGAATCTGCCTGTAATGCGGGAGACCTGGGTTCAATCCCTGGGTTGGAAAGATCCCCTGGAGAAAGGACATGGCAATCCACTCCAGTTTTCTTGCCTAGGGAATCCCATGGACTAGGAGCCTGCAGAATACAGTCCATGAGATCAAAAGAGTGGTACATGACTGAGCAACTAAGCACAGCACAAGCTTCATATTAGACAATGAAAAAAAAGTTATGTGGAGGTTTCTAGTCTAATATATGGTCAATAATTGTTCATTCAATCTCAACATTATATAATTAATGATTCAGTTCAGTTCAGTTCAGTTGCTCAGTTGTGTCTGACTTTTTGCAACCCCATAGACAGCAGCATGCCAGGCCTCCCTGTACATCGCCAACTCCCGGAGTTTACTCAAACTCATGTCCATTGAGTTGGTGATGTCATCCAACCATCTCATTCTCCGTCATCCCCTTCTCCTCCTGACTTCAATCTTTCCTAGCATCAGAGTCTTTTTAAATGAGTCAGTTCTTCCCATCAGGTGGCCAAAGGATTGGCGCTTCAGCTTTAGCATCAGTTTTTTCAATGAATATTCAGGACTGATCTCCTTTAGGATGGACTGGTTGTATCTCCTTGAAGCCCAAGGGACTCTCAAGAGTCTTCCCCAACACCACAGTTCAAAAGCATCAATTCTTTGGCACTCAGCTTTCCTCATACTCCAACTCTCACATTGATGCATGAACTGGAAAAACCATAGCTTTGACTAGACAGACCTTTGTTGGCAAAGTAATGTCTCTGCATTTTAATATGCTATCTAGATTGGTCATAGCTTTCCTTCCAAAGAGCAATTATCTTTTAATTTCATGGGTGCAGTCACCATCTGCAGTGATTTTGGAGCTAAAGAAAATAAAATCTGTCACTGTTTCCACTGTTTCCCCATCTATTTGCCATGAAGTGATGGGACAGATGCCATGATCTTAGGTTTCTGAATGTTGAGTTTTAAGCCAACTTTTTCATTCTCCTCTTTCACTTTCATAAAGAGGCTCTTTAGCTCTTCTTTGCTTTCTGCCATAAAGGTGGTATTTTCTGCATACCTGTGGTTAATGATTTAACCTCAGGTCAATGATTTAATCAGTGTAATTAATGATTACACTGATAAAAATGCAAACGAGTTAATTGACTTCAATCCTTTTCTTATGCCCAGGGTACTGATTTCACCTTGCCCCTCCTACAATGTATCTGCTAACACTAGAGAGTGCAGCTAGGGCATTACCTCACTGGCATTTATAACCTGTGAAGGCAGAAGAGAAAAATCGGAGTCTGCTTAGTTGGAGGAGCAAAACAGACAATGGATCCCAAAAGTCAGAGAGTGAAGCTTAATGACGGCCACTTCATTCCTGCCCTGGGATTTGGCACCGGTGCACCTCCAGAGGTAAGTGTGGTGGTTTGGGGTTGAGATATAAATAGTAAGTGGATGCAACATGAGTGGAAGGAGGTTAAGGTTCTTAAGCACTGAGTTCCTGGGTGACTCTAGGAGGATCATGTGGTTCCATTAATCAGGCCAGAACCATGTCCTGTGAAAGGGGAGCGAGCATCCAGTCTTCACTCTGCATCAGGGTCTGAGGCTGTGCTCACCTGCAGATTACTCTGGGTTCCCCTCCAGTTTCTATCTCTTTCCCAGCTTGGCAGAAGAGTGAGACTCAACTGTCAAGATCACTGACTGTCAGCAGACTGGCTTTGAGGGTGATTGCAATGGCGGTGTTTTCTGTATATATCATTTCAGAACTCTTTCCTCCTTCAGAAACACATGACTCAGTGAAATAATTGAGGTCGGAGGGCCTAAAGATAAGGTGACAGAAATCTAGTGGGAGAGAATTGCTTTTCTCCTGTGGTATACCTGCTCAGTGCCAGGCAAGACACACTCCAGCTGTGTTTGGCCTTGTACTTCTGCTTGGAAACTTTTTCTGATGGGAACTATACTATCATTTGAAGGGATAATGCCAGGCTTTTTACTATATCCTTGGATTTTGTAGTGCCTTTTTATTAAAGTATCATTTTCAGTCCTTGGGTATAAGAGGGACTAGTAGACAAGTCTCTAGACTGGAAGCCAGAAACTTTGCTGTCCATCTTGCCTTAGAATATGTAGTTGCGACAATTGACTGTTCTTCAAACTTTGAATCTCACTTTTCTAATTTACAGAACAGAAGACATTTTGCAGGTAAAAGATGGGGTTGTTCACTTTGCAAAATGTGATGAGCGAAGGGAATGGGTCCAGGCTAGTACAGAGCTCACTGGTTCACTCCTCAGTACACCCCACAAGGCACATGATCATAAAGAAATGGAGACTAGATCCAACAGGGGGAACTTGGACCAAGCATCTACCTGCCTGAAACATGAAAAATCCTGGATTACAGAAACATATTGCAATATTATTTGGCTTGAAAAAGGAAGTTAATCTCACCATTTGCAACCACACAGATGAACCTGGAGAACATTAAGCTAAGTGAAATAAGCCAGAAATAGAAAGACAAATACTACATGTTCTCTTCATAAGTAGAATCTGAAAAAGTGAACTCACAGAAGTAGAGTGTAGAGGAATGGTGACCAGAAGCTGGGGACAAGGTTAGGAAAAATGGAAAGATGTTGGTCAAAGGTCCAGACCTTCTGTAATGAGATAAATGTACCTGATGTACAGTTTGGTGACTATAGTTAATAGATATTAAGTATCCTCATGAAAACACCCCAAAAGTTAGCTATGTGAGATGATGGGTCTGCTAACTAGCTTGAATGTGGTAATCGGTAACAATGAATAGTTACATGAGAACATCACTTTTTACACCTTGAATAGATACAGCTTTTATTTGGTGTTTTCTGTGTGGTAACACTGGTAGACAGAGGTCTTAGAAGCTTTCACCTGGTTTCTTGATGTATTTACCATCCCCTTGTAGTTTTATTGATTTTGCTTCAAACATCTCACTGTATAAATCATATCCATGACTACAATTTTATTCTGAGTCCTTTGGGTTTTACCACCAGATCACTGAACCTAGAGGGTATTTGGGTCCTCTGATGCCTGTGATCAACCAGTGATAGCCTGGGGTTGAAGGGTTCCTGGGTGTCCATTTGATCACTGACCAGGAACATGCAGGGAAAGTGTTATGGGTTCCTCACCACACATGCAGAATGAATCAAATGCATGAAGAAATGTTGGTTCTTGATAAGATTAAGCTTGTGCCTTAGGAATCTCTTAATCATCTGGATATTCAATTACTATTTTTGTTGCTTATGTAGGTTCCTAAGAGTGAAGCTGTGGAGGTCACCAAATTTGCTATAGAGGCTGGGTTCCGGCATATTGACAGCGCTTATACATACCAAAATGAAGAGCAGGTTGGCCAGGCCATTCGAAGCAAGATTGCCGATGGCACTGTGAAAAGAGAAGACATATTCTACACTTCAAAGGTGCTGTGTGTGTTGTGTTTGTGCACATGTGTGCAAGTGACTGGGGTAGATGACAATTTGGTAATAGAAGCAGTAGTTTAGTGAAGGTGCTTATTGGTACCACTGTTTTCACACTTATTTGTATCTTAAATCTAGTATCCTTTTTCTCTCACTGTGTCCTCCTCTCCCAAAAGAGTGCAACTATAGCTTTATCATCATGGTGTGTTCAAATTTTAATTTTACATGAAAATCACTTTATTTCTTTGAGCCCAGGCCAGAGCAGTGTAATTTATTATGGGCTAATGAATCAGATAGACCTGGGAGCAGATTATAGCTTTTCTTATCATCTGGGTGAGTTTCTCAAATTTCTTCACATTCTGAATCTCAGTTCTCAGCTCCAAGAGTAAGAGAGCATTGGGAGAGACACTTTGTGTATTATACAAGATCTAGCCAAAGTGTCTTGAATTATGTTCTGCTCATATTAAAGTGTTCAAAGCATTTCCCCTTATAGTTATGTAAACAAGATAGTAATTAATTTTGAGAAGATGGATTGTTTGGTCAAAGTAGACTAAGGTTCTGCTTTTATACTCTATCAAGCATAGGTCAGTTGATGGGTATGGTAATTATTTGATAAAGTTATTTATATCTTGATTAATTTCATTCCATTGTGAAAGATGTATGGGTGATAAATTCAATCAAATAATGATGTCTACATGGGTAGGTTAGATAAAGAATGGAACTCAGGAAGAAATGAAACTTTTTTCCCATGGTCATCTCTTTCTAACCAATAACAATGTCTAGTTATTAAGTGAAACAAGTCAAACAAAATCACATGAAGCAATCATTTCCCACAGCTTCCTTTGTTTAATCTCTGCAGGTTTGGTCCACTTTCCTTCGTCCAGATTTGGTCCGACCAGCATTGGAAAAGTCACTGAAAGATCTTCAACTGGACTATGTCGATCTCTATATTATTCATCAACCAGTGGCTTTGATGGTAGGTGATTTATGTGATCACCTTTGTTCTATTTCTTGGGTCAGAATGTCTATAACTTCCATGGATGGCTGACAAGATTTTTCTTAGTTAGGTTGAAGGAATGATTACACTAGAGTAGATCTCTTAATCATTTGTGATCATCTTTTGGGGGAGGTTCTTTGAATTTCTTACCTGTCTCCAGAGAAACAAATTAAATAATCCAAGACTCTGTCTCAAAATCTTGAGGAAGTAGAAATAGGTGAATTCTGTGCATGGCGCTGATTAGGCCTGGGAGTTGGGATTTCACATCCAGAGTTTAGTGCAGAATGCTGAGCGCTGACACGGCCTCATACCTGAACAGGATGAGGTCTTCTCATCTCTCACCCTTTCATGTTTCGTGGATTTGGTGATGTCCTTCTGGGTGGGCCTAAACCTCACAGTCTTCTCAGGACTCGGGAGACCTGGCCTCCGCTGTCGCCTGGATTCATAGTGAGGTTTGCAGACTGCACTTAGCCATTAAGAACTGCATTATGTAGAGGGGAATTTTCCAGTTATTCCAGTGGTTAGAATTATGTGCTTTCAGTGCTGAGTCAGGGTATTTTGAGGGAATGGGTTCAATTCCTGTTCAGGGAACTAAGATACAGCAAACCCATGGCACAGCCAAAACAAAACAGCAAGAACAACATCTATTATGCAGAACAATTTTTTAGAATACAGAATTCTGCTCAAGCCATCCTTTGCCAAAGAGTTTATTGGACTATGTAGATGGCAATTCCCATCTACATAGATTTAAGGATTCCTAATACTTGACAGAAATGTCTCTGTTTTTCTATTCCTTATAATGACATCACTCTTAGTTTTATTTTTATCTCAGCATTTTCCATGGGTGGCAGAATGACCGTGATCTGTTCAAGCCTCATTCTCCAGAATATTTGAGAGTATGTCTGCTTCTTCCACAAAGCTTATCAACCTAAAGAGAACCTTGCTGGTTCATGTATATGTCCTGAAGCTATCAGATGTTTAGAGTGAAAAGGAATTTTTATATGTAGTCCAAGTCAAGATTGCAATTTTTATGCAGGCAGTAAAATAGAGGCATTTTGCAAGAGGAAAGGCATAAGGGGCAGAAAAAATTTCACTTAAGGCACTGACAGTTCCCATGAGAATGTAGGAAAATTATATCTATGAAAACATATAGTATGTAGAAGAGATTACTGGAAAACTGCCTTCTAAAGACATTGCTGATAACTCCATTTGCAAACCTCTTTGCAAATATTAGTATGCAGAAAGTAAATGAACCTCATGGAGGTTTAGCATCCACATTTAGTACCAGATGTGCCTGGCAAGCTGGCTAAAAGTGGAGAAATTATTTGGTGATATCTCTGAAATGACTGCTTCTATTCCAGCCAGGGGAGACACTTTTCCCAACAGATGAAAATGGAAAACCGATGTTTGACTCAGTGGATCTCTGTCGCACATGGGAGGTGAGTCTGGGGAGGAGAGAACCAGGGGAGGAGCCAGGAGAGGGGGAACCTCCTTCCTCTTTTCCCTTTGTGAGAATTTGCTGTGGACCATCACACTCAGCAGTTCATGAATCCAAGGGCTGGGATGCTGGGGTTGAGGGGAGGGAACCATTGCTGAAATGTCCACAGAAAGGAAAAAATTGGAGAATTTGGGACAGTGTAGATAGACATCTCTTTCGTTCCATGTGATTGTCTTCTCCAGGTTTTTTCTAAGGAAGAGATGATACTTCTTCTTGTTTCATGACCTTCTTCCCCTTTATCTTCTTGATAAGCAATGCTTATTCTTGACAAGAAACCCTCTTAATGATTTTTCAGCATTTCTTATCGCTATATTGCCCACTCCAAGTGACTGTTCACCACCCCTCCCTCCCAGGCCCTGGAGAAGTGTAAGGACGCAGGGCTGACCAAGTCCATTGGGGTGTCCAACTTCAACCACAAGCAGCTGGAGAAGATCCTGAACAAGCCGGGGCTCAAGTACAAGCCCGTCTGCAATCAGGTGAGCAGCTCAGCTCCTCTCCCTCCTGTTCTTCAGAACCTCCTTCTTACACTGGAGCCTGATGTCTGTCTGTCCTTCGCTCCTGTTCATCTGACCTTTGTGGAGAGGGGATTCTACAGAACTAAGCTTGTGTCTGGACTGTGTAAATAGAATCTATAACAGTATCTTTGATCAACTCTGGGTGGAAAAGATGGGGATGGCTTCCTGCTCAATTGTAGTGGGGACTGAGGGAAGGCAACAGAGATGAAATTCCTCCAGAACTTAGAGGAAGGAGGTGTTTCACTGAGCTGAACACATGACCAGATATCAGGTGTGAAAGTGCTCAGATGAAACTGTGTACAGGAAGGAAGACCATGAAAACATGGAATGGGAAGTAAATAAAGAGAAAACCAAGTGAGACAGGTGTTAAGGGTTTGTGTGGAGTTTGGATGCCTGAATCCTTAGTCTTGGTGTCCCAGCTTCAACAGGGAGCACAGTACAGAGAAATGTGCTGGAGACTATGAAAGTCACCCAGGTTAGAGGATGAAGTTAAACGCTTATGTTGATCCTAACAGTTTATGGAAGAGTTGCTCAGGATTTAGAGCAGATCTTGTGATTTCAGATCAGTTCAGTTCAGTTGCTTAGTTATGTCTGACTCTCTGCAACCCCATGGACTGCAGCACACCAAGCCTCCCAGTCCATCACCAACTGCCAGAGCTTATTCAAACTCAAGTCCACTGAGTCATTGAGGCCATCAAACAATCTCATCCTCTGTTGTCCCCTTTTTCTTCTGCCTTCAATCTCTCCCAGCATCAGGGTCTTTTCCAATGACTCAGTTCTTTGCATCAGGTGGCCAAAGTATTGGAGTTTCAGCCTCAGCATCAGCCCTTACAATGATCATTCAGGAAGGATTTCCTCTAAGATTGACTGGTTGGATCTCTTTGCAGTCCAAAGGATTCTCAAGAGTCTTCCCCAACATCACAGTTCAAAAGCATCAATTCTTTGGCACTCTGCTTTCTTTATGGTCCAACTCTCACATCCATACGTGACTACTGGAAAAAGGATAGCTTTGACTAGATGGTCCTTTGTTGACAAAGTAACATGTTTGCTTTATAATATGCTGTCTATGTTGATCACAGTTTTTCTTCCAAGGAGCAATCATCTTTTAATTTCATGGCTGAAGTCACCATCTGCAGTGATTTTGGAGCCCCCATAAATAAAATCTCTCACTGTTTCCATTGTTTCCCATCTATTTGTCATGAAGTGATGGGACTGGATGCCATCATCTTTATTTTATGAATGTAGAATTTTTAAGCCAACTTTTTCATTCTGTTTCACTTTCATCAAGAGGCTTTTAGTTTATCTTCACTTTCTGCCATAAGGGTTGTGTCATCTGCATATCTGAGGCTATTGATATTTCTCCCAGCAATCTTGATTCCAGTATGTGTTTCATCCATCCAGGCATTTTGCAAGATGTACTCTGCATATAAGTTAAATAAGCAGGGTGAAAAACATACAGCCTTGACTTATTCCATTCCCACTTGGAACTTGTCTGTTGTTCCATGCTTCCCTGGTGGCTCAGATGGTAAAGCATCTGCCTGCAATGTGGGAGACCTGGGTTGGATTCCTGGGTTGGGAAGATCCCCTGGAGAAGGAAATGGCAACCCACTCCAGTACCATTGCCTGGAAAAACCCATGGACGGAGGAGCCTGGTAGGCCACAGTCCATGGGGTCACAAAGAGTTGGACATGACTGAGCAGCTTCACTTTCCTGTTGTTCCACATTCGGTTCTAACTGTTGCTTCTTGAGCTGCATACAGATTTCTCAGGAGGCAGGTAAGGTGGTCTCGTATTCCCATTTCTTGAAGAATTTTCCAGTTTGTTGTGATCCAGTCAAAGACTTTGGAATAGTTAATAAAGCAGAAGTAGATGTTTTTCTGGAACTCTCTTACTTTTTTAATGATCCAGCAGATGTTGCCAATTTCATCTCTGTTTCCTCTGCCTTTTCTAAATCTAACTTGAATATCTGGAAGTTCACAGTTCACGTACTGCTAAAGCCTGGCTTGGAGAATTTTGAGCATTACTTTAGTGTGTGAGATGAGTGCAATTATATGGTGGTTTGAGCATTCTTTGGCATTGCCTTTCTTTGGGACTGGAATGAAAACCGACCGTTGCCAATCTTGTGGTCAATGCTTAGTTTTCCCAGTTTGCTGGCATATTGAGTGCAGCACTTTCACAGCACCATCTTTCAGGATTTGAAATAGCTCAACTGGAATTCCATCACTTCCACTAGCTTTGTTCCTAGTGATACTTCCTAAGACCCATTTGACTTCCCATTCCAGGATGTCTGGCTCTAGGTGAGTGATCACACCATTGTGATTATCTGGGTTGTGAAGATTTTTTTTTGTATAATTCTTCTGTGCATCCTTGCCACTTCTTCTTAATATCTTCTTCTATTATGTCCATACCATTTCTGTCCTTTATTGAGCCCATCTTTACAGGAAATGTTCCCTTGGTGTCTCTAATTTTCTTGAAGAGGTCTCTAGTCTTTCCCATTCTGTGGTTTTCCTCTATTTCTTTGCATTGATCACTGAAGAAGGTTTTCTTATCTCTCCTTGCTATTCTTTGGAACTCTGCGTACAAATAAGTATGTCTTTCCTTTTCTCCTTTGCCTTTCAGTATTCTTCTTTTCATAGCTATTCATAAGGCCTCCTCAGACAACCATTTTGCCTTTTTGCATTTCTTTGTCTTAGGGATGGTCTTGATCACTGCCTCTTGTACAATGTCAAGAACCTCTGTCCATAGTTCTTCAGGCACTCTGTCTATCAGATCTAATTCCTTCAATCTATTTCTCACTTCCACTGTATAATCGTAAGGGATTTGATTTAGGTCATATCTAAATGGTCTAGTGGTTTTTCCCTACTTTCTTCAATTTATGTCTGAATTTGGCAATAAGGACTTCATGATCTGAGTCATAGTCAGCTCCCAGTCTTGTTTTTGCTGACTGTATAGAGCTTCTCCATCTTTGGCTGCAAAGAATATAATCAATCTGATTTTGGTGTTGACCATCTGGTGATGTCCATGTGTAGAGTCTTCTCTTGCATTGTTGGAAGAGGGTGTTTGCTATGACCATTGTGATTTCTTGGCAAAACTCTGTTAGCCTTTGCCCTGCTTCATTTTGTACTCCAAAGCCAAAGTTGCCTGTTACTCCAGGTGTCTCTTGACTTCCTACTTTTGCATTCCAGTCCCCTATAATGAAAAGGACATATTTTTTTGGGTGTTAGTTCTAGAAGGTCTTGTTGGTCTTCATAGAACCATTCAACTTCAGCTTCTTCAGCATTACTGGTCGTGGCATAGAGTTGGATTACTGTGAGATTGAATGGTTTAACTTCTAAACAAACAGAGATCATTCTGTTGTTATGGAGATTGCATCTAAGTACTGCATTTTGGACTCTTTTGGTGACTATGATGGCTACTCTATTTCTTCTAAGGGATTCTTGCCCACATATAATTAATGCTTATCTGAGTTAAATTCACCCATTCCAGTCCACCCAGCCCACCCATCCGGTCCAGTCATGATTCTTGAAATGTTGATGTTCACTATTGCCATCTCCTGTTTGACCACTTCCAATGTGCCTTGATTCATGGACCTAACAATCCAGGTTCCTATGCAATATTGTTCTTTACAACAACGGACTTTGCCTCCATCACCAGTCACATCCACACCTGGGCATTGTTTTTGCTTTGGCTCTGTCTTTTCATTTTTTCTGGAGTTATTTCTCCACTGATCTCCAGTAGCATACTGGGCACCTATCGACCTGGGGAATTCATCTTTCAGTATCCTATCTTTTTGCCTTTACATGGGGTTCTCAAGGCAAGAATACTGAAGTGCTTTGCCATTCCCTTCTCCAGTGGATCATGTTTGTCAGAACTCCACCATGACCCGTCCGTCTTGGGTGGCCCTACATGGCATGGCTCATAGTTCATTGAGTTAGACAAGTCTATGGTCAAATGTGATCAGTTTGGTTAGTTTTCTGTTACTGTGGTTTCCATCTGTCTGTCCTCTGATGGATAAGGATAAGAGGCTTATGGAAACTTCCTAATGGGAGAGACTGACTGAAGGGTACGGCAGGCCACTGCTGACACTTACCTCTGCTTGAGAGACTCAAACACAGTTCTGGCTCAGTCTCAGTGTGGTCTCTGTGTCCTGGTGCACACAAGGTTTTTTTGAGCCCTCCGAGGTCCCTGGCGGGTACAAGTTTTGATTCTAAACGTGATTTTGCCCCTTCTACTCTCTTGCTGGGGCTTCTCCTTTGCCCTTGGATGTGGGGTTCTTTTTTTGGTGGGATACAGCATTCTCCTGTTGACAATGTTCAGCAGCGAGTTGTAATTTTGGAGTTCTCACAGCAGAAGATGAGCACATGTCCTTCTACTTCACCATCTTGAAGACTTGTAGACTCATCATCCCCAGAGGCAACATTTTTCATTGGTACTGTTTCATGGGGGTTTGTTGGTTAATATTGGGTACCAAAAATGCAAATTTTCCTTTGTCTTGTGTGGCTAAGGGGATTGTATAAAAACAATCTTTAAGATCCAGAACTATAATTGGCCAATTCTGACGTAAGGCTGAAGGGGATGGGAGTCCAGGCTGCAAGGTCCCCATGGGTTGCATTACTGCATTAATCAAAGCTCATGAAGCAGCCTCCATTTGCCTGATTTTTTATGGGCTGTGAAAACTGGAGTATTCCAAGGACTAGCATTCTCCTCTATGTGTCCTGCTTGAAACTGTTCTTCTACCAAGGCTTGTAAATGTATAAGTTTCTCCCTTGCTAGAGGCCACTGATATACCCAAGCAGGTTTAGAGGTAAGTCATGTTAGAGCTGTGGCGTGTGGTGGCAGAGAAACTTTAATGGCCCCTCAATTAGCCCTTTTCTGTCCAGTTTCGGGTGAATAGGTAAGGAAGAAGGATCTCCCTGTAAATCTTTCCTAGCTCTTTTGCTGGTTGGTATCCCATTCTTGCCATCGTATGATCTGCCTTTTCCTTATTGGAGAGAACTAGGTGCCAATGGGCAAGCAGATCTCTGCCCCATAAATTACAGGGAATTTCTGCAATAAAAGGTTGGAAGTGAGCAAGCTGTTTGTCGGGCCCTAGGCAAGGAAGAATTGCTGCACTTTGAGCAAATTGTTGAGGTTTCCCCAAGCCTGATTATCTTTTCCTGGGGTTCAGTCAGGGGCCAATCAGCTCACCATTGAGGAGAAGTAATGATGGCAATGTCAGCCCTAGAATCTAAGATTTCAGAGAACGTTTTTGCTTGGATTTTAGCCTGACATGTGGGCCGATCTGAGAGTATTTGTTGAATAAAGCACACTACTTGATCACCTGCGCTCCCAAATCCTTGTTCTCCTCTGGTGACAGGATTATAGTTGTTAGGGGCATGGTAAGGCAAGAGAAGGAGTTGAGCAATTTGTTGAGCTTGAGGAATGACATGGAATTAAAGGGAGAGAGCCATTACTTTAATTTCTCCTGAATAGTCTGGGTCAGTAAGGCCAGGAAGAATTTGGAGGCCCTTAAGGGTAAGGCCACTTCTGCCCAGAATGAGTCTTATGGTCCCTGGTGGCATGGGACCTTGGATCTCAGTAGGGATTGCTATTGGGTGGTGGTGGGGGGTGGGAATCCAATTCATTAATTGAGACAGTTACTCAGGGTGGGAGGTCCAACCCAGCACTTCCACTGGTAGAGACTGAGAGGCTGGAGATAGACTGAAGGGTGTGCTGGAGGTCCTCACAGTGTATGCCCCCACTGTTTGTGGGGCCTAGGGCTGGCCCTGATGGCAATTTCCGGGCTGCAAAGGGGACCCATTCCTATGGAATTTTGATCTGCATTGATTAGCCCAGTGATTGCCTTTTTGGTACCTAGGATACAGTCCTGATGTTTTATTTTCACCAGTAGACGGAGGTATTGTAACATCTGTTTTGGGCCCAGAACAGCAAGCCTTTTTCATATGTCTGGGTTTTCCACATTGAAAGCATTTGACATGGGAAGAGCTAAAATTGTTTTTAAAGGCAGCACAAATTGCTTGGGCTAGCTTGGCTTGTTTGTGAGCCTGTGTACCAACATTTTGACACCTTCGAACAAAATCACCAAGGCTGCCATTTTGACAAATAGTGTTAAGGGCAGCCTTGCAATCTTTATTGGCATTTTCATAGGATAATTGTTTTAATAAAATGTCCTCCACTGTAGGACTATTAATTTGATGGTGGAGAGCAGATGAGATCCAGTCTACAAATTCAGTGAAGTCTTTTTTGGGTCTCTGTAATATTTTAACAAATGAACCAGTAGGCTTGCTGAGTTCTCATACTGTCTGCCCCTGCTTCAGCAGCATTTTGCAATCTGTACATATGCTCCCACCAGTATATCTTCATAAGTCAATTGCGCTATTAAACTGGTATATTGCCCTGTGCCTATGAACATTTCAAAAGTAAGATTATCTCCATTGGCCAAATTAATACAGGCTAGCTATTGACACAATTCAGTATAAGAGGCAAAAATCTGTAAATTTGGGGGACCACTTAAAGCTGTTTTGGCTAGCATTTTAACATTGTAAGGAGAGCATCTCCCATGCAAGCAAATTTCCAACAGCTCCCATGTATGTATATGGAGAATTGACCCCAATCAGTCTAACACTAGAATTAGTTCCTTTAAAACCTGATGTCAAAAGTTTCATGGGTTACAATAACACGAGTGGGATTATTGGGGTTGGGCCTGTAATCATTGGGAAAGGGAGATGGTCCCTAATGTCTAAAGCACCCATAGGAAGGGCAGAGGCCATGCCCGCTGAAACCAGGTCAGCGGCTTATCCTCCCGAGACATTTCTGGACCCAGTGGAGGTGGCGGTGGTGGAAAATTGTCCTTGAGCTTGGGTGGCAAAGGGGTCGAAGGGTTAACAAGACGTTTGAGGACACCGTCTTCTCACATTATTTCTGTCTGTATAGGGTATAGGACCAATTGCACTAGCCCCCAGGTGACAAATACCATCACAGGTATGCAATCCCCTCTCCTGTGTGCTGTTTTCAAATTTTCTCCCACTGGATCCCAATTTTCAATATCTAGAGTGCCTTCCTCCGGAAACCAAAGATTATATTTAACCACCTCTCTTGGCAATTGTGTCAATGGCTCCTCTTTCACCTGTGCCCCTGCAGTCTGGGGAAGGTGCCTCAAAAGCTGGAGATGATGTTTCTCAGCTTTACTCAAATCCTTCCCCATTGACACCATGTCTTGGACAACAAGGGACTTCCCACCCTTACAGTTTGAGGGCCTGGTCACGATCCATGTGTCTCACCTACAGCCCAATGTCTTCACTTTCAGTTTCTTCCCTCGGAGGAATCCTTCCTGACTTCAGGTCTCTGTTCAGGGGCCACCTGCCATGTCCAGCACAGAGGGTGAGAAAGACCTGAACCAGGGGCGAGTGCCTAATGAAAAGACAGACACATCTAATTTGCAAGTGGGGGATCAGTAGGCCCTCCTGCTCTCCATGGCAGGAAGCCAAGACATCTCCTTTCAGCCCGCACTTTTATGGGCAGAAGTCATGAGATCACTAGGAAAGAGCTATACTGGGGAGTTTGATCAGCGCTCCATAAAGAGGAAGTAAAGTTGAGGCTCTGCTGTTGATCAGGAACATTTGTTTTGTTTCCACAGGGATGGACGCAGGGGCCAGCAGTGAAGCAGAGCAGAGAGCATGCCCAGCCCCAAGTCTGTCCATTCATCATGCTTACTAGCACAATCATGAGGGCACAGTTTGCCACACCCTTGAGCCATGGGGCAGGTTCTGGTTTCTGCTCTGCCAGGCTGCAACAATATTTTGCTGACCTGGGTCTGATTGTGGTTCACATGTAATTTTGAGTCATTTTAAGCTCTTTTAATGTAAAATGGTCACTCAGTCTTTGTGTTACCAAGATATCCAGGCAAGGTTTGGACAAATACACTGTCTTTATCATTGTTATTTTTTGATGCTAATTAACTTGTTCCTGTAATCCTAGATTATGTAAATTAGTACTTAAATCTGAACTCCTTGCTACATTAAGGTTAAATATTTTGACAAGAAAATGATAGTTGCATGCTTTGTCCCTAAATGAACCCCGGTAGGAAGTGCAAGGTGACAAGTTGTCCCACTGTGAGTGACAGTACTTTTGTTCTTCTGGTAAAGCTATTAGTAGCTGGATATTTTATTTGGAAATGTGTATTTTCCCTCTTGAAATTATCTAGTCATCTGTTGAATGATAACCATCATCAGGGGAAGTTTGATTTCCCCCAAGTTTTCATGTAATGGTTGAGAATCCATTGATGACTTTCCACTGAATTAATTATTTCATTGGAACGTTTTTCATTATTTTCCATTTTAAATGCTCTTTTTAATCTTCTGACCTGACATTTTATTGTAAAAGTAAAATTCCCTCATTATTCAGAGTAAAATACATCTATTCTTATAAGACAGGGGAAAACACTGCACTCTTTCACATTAACTGTCAGTTTCTGAGAAAAGATTTAGTATTCTTGCCTGGAAAATCCCATGGACGGAGAAGCCTGGTAGGCTACAATCCACGGGGTCGCAAAGAGTCGTACACGACTGAGCAACTTCACTTACTTACTTACTTGTGGAGAGAAGCATTTTTGCTCTTTCTTCCTCTCTCAGGGATTTTTATTGTTTCTGTTTGGTACATTTGCTTTCACTGGAGGTTTCCTTTGATGCTCAAATCTACTGAAATGTCACCAATGGGAATTCATCAAACTGGTTCTTTTGTCCTTCAGACATTTCTTCATAAGACTGTGCAATTTCTTTCTTTCTGGCATAGTTTGGTGTCCAAAGCTTAGACAGCTCTTTTCCTGTCCCACATCTGGAATTAGGCACATGTCTTGTTCTGTTCAGTCATGTTCAGCAACCAAGATCTGTTCGGTAGAATTACTTATTCTCAGTAATGTCATTATTTTTTACCTTTTCAGGGGACAAAAATATAATTTAAAAAAATTCTTTCCTTGATATTTCCAGTTGTAATTTGATGTGACACAGTTTTTCTTTAGCATATATAATTCTTACTTTTAAGCTTTCTCTGGTGTATTACCTTTTCATATAATCTGACACTCTTTTCTGTTGGTGTTCTACAGGTGGAATGTCACCCTTATCTCAACCAGAGCAAGCTGCTGGAGTTCTGCAAGTCACACGATATTGTCCTGGTTGCCTATGGTGCTCTGGGAGCCCAGCGGACATTACAATGGTAATGAGCAGTACTGATGGTCACAAGGAGTTTATCTAAAACTCCTTTTTTGATGAAAATATTATTGTTCCATACTCAGTGCTTTGGAGACAACTCTCAAAGGGTAGAGGGGAGAGAAGACAGATGGGAGAAATCCTCTTTTGTCTTTCATCACCCAGCTAGATATCTTACATTGCATGTGTCTTGTATATACATTTTAACACAAGTTTCTGCATGAAAATCTCTATATAATCCCCCAGTTGATAACTAAGACATAAGCTTTGTCATAATTTACTTATTTATGGACTAATGAGCACATTACTATAATAGACTTACCAAGCCTCCCTCACTGTATGTCTAAAATCAGGATAATAATACATAATTTCCAGGTTTATCATGATTGAAAAATAAGTACAAATTGAATCATTTTTGTAAACATTTGTAGAGGAACTACACAATGTAAATAATTATGAAATACATTGTCTTCATTTTCAGACTACTCTGCTTTTATCAACAGCTGAGACAAGTGAAAATTAGAAAAGAATGAAAAACAAAATATTTCCCAATATTTCGCATCATATTCTCCTTTCATACCATTGTCTTTACTTTTGAGCATTGATTGGAAAAGAAAAATAACCACAGAGAAGTAATAAAGAAACAAACTCCATGAGTTCGGCAGTCCTGGTCTCAACTCAATAATGCATCTGAATCACCCACAGAGATCTGTAATCACAGAATAGGAGGTGACATATTTGAGGTTCTGTATCAGTTTGTCTTCAGCTAAGCCATGGAATTTTGTGTTTCTAACAAGATCCCAGGTGATGCTGATGATGCTGGTTCATGAACCACACTTTGAGAAGCCCTGGTCTAGAGGTGACATACCTGATATGTTTGGGAAGCCTCTTCATAAACTGAGCACTTAGTCTTAGCTACTCGCCATTTCTGAATTTCCTTTCAGGGTGAACCCAAACCTCCCCTTTCTCTTGGAGGACCCAGTTCTCTCTGCCATTGCCAAAAACCACAAGCAAACCCCAGCTCTGGTTGCCCTTCGCTACCAGATACAACGTGGGGTTGTGGTTCTGGCCAAGAGTTACAACAAAAAGCGGATCAAAGAGAACATACAGGTGATGAGTGGGGCTGTGGTCAGAGGGCTTCTAAAGAATATGCTTCACGAGGGGCATTCTTTGTCTAACTGAGGACAGACATGGCTTCCCTTTCCCCTGTAGTTGTCCCCATCCAGCTGGAAATTCCTCCAGTCCCCAGGGGGAGGCTGGCTCCTTGGGGGAAAGATTAATGTGATTCTTCCTTCTTTTCAGGTGTTTGACTTTGAACTGACTCTGGAAGACATGAAAGCAATTGATGGCCTCAACAGCAATATAAGATACTATGATTTTCAACAGTAAGTGACTTGTATATGTTCCACATGTACTGTTTTCTCTAGCATATAGATCAGCAGAGGAATAAGCTTTCTTAAAGCTTAATTTCAGGGAGACAGCCCTGGTTTCCAGTGTAGGAGTATACCAGGGGCTTCCTTCAGACCTCAGATCAGAGGTTTCCTCTAGGGTTCTGTCTCTGATCAACAGAAATGTGACTGGGACCCAGGACAGACAATCAGTAAAATCCCCAGTGTTGACATTGTGGTGAATTCACTACGTTGTGCCTAATCCCTGTGCTTGGTGTTCCTCCTCTCAGGGCCCAGAGACCCAGAAAACACAGAGGGCACAGTGCCTGTAGCCCATTCTTCTTTCAGAAAGTGATAGTGTTAGTTGCTCAGTCTTGTCTGACTCTATGGACCCCATCAACTGTAGCCTACCAGGCTCCTTCTTTCAAGGACTGATGCAAATCTTTCATCTTTAACTCTTTGTAGAATCAGGAGGAAATGATACATAATGACTATATAGTAAGGAATCCATCCTGAATTACATTTCTGCTTATCCTAACACAATTGTAAATGCATTGTTGATATTTCTGGAGGAGGGGCCTATGAAGGCCAACATGCTTCAGTGTGAGAAGTCACAGTGAGCCTGGCTCCACTTCTTCTCCTAAGTGTCTGGTGGATTTTCTCCCTGATGGACTTTTCTTTACCAAGACACCATCTATTTATTCCAAATTTATCTCTTTATTGATCTTTTCCCTAACACATCTCCCATTTCCTCACCCTTAAAATGTCACCTAATGAATTTTGAGTATATCATGGACTGACCTTCCAGAGAGAGACTTCTGTCCTTAGCTGGACACACCTGATAAGATCATCTGGGTCTCTCTGGTTTCTTGAGTCAAGACTCATCCTAGTGTAGACTTTGACCATCAGGGATCCATCCACTGGGAGCTCCTACCTTCTTGACTTTACTTAGTTAGTACCATGGAATTCCAGCTGCTTAATTACTGCAGGAGGATGTCAGGACTGAAGAGACAGAAGAGTAATCACACAGAGAGATGTTTGGAGAGAGTTTAGAGAAAAGGGAACACACATTAGTGATAAAATGAAGATTTAGTTTCAAATGAAAGATCTCAAAACTCCCCTTGTTTGTAGTGTTCAGTCACTTCAGTTGTGTCTGACTTTGCAACCCTATGGACTATAGCCCGCAACGCTCCTCTGCCCATGAGATTCTCCAGGCAAGAATACTTGAGTGGGTTGCCATGACCATCTTGAGGGGATTGTCCCAACCTGGGGATTGAATCCATGTCTCCTGTGTCTCCTGCATTTCAGGCAGATTCTTTACCCACTGCGACACTGGGAAGCCTCCTTGTTTGTAAAGAAGATATATATATTTATATGTACATTTACATATGGGCTTTCTAGTTGGCACTAATGGTGAGAAAGTCATCTGCCAATGCAGGAGACCTAAGAGGTGCAGGATGGATCTATGGGTTGCAAAGATCCCCTGGAGAAGGAAATGGCAACCCACTCCAGTATTTGCCTGGAGAATCCCATGGACAGAGGAACCTGGTGGGCTACAGCCCATGGAGATGCAAAGAGTCAGACACAACTCAAGTGACTTAGCACACAGTACACATGCACATATATATGGGCTCCCTAGGGGGCGGTAGTGGTAAAGAAGCCACCTGCCAATGCAGGAGACATAAGAGATGCAGGTTTGAACCCTGTGTGGGAAGATCCCCTAGAGGAATGCAGGCAACTCACTCCAGTATTCTTGCCTAGAGAATCCATGGACAGAGAAGCCTGTGGGCTATAGTCCATAGGGTCTTGAAGACTTGGACACAACTGAGCGACTTAGTATGCCTGCATACTTATGTATATGTATATTATGATTCTGAAAAAAGACATGATGAAAAATGAGAAAAGATAGCAAGTTACTTTTCTGTCCTCAAAAGCGTTATGTATATTCTGTGCTCTCCTTCATTATTCTGTGAATGCCTAGACTTACTCATCCTTGTAGGTTTATGTTGATAGCACAGCTCCTGGCACATGGAATGGCTCAGGATGCACTCTTTAATGAATTGAGTTGAAAACAACAAATTTAGAAAGAAAAATCAGGCTATAAAGAAGGAAAACAACAGTAATATTAATTAATAATGAGTGTAGTTATGTAATACAAATTAAGAAAGCAGTAATCACCTTTTATAAGTAAGACTGTTTAGGTGTATGTGGTATTTCTTCAATTTAATAGTAAAACCTTAATGAAAGCACCCTGTATTTGAGGGGTGCTCAATATTTTTTTTTTCTGTTGAATGGATTTATGAAAAACAGCAAAGAATTCCTTGACTGTGATCCTTCTCACCACTTAGGGTCAAAAGTTCCACCTGTGTCTGAAATGACCTCCACAGTTACCCCTAGGTCTGTGCCCTCTTATAAATTGTAACCTGAGTCAAACTACCTGTCATTATGGGGTGAATATTACACGTGAAGGTTGGGATTGGATATGCAGGTGCCGTGTGTACATGGAGCAGACACCTGATGTGTGCTTGTTGGGGGAGAAAATGGATGTGTTTATAGATTTAGAGTTTTAGCCCATCCTGACTGCATCCACAGACTAATGATCTCTGTAACAATATGACAGATTTAATAAATTATTTCCCCTCTTTCTCTTTTAGGGCAGTTGATCACCCTGAGTATCCATATTCTGAAGAATATTGACTGTGAGCTGTCCACCATGCATTCTACCAGAACTTCTTTTCCAGGGTTGTGAAGAACATTTCTGTCCTTGGTGGAGATGTTTAAAAGAAGTGTATGAACTTTTGAAGCTTGTTTATCATTAAAAATTTTTTTATGAAATAAAGAAGACTTAAAATATGAATTCTAGTTTTTTGTGATAACAAAATAATTTGGAAAGCAAAAGAGAAAGGATAGAAAATAAAGATAACCTCCTGGTGCCTTTTCCTTTGTCAAAAATGAATTAGTTGATCTATCGAGAACCCTGTATGTGAGACCACAAAAGAGACACAGGTGTATAGAACAGTCTTTTGGACTCTGTGGGAGAAGGCGAGGGTGGGATGATTTGGGAGAATGGCATTGAGAAATGTATAATATCATATGTGAAACAGAAAAAAAAGAAAAAGAAAAAAATAAAAGAAAGAAATGGAAAATTGTATTCGAGTCAGATTTGAGAACTATAACCCAGGAAGAGCATCTCAGAAAGCCTGAGAACTGTTATGTCCTCTAGAAGTCAAGGCACGGGGATGTAAGTTTTGGAGACAGAGGGCTCTGCGTGAAAAGACGTATTATTGACAGTGTACATAATCCAGATCTAAGCATCATCAAGGTGGGTCATGTGACCCCTTACAAGGTTAAGAAGGAATTTATCTTTTAAGGAGCTGTCTTACTGATGCTAGGAGTTTGTTGCTCTTCAATGTCGAGCAGGTCTTCCCTCTGATGTGGGAGGTCTGGTCCACGCATGTGTCATGCACACAACTTACAGTGAGGAAGAGGAGTACAAAGGTAGAGAAAAGTTTTTCATGTTTAAATTTTTCTTGCCATAAAATATAAATTTAATTTCATACTTTCATGACTCTCCTATATAAATGTATTCGCATGTTTATTTACAATTTGAAATGATCTTCAATATACAGGTTTTACACTTTTTTTTTAACTTGGTGTAAGTATTTTTGTAAGCTATCAATTATTATCTGATGGTTTCCAAGGAGGAAGGGCTTGGGAAAGAGTTGGACTGGGAGGTTGGGGTTAGCAGATGCATACTATTATATACAAATTGGATTAACACAAAATCCAACTGTACAGCACAGGGGACTATATTCAATATTTTATGACAAACCATAATAGAAGAGCATATGAAAAAGTATATATATATATATAACTGAGTCATTTTGCTGTACTGCAGTAATTAACACAACATTGTAATTCAACTATATCTCAATACAAATGAAATAAAATAGTTCCAGTGTTATATTTTGTTTCTTACAATGATTCCCAGGTGGCTCAGTGGTAGGAATTCTAAAGAATGAAAGAGACTCCGGTTCAATCCCTGGATTGGGGACATCTCTTGGAGAAGGGAATGGCAAACTACTCCAGTATTTTTGCCTGGGAAGTCCCATGGATGGAGGCACCTGGTAGGGTGCAGTCCATGGGGTCGCGAAGAGTCGGACACAACTGAGCGACTTCACTTTCCCTTTTCACTTTCATGCATTGGAGAAGGAAATGGCAACCCACTCCAGTGTTCTTACCTGGAGAATCCCAAGGACGGTGGAGCCTACAGTCCATGGTCACGAGAGTTGGACACAACTTAGACACTGAACATGCATGCATATTACAAAGCAGTGCATCTTACCGATTAAATTTTTTAAAACTGTTAGATCAGATCAGATCAGATGAGATCAGTCACTCAGTCATGTCCGACTCTTTGCAACCCCATGAATTGCAGCACGCCAGGCCTCCCTGTCCATCACCATCTCCCAGAGTTCACCCAGACTCACGTCCATCGAGTCAGTGATGCCATCCAGCCATCTCATCCTCTGTCGTCCCCTTCTCCTCCTGCCCCCAATCCCTCCCAGCATCAGAGTCTTTTCCAATGAGTCAGCTCTTCGCATGAGGTGGCCAAAGTACTGGAGTTTCAGCTTTACCATCATTCCTTCCAAAGAACACACAGGGCTGATCTCCTTTAGAATGGACTGGTTGGATCTCCTTGCAATCCAAGGGACTCTCAAGAGTCTTCTCCAACACCACAGTTCAAAAGCATCAATTCTTCGGCACTCAGCTTTCTTCACAGTCCAACTCTCACATCCATACATGACCACTGGAAAAACCATAGCCTTGACTAGATGGACCGTTTTTGGCAAAGTAATGTCTCTGCTTTTCAATGGGCTATCTAGGTTGGTCATAACTTTTCTTCCAAGGAGTTAACTATTGAAATGGATAAGTGCCAGTAGGAGATATTTCTACAAAATCTCTCCCATTTCTGTACATCTGTTAGGCAGAGGCACCAACTACCATCCCTCCCACACAAGTATTTGTCTGTACAAAAAACACCCTTGCAACACAGAGACAGTGGCTCCTTGCAGAGACATGGAGGGCATGTTTGCTGTGCAGTAAAGAAAACATCTCCCTCCTGAGAAAGTGACCCTACTGACATTGATCCGGAATCCTTAGACTCAAGGTTTTTCTCCTATTACTCTACCCCCTGAATATTCCTGGGTTGATATGAGTTCAAATCTTATCAATTAAGAAAATGTTACTATAGTTTGGGGCTGTAGAGGTTGAATAAGTGTGCTTTGCTTAATAGGTGCAGGCTTTGTGTCTTTGACTTTGGAACCCAACAAGTGTTGCAAAATCAGCTTTCTATTAGTTTGCTCAAAGCCGAGTCTGTGTATATGTGACAGTAAATCTGGTGTTTGCTGGTTGGTGAAGAAGGAATGAGCTGTCTCACTGAGATCCTGCTAGAGGGGTTGTGTACCTTAGATGTGCTGTGTATCCAAGAGGTCAGGGTTCTTCCCCAAAAGGGAGACCTAAAGATGTTTTAGAGATGAGGAAGACAGTCTTGATTGAAAACAACTTCAAAAGTTTGGGACGAGTTGAGGAGGAAGCATTGACATATATACACTATCTATTATACATGTGTAAAGCAGATAGATAGTGGGAAGCTGCTGTATAGCACAGGGAGCTCAGCTCTGTGCTCTGTGAGGACCTAGAGGCGTGGGTGGGGGAGAGGGTGGGAGAGAGGCTCAAGGGGGAGGGGGACTATGTATAATTATGGCTGATTCTCAATGTTGTACAGCAGAAACCAACACAACATTGTAAAGTAATTATCCTCCAACTGAAACAAAATAAAACCCCAAAAAAGTTTGTGATTAAATAATAAGATAGTTCAGTTCAGTTCAGTTCGGTCGCTCAGTCATGCCTGACTCTTTGCGACCCCATGAACTGCAGCACGCCAGGCCTCCCTGTCCATCACCAGCTCCCAGAGTTCACCCAGACTCATGTCCATCGAGTCAGTGATGCCATCCAGCCATCTCATCCTCTGTCATCCCCTTCTCCTCCTGCCCCCAATCCCTCCCAGCATCAGAGTCTTTTCCAGTGAGTCAACTCTTCGCATGAGGTGGCCAAAGTACTGGAGTTTCAGCTTTAGCATCATTCCTTCCAAAGAAACCCCAGGGCTGATCTCCTTCAGAATGGACTGGTTGGACCTCCTTCCAGTCCAAGTGACTCTCAAGAGTCTTCTCCAACACCACAGTTCAAAAGCATCAATTCTTTGGCGCTCAGCTTTCTTCACAGTCCAACTCTCACATCCATACATGACCACAGGAAAAACCATAGCCTTGACTAGACAGACCTTTGTTGGCAAAGTAATGTCTCTGCTTTTGAATATGCTATCTAGGTTGGTCATAACTTTCCTTCCAAGGAGTAAGCGTCTTTTAATTTCATGGCTGCAGTCACCATCTGCACTGATTTTGGAGCCCCCAAAAATAAAGTCTGACACTGTTTCCACTGTTTCCCCATCTATTTCCCATAAAGTGATGGGATCAGATGGCATGATCTTCGTTTTCTGAATGTTGAGCTTTAAGCCAACTTTTTCACTCTCCACTTTCACTTTCAGCAAGAGGCTTTTGAGTTCCTCTTCACTTTCTGCCATAAGGGTGGTGTCATCTGCATATCTGAGGTTATTGATATTTCTCTTGGCAATCTTGATTCCAGCTTGTGCTTCTTCCAGTCCAGCGTTTCTCATGATGTACTCTGCATATAAGTTAAATAAGCAGGGTGACAATATATAGCCTTGACGTACTCCTTTTCCTATTTAGAACCAGTCTGTTGTTCCATGTCCAATTCTAACTATTGCTTCCTGACCTGCATAAAGATTTCTCAAGAGGCAGGTCAGGTGGTCTGGTATTCCCATCTCTTTCAGAATTTTCCACAGTTTATTGTGATCCAGATGAAAGGTTGTTGTTGAATCACACGAAGACACTGGGATTCTTGGCCCCCGGAGGAGAAGAATTCAATCTGGAGCCAGAAACGAGGCTTGATAGCTCAGAGCTGTTGTGTAATAAAGTTTTATTAAAGTATAAAGGAGATAGAGAAAGCTTCTGACATAGGCATCAGAAGGGGGCAGAAAGAGTACCCGCTTGCTAGTGTTAACAATGAAGTTATATAATCCAAAGAATGTCTGGAGGTTGTCAAGACCTCATCAAACCTACTCTCATAATTTCCATTTTAAGATAACACTGTCCTCAGGCAGGATACATCCTTGTAAAGACCAGGTCTACTCCCATAATTTACATTTTAAAATAACAGAAGGTTTAATCCAGAGACTGTCCTTAGGCAGGATACATTATTGTTATATAATCTTTAGGAATGTAGAGAAGGAAAAAGTTTGTCCTTTCTTCCTCCTTGAGAATTCCAGACCCCTTTCTCCTTGGGGACCCCTAGACTCCTTATCAACCTGCCTAGGAAATGACTCTCTCACACTCAGTCAAAAGCTTTGGCGTAGTCAATAAAGCAGAAATAGATGCTTTTCCGGAACTCTCTTGATTTTTCCATGATCCAGCAGATGCTGGCAATTTGATCTCTGGTTCCTCTGCCTTTTCTAAAACCAGCTTGAACATCTGGAAGTTCACGGTTCACATATTGCTGAAGCCTGGCTTGGAGAATTTTGACCATTACTTTACTAGCATGTGAGATGAGTGCACTTGTGCAGTAGTTTGAGCATTCTTTGGCATTGCTTTTCTTTGGGATTGGAAGGAAAACTGACTTTTTCCAGTCCTGTGGCCACTGCTGAGTTTTCCAAATTTGCTGGCATATTGAGTGCAGCACTTTCACAGCATCATCTTTCAGAATTTCAAATAGCTCAACTGGAATTCCACCACCTCCGTTAGCTTTGTTCATAGTGATGCTTTCTAAGGCCCACTTGACTTCACATTCCAGGATGTCTGGCTCTAGGTCAGTGATCACATCATCGTGATTATCTTGGTCATGAAGCTCTTTTTTGTCCAGTTCTTCTGTGTATTTTTGCCACCTCTTCTTTATATCTTGTGCTTCTGTTAGGTCCATACCATTTCTGACCTTTATTGAGCCCATCTTTGCATGAAATGTTCCCTTGGTATCTCTCATCTTCTTGAAGAGATCGCTAGTCTTTCCCATTCTGTTGTTTTCCTCTATTTCTTTGCATTGATCGCTGAAGAAGGCTTTCTTATCTCTCCTTGCTATTCTTTGGAACTCTGCATTCAGATGCTTATATCTTTCCTTTTCTCCTTTGCTTTTCACTTCTCTTCTTTTCATAGCTATTTGTAAGGCCTCCTCAGACAGTCATTTTGCTTTTTTGCATTTCTTTTCCATGGGGATGGTCTTGATCCCTGTCTCCTGTATGTCACGAACCTCATTCCATAGTTCATCAGGCACTCTATCTATCAGATCTAGGCCCTTAAATCTATTTCTTACTTCCACTGTATAATCATAAAGGATTTGATTTAGGTCATACCTGAATGGTCTAGTGGTTTTCCCTATTTTCTTCAATTTAAGTCTGCATTTGGTAATAAGGAGTTCATGATCTGCTCCTGGTCTTGTTTTTGTAGACTGTATAGAGCTTCTCCATCTTTGGCTACAAAGAACATAATCAATCTGATTTTGGTGTTGATCATCTGGTAATGTCCATGTGTAGAGTCTTCTCTTGTGTTGTTGGAACAGGGTGTTTGCTATGACCAGTGCATTTTCTTGGCAAAACTCTATTAGTCTTTGCCCTACTTCATTCCATATTCCAAGGCCAAATTTGCCTGTTACTCCAGGTGTTTCTTGACTTCCTGCTTTTGCATTCCAGTTCCCTATAATGAAAAGGAAATCTTTTTTGGGTGTTAGTTCTAAAAGGTCTTGTTGGTCTTCATAGAACCATTCAACTTCAGCTTCTTCAATGTTAACACTGAATTTCTATACTATACATTTGAGCAGATAGTCATTGAAAGCTTTTACTGTGGTTGCCAAAATTCACATGAAACCTTCTAGATACTGTCTGAGTGAGATTCTCTGTGGTCTGGAGAGTAATAAAAAGCTTTTCTGATATGGGGTCTTTTCTCCCAGCACAGTTCCAGCTGTCCTCCATCCTCACACTCATATAGGCAATTATGTAAAGACTTTTTGCTTGTTTCTCTGTTATATCAACATTGAGATGTTGAGACTTTGAAGCCGCAGCCCTGTGTATTTCCTTTGGAGTTGGGCTGACCACCTTTCAGGCAGCTGTACCTGAATGGAACCATGACTTGGGACGAAGCATGTCTCTGTGCAGCTGTTACCAAAACTCTGCCCTTGTTCACTGGTGTCAAATAGAAACACAGAGACAGAATATTGGGTGAAGTAGCAAAGAGTTGCTTTACAGGCAAAGGGAGCCACAGAGGACTAATGCCCTCAAGATCGTGTGACTCTCCCTGGAGCAGTTAGTGAGGAGTTTCATGGTGTTTAAGGATCCAGGCAATACCAGCTCATGCACAGTCCTTGGACTGGTTGGCTTCAAGGTGAAGTTTCAAGCATTATCAGCCTCCTGCTTTCAACAAGTCTAGGGTCTACATTCTTAGACCCTACAGTTCTCATTTGGTGGGGGCTGCTTGCTGTAAAAATAACTTAAGAATGTATGTCAGACCTTTGTCTATAAATTTCAGGGAACTGAGAGTTTGGTGATTCTGCAATGTGGCAGAATTATACTCTAAATTGTTACCAGTTCCCTATACTATAGCTATTCTTTGTTTCTGCATCTTCACATTTCTCAGTCATTGACTCCTGAGTCAGCATTTTACTTCAAAGAACAAAGACACAAAAGCTTGTGCCTGGTTTCAGAGGTAGTCCCCAATGATCAGGGTCACCCTCAAGTATTGACTCCTTACCTAGAATGCAGTATGTTCTTCAGCTATGTTTTCCAAGAATTATCAATTTAAAACAGCCCAAACAAAATCAATTCCAAGAAAAATTTAAAACTCCGATTTCTTCTTGCTTATTAAATTTGTGAATGGAAGTCATGAACATTATGATGAAAGATGTTTCTAGTTATCAGATCAAGAATACTAGCTGTACTTGTGCCAAGACGTGAAAAAACTGTTCTCATTGAAGTTGAGATTAGATTAGCACCCAGCTCATCTAATGCATGTTACATTAGAAGAACTCCTTGAACACTTGTTTGAGAATCGACCTTTTCTCATATATTATTATCAACTCCTTCTATAATAAAGATGCTTATTGATGTAACACTTTATTCCTGTTGTGATATGATCACAATTATTCTGTGACTGTGACTGGTCTTCAAGTTCTCCCAAACTCTGAGATCCAGAGAGTGCAAGAATACAAAGATGAAGAACAGGTGGTGGCTCTGAGATGTGGAGAGGATGGAATAGAAGTAGGACCAGGGACATGACCTGGGCCACTGTCACCAGGAGCTTAGCATCATCTTGTTCACACAGTTGCTTTGGTTTGGGATGCACTGCATAGAAAACTGGAATCAAAAGAAGAACAGAAGAGAGTCAGAGGTGACTACTGGAGGTATGGAAAGAATACACCAGAGTGCTTGTGTGATGATTGTGGAACAATGTGTTTCCATTCCTGAGTGTCAGCTGTTCACATAGAGAATGCAAAAATTTCTACCATATCCATTTCTGGTAGTTTGGAAACACTAGTCCTAGTTCATGGTTAAATCCAAATTCTCTTAGAAAATGCTTTAAATAAGTAAGGAAGACAAATGGTGGTAGTCAAGACAAACTCAGAAGGAGTGAGGAAATATAGAACTGTAAATTTTGCATCAACAGGCAAGGAAAATCAGAAGATTAATTGTGGAAATATTAGCCAAAATAAAGAGTAAAAGTCACCAATTGACCTTGGCAATTGAACCAAGCAATTTCAGATAAAGTTTTAGGATGTTTCCAAGAAGTTCCAGTCAATTTAGCTTTATCAGAAATATTATTTGCAAAGGTTTTTATTCCTGTTCTGTGGATTGATTTTCACTCTCTTGGTAGCTTATTTGATGCAAAAGTATTTTGAGTTTTGAAGAATACTGATTTCCCTATTTTTCTTCTGTTCCTTGTGCTTTGGTCACACTAGTGGCTTCACAGGTGGCATTAGTGGTAAAGAACCCACATGCCAATGCAGGAGCATTAAGAGATGCAGATTCGATCCCTGGGTCAGGAAGAACCCCTGGAGAAGGGCATGGCAATCTACTCCAGTATTCTTGGCTGGAGAATCCCATGGACAGAGGAGCCATGGGTCGCACAGACTCTGACATGACTGAAATATGAAAATTACCACACATGCACGCCTGTACTTTGGTGACATATCCAAATCTAAAGTCATGGAGCTTTCCCTCTAGTTTTTCTTCTGAGAGTTCCATATTTGTATCTGTATGTGAAGGCCTTTGATGCATTTGTTGGTATGTGTGCTTGTTCATAATTCCGTACTTAAAACAACAGCAAATACCCACTCTTTGCAGATTTTGCCATGTCACTGACTGGCCTTCACTGGTTAACTTGGCATATTCCTAGTCCTGGGGTCAGTCCAACAGTTCGGCTAAGGGCAACTCAGTTCATTTCTGAGTCAGCATCTCACCTGGCATACGTGTACCTATTTGATTCTCCAGAACATGTGGCTATTTTTGAATGCCTGGTGTCCACTAAATCTACACCCCTGTTTTACTCAGGGTTTTACAAGTTCTAGTCTATGTCTCCACCCTTAGTCCCTTAGTCCCCTTCTCCTTCTGCATTCAATGTTTCCCAGCATCGGAGTCTTTTCAAATGCATCAGCTCTTTGTATCAGGTGGCCAAAGTATTGGAGCTTCAGCCTCAACATCAGTCCTTCCAATGAACACCCAGGACTGATCTTTTTTAGGATTGACTGGTTGCATCTCCTTTCAGTCCAAGGGACTCTCAAGAGTCTTCTCCAACACCACAGTTCAAAAGCATCAATTCTTCAGCACTCAGCTTTCTTTATACTCCAACTCTCACATCCATACATGACTACTGGGAAAACCATAACCCTAGCTCTAGTAATTTTCTGATACCATCTTTAGGGTTTTCTATGTACAGTATCATGTCATCTGCAAACAGTGAGAGCTGTACTTCTTTTCTGATCTGGATTCCTTTTATATCTTTTTCTTCTCTGATTGTTGTAGGCAGGACTTCCAGAAGTATGCTGAATAATAGTTGAGGAAGTGGACACCCTTGTCTTGGGGATCTTAGAATCAGGGGATCTTAGGGGGAATTCTTTCAGTTTTTCACCACTGAGAATAATGTTTGCTGTAGGCTTATCATTTATGGCCTTTACTATGTTGAGGTAGGTTCCTTCTGTGCCCATTTTTTGAAGAGTTTTAATCATAAATAGGTGCTGAATTTTGCCAAAGGTTTTTTCTGCATCTATTGAGATTATCATATGGTTTTTATCTTTCAACTTGCTAATGTGCTGTTTCACATTGATTTCCATATATTGAAGAATCCTTCCATCCCTGGAATAAACCCAACTTGATCACGGTGTATGAGCTGTTTGATGTGTTGCTGAATTCTGTTTGCTAAAATTTTGTTGAGGATTTTTGCATCTATGTTCATCAGGGATATTGGCTTATAGTTTTCTTTTTCTGTGTTGTCTTTGTCTGGTTTGGGTATTAGGGTGGTGGTGGCCTTGTAGAATGAGTTTGGAAGTGTTCCTTTTTTTTTTTTTTTTGTAGTTGTTTACATACCCATTTTTATTGAATTATAGTTGCTTTACAATCTTCTGTTAGTTTCAGGAATACAGCAAAGTTATTCAGTTATTCTTTCAGATTATATTCCATTATAGGTTATAACAGGATATTGAATACAACTCCCTGTGCTATATAGTAAATCTCTGTTGTTCCTTTCTCTGTAATTTTTTGAAAGAATTTTAGAAGGATAGGAATTAGCTCTTCTCTAAATGTTTGGTAGAATTCTCCTGTGAAGCCATCAGATCCTGGGCTTTTGTTTTACAGGAGACTTTTGATCACAGCTTCAATTTCAGTGCTTGTATTTGGGTTGTTTATAATTTCTATTTCTTCCTGGTTCAGTCTTGGAAGATTGAATTTTTCTAAGAATCTGTCCATTTCTTCTAGGTTATCTATTTTATTGCCTTATAGTTGTTTATAATAGTCTCTTATAATCCTTTGTATTTCTGCATTGTCTGTTCTAACCTCTCCTTCTAATTTTGTTGATTTGGTTCTTCTCTCCTTTCCCCTTGATGAGTCTGGCTAAGGGCTTGTCAATTTTCTTTATCTTCTCAAAAAACCAGCTTTTAGTTTTATTAATCTTTACTATTGTTTCTTTCATCTCTTTTTCATTTATTTCTGCTCAGATCTTTATGATTTTTTTCCTTCTACTAATTTTGGGCTTTTTCTTCTTCTTTTTCCAATTGCTTTAGGTATTAAGTTAGGTTGTCTATTCGATGTTTTTGTTGTTTCTTGAGGTAGGATTGTATTGCTATAAACTTCCCTCTTAGAACTGCTTTTGTTGCATCCCACAGGTATTGAGTTGTCGTGTTTTCATTGTCATTTGTTTCTAGAAAACTTTTGATTTCCCTTTTGATTTCTTCAGTAACCTGTTGGTTATTTAGAGATGTGTTGTTTAATCTCCATGTGTTTGTGTTTCTTGCAGTTTTTTTTTTTTTTTTGTAATTGATATCTAGTCTCATAGCATTGTGGTTGGAAGAGATGCTTGATACAATTTCAATTTTCTTAAGTTTACTGAGATGTGATTTGTGACCCAAGATGTGGTATATCCTGGAGAATGTTCCATGTGCACTTGAAAAGAAGGTGTATTCTATTCTTGAAAAGAAGATGCATTTGGATGGAATGTCCTGAAGATATCAGTGAGATCTATCTCATCCAATGTATCATTTAAGGCTTGTGTTTCCTTGTTAATTTTCCGTCTTGAGGATCTGTCCATTGGTGTGGGTGGGGTGTTAAAGTCTCCTACTATTATTGTGTTATGTTAATATCTCCTTTTATGTCTGTTAGTGTTTGTTTATGTATTGAAGTGCTCCATGTTGGGTGTATATATACTTACAATTGTTATGTCTTTCTCTTGGATTGATTCCTTACTCATTATGTAGAGTCCTTCCTTATCTCTTGTAATCTTTATTTTAAGGTCTATTTTGTCTGATATGAGGATTGCTACTCCAGCTTTCTTTTGCTTCCCATTTGCATGGAATATATTTTTCCATCCTCTCACTTTCAGTCTATATGTGTCTTGAGGTCTGAACTGGATTTCTTGTAGACAGAATATATATGGGTCTTATTTTGTATCCTTTCAGCCAATCTGTATCTTTCGTTTGGAGCATTTAATCCATTTACATTTTAAGTAATTATTGATATATATGTTCCTATTGGCATTTTCTAATTGCTTGAGGTTGATTTTGTAGATCTTTTTTCTTCTTTTATATTCTTTAGTTCTTCTACGTCTTTGTTAATTGATTCTTGCATTTTCTCCATTTTGTTTTCAAGGTTTTTGATCATCTTTACTATCATTATTCTGAATTCTTTTTCAGGTAATTTTCCTATTTCCTCTTTTTTTTTTTTTTTTTTTAAAGTTTTCATCTTTAATGAAATGACTTTGGAAATAACATACATTTCCATGACACCAACACTATAGTTTTCGGAGTCACAGTAAGATACACAGAATTATATCCGTAATTAATATGAATGCCAACATTTTAAGCAGTAATTTGTTACATGGCAAACAAAATCAAGAAAGCAACCATCAAACAAAAGAGACCCATAGCTTCAGACAAGGCAAATCCCAGGATAGCATATGAGAACAGCTGCTGCTTCAGTGAGGGGTTTCTGGCATAACCAATGATGAGACTGCCAAAGACTGTTCCAATACCAGCACCAGAACCAGCCACTCCTACTGTGGCAGCACCCGCACCGATAAATTTGGCTGCAGTATCAATGTCTCTGTTGACCGCAGTGGTCTGAAACTCCCTTTGGATTAACTGAGACACACCATTCTGGGTGCCATTAAATACCGTAGAGCCCTCTCCAGTCCTAGTCTCTGGTCGAGATAACACTGACGCAGAAATTGGTCTGTATGCAACTCTGGATCCAGCTCTGATCAGAGCTGGGGTGCAGGCAAGCTTGGCGCAGGCGAACATCTTGCACTCTTCAGGGCAGCGCAGCTGAAGGACTTGGGTGACAGGAGACGTGGGCTCCTCTCCCACTTCCTCTCTTCCAGGGAGGTGGCAGCGGCCGCTGCGGCAGAGGTCGAAAGAATGGGGCTCCCTATTTCCTCTTGATTTATTTTGGACTTCTATGTTTCTAGTTTGTTCCCTCATTTGTGCAGCTGTTCTCTGCCTTTTCTTTCTTTTTTTTTTGGTTCTCTGACTTTTCATTTTTTTTTAAGGTATATGTTTGAAGTCTCCTTTTCCCAGGCTTCAAGGAAAGTTGAATTCTTTCTTTGAAGAAGGTTGAATTCATTCTTCCTTTTGGTTTCTTCCCTCCTGATGTTGGTCCAGTGATTTGTGTGAGCTTCGTATAGGGTGAGATTTGTGCTGAATTTTTGTTTGTTTGTTTGGTTTTCCTCTGATGGGCAAGGCTGAGTGAAGTGGTACTCCTGTCTGCTGATGACTGGGTTTGTTTTTGCTTTGTTTGTTGTTTAGATGAGGTGTCCTGCCCAGGGTGCTACTGCTGGTTGGGTGATGCCAGGTCTTGTATTCAAGTGGTTTCCTTTTTGTGAGTTCTCACTGTTTGATACTCCCTAGGGTTAGTTCTCTGGTAGTCTAGGGCTTGGAGTCAGTGCTCCCACTGCAAGGCTCAGATTTGAGCTCTGGTCAGAACGAAGATTCCACAGGTGGTTTGTTATGGCATTATGGAAGAGTAAAACAAATATCCAAAAGCAAGAAACCAAAGATGAACCCCAGATAAATGGCAGTTACAAAATCATGCAAATAACAATTAAAATAATGGAATATATACATATACACCCATGAGCAAAGTGAAATCAGTCCAGCAAAAATAAAGTACAGTACATTGATCTGGCTAACAAAGGAAACCAAAAATTGTATTTACCCGTTAAGAACAAAGCTAACTTAAGCACAAACTGGAAAACAAAACTAAAGCAGGGTGCCAAGTGGGAAATAAGGCAATGATAACAACTATCAGATATGTTGAGAAGAAAAGAAAGAAAGAAAAGAAAGAATATGCAAAGTTAAATAGATATAGATGAAGAAGATTTATATACATTAAAGATTACCTGTAAGGGGAAAAGAACAGTAGGAAAGGCAAACAAAGGAATAAATTTAGAAAAAATATAATAGGTTTAAAAAATTTTAAAGTAAAATAATAAAAAAGAGAAAAGAGAAAAAAATGGAAGAAGAAAGAAAAAAGGGGAAAAAAAGGAAAACTCCACAGAACTGAAAAAGCCTAATGCAGAGGCAGAGGTTTATAACAACAATAGAAGATGTGATTGAATATACACATATACATAGACACTCATAAGCAAAATCAAAGCAGTACAACAAAAATTAAGTACAATAGATTGACCTGGTGAACAAAGGAAACACAAAATTATATCTATCAGAACAAAACTAATTAAAGCACAAACTGGAAAACAAAACTAAAGCAAGGTGCCAGTAGGGGAATAAAGCAATGAAAATAAAACTAATATGTTGAGAGGAAAGGAGAGAAAGAAAAGGAAGAAACAATAGACATGCAAAGTTAAATAGAGGTAGATAAAGAAGATTTTTATACATTAAAGATTAACTGCAAGGGGAAAAGAACAGTAGGAAAAGCAAACAAAGGAATAAATGTAGAAAAAATAGTAGTAGGTTAAAAAAATTAACCTTGGCAAAACCAATACAATATTGTAAAGTTAAAAAATAAAAAATAAATGAATTGTTGTAAAAAAAAATTAAACATTAAAATTTAAAAAAGAGAAAAGAAAATAAAAGAGGAAAACTCCACAGAACTGCAAAAGCCCAATGTAGAGGCAGAGGTTTATGACAACAATTAAAAAATGTGACTGAGGAAAAAGGAAAAAAAAGCTCAAAAGTTTAATTAAATTTCTTAGTGCCAATAAAATTGACAAATACAACAGAGGGGGCAAAAAAAGGAAAAAAAAAAAAGAAGAAAATCCGAAAGAATCTACAGAACAAGTAAAAAAATAAGAATAATAAATGCTTTTCTTGAGTCACTGTTGTCAGAATCCTTCCCTTGCTGGAAATCACAGTCCACCTCACCTCCCTAAGATGACCTCCAACACTATACTGATCTCTGGACCTGCTGTGGGGGCTGCTCAGATTTTAATCTGGTCCTACTCCTGTGTGTTCTTGCCTCCAATGTCCACTAGCTATCAGAGCTAGTGTGTTTTCTGTTGTGGGAGCTCTCAATGGCCTTTTATGTATTACATAGACACAGAGTCTGCTTAGTTGATCTTGTGGATTTAATCTGCAGCTTGAACAGCTTGTGGGAAGGTTTTGAGTCTTCTTCCTTAGTCACACTGCCCCTGGGTTTCAATTGTGGTTTTATTTCCCCCCTCTACATATGGGTCTTCCACTGGGGTTTAGCTCCTGAGGCTGCTCTGGAGGGCTTGGATTTGTCCCTGTGAGGGCCAGGTGTGGAGGTGGTGCAGCTGCTTGGGCCGCATGGGTTCTGGCAGCACCAGGTACTCAGGGGAGTTGGTGGCTAGGGTAGCAGAAAATAAAGTGCTCTAGAAGGGTATGACAACTAGTATTGGCCAATACGTTCCATTATTCTTGCCTGGAGAACCCCCTCTCTGACAGAGAAGCCTAGCAGGTCACAGTCCGTGGGGTCACAAAGAGTCAGACAGGACTGAAGCAATCCTATGTGCATAAACACAAGACTTTTTTTTTTTTTTTTTGCCTGTGGCAGCTCTACCACGTGAGGGTTGAGTGTGAAGGTGGTGCAGCTGCTTGGCTTGCGGGGACCCCGGTGGCGCCAAGTGTGCAGGGACACAGACTGCTTCCATGGCAGGAGTTATGGCCCTATCAGAGTCTTTTTTTTGAGTCTCATATAGCTGGTGATCAGAAGACCTCTTTGGCCAGTCTTTGTCCATAGCTCTGTCTGTTCAGACACTTAGAGGGCTCCCTTGCCTGGGGTCCTTCTTTGTTGTTTGGCACATCAGGCACTTAAAGGGGCATCCTGGGTCCTACTCTGTAGTTCAGTGTCCCAGGGGTTTGATGGGCCAGCCTCTCTGCTGTTCATCTGCCAATGCTGGTGTGTAGGGAGAGAGAGGCTATGGTGATGGCTCCACCCCTTATGCATGACTCAGCAGTACCACCTTGCTTCCACGGCTGCCAGGTTTTCCTCCACAGGCATTTCCCACCACAGTCTCCTCCCTCACATCCCCTCGATCTGTCTGTCCACAGTCAACAGCAGCCCTCTCACTGGGATTGCTCCACAATCCCTAAAGTCCAGCTCCCAGCCACTGTCCCTTCCAGGAGACCCATGTTCCTGCCCTGCATATATATGGCTGTGGCAAGGACTGCCTGATTCTCATTGCATTTAGGCTGCCACAGATCAGCTGTTTCACTCTCAGCCTTAAATGTTTCTCCTCTGAGACAATTGCCCTGCTGTGGGGATCAGACTCCTGCTTCAGTTCCCCCACCCACCAAGGGCAGGTCCAGTCCTACTAACACTCCTGTTTTTCCCCCTAGTTCCTTTGTCCTACTGAGTTTTGCATGTTTCTATATATTCTTTTGAAGACAGCAATGGCACCCCACTCCAGTACTCTTGCCTGGAAAATCCCATGGACAGAGAAGCCTGGTGGGCTGCGGTCCATGGGATCGCTAAGAGTTGGACACGACTGAGTGACTTCACTTTCACTTTTCACTTGCATGCACTGGAGAAGGCAATGGCAACCCACTCCAGTGTTCTTGCCTTGGAGAATCCCAGGGACGGGCGAGCCTGGTGGGCTGCCGTCTATGGAGTCGCACAGAGTCAGATATGACTGAAGCGACTTAGCAGCAGCATATATTCTTTTCCACTGGTCAGGTCCTCCTGTCCACTCTCAGCTGGTGTTCTGCATGCACGTCTGTGTCTGAAGGTGTATTCCTGATGTACCTGTGGAGAGAGATGTACCCCATGTCCACCTACTCCTCTACCATCTTGTTCTCTCAAGGTCAGCGTTTTGATGAGTTCTTCATTCATTCATTGCTTTACTCAACAAAACTTTATCAAACACTTTTAATATGATAGTGTTTTGTCAATACATAAAGCAGACAAGAATGAAATGAAAGTAAGAAGTGTCTTGAGGTGACAGTCTAGTGGAGGGTGAGGATGGTGAATGAAATCACAAGTCTTTAGCTGTTAGAAATGGATCAATGCCCTTTGGGAGATGACTGTCCACAGAACCTTGCATTTCTGACACCTGAGATGCAGAGGCAGACTAACCTTCCTACCAGCAGCCTTGCAACATAGAAACAATGGCACGCTCCAGAGAGATGGGGGGTGTGCTTACTGTCCAGTAATATGAAGAAAACATCTCCATCCAGAGAAAGGACAGGCATGCTGAGTGGTTAGTGTAGTTGGTCCAGGGCCCCTAGACTTAAACTTTTCCTCCTATAATCCAATCCATGGCCTGTTTACGTGTCACCTGGTCCCACCACTTCAACCTTTAGAAATAAAGAGTCAAGGATGAGCCTTGCTGTGGTGAACATTTTCACAATATGTATGTACACCAGATCACATGGTAACCTTAAGACTACACACTGAGACATGTCAACTATGTCTCAGAAAAGCTGAAAAACAATATTCTTACATCGGCTATGGCATTTGTTGTGGGTGATAAACATTCTGTCTTTTATCAGCATCCGTGAAACCGGGGCAAGGTGATTTGAAGGCCTGCAAGTCAGGTTAAAATTTTATATTCTTCATGACTTCTAACAGTGATATGGAGAGAAAGAAAGCAGGGAAGGGAATGGGTCATTCTCGGAGGTGGGAGGGTTGGGTGCTCTTACAAGATAGTTAGAAGATATGTCACTGAGATGGATGCACTTGAGCAAAAGTGAAGGCAAACAGTGGACCCGTGGGGCACAGAACAGAAAACCTAAGTCCAGAAAGAGGGCTTCTGTCACATTTAAGGGCCAGCAAGTTGGCTGATGTGGGTGGAGTTTAGTGAGGGAGGGAAAAAGGAGCTGAAGATAAGGTCAGAAAGTCAGAGGGCCTAGGGGGTCTGTGTCCTGTAGGCTTTTGAAATATCTTCAGGCTTAGAGAAACAGACAATGATATTTCAGGTTTCAAGCAGGGTAGTTACATGAGCAGAATTTAAAAAAACAATCACTCCAGCTATTACAGTGCTGCATGCTGCAGTCCATGGGGTTGCAAAGAGTTGGATATGACTGAGCCACTGAAATGAACTGACTGTGCTTCCAAAATCTGTTTTTTTTTTTTTTTTCATCATACTACAAGGCCTCCCAGATGATCGGAGTAAGTTCTATAGCAATGAAAGAGAGTATCTCATTAGCTCTGTCATGCAAATATTCGATAACCCTTAGTGGAACTACTATAGATGGGATTGATAACTAAGATGCCGAATCATCTCTTCCAGTTCTTACGTTCTATGATTTCCTGATTCTATGATGAGCTAGGGAACCTAAGTGGAGGGTCAGTATGTGTGTGTGTGTGTGTGTGTGTGTGTGTGTGTGTGTGTATCTGTGTATCTGTATATATATTTCCTTTTCCTTTTTTATGAATCTAAGGCATATCCACTCTATCTGGACCCTGCTCAGAGTATCTCAACTGGTCTTTTTTTTAAAAAAAGAGGTTCTGCTTTTTTTCCAAACAGCCATAAAATTTGGCACCAAGTCACAATAACCTGACTATTGTCTTTAGTCGTAATGACTTCCCTGAGGGAATAAAAGCATTTGCATTTCATTCCATACTATTCTGGCACATAATACATTCTTGCATGCATTTATAATTCTTACATGCACCTTTCCATAGGTTCTCCAAGGTTAGTGCTATTCCAAAGTATCATTTCTACATTTTATGTTATACTGGGGATACGGAATAATTTCTGTAGGCCTCCCAGGTGGCAGAGTAGTAGAGAATCTGCTTGCCAAAGCAGGACACACAGGAGACGTGGGTTCAATCCCCGAGTCAGGAATATTCCCTGGAGGAGGAAATGGCAATCCACTCTAGTATTCTTGCCTGGAATATCCATGGACTGAGGAGCCTGGCAGGCTACAGTCCATAGGGTGGGAAAGGGTCGGATGCGACTGAGTGAGTGACTATAGGTGTTACATTGTGGGGTAAAAAAGGAGGAAAATAATCCTCTTTTAGGGCTCTACAAAAATTCAGGTGAGAGATGATATTGGCCTAGACCATGGAATAAGCGAGCAGTAAAGGTGATCAGAAGTTATTAGGATAGGGATATCTTTTAAGAGCAGAGTCAACCAGAGTGTACCAATGGACATAAATGAAAGGAAAAGGGGAATCAGTTCCTTGCTGGACGGGTCCTCAGTGGTGGGGAATATGGTTTCCTCCCATTTCTGTCTTCTTCAGTTCAAGTCCACCCTGCAGCCAAATCCACAAACTGGATTTTTACTGACAGTGAGCCAGACCAACTTCCTCTTTGTTTTCTCCTATATTCCCAGGTGGGCCCAGGAATTTGCATTTTTATAAAAATTTCAGAAGTAAGTTGAATGCAGCTATTCTGTAGATGGATATTTAGGAAGATCCTTTTATTTATTTATTTGTTTATTTTACCTTTTTATTTTATATTGGAGTATAGCCAATTGACAATGTTGTGATGATTTCAGGCAGACAGCAAAGGGACTCAGCCATGTATATTCTTGTATCCATTTCCCCCCAAAACTTCTCTTATCCAGGCTGCCACATAATATAGAGAAGAGTTCCCTGTGCTATACAGTAGGTCCTTGTCAGTTATCCCTTTTAAACATTGCAGTGTGTACATGTCCATCCCTAACCCCTAAATATCCCTTCCTCCCATTGGGAAGACCTTTAAGAGTTTGAGTCATTTATGGTTTTTTCTTTGGAGACGTCTAATAACACCTAAGGAGGTGTAGTATGAGTCATTACCTGCTTCTTTCTTCATAAAGAATCTAATATCCCCAATGAAATGCACTATTGTCTAACCATTCTTGTGTTCTAACCTTTGCTCCAGTCATACTGCATTCTGACTGTTCTAATCTCTAAGTAAACATAGAAATGAAGCACAGGTTGATATAAGTTCAAATCTTATCAATTAAGAAAATATAATTATTGCTGAATCGCATTGTTGTATGGCAGCAATCTACACAACATTGTAAAGCAATTTTCCTCCAACTAAAAAAAAAAATTAATACACACAAAAAGAAAATGCTGCATAGTTCTGGGCTATAGGGAATGGATGAGTGAATTTTACTTAATAGGGGCAGGCTTTGTGCCTTTGACCCTGGAACTGAACAAGAATTGCATGAGCAGTTTTGCATCAGTTTGCCAAAGCCATGTCTGTGTACATGTGACAGAGAATCTAGCGTTACCTGGGTGGTGAGTAAAGAGGTGTCCCCTTTGGATCCACTAGACATGTTGTGTACCTTAAGTGTGTTGTATCCACCAGGTCAGGGTTCTCCCCCAAAAAGGAAACTAAAGATGCATTAGAGATGAGGAACACAGACTTGACTGAAAGCAATTTAAAAAGTTTGTGACCAAATAATAAGATGAATGACCCTGAATTTCTATATATTTGAGGAGTAGTCCTTGATATGTTTCTACTGTGAAAGCCAAAATTCAGACATGAAACCTTCCAGATACTGTCTGAGAGAGACTTTCTGTGACCTGATGTGGGATCTTTTCTCCCAGCATGGTCCGAAGTTGTCCTCTAGCCACACACTGTTAGGTGATTGTATTAAGACTTTTTTCTTGTTTCTGTTTTGTATAAAAATTAGACATGGAGACCTCAAAGCAGTAACCCTCTCTTTTCCTCTGTAGCTGGGCTGACTGCCATGCAGGCAGCTAGACCTGAATGCACGAAGGACTTGGGACAATGGGTGTCTTTGTGAAGCTAGTCCCTGAAGATGGGGGTACTCCCAAGTCTTGGCTCTGTATCTAGAATAGAGAATGTTCTTCAGCTACAATTTTGTACAAAGTTCAATTCAAGGAGAATGAATAACTGTATTTTCTTCTTATTCATCTGAATTTGTGAGTGGAAATCATGAACACTATATTAAGAAGAATTTTCTAGTTATCAGAACAAGAACAATAGGTGTGCTTGCTCCAGGATATGAAGAAATTGTTCTCATTGAAGACATAGTGGATGGACACCCACAGATGTTGAAATGCACATTACCTAAAAAGAGATCCTTGAATGCTTGCTTGCAAATATGAGCATTTCTTGTACACTATTATCAACCCCTTCTATAATAAAGATGTTTATTAATGTAACACTTTATTCCTGTTGTGATCTGATCACACTTATTCTGTGAAGGCACTAGGAGAAGGGGATGACAGAGGATAAGATGGCTGGATGGGATCACTGACTCTATGGACATGAGTTTGAGTAAGCTCCGGGAGTTGGTGATGGACAGGGAAGCCTGGCGGGCTGAAGTCAATGGGGTTGCAAAGAGTCAGACACAACTGAGCAACTGAACTGAACTGAACTGAAGAAGAGCTCCTTGAACACTTCCTTGAGAATCTGAGATTTCTTTTATATTATTATCAGCTCCTTCTATAATAAAGATGCTTAATGGTGTAGTATTTTATTCCTATTGTGATCTGATCACACTTATCCTCTGATTGTGACTGGCTTTCAAGTTTCCTCAAACTCTGAGATCCAGTAAGTGCAAGAATATAAAAATGCAGAAGAACAGGTGGTGGTTCTGACATGGAGGGGAGGGAACAGAAGCAGGAACCAGGGAACGTGACCAAAGCACCTGGGCCACCATCACCTGGAGCTTACCATCATCCTGTCCCCACAGTTACTATGGTTTGGGGGGCACTGTGTAGAAAACTGGAGTCAAAGAGAAACAGAAATGCCTACTGGAGGGTGTGGAGAGAATACACCAGAGTGCTTGGTGTGATGTTTGTGGAACAATGTGTTTCCATTCTTGGGTGTCAGCTGTTCACATAAAGACTGTCACAGTTTCTACCATGTCCGTGTCTGCTGGCTGGGAGACACTAGGACTAGTTCAGTAAGGTGTAAATCCAAATGCTCTTAGAAAATGCTTTGAATTCAGTAGGGAAGAGAAATGGTGGTAGTCATCACAAACTCAGAAAGAGTGAAGAAATATAAAAACTTTACATTTTTCTTCAACAGGTAGGGAAATTCAGAAGGTTAATTATGGAAATAGACAGCAAGGAGATCCAACCAGTCCATCCTAAAGGAAATCAGTCCTGAATATTCATTGGAAGGACTGATGCTGAAGCTGAAACTCCAATGCTTTGGCCACCTGATAAACTCCCTGATGCTGGGAAAGATTGAAGGCAGGAGGAGAAGGGGATGACAGAGTATGAGATGGTTAGATGGCATCACCAACTCTATGGACATGAGATTGAGTAAACTCCAGGAGTTGATGATGGACAGGGAAGACTGGTGTGCTGCAGTCCATGGGGTCACAAAGAATCAGACATGACTGACTGACTGAACTGAACTGAACTGAACTGAAAGTATTAAAGAGTAAAGGTCACCAAGAGAATTGGCAGTTGAGCCAAGCGATTTGAGATAAAGTTTTAGGGTTTTTCCAAGAAGTTCCACTCCATTAAGCTTTATAAAAAATGTGATTTGCAGTTTTTTTCCCTTTCTGTGGATTGACTTTTCACAACCTTTGTATTAAGTTTCCTTCGATGCAAAAACATTTTGAGTTTTGATGAATACTGATTTACCTATTTTTGCTTCTGTTGCCTGTGCTTTGGTGACATATCCAAATCTAGTGTCATGAACTTCCCTTCTAGTTTTCATCTAAGGGTTCCACATTCGTGTCTTGTATGTGTGAATCTTTGCTGCATATTGAGGTCTATGTGTGTGGAGAGCAAGTGTGTTCACAATTGGGCACCTCAAACATGTGCAAAATACCCGCTGTTTGAAGATGTGTGCCATGTCCTGACTGGCCTTCACTAGTTAACTTGGCATGCTTTAGTCCTGGGATTAGCCCAATAGTCAAGCTAAGGGCACTCGGTTCATTTCTGAGTGAGTCAGCATCTTGCCTGGAGGAGGTGTGCCTCTTTGATTCCCCTGAATGTATTGCTGTTTAAAAATGTCCTCTGTCCCCAAAATCCACACCCCAGTTCTACTCAGGGTTTTATATGCTCTAGTCTATGTCTCCACCCTTACATCCTTGTCCCTGGCACCATATATATAGTCTCCCCTGCAACAGTAATGAGCTATTTTGGCTGCTCTTCAGTTTAAGCCTAGGCTTAGGTGAAACAGACACAGTCTTCGGGCAGCCCCAAACAGGTTGGAACATTGCATTAAGGTTTTTGTGATCAGTCTTGTTTGCTGAAGGCAGCTGGGAACAGAGTTGACACCCATTATAGATCAAGACTTCACTGTTCAAGTCAGGGGAGAGGTAAGTGTGAGGAAAAACACAATAAAATGTCCTTCCTCTTAGTTCTGGAATTTTCCTGATTGTGTGTTCAATGTGTTCCTGGAGATTTTGACTGTTTGACTAATTTCAGAGCTCCTGTTAGGTTTTTCATCTGGTTTCTGATTGTTTTCTCACATTTATAAGGGAGAATTCAACACTTCTTAGCTCACCATTTTGCTGACATCACTCCACGTGTTAAATTTTATTTGACTTTACAACATCCCATTGTATCAGTGCATCTTGATCTCCCTAAATCTTCCCTTATTCGTTACAATTTAACTTGTGTACAGGTCTTCATTTATGACTAACTTTTGAGCAAGATAGTAAAGTACATGAACTCGTTATCATTTCCATTATGATATCTTTCTAAAAGTTATGTAACTAAGCCCAAGGATTAACTCCTGTAAGGGTCTGTTTGGAGACTGCCATGGTATCCAAAAACTGTTAATAATTAATCTCCAATAAACACTTTGTCAGAATGTGTGGTTTTGATATTCTTTTCAGGATCTCACCACTGTTGAGTCTGGATAGCAACATAATTATGCTGGTGGGAAAAGTAAAAAGTCAAATTTATTTTGCTTTGGTTTTCTTCATTAAGAAATAAGATTTTATAAAATGTTTATTAATCACTCCCTTAAATTGTGTGGTTCTGTGAATGTGTGTATGTATGTATGGTAAAATAGTTAAATTTTTTCAATTGATGTTTGATAAATATTAAGCTTAATATTGGAAAAATGGAAAAAATATTGTGTGGAAGTTTCTAGTCTAACATATGGTCAATAATTGTTCAATCTCATCATTATATAATTTAAGATTGCATTGATAAAGAAGCAAGCAAGTTAATTGGCTTCAATCCTCTTCTTATGCCCTGGGATTGGTTTCACGTTGCCCCTCCTACAATGTATCTGCTAACATTGGAGAGTGCAGCTGGGGCGTGACCATCCTGGTGTTTATCAATTGTGAAGGCAGAAGGGAAAAATCAGAGTCCGCTTAGTCAGAGAAATGACAATGGATCCCAAATACCAGAAGAAAGTGAAGCTTAATGATGGCCACTTCATTCCTGTTCTGGGATTTGGCACTTTCGCACCTCCAGAGGTAAGAGTAGTGGTTTGGGGTTGAGATATAAATAGCAAGTGGCTGAAACATGAGTGGAAGAGAACTTCGGTTGTCAAGCACTGAGCTCCTGTGTGACTCTGGGAGGATCTCGTGGTTCCACTAACCAGGCTAGAAACATGCCCTGTGAAAGGGGAGAGAGCATCCAGTCTTCACTCTGCATCAGGGCCTGAGGCTGTGCTCACCTGCAGATTACTCTGGGTTCCCCTTCAGTTTCCGTCTCTTTCCCAGCTTATCAGAAGAGGTGAGACGTGGCTGTTGAGAACACTGACTGTCAGCTGTTTGGCTTTGAGGGCGATTGCAATGGTGGGGTTTCTTTGTATATTTCATTCCAGAACTCTTCCCTCCTTCCAAATTAGTATTTCACCCAGAGCAGTATTTGAGGTGGAAGGTCCTGAAGATGAGGTGACTGGAATCTAATGGGAGAGAATTGCTTTTCTACTGCGGGATACCTGCTTGGTCCAGGCGACACACGGCAGCTATGCTTTGCTTTGTGATTCTGTTTGTTCTTGGAAACTTTTTCCAATGGGAACTATAGTATCATTTGAGGGGATAAGCTACAATCTTACAGGTCAGGCTTCGTACTGTATTGTTGGGTTTTGTAGTGTCTTTTTATTAGAGTATTGTTTTTAGTGCTTGGGCATAAGAGAGACTAGTGGACAAGTCTCTAGACTGGAAGCCAGAAACTTTGCTGTCCATCTTTTTTTTAGAGTATGTAGTTGTGACAAGGGACTGGTCTTTAAACTTTGAATCTCACTTTTCTAATTTATAGAACAAAAGAAAATATTCAGAGACATTTTGCAGATAAAAGATCGGGATTATTCACTTTGCAAAATGTGATGAATGGAGAGAAGGGTCCAGCCTAGTACTGAGCTCACTGGTTCATTTCTCAGTACATCCCACAAGGCACGCGATTGTCAGGAAAACCAGGACTAGACTCAACAGAGGGAACTTGGACCAAGCATCTACCTCCTTGAAACATGAAAGATCCTGCTTTGCAGAAACATATTGAAATAGTATTCAGCTTGAAAAGGGAATTTAATTCCACCATTTGCAACCACACAGGTGAACCTGGAGAATAGTAAGCAAAGTGAAATAAGCCAGAAATAGAAAGACAAATACTGCATGTTCTCTTCATAGGTAGAATTTAAAACATTGAACTCATAGAAGCAGAGTGTAGAGGAATGGTGACCAGAAGCTGGGGACAAGAGTGGGAAATAAGGAAAGATGTTGGTCAAAGGTCCAGACCTTTTGTAATGCAATGAAGTCTGGAGACCTGATGTACAGCATGGTGACTATACTTGAATACAATGGGTTATATTTTGAAATGTTATAAGAGAATATATATTAAGTATTCTCACAAACACTCCCCAAAGTTAGCGATGTGAGATGATGGATCTGTTAACTATCTTGATTGTGTTAATCATTAACAATAGATAGTTACATGAGAACATCACTTTGTACTGATTGAATAGACACAGTTTTTCTTTGGCGTTTTCTCTGTAATATATACTGGTAGACACGGATCTTAGAAGCTTTCACCTGGTTTCTTGATGCATTTCAGTTCAGTTTAGTTGCTCAGTCACGTCCAAACTCTTTGTGACCCATGGACTGCAGCACGCCAGTCTTCCCTGTCCATCACCAATCTCCCAGAGCCTGCTCTAATTCATTTCTGTTGAGTCGGTCATGCCATCCAATCATCTCATCCTCTGTCATCCCCTTCTCCTCCTGCCTTCAATCTTTCCCAGCATCAGGGTCTTTTCCGATGAGTCAGTTCTTCACATCAGGTGGCCAAAAGTTGGAGCTTCAGCTTCAGCATCAGTCCTTCCAATGAATATTCGGGACTGATTTCCTTTAGGATTGACTGGTTTGATCTCCTTGCAGTCCAAGGGACCTTCGAGAATCTTCTGCAACACCACAGTTCAAAAGCATCAGTTGTTTGGTGCTCAGCTTTCTTTATGGTCCAATTGTTACATCCGTATGTGATACTGGAAAAATCATAGCTTTGACTAGACAGTCCTTTGTTGGCAAAGTAATGTCTCTGTTTTTTAATAAGCTGTCTAGGTTGTTGGTCCTAGCTTTTCTTCCAAGGAGCAAGCGTCTTTTATGCCTTCATGGCTGCAGTCACCAACTTCAGTGGTCTTGGAGCCCAAGAAAATAAAATCTGTCACTGTTTCAATTGTTTCCTCATCTATTTGCCATAAATGCTTATTGATACCACCTCTAGGTAATAGGATCAGTAGTTTGGTGAATGATGCTTATTGGTACCTCTTTTTTCCTCACATATTTCTATCTTAAATCTAGTACCTGTCTCCTCTCACCATGACCCCCCCCCCAAAGAGAATAATTGTAACTTTCTCATCATTGGTGTGTTCAAATTTTGATTTTAAATTAAAGTTGCTTTAAATCTTTGAACCTAGACCAGAGCAGTGTGATTTAATATGGGCTAATGAATCAGGGCTTCCCTAGTGGCTCAGATGGTAAAGAATCTGCCTGAAATGTGGGAGACCTGAGTTCGATCCCTGAGTTGGGAAGATCCCCTGGAAAGGGAACTAGCAACCCACTCCAGTATTCTTGCCTGGGAACCACATGGATGGAGGAGTCTCATGGGATACAGTCCAGTCTTGATGCTTTTATCATACATAAAAGCATTTTATGCTTTTTGTTGATTTTGCTTCAGACATCTCACAGTATAAATCCTATCCATGACTACAAGTTTATTCTGAGTCCTTTGGATTCTTCCAGCAAATCACTGAAACTGGTGGTGGGCTTGGAGTCCTCTGATGCCTGTGATCAACCACTGATCACATGGGGTTGAAGGGTTCCTGGGTGCCCATTGAATCACTGACCAGGAACGTTCAGGGAAACTGTCATGGGTCCATCACCATACATACAGAGCTAAACAAAGGCATGAAGAAATGTGGGTTCTTAGTCAGATCAAGCTTGTGTCTTAGCAATCTCTTAATGATGTGAATATTCAACAACTACTTTTCTTGCTTACATAGGTTCCTAAGAGTGAAGCTCTGGAGGTCACCAAATTTGCTATAGAGGTTGGATTTCGCCATATTGACAGTGCTCATTTGTACCAAAATGAAGAGCAGGTTGGCCAGGCCATTCGAAGCAAGATTGCAGATGGCACTGTGAAGAGAGAAGACATATTCTACACTTCAAAGGTGCTGTGTGTGTTGTGTGTGTGCACGTGTGTGCAAGTGACTGGGGGCAGATGACAATTACATAACAGGACCAATAGTTTGCTGAACAGTGCTCATTGGTACCCGTTTTTTCACACATACTTGTATCTTAAATCTAGTATCCTTCTCCTCTCACTGTGCCCCCTCAAAGAGAGTAATTATAACTTTCTCATCCTTCGTGTGTTCAAATTTTAATTTTAAATTAATATCACTTTACTTCTTTGAACCTAGAGCAGAGCAATGTGGTTTAGTATGGGCTAATGAATCAAGGCTTCCTTGGTGGCTCAGATGGTTAAGAATCTGTCTGAATTGCAGGAGACATGAGTTCGATCCCTGGGTCGGGAAGATCCACTGGAGAAGGAAATGGCTACCCATTCCAGTATTCTTGCCCGGAATCCGGTGGACAAACGAGCCTTGTGGGCTACACTCCAGGGGTCCCAAAGAGTCGGACACAACTGAGCGGCCAAAACTATACTATATTTACTTAATGAATCAGACCACCTGGGAGCAGATTATAGCTTTTCTTATCATCTGGGAGACTTCTTGAATTTCTTCACATTCTGAATCTCAGTTCTCAGCTCCAAGAGTAAGAGAGCATTTGAGAGGCACTTTGTACATTACACAAAATGCAGCCAAAGTGTCTTGAACTATGTTTTTCTCACATTAATATGTTCAAAGCTCTTTTCCCTACAGTTATGTAAACAAGATAGTAATTAACTTTGAGAAGATGGATTGTTTGATCAAAATAGACTAAGTTTGTGTTTTTACACTCTATCAAGCATAATTCAGTTGATGGGCACGGTAATTATTTGATAAAGTTATTTATATCTTGATTCATTTCATTCCATTGTGAAAGATATACTGATGACAAATTCAATCAAATAATGAAATTTACATGGCTAGGTTAGATACAGAATGGAACTCCAGAAGAAATGAAATGGTTTTTCCCATGGTCATCTCTTTCTAACGGATAATAATGCCTAATTATTAGATGAAAGAAGACAAACACAATTACATATAGCAATCATTTCCCACTGCTTCCTTTGTTTAATCTCTGCAGGTTTGGTCCACTTTCCTTCGACCAGAGTTGGTCCGACCAGCCTTGGAAAAGTCACTGAAAGATCTTCAACTGGACTATGTCGATCTCTATATTATTCATTATCCAGTGCCTCTGGTGGTAGGTGATTAGTGTCATCAGCTCTGTTTTATTTCATGGGTCAGAATGTCTATAACTTGCATGGATGGTTGACAAGATTTTTTTAGTAAGTTTGAAGGTTTACATTAGACTTCAGTTCAGTTCAATTCAGTTCAGTCACTCAGTCATGTCCATCTCTTTGAGACCCCATGAATCACAGCACGCCAGGCCTCCCTGTCCATCACCAGCTGCCAGAGTTCACTAAAACTCATGACCATCGAGTCTGTGATGCCATCCAGCCATCACATCCTCTGTCATCCCCTTCTTCTCCTTCCCCCAATCCCTCCCAGCATCAGAGTCTTTTCCAATGAGTCAACTCTTCGCATGAAGTGCCAAAAGTATTGGAGTTTCAGCTTTAGCATCAGTCCTTCCAATGAACACCCAGGACTGATCTCCTTTAGGATGGACTGGTTGGATCTCCTTGCAATCCAAGGGACTCTCAAGAGTCTTCTCCAACTCCACAGTTCAAAAGCATCAATTCTTCAGCACTCAGGTTTCTTCACAGTCCAACTCTCACATCCAGTATTCTTATATATACATGACCACAGGAAAAACCATAGCCTTGACTAGACGGACCTTTTTTGGCAAAGTAGTACCTCTGCTTTTGAATATGCTGTCTAGTTTGGTCATAACTTTCCTTCCAAGGAGTAAGGGTCTTTTAATTTCATGGCTGCAATCACCATCTGCAGTGATTTGGGAGCTCAAAAAAATAAAGTCTGACACCATTTCCACTGTTTCCCCATCTATCTGTCATAAAGTGATGAGACCATATGCCATGATCTTAGTTTTCTGAATGTTGAGCTTTAAGCCAACTTTTTCACTCCCCTCTTTCACTCTTTCATTCACTTGGCCTTGGAGTACACTAGCATAGAATCCCCTAAATAATCATTTGTGATCATTATTTTGGGGAGGTTCTTTGAATCTCTTACTTGCCTCTAAGAGAAATGTGTTAAGTAATCTGAGTGTCTCTGCCTCAAAATCTTGAGGAAGTGGAAATAGGCAAGTCCTGTGCATGGTGCTGATTAGGACTCAGTGTCTGGGGATCTCACTACAGAGTTTGATGCAGAGTGCTGAGTGCTGACATGGCCTCACACCTGAACAGGATGAGGTCTTCTCATCTCTCACCCTTTCATGTTTCGTGGATTTGGTGATGTCCTTCTGGGTGGGTCTAAACCTCACAGTCTTCTCAGGACTCGGGAGACCTGGCCTCCACTGTCGCCTGTGTTCATGGTGATGTTTGCAGACTGCACTTAGCCATTAAGAACTGTATTATGTAGAGGGGAATTTTCCAGTTTTTCAGTGGTTAAGACTGTGTACTTTCATTGCTGAGTCAGGGTGCTTTGAGGGAGTGGGTTCAATTCCTATTAGGGAACTAAGATACAGCAAACCCATGGCACAGTCAAAACAAAACAGCAAGAACAGCTTCTATTATGCAGAACAATTTTTTAGAATACAGAATCTGCTCAAGCCATCCTTTGCCAAAGAGTTTATTGGACTATGTAGAGGGCAATTCTCATCTACATAGATTTAAGGATTCCTAATACTTAACAGAAATGTCTCTGTTTTTCTATTCCTTATAATGACATCACTCTTGGTTTGTTTTATTTTTATCTCAGCATTTTCCATGGGTGCCAGAATGACCTTGATCTGTTCAAGCCTCAGTCTCCAGAATTGAATATGTCTGCTTCTTCCACATAGCTTATCAACCTAAAGAGAACCTTGCTGGTTCATGTGTATGCCCTGAAGCTATCAGATGTTCAGAGTGAAAGGAATTCTGATATTTAGTCCAGGTCAAGATTGCAATTTTTATGCCAGCAGTAAGGCATAACTTACTGGCACTCCCTGCACAATAGAGGCAGTTTTCAAGAAGAAAGTATAAGGGGCAGAAAAAAATTCACTTTAGGCACTGAGAGTTCCCATGAGAATGTAGGGAAATTATATCTATCAAAACATATAAGAGATTACTGGAAAACTGCCTCCTAAAGACATTGCTGATAACTCCATTTGCAAACCTCTTTGCAAATATTAGTATGCAGAATGTAAAGGAACCTCACAGAAGTTTAGCATCCTGGTCCCAGATGTGCCTGGCAGGCTGGCTAAATGTGGAGAAATTATTTGGTGATATCTCTGAAATGACTGCTTCTATTCCAGCCAGGGGAGACACTTCTCCCAACAGATGAAAATGGAAAACCGATATTTGATTCAGTGGATCTCTGTCTCACGTGGGAGGTGAGTCTGGGGAGGAGAGAACCGGGGGAGGAGCCAGGAGAAGGGGAACCTCCTTCATCTCTTCCACTCATGAGAATTTGCTGTGGACCATCACACTCAGCAATTCATGAATCTAAGGGCTGGGATGCTGGGGTTGAGGGGAGGGAACCATTGCTGAAATGTTCACAGAGAGGAATGAAATGGAGAATTTGGGACAGTGTAGATAGACATCTCTTTCGTTCCATGTGATTGTCTTCTCCAGGGTTTTCTAAGGAGGAGATGCTACTTCTTCTTTTTCTTGTGTTATGACCTTCTTCCCCTTTATCTTCTTGATAAGCAAAGCTAATTCTTGACCAGATACCCTCTTAACGATTTTTCAGCATTTCTTATTGCTATATTGCCCATTCCAAGTGACTGCTCACCACCCCTCCCTCCCAGGCCCTGGAAAAGTGTAAGGACGCAGGGCTGACCAAGTCCATTGGGGTGTCCAACTTCAACCACAAGCAGCTGGAGAAGATCCTGAACAAGCCGGGGCTCAAGTACAAGCCTGTCTGTAACCAGGTGAGCAGCTCGGCTCCTCTCCCTCCTGCTCTTCAGAACCTCCTTACACTGGAGCCTGATGTCTGTCTGTCCTTCCCCCCTGTTCATCCGACTTTTATGGAGTGAGAAGTCTACAGAGCTGAGCCTGTGTCTGGACTGTGTGAACAGAATCTATAACAGTATCTTTGATCAACTCTGGGTGGAAAAGTTGGGGATGGCTTCCTTCTCAATCGTGGTGGGGACTGAGGGAAGGTAACGGAGATGAAGGAGGTGAAATTCCTCCAGAATTTAGAGGAGGGAGGCATTTCCCTGAGCTGAAAGCATGACCAGAAATCAGGTGTGAAAGTTCTTGGATGAAACTGTACACGAAGGAAGAGCATGAAAACATGGAGTGGGAAGTAAATACAGAGAAAATCCAGGTGAGACAGGTGTTAAGGGTTTGTGTGTGGTTTAGATGCCTAAATCCTTAGTCTTGATGTCCCAGCTTCAACAGGGAGCACAGTACACAGAAATGTGCTAGGGAATATGAAAGTCACCCAGGTTAGAGCATGAAGTTAAATGCTTATGTTGATCTAAACCGTTGATAGTGAAAGGTTGTTGTTGAATCACGCGAAGACACTGGGATTCTTGGCCCCCAGAGGAGAAGAATTCAATCCGGGGCCAGAGACAAGGCTTGATCACTCAGACCTTCTGTGTAATAAAGTTTTATTAAAGTATAAAGGAGATAGAGAAAGCTTCTGACATAGGCATCAGAAGGGGGCAGAAAGAGTACCCGCTTGCTAGTGTTAACAATGAAGTTATATAATCCAAAGAATGTCTGGAGGTTGTAAAAGACCTCATCAGACCTACTCCCATAATTTCCATTTTAAGATAACACTGTCCTCAGGCAGGATACAACCTTGTAAAGACCAGGTCTACTCCCATAATTTACATTTTAAGATAACAGAAGGTTTAATCCAGAGACTGTCCTTAGGCAGGATTCGTTATTGTTATATAATCCTAAGGAATGTGGAGAAAGAAAAAAAAGTTTGTCCTTTCTTCCTCCTTGAGAATTCCAGACCCCTCTCTCCTTGGGGACCCCTAGACTCCTTATCAACCTGCCTAGGAACGAACTTTCTCAATAGAAGAGTTACTCAGGAATTAGAGCAGACCTTGTGATTTCAGTTCACTTCAGTTCAGTCGCTTAGTTATGTCTGACTCTTTGCAACCCCATGGACTGCAGCACACCAGGCCTCCCTGTCCATCACCAACTGCCAGAGCTTATTCAAACTCAAGTCCATTCAGTCATTGAGGCCATCCAACAATCTCATCCTCTATTGTCCCCTTTTTCTCCTGCCTTCAATCTCTCCCAGCATCAGGGTCTTTTCCAATCAGTCAGTTCTTTGTATCAGGTGGCCAAAGTATTGGAGTTTCAGCCTCAGCATCAGTCCTTACAGTGATCATTCAGGAAGGATTTCCTTTAAGATTGACTGGTTGGATCTCCTTGCAGTCCAAGGGACTCTCAAGAGTCTTCTCCAACACCACAGTTCAAAAGCATCAATTCTTCAGCACTCTGTTTTCTTTATGGTCCAACTCTCACATCTATACATGACTACTGGAAAAAGGATAGCTTTGACTAGACGGTCCTTTGTCGGCAAAGTAACGTGTCTACTTTTTAATATGCTTTCTAGGTTGGTCATAGTTTTTCTTTCAAGGAGCAATCATCTCTTAATTTCATGGCTTCAGTCACCAACTGCAGTGATTCTGGAGCCCCCATAAATAAAGTTTCTCATTGTTTCCATTGTTTCCCAACTATTTGTCATGAAGTGATGGGACTGGATGTTAGCATCTTCATTTTTTGAATGTAGAATTTTAAACCAACGTTTTCACTCTGTTTCACTTTCAACAAGAGGCTCTTAGTACGTCTTCACTTTCTGCCGTGAGGGTGGTGTCATCTGCATATCTGAGGTTATTGATATTTTTCCCAGCAATCTTGATTCCAGTATGTGCTTCAGACATCCAGGCATTTCACAAGATGTACTCTGCATATAAGTTAAATAAGCAGGGTGAAAACTTAAGCCTTGACTTATTCATTTCCCATTTGGAAACTGTCTGTTGTCCCATGCTTCCCTGATGGCTCAGATGGTAAAGCATCTGCCTGCCATGTAGGAGACCTGGGTTCGATTCCTGGGTCGGGAAGATCCCCTGGAGTTGGAAGTGGCAACCCACTCCAGTACCCTTGCCTGGAAAACCCCATTGAGGGAGGAGCCTGGTAGGCTACAGTCCATGGGGTCACAAAGAGTTGGACACAACTGAGCGGCTTCATTTTCCTTTCCTGTTGTTCCATATCCAGTTCTAACTGTTGCTTCTTGACCTGCATACAGATTTCTCAGGAGGCAGGTAAGGTGGTCTCATATTCTCGTTTCTTGAAGACTTTTCCAGTTTGTTGTGATCCACACAGTCAAAGGCTTTGGCGTACTCAATAAAGTAGAGATAGATGTTTATCTGGAACTCTCTTACTTTTTCAGTGATCCAGCAGATGTTACCAATTTGATCTCTGTTTCCTCTGTCTTTTCTAAATCTAGCTTAAATATCTGGAAGTTCATGGTTCATGTACTGTTGAAGCCTGGCTTGGAGAATTTTGAGCATTACTTTACTATTGTGTGAGATGATTGTAATTGTGTGGTAGTTTGAGCATTCTTTGGCATTGCCTTTCTTTGAGATTGGAATGAAAACTGACGTTTTCCAGTCTTGTGGCCAATGCTGAGTTTTCCCAGTTTGCTGGCATATTGAGTGCAGCACTTTCACAGCATCATCTTTCAGGATTTGAAATAGCTCAACTGGAATTCCATCACCTCCCCTAGCTTTGTTCCTAGTGATACTTCCTAAGGCCCACTTGACTTCCCATTCCAGGATGTCTGGCTTTAGATGAGTAATTACACCATCATGATGATCTGGGTCGTGAAGATCTTTTTTGTATAATTCATCTGTGTATCCTTGCCACCTCTTCTTTATATCTTCTGCTTCTATTAGGTCCATACCATTTCTGTCCTTTATCGAGCCCATCTTTGCATGAAATGTTCCCTTGGTATCTGTAATTTTCATGAAAAGATTTCTAGTCCTTCCCATTCTATGGTTTTCCTCTGTTTCTTTGCATTGATCACTGAGGGAGGCTGTCTTATCTCTCTTTGCTATTCTTTAGAACTCTGCATTCAAAGGGGTATATCTTTCCTTTTCTCCTTTGCCCTTCAGTATTCTTCTTTTCATAGCTATTTGTAAGGCCTCCTCAGACAACCATTTTGCCTTTTTGCATTTCTTTTTCTTAGGGATGGTCTTGATCACTGCCTCCTGTACAATGTCATCAATCTCTGTCTGTAGTTCTTCAGGCACTCTGTCTACCAGATCTAATCCCTTCAATCTATTTCTCACTTCCACTGTATAATCGTAAGGGATTTGATTTGGGTCATATCTAAATGGTCTAGTGGTTTTCCATACTGTCTTCAATTTAAGTCTGAATTTGGCAATAAGGAGTTCATGATCGGAGCCACAGTCAGCTCCCAGTCTTGTTTTTGCTGACTGAATAGAGCTTCTCCATCTTTGACTGCAAAGAATATAATCAGTCTGATTTTGGTATTGATCATCTGATGATGTCCATATGTAGAGTCTTTCCTTGTGTTGTTGGAAGAGGGTGTTTGCTATGACCATTGTGTCTCTTAGTAAAACTCTGTTAGCCTTTGCCCTGCTTCCTTTTGTACTCCAAAGCTAAAGTTGCCTGTTACTCCAGGTGTCTCTTGACTTCCTACTTTTGCATTCCAGTCCCCTATAATGAAAAGGACAAATTTTTTGGGTGTTAGTTCTAGAAGGTCTTGTTGGTCTTCATAGAACCATTCAACTTCAGCTTCTTCAGCATTACTGGTCGTGGCACAGAGTTGGATTACTGTGAGACTGAATCGTTTAGCTTCTAAACAAACAGAGATCATTCTGTTGTTATGGAGATTGCATCCAAGTACTGCATTTTGGACTCTTTTGGTGACTATGATGGCTACTCTATTTCTTCTAAGGGATTCTTGCCCACATATAATTAATGCTTATCTGAGTTAAATTCACCCATTCCAGTCCATCCAGCTCACCCATCCAGTCCAATCATAATCCCTAAAATGTTGATGTTCACTATTACTATCTCCTGTTTGACCACTTCCAATTTGCCTTGATTCATGGACCTAACATTCCAGGTTCGTATGCAATATTGTTCTTTACAGCCACAGACTTTGCCTCCATCACCAGTCACATCCACAACTGGGAGTTGTTTTTGCTTTGGCTCTGTCTTTTCATTTTTTCTGGAGTTATTTCTCCACTGATCTCCAGTAGCATATTGGGCACCTACTGACATGGAGAGTTCATCTTTCGGTGTCCTATCTTTTTGCATTTTCATGGGGTTCTCAAGGCAAGAATATTGAAGTGGTTTTCCATTCCCTTCTCCAGTGGATCATGTTTTGTCAGAACTCTCCACCACGACCTGTCTGTCTTGGGTGGCCCTACATGGCATGGCTCACAGTTTTATTGAGTTATACAAGGCTATGGTCCATGTGATCAGTTTGGTTAGTTTTCTGTTACTGTGGTTTCCGTCTGTCTGTCCTCTGATGGATAAGGATAAGAAGCTTATGGAAACTTCCTGATGGGAGAGACTGACTGAGGGGTATGGCAGGTCATTGCAGACCAGTACCTCTGCAGGAGAAACTCAAACATAGACTCAAACATAGTTCTAGCTCAGTCTCTGTGGGGTCTCTGTGTCCTGGTGTGCACAAGGTTTGTTTGAGCGCTCCGAGGTCCCTGGCAAATATGAGGTTTGATTCTAAATGTGATTTTTCCCCTCCAAAGATGGAGAAGCTCTATACAGTCAGCAAAACCAAGACCAGGAGCTGACTGTGGCTCAGATCATGAACACCTTATTGCCAAATTCATATTTAAATGGAAGAAAGTTGGGAAAACCAAAAGACCATTCAGGTATAGTCTAGTCAAATATAATCAAATCCCTTATGATTATACAGTGGAAGTGAGAAATAGATTTAAGGGCCTAGATCTGATACACAGAGTCCCTGATGAACTATAGACAGAGGTTTGTGACACTGTACAGGAGACAGGGATCAAGACCATCCCCATGGAAAAGAAATGCAAAAAAGCAAAATGGCTGTCTGAGGAGGCCTTACAAATAGCTATGAAAAGAAGAGAAGTGAAAAGCAAAGGAGAAAAGGAAAGATATAAGCATCTAAATGCAGAGCTCCAAAGAATAGCAAGGAGAAATAAGAAAGCCTTCCTCAGTGATCAATACAACAGAATGGGAAAGACTAGAGATCTCTTCAAGAAAATTAGAGATACCGAGGGAACATTTTGTGCAGAGATGGGCTCGATAAGAACAGAAATGGTATGGACCTAACAGAAGCAGAAGATATTAAAAAGAGGTGGCAAGAATACACAGAAGAACTGTACAAAAAAGATCTTTATGACCAAAATAATCACCATGGTGTGATCACTCACCTAGAGCCAGACATCCTGGAAGGTGAAATCAAGTGGGCCTTAGAAAGCATCACTATGAACAAAGCTAGTGGAGGTGATGGAATTCCAGTTGAGCTATTTCAAATCCTGAAAGATGATGCTGTGAAAGTGCTGCACTCAATATGCCAGCAAACTGGGAAAACTCAGCATTGGCCACAAGACTGGAAAACGTCAGTTTTCATTCCAATCTCAAAGAAAGGCAATGCCAAAGAATGTTCAAACTACCGCACAATTGCAATCATCTCACACACTAGTAAAGTAATGCTCAAAATTCTCCAAGCCAGGCTTCAGCAATACGTGAACTGCGAACTTCCAGATATTCAAGCTGGTTTTAGAAAAGGAAAAGGAACCAAACATCAAATTGCCAACATCCACTGGATCATTGAAAAAGCAAAAGAGTTCCAGAAAAACATCTATCTCTGTTTTGTTGACTATGCCAAAGCCTTTGACGGTGTGGATCACAATAAACTGTGGAAAATTGTGAAAGAGATGGGAATACCAGACCACCTGACCTGCCTCTGAGAAACCTGTATGCAGGTCAGAAAGCAACAGTTAGAACTGGACATGGAACAACAGACTGGTTCCAAATAGGAACAGGAGTACATCAAGGCTGTATATTGTCACCCTGCTTATTTAACTTATAGGCAGAGTACATCATGAGAAATGCTGGGCTGGAAGAAGCACAAGCTGGAATCAAGATTGCCAGGAGAATTATCAATAACCTCAGATATGCAGATGACACCACCCTTATGGCAGAAAGTGAAGAGAACTAAAAAACCTCTTAATGAAAGTGAAAGAGGAGAGTGAAAAAGTTGGCTTAAAGCTCATCATTCAGAAAACTAAGATCATAGCATCTGGTCCCATCACTTCTTGGGAACTAGATGGGGAAACAGTGGCAGACTTTATTTTTTGGGGCTCCAAAATCTCTTCAGATGGTGATTGTAGCCATGAAATTAAAAGACGCTTACTCCTTGGAAGGAAAGTTATGACCAACCTAGATAGCATATTGAAAAGCAGAGATATTACTTTGCCAACAAAGGTTTGTCTAGCCAAGGCTATGGTTTTTCCAGTGGTCATGTATGGATGTGAGAGTTGGACTGTGAAGAAAGCTGAGTGCCGAAGAATTGATGTTTTTGGACTGTGGTGTTGAAGAAGACTCTTGAGAGTCCCTTGGACTACAAGGAGATCCAAAAAGTCCATTCTAAAGGAGATCAGTCCTGGGTGTTCATTGGAAGGACTGATGCTAAAGCTGAAACTCCAATACTCTGGGCACCTCATGTGAAGACTTGACTCATTGGAAAAGACTCTGATGCTTGGAGGAATTGGAGGCAGGAGGAGAAGGGGGCGAAAGAGGATGAGATGGCTGGATGACATCGCTGACCCAATATACATGAGTTTGGGTGAACTCCGGGTGTTGGTGATGGACAGGGAGGCCTGGCATTCTGTGATTCATGGGGTCGCAAGGAGTCGGACATGACTGAGCGACTGAACTGAACTGAACTGTCTTGCTGGGGCTTCTCCATTGCCCTTGGACGTGGGGTACCTTTTTTTGGTGGCATCCAATATTCTCCTGTTGAGAGTTGTTCAGAAGCGTGTTGTATTTTGGAGTTCTCACAGGAGAAGATGGGCACATGTCCTTCTGCTTCTCCATCTTGAATGCTTGTAGACTTATCCCCTGAGGCAACTTTTTTCATTGATACTATTTCATGGGGGCTTTTTGGTTAATATGGGTACCAAAAATACGAATTTTTCTTTGCCTTGTGGAGTTAAGGGAATTGTCGAAAACAATCTTTAAGATCCAGAACTATAACTGGCCTATTCTGTGGTATGGCTGAAGGTCCCCATAGTTTGTATTACTGCATTAATAGCTCAAAGCTTATGAAGCAGCCTCCAAATGCCTGATTTTTTATGGACTGTGAAAACTGGAGTATTCCAAGGACTAATACTCTCCTCTATGTGTCCTGCTTGAAACTGTTCTTCTACCAAGTCTTGTAAATGTATAAGTTTCTCCCTTACAAGAGCCCATTGATCCACCCAAACAGGTTTAGATGTAAGCCATGTTAGAGGTATGGCCTGTGGTGGCAGAAACTTTGGTGGTGGTTTAATTACTAAGTCGTGTCTGACACATGTGACCCCCATGGAATGTAGCCTTCCAGGCTCCTCTGTCCATGGGATTTTCCAGGCAAGAATACTGGAGTGGGTTGCCTTTTCCTTCTCAAGGGGATCTTCCTGACCCAGGAATCGAACCCAGATCTCCTGCCCTGCAGTCAGATTCTTTACCAACTGAGCTATGAGGGAAGCCCAGAGAAACTTTAATGGCCCTCAATTAGCCCTTTTCTGTCCACTTTCGGCTGAACAGATAAAGGAGAAGGATCTCCCTCCTTTCCTAGCTCTTTTTCTGGTTGGCACCCCATTCTTGCCATCGTATGATCTGCCTTTTCCTCATTGGAAAGAACTAGGTGCCAATGGGCAAGCAGATCTCTGCCCCATAAATTACAGGGAATGTCTGCAGTAAAAGGTTGGAAGTGAGCAAGCTGTTTGTCGGGCCCTAGGCAAGGAAGAATTGTTGCACTTTGAGCAAATTGTTGAGGTTTCCCCAAGCCTAATTATCTTTTCCTGGGGTTCAGTCAGGGGCCAATCAGCTCACCATTGAGGAGAAGTAACGATGGAAATGTCAGCCCTAGAATCTAAGATTTCAGAGAACAATTTTGCTTGGATTTTAGCCTGACATGTGGGCCGATCTGAGAGTATTTGTTCAGTAAAGCACACTACTTGATCACCTGTGCTCCCAAATCCTTGTTCTCCTCTGGTGACAGGATTATAGTTGTTAGGGGCATGGTAAGGCAAGAGAAGGAGTTGAGCAATTTGTTGAGCTTGAAGAATGACATGGAATTAAAGGGAGATAGCCATTACTTTAATTTCTCCTGAATAGTCTGGGTTAGTAAGGCCAGGAAGAATTTGGAGGCCCTTAAGGGTAAGGCCACTTCTGCCCAGAATGAGTCTTATGGTTCCTGGTGGCATGGGACCTTGGATCCTAGTAGGGATTGCTACTGGATGGTGGTGGTGGGGTATCCAATTCATTAATTCAGACAGATACTCAGGTTGGGAGGTCCAACCCAGCACTTCCACTGGTAGAGACTGAGAGGCTGGAGATAGGCTGAAGGGTGTGCTGGAGGTCCTCACAGTGCCCTGACTGTTTGTGGGGCCTGGGGCTGGCCCTGATGGTGGTTTCCAGGCTGCAAAGGGGAACCGTTCTTCTGGGATTTTGATCTGTATTGATTAACCCAATGATTGCCTTTTTGGTATGTAGGACACCGGTGTTTTATTTTCACCAGTAGGCGGAGGTATTGTAACATCTATTTTGGGCCCAGAACAGCAAACCTTTTTCGTATGTCTGGGTTTTCCACATTGAAAGCATTTGGCATGGGAAGAGCTAAAATTATTTTTAAAGGCAGCACAAATTGCTTGGGCTAGCTTGGTTTGTTTGTGAGCCTGTGTACCAACATTTTGACACTCTCGAACAAAATCGCCAAGGCTGTCATTTTGACGAATAGTGTTAAGGGCGGCCTTGGAATCTTTATTGGCATTTTCATAGGCTAATTGTTTTAACAAAATATCCTTTGCTAGGACTATTAATTTGACAGCGGAGAGCAGATGAGAGCCGGTCTAAAATTCAGTGAAGTCTTTCTGGGTCTCTGTAATATTTTAACAAATGAACCAGTAGGCTCGCTGAGTTCTCATACTGTCTGCCCCTGCTTCAGCAGCATTTTGCAATCTGTACATATGCTCCCACCAGTATACATTAATAAGTCAATTGGGCATTCGGACTGGTAAATTGCCCTGTGCCTATGAGCATTTCAAAAGTAAGATTATCTCCATTGGCCAAATTAATACAGGCTTGTTCTTTGCACAACTCAGTATAAGAGACAAAAATCTGTAAATATTGGGGACCACTTAAAGCTGTTTTGGCTAGCATTTTAACATAATAAGGAGATCATTTCCCACGTAAACAAATTTCCAACAGCTCCCATGTATGTATACAGAGAATTGACCCCAATCAGTCTAACACTAGAATTAGTTCCTTTAAAACCTTGATGTCAAAAGTTTCATGGATTGCAATAACCTGAGTGGGATTATTGGGGTTGGGCCTGTAATCGTTGGGAAAGAAAGATGGTCCTCAACGTCTAATGCACCCAAAGGAAGGGCAGAGGCCATGGCCCGCTGAAACCAGATCAGTGGCTTATCCTCCCAAGACATTTCTGGACCCAGTGGAGGCACCGGTGGTGGAAAACTGTCCTTGAGCTTAGGTGGCAGAGCGGAGGGTTAACAAGATGTCTGAAGACACTGTCTTCTCACATTATTTCTCAGTCTGTATAGGGTATAGGACAAATCGCACTAGCCCCCAGGTGACAAATACCATCACAGGTATGCAATCCCCTCTCCTGTGTGCTGTTTTCAAATTTTCTCCCCCTGGATCCCAATTTTCAATATCTAGAGTGCCTTATTCCAGAAACCAAAGATTATATTTAACCACCTCTCTTGGTAATTGTGTCAATGGCTTCTCTTTCACCTGTGCTCCTGCAGTCCGGAGAAGGTGCCTCAAAAGCTGGAGATGATGTTTCTCAGCTCATGTTTCTCAAATCCTTCCCCATTGACACCCTGACTTAGAAAACAAGGGACTTCCCACCCTTAGATTTTGAGGGCCTGGTCACGATCCATGTGTCTCACCTGCCGCTCAATGTCTTCACTTTGAGTTTTTTCCCTTGAGGGAATCCTTCCTGACTTCAGGTCCCTGTTCAGGAGCCACCTGCCATGTCCAGCACAGAGGGTGAGAAAGACCTGAACCAGGGGCGAGCGTCTAATGAAAAGACAGACACATCTAATTTGCAAGTGGGGAATCAGGGGACCCTCCTGCTCTCCATGGCAGGAAGCCAAGATGTCTCCTTTCAGCCCGCACTTTTATGGGCAGAAGTCATGAGATTACTAGGAAAGAGCTATACTGGGGAGTTTGATCAGTGCACCATAAAGAGGAAGTAAAGTTGAGGCTCTGCTGTTGATCAGGAACATTTGTTTTGTTTCCACGGGGATGGACGCAGGGGCCAGCAGTGAAGCAGAACAGAGAGCATGCCCAGCCCCAAGTCTGTCCATTCAGCATGCTTACTAGCACAATCATGAGGGCACAGTTTGCCGCACCTCCGAGCCATGGGGCAGGTTCTGGTTTCTGCTCTGCCAGGCTGCAACAATATTTTGCTGACCTGGGTCTGATTGTGGTTCACACGTAATTTTGAGTCATCTTAAGCTCTTTTAATGTAAAACGGTCACTCAGTCATTGTGTTACCAAGATATCCAGGCAAGGTTTGGACAAATACACTGTCTTTATCATTGTTATTTTTTGATGCTAATTAACTTGTTCCTGTAATCCTAGATTATGTAAATTAGTACTTAAATCTGAACTCCTTGCTACATTAAGGTTAAATATTTTGACAAGAAAACGTTAGTTGCATGCTTTGTCCCTAAATGAACCCCGGTAGGAAGTGCATGGTGACAAGTTGTCCCACTGTGAGTGACAGTACTTTTGTTCTTCTGGTAAAGCTATTTTAGCTGGATACTTTATTTGGAAATGTGTATTTTCCCTCTTGAAATTATCCAGTCATCTGTTGGATGATAACCATCATCAGGGGAAGTTTGATTTCCCCCAAGTTTTCATGTAATAGTTGAGAATCCATTGAGGACTTTCAATTGAATTAATTATTTCATTGGAATGTTTTTCATTATTTTCCATTTTAAATGCTCTTTTTAATCTTCTGACCTGACATTTTATTGTAAAAGTAAAATTCCCTCATTATTCAGGATAAAATACATCTATTCCTGTAAGACAGGAGAAAACACTGCACTCCTTCACATTAACTGTCAGTTTCTGAGAAAAGATTTATTGAAATAATCACCATCTGTGAAGAGAAGTGTTTTTGCTGTTTCTTCCTCTCTCAGGGATTTTTTTGCCTCTATGTGCTACATTTGCTTTCACTCATGATTCCCTTTGGTGCTCAAATCTACCGAAATGTCACCAATGGGAATTCATGAAGCTGGTTCTTTTGCCTTCAGATGTTTCTTCATAAAACTGTGCAATTTCTTTCTTTCTGGCGTAGTTTGATGTCCAAAGCTTAGACAGCTCTTTTCCTGTCCCAGGTCTGGAATTAGGCACATGTCTTGGTCTGTTCAGTGGTGTTCAGCAACCAAGATCTGGTCAACAGAATTACTTGTTCTCAGTAATGTCATTATTTTTTACCTTTTCAGGGGACAAAAATATAATTTAAAAAAATTCTTTCCTTGATATTTCCAGTTGTAATGTGATGTGACACAGTTTTTCTTTAGCATATATAATTCTTACTTTTAAGCTTTCTCTGATGTATTACCTTTTCATATAACCTGACACTCTTTTCTGTTGGTGTTCTACAGGTGGAATGTCACCCTTATCTCAACCAGAGCAAGCTGCTGGAGTTCTGCAAGTCACACGATATTGTCCTGGTTGCCTATGGTGCTCTGGGAGCCCAGCGGACATTACAATGGTAATGAACAGTATTGATGGTCACAAGGAGTGTATCTAAATCTCATTTCTTGATGAAAATATTATTGTTCCGTACTCAGTGCTTTGGAGATAACTCTCAAAGGGTAGAGGGGAGAGAAAACAGATGGAAGAAATCCTCTTTTTTCCTTTCATCACCCAGCTAGATATCTTACATTGCATGTGTCTTGTATATACATTTTAACACAAGTTTCTGCATTAAAATCTCTATATAATCCCCCAGTTGATAACTAAGACATAAGCTTTCTCATATTTTACTTATTTATGGACTAATGAGCATATTACTATAATAGACTTACCAAGCCTCCCTCACCCTATGTCTAAAATCAGGACAATAATACATATTTCCAGATTTATCATGATTGAGAAATAAGTACAATTTGAACCATTTTTGTAAACATTTGTATAAAAATTGCACAATGTAAATAATTATGAAATGAACAGTCTTCATTTTCAGATTACTCAACTTTTATCAACACCTGAGACAAGTGAAAATTAGAAAAAAATGGAAAACAATATTTCCCAATCTTGTCCATCATGTTCTCCTTTCATACCATTGTCTTTACTTTTGAGCATTGATTAGAAAAGAAAAATAACCACAGAGAAGTAAAAAAGAAAAAAAACTCCATGAGTTCGGCAGTCCTGGTCTCAACTCAATAATGGATCTGAATCACCCACAGAGATCTGTAATCACAGAATAGGAGGTGACATATTTGAGGTTCTGTATCAGTTTGTCTTCAGTGAAGCCATGGAATTTTGTGTTTCTAACAAGATCCCAGGTGATGCTGATGATGCTGGTTCATGGACCACACTTTGAGAAGCGCTGGTCTAGAGGTGACATACCTGATATGTTTGGGAAGACTCTTCATAAACTGAGCACTTAGTCTCAGCTCCTCAGCATTTCTGAATTTCCTTCCAGGATGAACCCAAACTTCCCCTTTCTCTTGGAGGACCCAGTTCTCTCTGCCATTGCCAAAAAGCACAAGCAAACCCCAGCTCTGGTTGCCCTTCGCTACCAGATACAACGTGGGGTTGTGGTTCTGGCCAAGAGTTACAACAAGAAGCGGATCAAAGAGAACATACAGGTGATGAGTGGGGCTGTGGGCAGAGGGCTCCTAAGGAATATCCCTCACAAGGGGCATTCTTTGTCTAACTGAGGACAGACATGGCTTCCCTTTCCCCTGTAGTTGTCCCCATCCAGCTGGAGATTCCTCCAGTCCCCATGGGGAGACTGGCTCCTTGGGGGAAAGATTAATGTGATTCTTCCTTCTTTTCAGGTGTTTGACTTTGAACTGACTCTGGAAGACATGAAAGCAATTGATGGCCTCAACAGCAATATAAGATACTATGATTTTCAACAGTAAGTGACTTGTATATATTACACACACACTGTTTTCTCTAGCATATAGCTCAGCAGAGGAATAAACTTTCTAAAGCTTAATTTCAGGGAGACAGCCCTGGTTTCCAGTATAGGAGTAAACCAGTGGCTTCCTGCAGACCTCAGACCAGAGGTTTCCTTAGGGTTCTGTCTCTGATCAACAGAAATGTGACTGGGACCCAGGACAGACAATCAGTAAAATCCCCAGTGTTGACATTGTGGTGAATTCACTACGTTGTGCCCCTAATCCCTGTGCCTGGTGTTCCTCCTCTCAGGGCCCAGAGACCCAGGAAACACAGAGGGCACAGTGCCTGCAGCCCATTCTTCTTTCAGAAAGTGAAAGCATTAGTTGCTCAGTCTTGTCTGACTCTTTGGACTCCATCAACTGTAGCCCCCAGGCTCCTTCTTTCAGGGACTGATGCAAATGTTTCATCTTTAATTCTTTGTAGAATCAGGAGGAAATGATACATAATGACATGTAATAAGTAATCCATCCTGAATTACATTTCTGCTTATCCTAACACAACTGTAAATGCATTGTTGATATTTCTGGAGGAGGGGCCCATGAAGGCCAACATGCTTCAGTGTGAGAAGTCACAGTGAGCCTGGCTCCACTCTGTCTCCTAAGCATCTGGTGAATTTTCTTCCTGATGGACTTTTCTTTACCAAGACACTATCTATTTCTTCCAAATTTATCCCTTTACTGATCTTTTCCCCAAAACATCTCCCATTTTCCCATCCTTAAAATGTCAGCAAATGAATTTTGAGTATATCATGAACTGACCCTCTGGAGAGAGACTTCCGTCCTTAGCTGGACACACCTGGTAAGATCGTCTGGGTCTCTCTGGTTTCTTGAGTCAAGACTCACTCTAGTGTAGACTTTGTCCATCAGGGATCCATCCACTGGGGAGCTCCTACCTCCTTGACTTTACTTAGTTAGTACCATGGAATTCCAGCTGACGAATACTTCAGGAGGATGTCAGGAATGAAGAGAGAGAAGACTAATCAAACAGAGACATGTTTGGAGGGAGTTTAGAGAAAAGGGAACACAAATTAGTGATAAAATGAAGATATCATTTCAAATGAAAGATCTCAAAACTCCCCTTGTTTGTAGTATTCAGTCGCTTCAGTTGTGTCTGACTCTTTGCAACCCTATGGACTGTAGCCCGCCAGCCTCCTCTGCCCATGGGATTCTCCAGGAGAGAATACTCGAGTGGGTTGCCATGACCATCTTGAGGGGATTGTCCCAACCTGGGGATTGAATCCATGTCTCCTGTGTCTCCTGCATTTCAGGCAGATTCTTTACCCATTGAGACACTGGGAAGCCTCCTTGTTTGTAAAGGAGGTATATATATTTATATGTACATTTACATATGGGCTTCCTAGTTGGCACTAATGGTGACAAACACACCTGCCAATTCAGGAGACCTAAGAGGTGCAGGTTGGATCTCTGGGTTGTGAAGATCCCCTGGAGAAGGAAATGGCAACCCACTCCAGTATTTTCCTGGAGAATCCCATGCACAGAAGAACCTCATGGGCTACAGTCCATGGAGATGCAAAGAGTCAGACGCTTCTGAAGCTACTTAGCACACAGTACACATGCACATATATATGGGCTCCCTAGGGGGCGGTAGTGGTAAAGAAGCCACCTGCCAATGCAGGAGACATAAGAGATGCAGGTTTGAACCCTGGGTGGGAAGATCCCTGGAGGAACGAAGGCAACTCACTCCAGTATTCTTGCCTAGAGAATCCATGGACAGAGAAGCCTGTAGGCTATAGTCCATAGGATCACTAAGACTTGGACACAACTGAGCGACTTAGTATGCCTGCATATTCATGTATATGTATATTATGATTCTGAAGAGACATGATGAAAAATGAGAAAAGATAGCAAGTTACTTTTCTGTCCTCAAAAGCTTTATGTATATTCTGAGCTCTCCCTCATTATTCTGTGAATGCCAAGACTTACTCATCCTTGTAGGTTTATGTCGATAGGACAGCTCCTGGAACATGGAATGGCTCTGATTCACTCTTTAATGAATTGAGTTGAAAACAACAAATTTAGAAAGAAAAATCAGACTATAAGGAAGGAAATCATCAGTAATATTAATTAATAACAAATTTAGTCATACAATACAAATTAAGAAAGCAGTAATCACATTTTATAGGTAAGACTGTTTAGGTGTATGTGGTATTTCTTCAATTTAATAGTAATTCCTTAATGGAAGCACCCTGTATTTGAGGGGTGCTCAATATTCTTTTTCTGTTGAATGGATTTATGAAAAACAGCAAAGAATTCCTTGACTGTGATCCTTCTCACCACTTAGGGTCAAAAGTTCCACCTGTGTCTGAAATGACCTCCACAGTTACCCCTAGGTCTGTGCCCTCTTATAAATTGTAACCTGAGTCAAACTACCTGTCACTGTGGAGTGAATATTACACGTGAAGGTTGGGATTGGATGCAGGTGAATGCAGGTGCTGTGTGCACATGGAGCAAACACCTGAAGTGTGCTAGTTGGGGGAGAAGATGGGATGTGTTTATAGACTTAGAGTTTTAGCCCATCCTGACTGCATCCACAGAGTAATGCTCTCCGTGCCAATATGACAAATTTAATAAATTATTTCTCCTCTTTCTCTTTCAGCGTGGTTGATCACCCTGAGTATCCATATTCTGAAGAATATTGACTGTGAGCTGTCCACCATGCATTCTACCAGAACTTCTTTTCCAGGGTTGTGAAGAGCATTTCTGTCCTTGGTGGAGATGTTTAAGAGAAGTGTATGAACTTTTGAAGCTTGTTTATCATTTAAAAATTTTTATGAAATAAAGATGACTTCAAATGAGAATTCTAGTTTTCTGTGATAACAAAATAATTTGGAAAATAAAAGAGAAAGGATGGAAAATAAAAGAGAAAGGATAGAAAATAAAGATAACCTCTTGGTGCCTTTTCCTTTGTCAAAAATGAATTAGGTGATCTAGTAAAGAAATGGAAAATTTTATTCAAGTCAGATTTGAGCACTATAACCCAGGAAGAGCATCTCAGAAAGCCTGAGAACTTTTCTGTCCTCTAGAAGTCAAGGCACAGGGATGTAAGTTTTGGAGACAGAGGGCTCTGCATGGAAAGACATATTATTGACAGTGTACATAATCCAGATCTAAGCATCATCAAGGTGGGTCATGTGACCCCTTACAAGGTCTAGAAAGAATTTATCTTTTAAGGAGTTGTCTTACTGATGCTAGGAGTCTGTTGCTCTTCAATGTCGAGCACATCTTCCCTCTGATGTGGGAGGTCTGGTCCATGCATCATGCAGACACACAACTTACAGTGAGGAAGAGGAGTGCAAAGGTAGAGAAAAGTTTTTCATGTTTAAATTTTTCTTGCCATAAAATATAAATTTAATTTCATACTTTCATGACTCTCCTATATAAACGTATTTGCGTGTTTATTTACAATTTGAAATAATCTTCAATATACAGGTTTTACACTTTTTTTTTAACTTAGTGTAAGTATTTTTGTAAGCTATCAAGTATTATCTGATGGTTTCCAGGGAGGAAGGGCTTGGGAAAGAGTTGGACTCGGAGGTTGGGGTTAGCAGATGCATACTAGTGTATACAAATTGGATTAACACAAAGTCCAACTGTACAGCACAGGGGACTATATTCAATATTTTATGACAAACCATAATAGAAGAGCATGTGAAAAAGTATATGTATATGTGTATATATATATATATATATGACCGAGTCATTTTGCTGTACTGCAGTAATTAACACAACATTGTAATTCAACTATATCTCAATACAAATGAAATAAAATACTTCCAATATTATATTTTGTTTCTTATAATGCTTCCCAGGTGGCTCAGTGGTAGGAATTCTAAAGAATGAAGGAGACTCCAGTTCAATTCCTGGGTCGGGGACATCCCTTGGCGAAGGAAATGGTGACATACTCCAGTATTTTTGCCTGGGAAGTCCCATGGATAGAGGAGCCTGGTGGGCTACAGTCCATGGTCACAAGAGTTGGACACAACTTAGCCACTGAACATGCATGCATATTACAAAGCAGTGCATCTTATCGATTTAATTTTTTTAAACTGTTAATTCTTTATTTAAAAATTTTTTTATTGAAGTTGTAATACTTCAACTACCATTGTAGTTGGTTTACAATGTTCTGTTAATTTATGCTGTACAGGAAAATGATTTAGATATGTCTGGAAATGGCAACCCACTTCAGTATTCTTGCTGGGTGAATCCCATGGACAGAGAAGCCTGGAAAGCTATAGTCCAAAGGGTCACAAAAAGTCGGATATGACTGAAGCAATTTCATGCCTTTTTATGCGAAGCGTTTTGATTAGTTCTCATATGTTTTGCCATTCATTCCTTGATTTATTCAGCAAAAGTTTATTGAATCCTTTTAGGAAGACATTGTTTCATCAATAAATAAAATAGAGAAGAATAAATTAAAATAAATTCTTGAACTGATAGTCTAGTGGAGGGTAACACTGTGAGTGAAATTAGAATTTAGCTTTAGAAATGGATAAGTGCCAGGAGGAGATATTTCTACAAAATCTCTCTCCCATTTCTGTATATCTGTTAGGTAGAGGCACCAACTACCGTTCATCCCACACAAGTATTTGTCTGTACAACAAATACCCTTGCAACACAGAAACAGTGGCTCCTTGTAGAGACATGGAGGGCATGTTTGGTGTGCAGTAATGTAAAGAAAACATCTCCTTCCTGAGAAAGAGAGGGATCCTGTGTACCTCCTGCCATTGATCCAGGATCCCTAGACTCAAGGTTTTTCTCCCGTTACTCCACGCCCTGAATATTCATGGGGTGATATGAGTTCAAATCTTATCAATTAAGAAAATGTTACTAAAGTTTGGGGCTGTATAGGGTGGATAAGTGTGCTTTGCTTAATAGGTGCAGGCTTTGTGTCTTTGACTTTGGAACCCAACAAGTGTTGCAAAATCAGCTTTCTATTAGTTTGCTCAAAGCCGAGTCTGTGTATATGTGACAGTAAATCTGGTGTTTGCTGGTTGGTGAAGAAGGAAATGAGCTGTCTCACTGGGATCCTGCTAGAGGGGTTGTGTACCTTAGACGTGCTGGGTATCCAAGAGGTCAGGGTTCTTCCCCAAAAGAGAGACCTAAAGATGTTTTAGAGATGAGGAAGACAGGCTTGATTGGAAGCAGTTTCAAAAGTTTGGGACGAGTTGAGGAGGAAGCACTGACATATATACACTATCTATTATACATGTGTAAAGCAGATAGATAGTGGGAAGCTGCTGTATAGCACAGGGAGCTCAGCTCTGTGCTCTGTGAGGACCTAGAGGGGTGGGTGGGGGAGAGGGTGGGAGGGAGGCTCAAGGGGGAGGGGGACTATGTATAATTATGGCTGATTCTCAGTGTTGTACAGCAGAAACCAACACAACATTGTAAAGCAATTATCCTCCAATTAAAACAAAATAAAATCCAAAAAAAGTTTATGATCAAATAATAAGATAAATAACACTGAATTTCTATGCATTTGAGCAAAGAGTCCTTGATAGCTTTTACTGTGATTGCCAAAATTCACATGAAACCTTCTAGATACTGTCTGAGTGAGACTCTCTGTGGTCTGGAGAATAATAAAGGCTCTTCTGATATGGGGTCTTTTCTCCCAGCACGGTTCCAGCTGTCCTCCATCCTCACATTCATATAGGCAATTATGTAAAGCCTTTTTGCTTGTTTCTCTCTTATATCAACATTGAGACATTGAGACTTTGAAGCTGCAGCCCTGTGTATTTCCTTTGGAGTTGGGCTGACCATCATTCAGGCAGCCCTACCTGAATGGAACACATGACTTGGGACAATGCATGTCTCTGTGCAGCTGTTACCAAAACTCTGCCCTTGTTCACTGGTGTCAAATAGAAACACAGAGACAGAATATTGGGTGAAGTAGCAAAGAGTTGCTTTACCAGGTAAAGGGAGCCACAGAGGACTAATGCCCTCAAGATCATGTAACTCTCCCTGGAGCAGTTAGTGAGGAGTTTCATGGTGTTTAAGGATGCAGGCAAGACCAGCTCATGCACAGTCCTTGGACTGGTTGGCTTCAAGGTGAAGTTTCGAGCATTATCAACCTCCTGCTTTCAACAAGTCTAGGGTCTACATGTTTGCTGTCACCAGTTCTCATTTGGTGGGGGTTGCTTACTGTAAAAATAACTTAGGAATGTATGTCAGACCTTTGTCTATAAATTTCAGGGAACCGAGAGCTTGGTGATTCTGCAATGTGGCGGAATTATACTCTAAATTGTTACCAGTTTCCTATACTACAGCTATTCTTTGTTTCTGCATCTTCACATTTACCAATCTTTAACTCCTGAGACAGCATTTTACTTCAAAGAACAAAGACACAGAAGCTTGTGCCTGGTTTCAGAGCTAGTGCCCGATGATCAGGGTCACCCTCAAGTCTTGACTTCTTACCTAGAATGCAGTATGTTCTTCAGCTATGTTTTCCAAGAAAGATCAATTTCAAAACAGCCCAAATAAAACCAATTCCAAGAAAAACTAAGAACTCTGATTTCTTCTTACTCATTAAATTTGTGAATGGAAATCATGAACATTATGATGAAAGATGTTTCTAGTTATCAGATCAAGAATACTAGGTGTACTTCTGCCAAGACGTGAAGTAACTGTTCTCATTGAAGATGAGATTAGATGAACATTTAGCTGATGTTAGGATGCATGTTACATAAGAAGAACTCTTGAATGCTTTTTTGAGAATCGACCTTTTCTTATATATTATTATCAACTCTTTCTATAATAAAGATGCTTCTTGATGTAATACTTCATTCCTGTTGTAATATGATCACAATTATTCTGTGACTGTGACTGGTCTTCAAGTTCCCCCAAACTCTGAGATCCAGTGAGTGCAAGAATACAAAGATGAAGAACAGGTGGTGGCTCTGAGATGTGGAGAGGATGGAATAGAAGTAGGACCAGGGGACATGACCAAAGCACCTGGGCCACTGTCACCAGGAGCTTAGCATCATCCTGTTCACACAGTTACTTTGGTTTGGGATGCACTGCGTAGAAAACTGGAATCAAAAGAAGAACAGAAGAGAATCAGAGGTGACTACTGGAGGTGTGGAGAGAATACACCAGAGTGCTTGTGTGATGTTTGTGGAACAATGTGTTTCCATTCCTGAGTGTCAGCTGTTCACATAGAGAATGCAAAAATTTCTACCATATCCATTTCTGCTAGTTGGGAAACACTAGTTCTAGTTTAAGGTTTAAATCCAAATTCTCTTGGAAATGCTTTAAACCAGTAAGGAAGAGAAGTGGTGATAGTCAAGACAAACTCAGAAGGAGTGAGGAAATATAGAACTGTAAATTTTGCATCAACAGGCAAGGATAATCAGAAGATTAATTGTGGAAATATTAGCCAAAATAAAGAGTAAAAGTCACCAATTGACCTGGTAATTGAACCAAGCAATTTCAGATAAAGTTTTAGGATGTTTCCAGGAAGTTCCAGTCAATTTAGCTTTATCAGAAATATGAGTTGCAAAGGTTTTTCTTCCCGTTCTGTGGATTGATTTTCACTCTCTTGGTAGCTTATTTGATGCAAAAGTATTTTGAGTTTTGAAGAATACTGATTTCCCTATTTTTCTTCTGTTCCTTGTGCTTTGGTCACACTAGTGGTTTCCCAGGTGGCATTAGTGGTAAAGAACCCACATGCCAATGCAGGAGCATTAAGAGATGCAGGTTCGATCCCTGGGTCAGGAAGAACCCCTGGAGAAGGGCATGGCAATCTACTCCAGTATTCTTGCCTGGAGAATCCCATGGACAGAGGAGCCATGGGTTGCACAGACTCTGACATGACTGAAACATGAAAATTACTACACATGCACGCCTGTACTTTGGTGACATATCCAAATCTAAAGTCATGAAGCTTTCCCTCTAGTTTTTCTTCTGAGAGTTCCATATTTGTATCTATATATGAAGGCCTTTGATGCATTTGTTGGTATGTGTGCATGTTCATAATTCCATACTTAAAACAACAGCAAATACCCACTCTTTGCAGATTTTGCCATGTCACTGACGGGCCTTCACTGGTTAACTTGGCATGTTCCTAGTCCTGGGGTCAGTCCAACAGTTCAGCTAAGGGCAACTCAGTTCATTTCTGAGTCAGCATCTCGCCTGGCATACATGTACCTATTTGATTCTCCAGAATATGTGGCTATTTTTGAATGCCCGGTGTCCACTAAATCCACAGCCCAGTTTTACTCAGGGTGTTACAAGTTCTTGTCTCTGTCTCCACCCTTAGTCCCTTGTCCTTGGCATCTGTGCCTATATAGCCCCTGCAGCTGTAACTGCCATTCCTATTTCCCTTGAAGTAATACACACCCCAGTCTTCAGGCAGCCTGCAAATAGCCTGGAACATTGTATATTTTTTGTGATCAGTCTGGTTTAAGGGAGGTAACTGAGAGCTGAACTGTCACCCTTTAGAGATAAAGACTGCCCTGCACTGCCAGGAGAAGGGTACAGGTGAATAAAACCACAATGAAATGTCCATCCACTGTGTTCTGGATTTTTCCTAAGTGTGTGTTCACTTTGTTGCTGTAGATTTTTCCCCAAACTTTAAGTTTTTTATTTTGTATTGGGGTATAGCTGATTAACGATGTTGTGGTAGTTTCAAGTGAAAAGGGAAGAAACTCAGCCGTACATATCCATATATCCATTCTCCCCCAAACTCCCTCCTGTCCAGGCTGCCACATAACACTGAGCAGAGTTCCATGTGCTATACAGTAGGTCCTTGTTGGTTATCCATTTTAAGTATTGTTGTTGTAGATTTTTGATTGAGTGTTTTCCAGAGCTCCTATGAGGTTTCCCATCTGGCTTCTGGTTGCTTTCTTATCTTTCTAAGGAAGGCTTCAATGATTCCTGGCTCACCATTTTGCTGCCTTCACTCCATGTGTTAAATTTTATTTGGCTTCACAACATCCCATTGTATCAGTGCATCATGATTTCCCTAACTCTTCCTAAATTTGTTACAATTTAACTTGTTTACAGGTTCTTCTTTTGAATAACCACTGAGCAAGATAGTAAAGTATGTAATAAGTATCATTTCTGTTATGAAACATTTCTAAAAGTTGCATAATTAAGGTATAAACCCTTTAAGAGTCTGTTTACACACTGGACATGGTATCCAATAGCTATTAATAACTAATCTTCAATAAGGAGATCAAACCAGACAATCCTAAAGGAAATCAACCCTGAATATACATTGGAAATACTGATCTTGAAGCTAAAGCTCCAATACTTTGGCTACCTGATGCAAAGAGCCAACTCATTGGAAAAGACCCTGATGCTGGGAAAGACTCAGGACAGGAGGAGAAGCGGGCAACAGAGGGTGAGATGGTTGGATGGCATCACTGAATCAATGGACATGAGCTTGAGCAAAGTCCTGGAGATAGTGAAGTACGAGAAAGCCTGGTGTGCTACCATCCACGGGGTCACAAACAGTTGGACACAACTTAGTGACTGAACAATAACAAAATGTCTGGTTTTTGTGTCCTATTCAGAATTTAACCACTCTCAAAATAAAACAAAATAATCTTGCCGATGGGAAAAGTTAAAAAGCAAATTTATTTTCATTTGATGTTTTCATGAATTTTTTAGGGATAAGATTTTGAAAAATTCTTATTATAACTCCCTTAAACTGTGTGATTCTGTATGTGTGTGCATTTTTACTGTAACTAAGTTAATTATTTCAGCTGATGTTTGATCAAGATTGGGCTTCATAATCAGAAAAATGCAGAAAGATTGCTATGTGGAAGTTTCTAGTCTAACATACAGTCAATACTTGTTCAGCCATTCTTATCATAATATAACTTAAGATGAAGCTGATTTAAAAAAAAAAAAGCAAACAGGTTAACTGGCTTTGATTCTGTTCTGATTCCATGGGTACTGATTTCATCTTGCCCCTCCTGCAATATAACTGTGTCCAGTATAACACTGGACAATGCAGCTCAGGCATTACATTCCTGTTATTTATAACCCATGAAGGCAGAAGAAGAAGAAGAAAAAAATAAAGTCTGCTTACTCAGAGGAGCAACAGGTAGTGGATCTCAAAAGCCAGAAGGTGAAGCTTAATGATGGCCACTTCATTCCTCTCCTGGTTTATGGAACCTATGCACCTCCAGAGGTAACAGTAGTGATATGGAATTGAGATATAAACAGTAGTGGATGTAATATGAGTGAGAAGGGCTTGGATTGTCAAGCACTGAGTCCCCGTATGACACTAGGAGGGTCACTTGGTTCCACTAAGCAGGCTAGAACCATTCCCTATGAAAGAGGACAGAGCATTCAGTCTTCAGTCTGCATCAGGGTCTGAGGCTGTGCTCACCTGCAGATTACTCTGGGTTCCCCTCCAGTTTCATGATCTTTTTCCCTCAGAAACTTGTGGAAATAAAAATAGGAGAGTTCAGCACAGTCCTGATTATGATGCCTGAGTCTCTTGGGGATTTCCTGAGCCCACAGTTTGGTGCAGTAGTGGGGAGCAGTGACACTTTTTACACTTGAACACGATGACTTTATCTCCTCTTTCACCCTTTCAAGTTGAACAAATTGATGGTGCTTCCTCTGGGTGGGTCTAAACCTAGGACCTTTATAGGAACTTGGAGATCTTGCCTACAATGATGGCTGTTTTCATGATGAGATTTGTAGACTGCACTCAGTCACTAAAAACTGTTTCATGTAGAACTCTTGATTTTAAGTTATAGAAATCTACTCAAGCCATCTGATGCAAAATAGCTTAGAGGACTATGTAGATGGCAGGTCCCAACCATGGAGATCTAAGGATTTGCAGAACTCTTCAGATATGTCTCCTTTTTTTCACCTCTTATTAAGGCATTACTCTTGGTTTTCTTTATTTTTACTGAACATTTTCCATTGCTGTCAAATATGCCTTGGGGCAGCTCAAGGCTCATGATCATGAACATTTGAGGGCCTGTCTTGATCGTCCACATTCCATACCAACCTAAAGAGAACGTTGCTGGTTCATATGACTGCCCTAGGGCTTCTGATGCTCAGAGGGAAAAGGAAGTCTGATTATCTAGACCAGGTCAAGATTGCGATTTTTATTCTGGAAATAAAGCCATGTAACTTACTGCCATTCCAAGCTCAAAAGAGGCATTTCAAAATAGGCAAGTACAGGGAAGAGACAAAATTCACATAAGCCACAATGAACCCCTTTTAGAACCTAGAAAAATTGTATTTATTGCAACATATATTAAGCTCTTCCCTGGTGGCTTAGTATCTGCCTGAAATGCAGGAAACCTGGGTTTGATCCCTGAGTTGGGAAGATTTCCTGGAGAAGCAAATGGCAACCTGCTTCAGTATTCTTGTCTGGATAATCCCATGGGCAGAGGAGCCTGGCAGACTACTGTCCATGGGGTGGCAAAGACTCAGACATGACTGAAGCAACTGTGTGTGCGTGCATGCATGCAAAGAAGGTAAAGGAGGGTTAGACAAGTTACCCAGAACTTAGAGGGAAGAGGCATGTCCTTAACCTGAAAAGGTGACCAGAAATCAGCTCAGGAGAATTGCATACAGAAAAAAGACCATGAAAACATGAAATGGGAAGTCAAAAGAAGAGAAAAATCAGATAATATAGGTTTAAGGGTCTGTGTGGGGTTTGGATGCCTGCATCTTAATCATTGGTGTCTGCATTTATGAGTCTTCAACAGGGAGCACAGTACAGAAAATTTGCCAGACTGTGAAAGTCATTTATGTTAGACAGGTCACGATAAAGGCTCATGGTGATACTAATAGTAGATGGAATAGCCACTCAGGAACATTTACTCAAACGTAGATTTGTGATTTACCTTGTGATTTACTCAATCTTGGACTGGTTCTCCCTTTGGCGTCCATCAGAAAATTAACTGTTTAGACACACTTTTCTCTATTGGCTTCTGTATTCTCATATTTTCTGTTATATTTTCACTGTTTCATGGTTGGTTGTGGTGGTGGTTTAGTTGCTAAGTCATGTCCTACTCTTGCAACCCCGTGGACTGTAGCCCACCAGGCTCCTCTGTCCATGGGATTTTCCAGGCAAGTATACTGGAGTGGATTGCCATTTCCTTTTCCAGGGGATCTTCCCGATCCAGGAATCAAGCCCAGGTCTCCTGCATTGCAGGCAGATTCTTTACCGACTAACCTATGAGGGGTTGCTGCTGCTACTGCTGCTGCTGCTAAGTCGCTTCAGTCGTGTCCGACTCTGTGCGACCCCATAGACGGCAGCCCACCAGGCTCCCCCGTCCCTGGGATTCTCCAGGCAAGAGTACCGGAGTGGGTTGCCATTTCCTTCTCCAATTCATGACAGTGAAAAGTGAAAGTGAAGTCGCTCAGTCGTGTCCGACTCTTCTCGACCCCATGGACTGTAGCCCACCAGGCTCCTCCGTCCATGGGATTTTCCAGGCAAGAGTACCGGAGTGGGGTGCCATTGCCTTCTCCTATGAGGGGTTAGGAAACTTAATATGAGATCCATCCTCATAAAAAAATTTTAAGCATACAATACTCTTCAATACAATGTAGTGTGGTATAATATTATTAACTCTAGGGAAAAAGTTGTACTTCAGATCTCTAAAATTTATTCATCTTGTATAATTGAGACTTAGCAAATCTTGATTTCTCCCTCCTCCAAGCCCCTGGTAACCATTGCTCTCCCATTTAACTCTTTCAGTCTGACCAATTAAGATGTGTCATATAATGTGTATTGACATAAAATTATTCTTTTTCTGACAATCTTATTTCATATAATGTAATGTCCTCAAAGTACAAGCTAAAATCAGTGAGGAGGAGTGTTCTATGAAAAATACAACTTTGTGAATTAAATAATTGTATATATATATATATGCATATGTATATTTATATAAACATAATAAATATTTTCAATTATAAAAGTTAAAAATTAATGTTATTTTAGCATTAATTTTTCCTTAAGTTTTTATTGTGAAAAAATTTCAAATAAAAACAAAGGGTATTATAAAAAAATCACTATTTTCCCTTTTATATGCAAAATTTTTGCCATGTTGCCATATATGTACACATAAGATTTTGCTGACATAGAATTGATTGTGCTTCACATGTCACTTTAAGCCATGTTTCTCAAGCTCTTTTAGCCTAGAATGGTCTTTCTATCATTTTCTGTTTGTTTTTTGTTTTTAAAAATTGAAATATAGTTGACTTTGTCAACTGCTCCAGGAGTTGGTGATGGACAGGGAAGCCTGGCGTGCTGCAGTCCATGGGGTTGCAAAGAGTCGGACACAACTGAGAAACTGAACTGAACTGATAGTTGACTTGTAATGTTTCAGTGGTACGGCAAAGTGATTCAGTTATATATATATATATATATATATATATATAGGAGACCTGGGTTCAATCTCTGGTCAGGAAGATACCCCTAGAGGAGGAGGGCATGGCAACCCACTCCAGCACTCCAGTATTCTTGCCTGGAGAATCCCATGAACAGAGGAGTCTGGTGGACTATAGTCCATAAGGTCACAAAGTGTTGGACATGACTGAGCACAACACAGCACGCTTTTTCAGATTCTGTTATATTAGAGGTTATTGCAAGGTACTGCGTATAGTTCCCTCCGCTATACAGTTAGGTCCTTGTTGTTTACCGATTTGATGAATAGCAGTGTGTATCTGTTAATTCTAGTCTCCTAATTTATCCACACCCCCACTCTGGCCCCTTGTCCTGTTTGGGAACTGAGTGTTGGAGTGGAAGCCCCCAGACCTGGTTCAAAGCTGAGTATGAGGTGGGGGGACTGGGGTGTTCCTGCCAGAAAGCATCCAGTGCATGTCCCTCTCTAAGAACTGTCAGCAGGGCCACTTGCTCTGTGAGGTCACCAGCTGCCCAGAATGCAAAACCCACAAGTAGACAGCTGGCGCTGCACCTGGCTTCACCTCCACTGTGAGAACACTGGAATGGGCTCAGGTTTCAGCCCATGCAAGCGTGTGCACTCACAAAGCCCACTGCTGCTGCTGGGGCCAGACCCACCTCAGCTGCGGGGACATCCACCTGCTTAGCAGTTCCCAGGCACCGGGCTCATGAAGCTGCAGGTGTGCTTCTGCCCAGGTGGCACACTCGCAGGGCTGTGGGGTGCTGGGAATGGCTCAGGTTTCAGCCCCACCTCTTGGGGCAGCTGCTCCCTGGGAGCTCTGCTCCCACAGAGCTCTTAGCAGGGGAGCCCAGCTCCCTGGCTGTGGCCACAACCCTCCCTTGCCCACCCCTTGACAGTGGGGCTCTGAGGGCAGACCTGGGATCTGTCCTGCACACACCCCCAGGTGAGGCCCTGGCCACACTCTCGGCTCTTTCCGGGGGGCTGTCTCCTCACTGGCAAGGAGCATCCTCTCCCCAGTCTGTCCTCTGCAGCCTGAGTTCCAGCACCCAGCCTCTGCATGCACCAGCGGGCATGCCTCTTGGCTGGGAAGGGCAGCGAGGATGCAGGGACTGTCTCTGTTGGTCTTTCTCTGCCCTGCCCGCTGTAAGCCAACAGCTCCACACCCCTCTGGGTCTCAGAAGCTCCTTACCTGTCCCAGAAGCCCTCCCAGCCTGTGAAGAAGGCTCCAAGGGTGAGGGACCCTTTCCTCTTTCATAGTTCCCTCCCTGGGGTGCAGATCACTTGCCCACTCCAGTTATATTCTTTCCTCCTACCTAGTTCCACAGCAATTTTCATGTAGCTTTGGTTGTACGAGATCTTCTGCCAGCATTTGGTAGGTCCTCTGTGAGAACTCTTGGACACGTGGATGTGGATGTCTTTTTGATGTATTCATGGGAAGGTGGGATCTACTCTGCCATCTTGACCTCCACCCTCAAAAATTCTTGCTTTCTGCACAATTGGATGTCCAAGGCCAACAGTTGAGTACTGTCCCACTCTGGAATTAGGCATGTCTCCTGCTAGAGCACAGTGGTCTTAGTAATTAAGATCTGGTCCCTGCTTATTCTCAGACAGGTCATAATGTTTCACCTTTTCAGGAGACAGAGATATAAAATTTCTTTTATTAAAAAGCTCATTACTTGATGTTGATATTTCCAGGTCACATTTAATGTTCCAATATTTCCTTTAGTATTTTTTAAACTTTTGTTCTTTCTCTGTCATATTAATATTATCTTTCCACATAATCTGACACTTTTCTCTGTTGGCATTCTACACATAGAATGTCACCCTTATTTCAGTCAGAGCAAACTGTTGAAGTTCTGTAGGTCACGTGATATTGTTCTTGTTGCCTATGGTTCTCTGGAATCCCAACAACTCAGGGCTCTGGAGATAACTCTCATAGGCAGGGAGGAGAGAAAGGAGGGATGGAGCAAATTCTTTACTTTTGTCTTCTAGCACCCGGCCAGTTTCTCTATTGCAATCCATTGGGACACAAAGAGTTGGAACTGAGGGACTAAACTGAACTGAATTTCTCTACATTGTATTAGTCTCATCAGATCAGATCAGATTAGATCAGTCGCTCAGTCGTGTCCGACTCTTTGCGGCCCCATGAATCGCAGCACACCAGGCCTCCCTGTCCATCACCAACTCCCGGAGTTCACTGAGACTCACGTCTCATAGAAATATCAATAACAATCATCTGCATTAAAATCTATATATGTTCTAAGTTGCTTCAGGTGTGTCTGACTCTTTGCGATCCCATGCACTATAGCCCACCAAGCTCCTCTGTCCATGAGATTCTCCGGGCATGAATACAGGAGTGAGTTGCCATTTCCTTCTCCAAACACATAAGCCATGTCATGATTTTGCTGTTCAGTTGCTCAGTTGTCACTGACTCTTTGTGACCCCATGGATTGCAGCACACCAGGCTTCCATGTCCATCAACCAGCTCCCAAAGCTTGCTCAAACTCATGTTCACTGAGTCGGTGATGCCATCCAACCATCTTGTCCTGTGTTGTCCCCTTCTCTTCCTGCCTTCAATCTTTCCCACCATTAGGGTCTTTTACAATGCGCTGGCTCTACGCATCAGGTGGGCAAAGTATTGGAGCTTCAGCTTCAGCATCAGTCCTTCCAAGGAATATTTCAGGACTGATTTCCTCTAGGATTGACTGGTTTGATCTCCTTGCAGTCCAAGGGACTCTCAAGAGTCTTCTCTGACACCAGAGTTCAAAAGCATCAATTTTTCAGTGCTCAGCCTTCTTTATAGTTCAACTCTCACATCCATACATGACTACTGGAAAAAACATAGGTTTGACTAAACATAACTTGGTTGGCAAAGTAATGTCTCAGTTTTTTGATATGCTGTCTAGGTTTGTCCTAGCTTTTCTTCCAAGGAGTAAGCATCTTTTAACTTCATGGCTGCAGTTACCATCTGCAGTGATTTGGGAGGCCAAGAAAATAAAGTCTGTCACTGTTTTTCATTGTTTTCCCATCTATTTGCCATAAAATGATGGGACTGGATGCCTTGGTTTTAGTTTTTTGAATGTTGAATTTTAAGCCAGGCTTGTCACTCTCTTCTTTCACCTTCATCAAGAGGCTCTTTAGTTCCTCTTTTCCTTCTGCCATAAGGGTGGCATTATCTGCATATCTGAGGCATGTCATGATTTACTTATTTATTAACTAATGAACACATTTCTAAAAATGGACTTTTCAAGCCTCAATTACCTTATGTCTAAAATTGGGAAAATAATATGTAACTCCTAGGTCTCAGTTCAGTTCAGTTCAGTCGCTCAGTTGTGTCCAACTCTTTGCGACCCCATGAATTGCAGCACGCCAGGAAATGGCAACCCACTCCAGTGTTCTTGCCTGGAGAATCCCAGGGACAGGGGAGCCTTGTGGGTTGCTGTCTATGGGGTCGCACAGAGTTGGACACGACTAAAGTGACTTAGCAGCAGCAGCAGGCCTCCCTGTCCATCGTCAACTCCTGGAGTTTACCCAAACTCATGTCCATTGAGTCAGTGATGCCATCCAACCATCTTATCCTCTGTTTTCCACTTCTCCTTCCACCTTCAATCTTTCCCAGCATCAGGGTCTTTTCAAATGAGTCAGTTCTTCGCATCAGGTGGCCAAAGTATTGGAGTTTCAGCTTTAGCAATATTTCCTGCCCTATCTCTAAACAAAGGATGTCTTAATTCTCAGCAACTGCAGCCACCAGCTGAAGAAAATGAGCCGTGAGCCCTGAGGGAACTCAGGAAGGAAACAAAGAATACCTGCCATCTAACACACATCTAGCAGCCATGCTGTTCAAACTGTGGTGCTGGATAAGACTCTTCAGAGTCCCTTGGAGAGCAAGGAGATCAAACCAGTCACTCTTAAAGGAAACCCACCCTGAATATTCATTGGAAGGACTGATGCTGAAGCTGAAGCTCCAGTACTTTGGCCACCTGATGCAAACAGCTGACTCATTGGAAAAGACCTTGATGATAAGAAAGATTGAGGGCAAGAGGAGAAGGGGGCGATAGAGGATGAGATAGTTGGATGGCATCACTGACTCAATGGACATGAATTTGAGCGAACTCTGGGAGATAGTGAAGGACAGGGAAGCCTGATGTGCTGTAGTCCATGGGATCACTGGGAATGGGACACGACTTAGTGACTGAACAGCAGCCACGAGACTACATCCATTCCTTAAGGTGAGCCTTGAGGAAACTTAGGATATAAAAACATAGGAAATTGGCCCCATGCAGCTGAGATGCATATCAAAGGAATGATTTTGGTGAGCTCAGGCTCTTGCATCCTCCCATACATAGTGTGTGTATGTTAGTTGCTCAGTCATGTCCGACTCTTTGCAACCCCATGGACTGTAGCCCATCTGGCTCCTCTGTCCATGGAATTGTGCAGGCAAGAATACTGGAGTGGGTTGCCATTTCCTACTTGAGGGGATCTTTCTAACCCAGGGACTGAACCCAGATCTCCTGCATTTCAGGCAGATTCTTTACTGTCTGAGCCACCAGGGAAGCCCTCCCATAAGAGGAAAGGCACTAAACTCTTTATCTTGGGATATCTGGTTTTCTTTAATTAACAATAATCATTTTACATTCAGACTACCTGTCCTTTGTTGCAAAACTCCTATATAACCAGGCTCTTTCCTTGGCTCTTCAGAGCATTTCTCTCAGGGTTACTTGAGATGCTGCCTCCCAGACTTGAGGTTGTAAAAATTTCCACTGAATAAAATATAACTTTCAACTTTTAGGCTGTGAATAATTTTTTAGTAATTAAAAAAATTGTTTGAAGAAAGACAAGTATTGGAAGGACAACCATGTTCATGACTTACTATTAAGATGACAATACTAACCAAAATGATCGACACACTCAATTGAATTTTGTATATACCCCAAGGTCATTTTTTGCAGAAGTTGAAAAACTCACCCTAAAATTCATATGGGATCTCAAGACACCCTGAATGTTGCTGACAAAAATTCTTGGCTTTCTCTGCCCACCAAACCCAAATAAAAAATAAGGGGACAGAGTTTGGAGGAAATAGAAAAGTGACCTAAATTCTCAGCTGGCAGAGAAGGGAACACAGTAGACTCAAGCTGCAAGAACTGTGGCCCGTCCCCGCTCCATGAGGGGACTTATATAAGCTGAGAGCTCACAGTCAGGAGTCGGTGAAGAGGAACTGAGGTGATAGGAGCTTCATTTCTTCCTCTTGCACTGTTCCAAAGACAGTCATAGGCTTGCCTCAGTAACCCAGTAATTGAGTCTGGCAGTTTGGTGGCTCTGCAGCCTTCTTTCTGATATATATCTATGAGGGGAAGGCTGTTGTAAGGGTAAACACCAGATACAGGATGAATTTACCATAGAGTCAAAAGAAAATAGGTGTGACGTGTAGCTCCTGCAAAGTTAGGGGGCAGAAAAGCAAACTTAGTTACAGAAATCAGAGTTAGGAGCAGTTAAATTAAAAAAACAAAAATGCTTTCTCACTGTTTTCTCTATATTCTTTGCTCTCAGGAAAGGGAAAGAAAAAACGCATTCTTTTTCTTTTCCCCTTTTCACTGCAACTAAGGGGAAAAAAACAAAAAAACCTCACTCTCTTTGTTTTCCTTTTCACTGCAACATGAGCAAACAAAGCAATCTTGAAAGAAATAAACTTTGGAAAATAAAAAGTAAAGTAAAAAGAGAATAGATTTGAGTTAGATTTTATAACTTACTCCAAGTGCGGAATGGAGTATTTCCTGCCATATCAATAAACAAGGATGTCACAGCCATCAGCTATTCCAGCCTTCCAAATATGAATTTCTGAGCCCAGAGAACACCCAGGAAAAACAAGGCCTGCTATCCAATGGCCATTGAGTTGCTGGCACTCCTTGCAAGCACTGAGGAGCTCAGTGAAATGTGAAAAGAGGCAGGACACTGGCCCCATATAGCTAAGATACATACAAAAGGGATGATTTCAGTGAGCCAAGAAATCTTGCATCTTCCCATACATATAAAATCACTTAATTCCTTAATTTGAGATATCTGAACTTCCTTAATTAATAATAATCTTTTGATGTTTGAACTACACGCCCCTTCTTGCAAACTTCTATACAACCTGACTTCTCTCCCCACCCCCAGCTTCCATGGACCACTTCTCTCAGGGTTACTTGAGATACTGTATCCCAGGCTTGAAGTCCTAAATATTACCATTGAATAGAGCATAACTCTCACCTTTTAGGTTGTGCGTGTATTTTCAATAAACAAAAGCTACTCTTATCAAAACAGTGTGAGTAATGGTGTAAAGAGAGATACAAAGACCAGCGAAATAGAACAGAATACAAAAGTCAACATAAATATAAGTAATGTTGTTTGACAAGGTTGCCAAGATCATTTATAGGAAAAGTGCAGTCTTTTCAACAAGCAATGATGAGAAAACTATATATTAGTGTGCAAAAGAAAGATTCTAACTTCTTTCTTTTGCACACTAATATATAGGTTAGACCTCTCTAGATCTCTCTACCTTACGCCACACACACACACACACACACACACACACAGAAAACTCAAACTGCATCAAAGACCTAAACACCAAGTACTCTGATGTAATCTCTCCCCATCGTCTAGTAGTCACCTCTGTTTCTCTTCTGTTTCTCTTTGACTCCAGTTTTCTACACAGCGCATCCCAAACCAAAGTAACTGTGGGGACAGGATGATGGTAAGCTCCAGGAGACAGTGGCCCAGGTGCTTTGGTCACATAGTCTGGTTCCTGCTTCTGTTCCCTCCCCTTCACATCTCAGAACCACCACCTGTTAGTCTTCGTCTTTGTATTCTTACACTTAATGGATCTAGGAGTTTGAGTGAACTTGAAGACCAGTCAGTCACAGAATAAGTGTGATCAGATCACAACAGGAATAAAGTGTTACATCAGTAAACATCATTATTATAGAAGGAGTTGATAAAAATGTATAAGAAATGCTCAGATTCTCAAACAAGCGTTCAAGGAGCTCTCCTCAGGTAACATGCATTTCTACATCTACTATGTATTCATCCAGTCCATCTTCAATGAGAACAAAGTCTTCATGTCCTGAAGTAAATGCATCTATTGTTCTTGATCTGGTAACTAGAAAAGTCTTCTCACTATAGTGTTCATGATTTCCACCCACAAATTCAGATGAGTAAGAAGAAAACAGAGTTCTTTGTTTTTCTTGGAATTGATTTTATTTGGGCTCTTTTGAAATTGATCTTTCTCAGAAAAGGTAGCTGAAGAATACACTGTATTCTAGATAAAGAACCAAGATTAGGGGGTGCCCTGATCATCCGGGACTAGCTCTGAAGCCATGTTTGAGCTTCTGTGTCCTTGTCCTTTGAAGTAAAATGCTGCTTCAAGAGTTAATAATTGGGAAATGTGAAGATGTAGAAGCAAAGAATAGAAATAGGACTAGCGAACTAGTAACAATTTAGACTACAATTCTTCCACACTACAGAATCAGGGAACTCACAGTTTCCTGATAGATACAGATAAAGGCCTGACACACATTCCTAAACTGTTTTTACAGGAAGCAGACCCCCTCCAGATGAAAACTTCTGACCAGAAGAACATATACCCTAGACTTTTGTTTGTCCTCACTCAATCCCTAGAAAAGACTTGCCAGTATAGAGAGAAAAGCAAATATCTGCTCATCAAACAGCACACTGCCATGATTTTTAGAAAAATAAAATGATAGAGCCAGTGGTATTTGTCTCTAGAAAGTGGTCTCTTGTTTAATGAGGCATTTGTGGTGTGAGTGGGGTATTTCGTGTTCTGTACAAACAAAACTAGGTTACACTTGAACTTGACAGAGGCTTGTGAGTGGGGAAGTGCTGGCCAATGGTCAGAATGGCATTGCTTTGGACGGTAGGGGAGAAGCTGGGAGCTGAAAGGGACAAGGGATGGGAAAGGGAGGGAGGATGTAGAGAGGAGAGCAGACACTGTTGTCCTGGGAGGAATTTGGAGGAAAAGAACCAAGATATTTATGAGGTTTTAATTATGATGATTGATGAAATTAGTAACCCTGGAATTTTTAGTAAAATCCACTACCCTCACTAATGTGTCATGGAGTGGGTCCAGACTGAAGAATAAAAGCTATCTCAAATGTGGCCTCAGGATGAGTGAAGAAGCAAGCCGATGCTTTTTTGCTTCACTTATTACTCATATCACTCAGTACTATCATCAAATCCTTAGAGTCCATTACAGAAATGGGCTCAAAGATGACTCAGCAATTTCCTCAGGTTCTGAAACTCCTGACTAGGTGCAAAGTGCAAGGGGGTTGTCAATGGAAAATTGATAACTTTGATAGCTGTTTGAGTTCTGAAGCAGAGCATGAAAGAAAGCCCAAGTCGAGAACACTTATCTCAAAATTGGCTGAGTCCTCACAGAAATGCGTTACCTCCATAACAGGAATGCATTACCTCCAGAGGCAGCTGACTTGCTGTCCCTTAAATGTGACAGGGGACTCTTCCTGGACTTAGGTTTTCTGTTCTGTGTCCCACTTGTCCACAGAGCTCACTGTTTGCCTTCATGTTTGCTCAATGAAATCTTTTCTAATCATCTTATAATAGTGCCCAACCCCCAACTCCCAGCATGGCCTATTCTCCTCCCTGCTTTCTTTTTCTTCCTTTCGCAGTTAAGAGTTACAAAGAATCTAAGATTTCAACCTGACCTGCAAGCCTAAAAATCACCTTGCCTTGGTTTCATGGATGCTTATAGAAGGTGGACTCTTTATCACCCACAACAAATGCTGTAGCCAAAATAGGAATGTCATTTTCCAGCTCTGTTGAGACATAATTGACATGTAACATTGTATAGGCTTAGTGCTTACAACCCCTAATAAAGGTCCATCTAGTCAAAGCCAACAAAGGTCTGCCTAGTCAAAGCTATGGTTTTTCCAGTAGTCATGTATGGATGGGAGAGTTGGACCATAAAGAAGGCTGAGTGCCAAAGAACTGATGCTTTTGAATTCCAGTGTTGGAGAAGACTCTTGAGAGCCCCTTGGACTGCCAGGAGACCAAACTAGTCAATCCTAAGGAAATCAGTCCTAAATATTCATTGGAAGGACTGATGCTGAAGGTGAAGTTCCAGTACTTTGGCCACCTGATGCGAAGAACTGACTCCTTGGAAAAGACCCTGATGCTGGGAAAGATTGAAGGCAGGAGGAGAAGGTGACAACAAAGGATGAGATGGTTGGATGGCATCCCTGACTTGATGGATATGAGTTTGAGTAAGCTCTGGAAGTTGGTGATGGACAAGGAAGCCTGGCGTGCTGCAGTCCACGGGGTGGCAAAGAGTTAACATGACTGAACTGAACTGAGGTTTTATAATGTGATAATTGCTGCTGCTGCTAAGTCGCTTCAGTCGTGTCCAACTCTGTGCGACCCCATGGACTGCAGCCTACCAGGCTTCTCCATCCATGGGATTCTCCAGGCAAGAACACTGGAGTGGGTTGCCATTTCCTTCTCCAATGCATGAAAGTGGAAAGTGAAAGTGAAGTCACTCAGTCGTGTCTGACTCTTAGCAACCCCATGGACTGCAGCCTACCAGGCTCCTCCATCCATGGGATTTTCCAGGCAGGAGTACTGGAGTGGGGTGCCATTGCCTTCTCCCAATGTGATAATTAGGTGTGCATATATATGGTGTGTTGTGCTAGTTCCTGGGTCCCCATTTCTAAAGTTGAAATGAAGGTCCCAGGTGATACCTGAATATTTAGTGAATTGAATGACAGGATAAAAACCTTGAGTCTAGGGATCCTGGATCAATGACTGTAGGCACTCAGCATCCCTCCCTTTCTCAGGAGGGAGATGTTTTCTTTACATTACGTGGCAGCAAACACGCCTTACATGTTTCTGCAGGGCAAGGCTTTGTTTTACAGATGAAAAGTTGTATGGGATGAAGGGTAGTTAGTGCCTCTTCCTGATACATGTACAGAAAAGTGAGAGAATGTGCAGAATTATCTCAACAGGCACTTACTAATTTCTAACAGTTAAATACTCCTGATTTCATTCATAGTCTCACGCTCCACTAGATTATCAACTCAATAATTTATTTTAATTTGTTGTCCATTTCATTGATAAAACAGTCTTACTAAAAATATTCAATAAACTTGTGCTGAATAAATCAATGAATGAATGGCTAAACATATAATAACTAATCAAAGTGTTTAGCATAAAAAAGAATGTATATATATACTTATATATGTGTATATATATATGAATCATTTTGCTGTACAGCAGAAATTAACACAACATTGTAAACCTCAATAAAAACGTTTTAAATAGAGAACTAACAGTTTTAAAAAATTAAATAAATTGAAAAGATGCACTGCTTTATAACGTGTGTGCATACTCAGTCACTAAATCCTGTTCAACTTTTTTCCACCCCACAGAGTGTAGCCCATCATAATCTTCTGTCCCTGGGATTTCCCAGGTGAAAATACTGGACTGAATTGCCATTTCCTTCTTCAGGGACTCTTCCCTATCCAGAGATCAAACCTGTGTCTCCTTCATTGATAGGAGGATTCTTTACCACTGAGCCACCTGAGAAGCATTATAAGAAGCTAAATATAATACTGTAAGTTTTTAGTTTATTTTCTATTGAAGTATGGTTGAATTATAATGTTGTTTCAATTGTGAATGTACACAAAAGTGACTCAGTTATACACATCTATACATTATTTTTCATATTCTTTTCCATTATGGTTTACCATAGATAAATATCGTTCCCTGTGCTACACAGTAGGACTTTGTTGTTAATTCATTCCATATATACTAGCTTGCACTTGCTAACCATAGCCTCCCAATCCAACCCTCTCCCAACCCCTTGACCCTTGGCAACCATCAAATAACACTCGATAGCTTACAAAAAAACTTATGCTAAGTAAAAAATAAGTATACAACCTGCATATTGAAAATAATTTCAAATTATAAACAGACACACACTTTTGTATAAGGGAGTCATGAAGGTATGAAATAAAATTTATATTTTATGGCAGAAATTTAAATATGAAAAATTCTTCTGTGCCCTTTGCACCCCTCTCTGCTCACTGTGGGCTGTGTGTCTGCATTATACAGGTACCGGACCTCTTCCATCAATGTGAGGACCTGCTCATCTGCATTATACATGTACCAGACCTCTTCCATCAATGTGAGGACGTGCTCAACCATAAACAGCCACATTCTCCCAGCATCAGTAAGACAGCTTCTTAAAAGACAAATTTCTTCTTGATCTTACAAGGGGTCATATGACTCAACACGATGACACTTATATGTGTATTATGTACACTGTCAATAATATGTCTTTTCATGTAGAGCCCTCTGTCTCCAAAACTTACATCCCCAGTGCCTTGACTTCTAGAAGAAGAACAGCCATCAGAGTTTTCTGGGTTATAGTTCTCAAATTTAGCTTGAATAAAATTTTCTATTTCTTTCTTAGATTGACTGATTCATTTTCAACAAAGGAAAATGCACCAAATTTATTAAATGGGTTAACCAGGTTATCTTTATTTTCTATCTTTTCCCTTTTATTTTTCAAATTATTTTGTTAGGAAAAACTAGTACCCATATTTGAAATCTTGGTTATTTCATAAAGAGTTTTTAAAGAAAAACAATCTTTCAAAAGTTCAGGCACTTCTTTTAAACACCTCCACCAAGTATAGAAACGCTCTTTGTAGCCCTAGAAGCAAGATGTTCAGGTAGAAGCCATGGTGGACAGCTCACCCAGTTAATATTCTTCAGAAAATGGATACTCAGGGTGACCAATACCCCTGAAAGAGAAGGAGGAGGATTGATTTATTAAATCTGTCTTGTTGTCATAGAGAGCATTACTCTGTGGATGCAGTCAGAATGGGCTCAAACTCGAAATCTACATGTCCCTCCTTTTCCCCCAGCAAGCACACACCAGGTGTCTGCTTCATGTGCGCACTGCACCTGCATGTCCAATCCCAACATTCACGTGTAACAGTTACTCTACAATGACTTATACAATATATAATTGCATACAATTTATATGGGAGCACAAGACCTAGGGCTGACTGTGGAGGTCATTTCAGACACAGGTGGAACTTTCGGCCCTAAGTGATGAGAATAATCACAGTTAAGGAATACCTTGCTCTTTTTCATAAACATTCAATGAAAAAATGTTGAGCATACCCAAAATACAGGATGCCTCCATTGAGTAATTACTATTAAGCTGAAGAAATACCACATACACCTAAATAATCATACCTATAACTTGTGATTTTCTTAGTTTATATGACAACACATTATTTATTCATTAGTATTATTGCTGTTATCTTTTCTTATGGCCTGATTTTTCTTTCTAACTTGGTCCTTTTCAATTCAATTCATTAAAGAGTGCATTGAGAGCAATTCCATGTGCCAAGAGTTGTGCTGTTGACATAAACCCACAAGGATGAATATGTCTAGGAATTCACAGCATAATGAAGGAGAACACAGAACACACTTATAAGCTTTTGAGAACAGAAAAGTAACTTTCATTTAGCATTATGTCTTTTCTTAGAATCATGGTATACTTATAAACACATGCATATGTATACATAAATATCTTCTTTACAAACAAGAAGAGTTTTGAGATCTTTCATTTGAAACTAAATATTCATTTTATCGCTAATTTGTATTTGCTTCTCTCTAAACGTTTTCCAATATCTCTCTGTTTGATTAGCCCTGTTTCTCTGCAGTCCTGACATGCTCCTGCAGTAATTAGGTAGCTGGAATCCTAGGTTTGTGACTAAGTCAAAATCAAGGAGGTAGGGCTCCCCAGGGGATAGACATCTGCTGGACAAAGGCAGCACTAGATTAAGTCTGGACTCAAGAAACTAGAGACCCAGATGATCTTACCAGGATGTGTCCTGCTAAGGACACAGCAGTCACTCTCTGGAGCATCAGTTAAGCTCATGATCTACTTGCAATTCATTTGGTGACATTACAAGGATGAGGAAATGTGTTGTAACAGGGGGGAAAGGGATGGATTTGGATGAAATGGATGGTGTCTGAGTACAAGAAATGCCCATTAGGGAGAAAACCATCAGACAGTAGGAGGAGCGGGTGGAAGCAGGCCCACTGTGACTACTCAGCAATGATGCCTGTTGGGCTTTGTGGACCCCTCTGCCAAAAAACATCAGCAATACATTTACAGTTGTGTTAGGATAAACTTGGGGACTCCCAGGTGGCTCACTGTTAAAGAATCCACTTGCCAATATAGGAGATGCTGAAAATGTGGGTTTGATCCCCAAGTTGGGAAGATCTTATCCCCTAGATAAGAAAATGGCAACCCACTCCAGTATTGTTGCTGGGAAATCCCATGGACAGAGGAGCCTGGAGGGCTAGAGTTCCTGGGCCACCAGGAGTCAGACATAATTGACCATACACATACATTAGGATAAACATGAATGTAATCCAAGATGGATTATTACACAGTCCTTATTTATCATTTCCTCCTGATTCTAAAACGATTTAAAGGTGAAATATTCGTGTAGGTCCCTGAAAGAACAGTGGGCTGCAGGCACTGTGCTCTCTGCGTCTACTAGGTCTCTCAGCCCTGAGAGGAGGTACACCAGGCACAGGGATTACAGGCACAACGTAGTGAATTCACCACAATGTCAAATCTGGAGACCTTACTTATGCATTGTTCCAGGCCCCAGTTACATTTCTATTAGTGGTAAATGGAGCCCTGGAGGAAACTTCTGGTCTGAGGTCTGCAGGAAGCCCTTGGTTTACTCCTATGCTGGAAATCAGGACATCCTCCCTAAAACTAAGTTTTAGGAAAGCTTATTCCTCTGCTGAGCTATATGCTAGAGAAACCAGTGTGTGTGTAATATATACAAGTCACTTACTTTTGAAAATCATAGTATCTTATATTACGATTGAGGCCATCGATTGCTTTCATATCTTCCGGAGTCAGTTCAAAGTCAAACACCTGGAAGGAAGGAAGAATCACATTAACCTCTCCTCCAAGGAGCTGGCCTCCCCCTGGGGACTGGAGGACTTTCAGCTGGATGGAGACAAGAAGAGGGGACAGGGAAGCCGTGTCTGTCCTCAGCTTCCTGGTGAACAAGCCTGGGACCCTCTGCTGAGTTCTCACCTCTCCTTCCTACACCTTCTCCTTTTCTGTCCACCTTAAACAGATTATAGCACATCAGTCCCTTATCTTTCTAAGTGAATTATTTGAGACAGGAAATTAAAAAACAAATATCTTCTTTCAAAAACAAAGGGGCAGTTGGACAATTCCTACAAAATACCTGCATTTTACCACGCATTAAGCTGTTTTTCTTCTTCCCAACACCCCCTAAATATGATATAACTTTGAACTTAATAAGAATTGTAAGGGGGAGCCCTACCTCCGAAAACCTACCCAATAATCCTATATCAAACTTATTCATTATCTACAAGTAAATCTAACCCAAAAGGATTATGTAAAGCCTTTAAGGAAAAAAGTTATGAAATGTGCTTAAAATATTAAAGCACACCTAAATAATTAGAAATGCATCTCATAATCATAGCAAGGAAATCTCAATGTTGTAAAGAAATCAGTTTTCTCCAAAGCATTCTAGTGTTTCAATGCAACATGAACCTAAGACTTAAACATGTATTCTTTTGTGGGAGTTGGGAAAGTGATACTAAATTTACATCAAGGAACAGCTAGTGAAAAGTAGCAAAGATCTCTTTAAGGAAGGAGAATGTGCCATTCTGAAAAGCAAGACTTATTTTCCGCTATAATAAGACAGTACAGAAAACTGAATTGTTAAATAGAAGAGAGGTCAGAAATGTACTTATGGACACTTAATATATGACAGAGTTGACAATGAAAATCTGTAGAAAAATATGGACCTTTAGATTTCCATTTTATTTTCATATCTTATTAGAAAATCAGTTTCAGCTATATTACAGAATCAAATTTAAATGGAAACAGTTTTTCAGGGGACAATTTCCCTTCCCCTTGACTTGACCTGAGCTGTAACCTGCCTTGGACAGTGATATTTGCATTGGACTGTGATATTTCCCAGAAGTGGTGAGTTAGTTCTGAGTCCAGACATGAAGGGGATTTTTCCCCACTCACTGACTGGGGATCATAGCATTGTGCTGAGATGAAGACCAGGTTAGTTGACCACAGTCTAGCCAAACATGTATGAAAAACTAGATGGAAAGATGTGCAGGCTCCTCTTACAAGAGCCACATCCACTTGCTAAAGCAGAACTCCCGAGCTGCTCTGCACTGAACTGCAAATGCACGAGAGCCCAGACAAGAGGACAACAGCTGAGCTGAGTGCAGGCTGATCGTCAAACTATAGAATCAAGAGAAGCATATCTGATCTCTGCATTAAACCCTGAAACTGGGGAGAGTTTCTTGTACAGCTATGGCTAAGAGTACAATAACGGTCTCAAACACACAAATCAAAAGACATCTCAGCAAAAATGGGCACAGTCTTACATAGGAACTTTGAAACAGCAAAAGCTCATGGAGATTAAATGAAGTATAAAAATGAAGCTACATTACTATTCAGGGAAATGTAAAATAAAATCATGATAATTTAGAGGTTCAAGATCACTGCTGTGATGGTGTAGAAATGGGCCCTTGAAGAGTGATTAATTAGGTTATGATGGTGGGGCCCTCATGAATGAGATTTAAACAATATCATATTCATATAAGAGACTTAGGAGAGCTCTGTTGCCCCCTCTACCAAGTTAAGATACAAGAGAAGCCTGTGACCCGGAGGAGGGCCCTCACCTGACCACATGGGCACCCCGATCTCGGATCTCCACCTCCAGAGGTAAGACTACAAATTTCAATTGTTTCTATGCCACACAATCTGTGGTGTTTGTCAGAGCAACCTAGATGATCTATGGGGATCACATAACACAATTTTGTCAATTGAGAACAAAGAAAATGAGATGTCATTTGCACAAGGTGACAGAATAAATGGCTGATGTAACGCTGAAACAAAAATCTCTGTTTTCTGTCCAACCTGAACCCTCTCCAGCCATGCCACCTCTCCCGTTGCCACATCAGGAGGAGAAAATCGCCAGGAACACACAACACATTCATGCATGGGGAAGAATAGGTGACTTGTCTTGACTCAAGGAAAGTCTTGAGAGACAGACAAAGAATGACCCTTGTGAAGGATATTCCTTAGGAGCCCTCTGCCCGCAGCCCCACTCATCATCACCTGCATATTCTCTTTGATCCTCTTCTTGTTGAAACTCTTGGCCAGAACCACAACTCCACGTTGTACCTGGTAGCGAAGGGCAACCAGAGCTGGGGTTTGCTTGTGCTTTTTGGCAATGGCACAAAGAACCGGGTCCTCCAAGAGAATGGGGTTGTTTGAGTTCACCCTGGAAGGAAATTCAGAAATGCTGAGGAGCTGAGACTAAGTACTCAGTTTCTAAGGAGGCTTCTCAAACAGACCAAGTAGGTTGACTCTAGACCAATGCTTCTCAAAGCGTGGTCCATGGGCCAGAAGCATCAGCATCACCTAGGATCTTCCTAGAAATGCAAACTCCATGGCTTAACTGCAGACAAACTGAATCAGAAACTCAACTGTGGCACCTGGCAGTTTGCGTTTACAAAGCTCTCCCAGGCATTTGACGCATGCTTGTGAGTACTGCCAATCTTGTAAAAATTTTTTTCTGTTTTTACTTCTTAGTGGTTGTTTTTCTTTTATAATCACAACTCTAAAGTAAATACAAGGGAGTGAAAAGAAAATGAGATGGAGAAGACCAGGAAATTTTTAAATTTTCACTGTTCTCAAGTGTTGATAAAAATCGAGTAGTCCAAAGAGGAGAACTATTCATTTCATTGTTGTTTTCATCATGCAATACTCCTATAAATAAATGTTTACTAAAATAATTCAACTTGTTATTTTTTGATCATCATAGACCTGGGAGGTACTTAATATTATCTTGATTTTAGACATAAGGTAAGGGAAGCTTGAAAAGTTTAGTATTCATTAGTAATGTATTCATTAGTTAATAAATAAGTGAATCATGACTTAAGTTTATGTCTTAGTTCTCAACTATGGAATTATATATAAATTTATTGCAGACTTGCATTTTAACATTTTACAACAAGATACATGAAATGTAAAAATTGGCTGGGTGATGGATGGGAAGACAAAAGAGAAGGGTTTCTCCCATCTCTCTCCTCTTCCCCTGCCAAATGAGAGTTATCTCCAGAGCACTGTTACATTAAGATTAAAATATTTCTTCAAAAATTGAGTTTTAGAGAATCTCTTTGTTGTCTTCAGTAATGTTCATACCATTCTGACAATAGTTGGGCTCCCAGAGCAGCATAAGCAACTAGGACAATATCATGTGACTTGCAGAACTCTAACAGTTTGCTCTGGTTGAGGTAAGGGTGACATTCCACCTATAGAATGGAAGATAGAAGAGTGTCAGTTTATATGAAAAGACAATATTAATATTACAAAGATTAAAAGCTTAAAAATGCTAAAGAAAAAACTGCATCACATCAAATTATAACTTAAAACATCAACCTTAAGTCATGATATATTTTTTAAATTTTATTTTATTTTTAAACTTTACAATATTGTACTGGTTCTGCCAAATATCGAAATGAATCCACCACAGGTATACATGTGTTCCCCATCCTGAACCCTCCTGCCTCCTCCCTCCCCATACCATGCCTCTGGGTCGTCCCAGTGCACCAGCCCCAAGCATCCAGTATCGAGCATCAAACCTGGACTGGCGACTCATTTCATACATGATATTATACATGTTTCAATGCCATTCTCCCAAATCTTCCCACCCTCTCCCTCTCCCACAGAGTCCATAAGACTGTTCTATACATTAGTGCCTCTTTTGCTTTCTCGTATACAGGCATGATATTTTTTTAAAAAAATTTTTATTGCGTCTCCTGAAAAGATAAAAACAAAAATAATGACATTCTTGAGAAGAAGCAACTCTAGGAACCAGATTTTGGTTGCCGAACACCACTGGACACCACCAGGACACTTGCCTAATTCCAGATCAGGGACAGGAAAAGAGCTGTCAGAATCACGGACATCAAACTGTGCCAGACAGCAAGAAATTGCACAAAGACTTATGGACAAATGACTTAAGGACAAAAGAACCACTTTGATGGGGAGCCCACTGGTGACATTTGGGTAGACTTGAGCATCAGAAGGAATCACGAGTGAAAACAAGTATAGCACACAGAGTAAATAAAAATCCCTGAAGCCCTAGTGATGAGAGAGGTGGAAAGAACAAAATATTTTCCTCCAGGGATGATGATTATTACAATAAATCCTTTCTCAGAAACTGACGATTAGTGACAAGGAGTTAAGTTTTTACCCTGTCTTGTAGGGATAAGTGTGGAGGCTTCCCCAGTGGTGCTAGTTGTAAAGAACCCTCCTGCCGATGTGAGAGATGCAGGTTTGATCCCAAGGTCAGGAAGATCCCCTGGAGGAGGGCATGGCAATCCACTCCAGTATTCTTGTCTGGAGAATCCCATGGACAGAGGAGCCTGGCGGGCTACAGTCCACAGGGTTGCAAAGAGTCGGACATGACTGAGCACATGCACATGCATACTAATTAATGTCACAAAACAACGATAAATACAGTGAATCTGTCAAAAGCCTGTCTAGATATTCTGGTAACAGAATACTTTAATGGTCATTCTCGGTGAAAAAACCTTGAGAAACGTGGCTCAATGTGACATGGGAACCGCATAAGATACAGGTCAACAAAGTGTTATAGATCTTTATTTATTAAATATAGAATACATAATAAATACATAAAATTAAATACATGTATATTTCCTGTTATAATCTTAACTCTTCTAATATCTGAAATTTTTCATAATAAATATAGGCAAAATTGATGTTAGAATCACATTAAAATTTTAATTTCTAAAATTGAAAACCATATATATAATTGATATATGTATATTTCTTGAATTATGTAAGCTACACTCGGCTTGCAAAGAATTCTGCTATAGGAGATTCTTTATCCTTGACTTCAAGTTGTACATTAGAGACATTATGATACATTTGAAATAAGACCATTTCACCAGGATAAAGATTACATTACATATATATCACATCTCACTTATATATGTAGATAGGTCAAACTTAGAATTAAACAGTGGAGAGATGGTCACCAGGGGATGGGAGGAAGGAGGAATCCAGATTTGCTAATCATGGGTGTGAAGTCTCAATTATACAAGATGAATACATTCTAGATCTGCTGTACAACACTGTATTTTAAACAACACTGTATTGTACTGAATACTTAAACATTCTTTATGAGATTAAATCTCATGTTAAGTTTTCTCACCACAATAAAGTAAAAATAGAACCAAAAATGTAAGAGTGCAGAAACAGACATAGACAAGTGTGCTTAACCAGTTAATTTTACAATGGACATTGATGGGAGAACCAGTCCAAGACTGAGTAAATGATCAGATGTGCTCTAAGCTAAGTAAATGTTCCTGAGTGAATATCTACAGTTAGTATCACCATAAGCCTTTAACTTAATCCATCTGACTTGACAGACCTTCATTGTCTCCAGCAAACTTTTCTGTTCTGTGCTCCATGATGAAGACCAATGAATGTAGAGACACCAAGACTAAGGATTCAGGCATCTAGACCCCACACAAACATTTAACACCTATCTCAGCTGATTTTTCCCTTTGTTATTTACTTCTCATTCTGTGTTTTCATGGTCTTCCTTCTTGTACACAGTTCCCTCTGAGGAACTTTCACATCTGATTAGTGATCACCCTTTCAGCTCAGGGAAAGGCCTCCTTCCTCTAAGTTCTGGGGGACTGGTTTAAGCCCCTTCACCCCCATAACCTTCCCTCAATTCCTACACAACTTAGTGGTAAGTCCTCCACATATTTTCCACCCAGATTTTATCAAAGATACTGTTATGGATTCTATTCACCACCATCCAGACAGAAGCTCTGCTCTCTGGAACCTTCTGTCCCCAAACGTCGGATTAATAGGAGGGGAGGACAGACAGACATCAGGCACCAGGGCAAGAAGGAGGTTCTGAAGAGCAGGAGGCAGAGGAGCTGAGCTGCTCACCTGGTTGCAGACGGGCTTGTACTTGAGCCCCGGCTTGTTCAGGATCTTCTCCAGCTGCTTGTGGTTGAAGTTGGACACCCCAATGGACTTGGTCAGCCCTGCGTCCTTACACTTCTCCAGGGCCTGGGAGGGAGAGGTGGTGAACAGTCACTTGGAATGAGTGATAGATCAAGAATAAATGTTGGAAAAAATCTGCAAAAAGTGTCTCATGTCAAGAATTGACATTGATTTTAAGAAAGAAAAAAGGAGAAGAGGGTCATGACACAAGAAGAATCACCATCTCCTCGTTAGAAAAATCCCAGAGAAGACATATCACAAGGAAGGAAATAGATGCCTGTCTTCACTGTCCCATATTCTCCTCCACTGTTCTTCTCTGTGAACATTTCAGCAATGATTCCTCCCCACAACCCCAGCATCCCAGCCCTTAGGTTCATGAACTGCTGAGTTTGATGGTCCACAGCCCATTCTCACAGGTGGAAGAAATGAAAGAAATTCCCCCTCTCCTGGGTCCTCCTTTGGGCTTGCTTCTCCCCAGACTCACCTCCCACGTGTGACAGAGATCCACCGAGTCAAATATCAGTTTTCCACTTTCATCTTTTGGAACAAATTTATTCCCTGGCTGGAATAGAAGCAATCATTGTAGAGCTGTTACCAAATGATTTCTCCACATTTAGCTAGGCTGCCAGGCATGTCTAGACCAGGCACTAAACCTCTATGAGATAGGTAAAGCAATATTCTAGATACCAATATTAGAAAAGTGATTTGCAAATGGAGTTATGAGCAATGTCTTCAGGAGGCAGGCGCCCACTAATCTCTTACACCTAATATATGTTTTAATGAATATAATTTTCATACATTGTAATGGGGACTATCAATGACTTATGTGAATTTTTTTTCTGCCCCTTATACTTTACTCTTGCAAAATGCCTCTCTTGTCCTGGGAATGGCAGTAAGTTACATGGCTTTATTTCCAGATTAAAGATTGCATACTTGACCTGGGCTAGATAATCAGACTTCTTTTCCCTCTGAGCATCTGATGCGCTAGGACAGGCACATGAACCAGCAAGACTCTGTTTAGGTGGATACGAAATGTTGAAGATCCAGACATGCTCTTAAATTTCATGAGTATGAACCTTGAGTTCCCCCAAGGCTATATTTGCCACCAATGGAACATGTTCAGTAAAAATAAAGAGTAATGACAGGATAAGGGATTTTTTAAAAAAGGGTTACATTACTGAAGAGTATTGCAAATCCTTAAATCTGTCCATGGCTGGGATATACATAGTCAAATAGACTCTTCTGCATAGGATGGCTTGAGTAGATTTCTGTAACTTAAAATCAAGAGTTCTACGTAATACATTTGTTTTGTTGTTGCTGTTGTTTTGTTTTTGGCTACAGCTTGCTGGATCTTAGTTCCCAGAACAGGATTGAACTCCTTCCCTCAATTTAACTTGCCTCAGCAGTGAATGCATGGAATCCTAACCACTGGACTGCCAGGAAATTCCCATTGTGGTTCTTTTTTTTTTTAATCTCAGTTTTATTTATTTATTTATTTTTTTACTTTACAATATTGTATTGGTTTTGCCATACATTGACATGAATCTGCCATGGGTGTACATGTGCAGTTCTTAATGGCTAAGTGCATTCTATAATCCTCATTGTGAAGTCGGGCAACAGTGTAGGCAATGTCTCTCAAGTCCCTCTAAAGGTTGGGAGGTTTAGACCCACCCAGAGGGAGCACCACCAAATCTGCTCCTCTTGAAAGAGTGAAAGGGGGAACAACTCAGACTGTGCAAGTGTGAGGCAGTGTCATTGCTCACCACTCTGTACCAAACTGTGTTCATAAAATCCCGAAGAGATTCAGAAGTCATAATCAGGGCTGTGTGCTAAAAATGCCCATTTATATTTTATCAAGTTTTTGAGCAAAGCATATGAGATTATTGTTGAATGCCTTTCTCTGGGAGGCATGTAACAGAATTAAGGATTCAAGGAAGCTCAGTAAAAAGACAATCAGAAATGATTATTTGGGGGATTCTACTCTAGTGTAATCATCTCTTCAACCTACTAAGAAAGTCTTAAGTCAACCATCCATTCAAGTTTATAAGCACTCTGAGGCAAGAAAAAAAAATACATATGATTGAATACAAAAGCAGATTGCTAACCTTCAGAGACACTGGAGAATGAATAATATAGAGATCGACATAGTCCAGTTGAAGATTTTGCAATGACTTTTCCAAGGCTGGTCGGACCAACTCTGGTTGAAGGGAATTGCACCAAAGCTGCAGAGGTTAAAAAAAGGAAGTTGTATGAAATGAACGCTGTAGCTAATTTTGTCTGACTCATTTCACTCAATAATTAGACATTTTCTATTTGTTAGAAATGGATGACCACTAAAAAAAAATGCCCCTTTTCTTCTGGAGTTCAATTTTAAGTCTAATCTACCCATGTAAACTACATTGTTTGAATTTATCATCACTTCACTATTCACAAAAGAATGAAATGAATTGAAATATAAATAACCTTATCAAATAATTACCAAGCCCATCATCTGAATTATGTTTGAAAGAGTGTCAGAGGACACACAGTCTAATTTGATCAAACAGTCAATTTTCTCAGAATTAATTAGCATTACATAATCTAGGGGACCTAACAAAAGCAGAAGATAGTAAGAAAAGGTGGCAAGAATACACAGAAGAACTGTATAAAAAAGATCTTCACGACCAAGATAATCACAATAGTGTGATAACTCACCTAGAGACAGACATCCTGGAATGTGAAGTCAAGTGGGCCTTAGAAAGCATCACTACGAACAAAGCTAGTGGAGGGGATGGAATTCCAGTTGAGCTATTTCAAATCCTGAGATGATGCTGTGAAAGTGCTTCACTCAATATGCCAGCAAATCTGGAAAACTCAGCAGTGGCCACAGGACTGGAAAAGGTCCGTTTTCATTCCAATCGCAAAGAAAGGCAATGCCAAAGAATGCTCAAACTACCGCACAGTTGTACTCATCTCACACGCTGGTAAAGTAATGCTCAAAATTCTCCAAGCCAGGCTTTAGCAATACATGAACTGTGAACTTCCAGATGTTCAGCTGGATTTAGAAAAGGCAGAGGAACCAGAGATCAAATTGCCACCTTCCGCTGGATCATGGAAAAAACAAGAGAGTTCCAGAAAAACATCTATTTCTGCTTTATGGGCAATGCCAAAGCCTTTGAATTGTGTGGATCACAGTAAACCAAGTAAAGTTCTGAAAGAGATGGGAATACCAGACCACCTCACCTGCCTCTTGAGAAACCTGTATGCAGGTCAGGGAGAAATAGTTAGAACTGGACATGGAACAACAGACTGGTTCCAAATAGGAAAAGGAGTACGTCAAGGCTGTATATTGTCACCCTGCTTATTTAACTTCTATGCAGAATACATCATGAGAAATGCTGGGCTGGAAGGAGCACAAGCTGGAATCAAGATTGCAAGAAGAAATATCAATAACCTCAGATATGCAGATGACACCACCCTTATGGCAGAAAGTGAAGAGGAACTAAAAAGCCTTTTGATGAAAGTGAAAGAGGAGAGTGAAAAAGTGGGCTTAAAGCTCAACATTCAGAAAACTAAGATCATGGCATCTTGTCCCATCACTTCATGGGAAATAGATGGGGAAACAGTGGAAACAGTGTCAGACTTTATTTTTGGGGCTCCAAAATCACTGCAGATGGTGATTGCAGCCACGAAATTAAAAGATGCTTACTCCTTGGAAGGAAAGTTATGACCAATCTAGATAGCATATTCAAAAGCAGAGACATTACTTTGCCAACAAAGGTCCGTCTAGTCAAGACTGTGGTTTTTCCAGTGGTCATGTATGGATGTGAGAGTTGGACTGTGAAGAAAGCTGAGCTCTGAAGAATTGATGCTTTTGAACTGTGATGTTGGAGAAGACTCTTGAGAGTCCCTTGGACTGCAAGGAGATCCAACCAGTCCATTCTAAAGGAGATCAGTCCTGGGTGTTCTTTGGAAGGAATGATGCTAAAGCTGAAACTCCAGTACTTTGGCTACCTCATGCGAAGAGTTGACTCATTGGAAAGACTCTGACACTGGGAGGGATTGGGGGCAGGAGAAGAAGGGGATGACCGAGGATGAGATGGCTGGATGGCATCACCGACTTGATGCACATGAGTTTGAGTGAACTCCGGGAGTTGGTGATGGACAGGGAGGCCTGGCGAGCTGCAATTCATGGGGTCACAAAGAGTTGGACACGACTGAGTGACTGAACTGAACTGAACCTAACCGAACCTAGGGGAAGGTGCTTTGAACATATTAACATGTGCAGAACATAATTCTACACACTTTGGCTAGATCTTCTGTAATATACAAAGTGACGCCCTAATGCTCTCTTACTGATACAGCTGAGATGTGAGAGTCAGAATGTGAAGAAATTTGGGAAGTCTCCCAGATGATAAGGAAACTATAATCTAATCATACTTCTTTCTGTTTGATATATTCAGTTCAGTCGCTCAGTCATGTCTGACTCTTTGTGACCCCATGAATTGCAGCACACCAGGCCTCCCTGTCCATCACCAACTCCCAGAGTTCACTCAAACTAATGTCCAACAAGTCGGCAATGCCATCCAGCCATCTCATCCTCTGTCATCCCCTTCTCCTCCTGCCCCCAGTCCCTCCCAGCATCAGAGTCTTTTCCAATGAGTCAACTCTTCGCATGAGGTGGCCAAAGGATTAGAGTTTCAGCTTTAGCATCAATCCGTCCAAAGAACACCCTGGCAGATTCATGTCGATGTATGGCAAAATCAATACAATATTGTAAAGTAATTATCCTCCAATTAAAATAAATACATTTATATTTTTAAAAATTAAAAAAAAACTTAAAATAACTCTAGTGGTAATAGTTTTCATAAAATTCAAATTCACTAGGATATGAAACCAATTGTAACTTTAAGATTCGCTGTTAAAACTAGTAAAAAGTTACTCTAAATTAAATCAAAGAAAGACAACAACAACAACAAAAAAGAACACCCAGGACTGATCTCCTTCAGAATGGACTGGTTGGATCTCCTTGCAGTCCAAGGAACTCTCAAGAGTCTTATCCAACACCACAGTTCAAAAGCATCAATTCTTCGGCGCTCAGCTTTCTTCACAGTCCAACACTCACATCCATACATGACCACTGGAAAAACCATAGCCTTGATTAGATGGACCTTTGTTGGCAAAGTAATATCTCTGCTTTTGAATATGCTATCTAGATTGGTCATAACTTTCCTTCCAAGGAGTAAGCATCTTTTAATTTCATGGCTGCAATCACCATCTGCAGTGATTTTGGAGCCCCCAAAAATAAAGTCTGACACTGTTTCCACTGTTTCCCCATCTATTTCTCATGAAGTGATGGGACAAGATGCCATGATCTTAGTTTTCTGAATGTTGAGCTTTAAGCCCACTTTTTCACTCTCCTCTTTCACTTTTATCAAAAGGCTTTTTAGTTCCTCTTCACTTTCTGCCATAAGGGTGGTGTCATCTGCATATCTGAGGTTATTGATATTTCTCCCAGCAATCTTGATTCCAGGTTGTGCTCCTTCCAGCCCAGCATTTCTTATGATGTACTCTGCATAGAAGTTAAATAAGCAGGGTGACAATATACAGCCTTGACGTACTCCTTTTCCTATTTGGAACCAGTCTGTTGTTCCATGTCCAGTTCTAACTATTTCCTCCTGACCTGCACACAGGTTTCTGCATACAGGCAGGTGAGGTGGTCTGGTATTCCCATCTCTTTCAGAACTTTACTTGGTTTACTGTGATCCACACAATTCAAAGGCTTTGGCATCGCCCATAAAGCAGAGATAGATGTTTTTCTGGAACTCTCTTGCTTTTTCCATGATCCAGCAGATGTTGGCAATTTGATCTCTGGTTCCTCTGCCTTTTCTAAAACCAGCTGAACATCTAGAAGTTCACAGTTCACATATTGCTGAAGCCTGGCTTGGAGAATTTTGAGCATTACTTTACTAGCGTGTGAGATGAGTGCAATTGTGCGGTAGTTTGAGCATTCTTTGGCATTGCCTTTCTTTGCGATTGGAATGAAAACGGACCTTTTCCAGTCCTGTGGCCACTGCTGAGCTTTCCAAATTTGCTGGCATATTGAGTGAAGCACTTTCACAGCATCATCTCAGGATTTGAAATAGCTCAACTGGAATTCCATCCCCTCCACTAGCTTTGTTTGTAGTGATGCTTTCTAAGGCCCACTTGACTTCACATTCCAGGATGTCTGTCTCTAGGTGAGTTATCACATTTTTGTGATTATCTTGGTCGTGAAGATCTTTTTTATACAGTTCTTCTGTGTATTCTTGCCACCTTTCCTTAATATCTTCTGCTTCTGTTTGGTCCATGCCATTTCTGTCCTTTATCGAGCCCATCTTTGCATGAAATGTTCCCTTGGTATCTCTAATTTTCTTGAAGAGATCTCTAGTCTTCCCATTCTGTTGTTTTCGTCTATTTCTTTGTGTTAATCACTGAGGAAGTCTTTCTTATCTCTCCTTGCTATTCTTTGGAACTCTGCATTCAGATGCTTATATATTTCCTTTTCTCCTTTGCTTTTTGCTTCTCTTCTTTTCACAGCTATTATTTGTAAGGCCTCCTCAGACAGCCATTTTGCTTTTTTGCATTTCTTTTCCATGTGGATGGTCTTGATCCCTGTCTGCTGTACAATGTCATGAACCTCTGTCCATAATTCATCAGGCACTCTATCTATCAGATCTAGTCTCTTAAATCTATTCTCACTTCCACTGTATAATCATATGCGATCTGATTTAGGTCATACCTGAATGGTCTATTGGTTTTCCCTACTTTCTTCAATTTAAGTCTGAATTTGGCAGTAAGGAGTTAATGATCTGAGCCATAGTCAGCTCCAGATCTTGTTTCTGCTGACTGTATAGAGCTTCTCCATCTTGGCTGCAAAGAATATAATCAATATGATTTCCGTGTTGACTATCTGGTGATGTCCATGTGTAGAGTCTTCTCTTGTGTTGTTGAAAGTGGGTGTTTGCTATGACCAGTGTGTTCTCTTGGCAAAACTCTATTAACCTTTGCCCTGCTTCATTCTGTATTCCAAGGCCAAGTTAGTCTGTTACCCCAGGTGTTTATTGACTTCCTACTTTTGCATTCCAGTCCCCTATAATGAAAAGGACATCTTTTTTTGTGTGTGTTAGTTCTAAAAGTTCTTGTAAGTCTTCATGGAACTGTTCAACTTCAGCTTCTTCAGCGTTACTGGTTGGGGCATAGGCTTGGATTACTGTGATACTGAATGGTTTGCCTTGGAAAAGAACAGAGATCATTCTGTCGTTTTTGAGATTGCATCCAAGTACTGCATTTCAGACTCTTTTGTTGACCATGATGGCTACTGCATTTCTTCTAAGGGATTCCTGCCCACAATAGTAGATATAATGGTCATCTGAGTTAAATTCACCCATTCCAGTGAATGGGTTTGATTCATTAGCCCATACTAAATCACACTGCTCTGTTAGGTTCAGAGAAGTAAAGTGACTTTAAATTAAAATTAAAATTTGAACACAGCAATGATGAAATAGTTATAATCACTCTCTCTTTTGGGAGGGGGAAGAGAAGAGGATACTAGATTTAAGATGTAAATATGTGCAAAAAAATCTGTATCAATAGACAACATTCACCTAACTATGGATCCTATTACCTAATTGTCACCTTCACACAATCACTTGCACATATGTGCACACACACACCACACACAGCACCTTTGAAGTGTAGAATATGTCTTCTCTCTTCACAGTGCCATCTGCAATCTTGCTTCGAATGGCCTGGCCAACCTGCTCCTCATTTTGATACAAATGAGCACTGTCCACATGGCGGAACCCAACCTCTATAGCAAATTTGGTGGCCTCCAGGGCTTCACTCTTAGGAACCTACATGAGTAACAAAGGTAGAAATTGAATATCCACATGATTAAGAGATTGCTAAGGCACGAGACTGATCATCCCAAGAACAAACTTTTCTTCATGCATTTGGTTCATTCTGCAAGTGTGTGGTGATAAACCCATGCCAGTTTCCCTGAATATTCCTGGTCAGTGATTAAATGGACATTCCAGGTGACCAGTGGTTGATCACAGGCATAGAGGACCCAAGCTGCCTCCAGTTTCAGTGATTTGCTGATACAATCCAATGGACTCAAAATAAAGTTGTAATCATGTATACAAATTATACTGTGAGATGTCTGAGGAAAAATCAACTAAATTATGAGGGCATGGTAAAAGCATCAAAGGGCTTCCCTTGTGGCTCAGCTGGTAAAGATCCGCCTGCAATGTGGGAGACCTGGGTTCGATCCCTGGGTTGGGAAGATCTCCTGGAGAAGGGGAATGCTACCCACTCCAGTATTCTGGCCTAGAGAACTCCATAGTACATGTCCATGAGGTCACAAAGAGTCAAACACAACTGAGAGACTTTCACTTAAATTCACTTGAAAAGCATCAAGAAACCAGGTGAAAGCTTTTGAGACCTCAGTATACAGGTGAAGCCACACAGAATACATCTAAAACTATCTATTCAGGTTTAAAAAGTGATGTTCTCATATAGCTATCCATTGTAAATGATTACCACAATTAAGCTACCGGAAGATCCATAACCTCACATAGGTTACTTTTGTGTGTGGTGAGAACATTTAAGATTTATTATTATTAACTATAGTCACCAAGCTCTACATCAAGTCTCTGGCCTTATGTATCTTCTAACTGAAGGTCTGTAGCTTTGATCAGCATCTTTCCATTCTTCAGAACCTTGTCCTCAGTTTCTGAGCACTATGTCTCTGCTCTCTGCTTCTTCTTCTTCTTCTTCTTTTTTTTTTCCTTGAACTGTGCATTTATTTCAAGTTTAAGATTTTCTTTTATACTTTTACAGAAGCATTAGGTCAGAGGTTTGACATTTTCAGTTCCCCCTCACCCAGATTTATTATCTCCATAAATCATTGTTGCCCTTCAAACAGAGTTCCTGCTTCAGCGATTCTCTCTCTGAATCAACTTTACCATCTATTATCTACTTCCTTTTATGTGTCCTATAGTTAACTTGTGATTACCTTGTAACTCATGCTACATTCCTTAGTTTATTTCTTATCTTTCTAAATCCTGTTTGCCCCTAACATCCTGAGCTCACTATCTCTTAAAAAGGCTTCTAGCTATAGTATCTCTAAAATTCCTAACCTCTATAAGCTATAGTAAAATATACTAACATTACATTAAAACATTCCTTAAATCTTTAACTTCTAACTATTTTAATTATTTCTAAGCCCTAAATTCAGTAAACTCCTTTGCCATAAACATTTTCCTCACAAATAGGCTTAAGATAGCAATCCCTCCCATGGCCTCAAGCTGCGGCCTATGTGCTCATCCTGGAACACTCTTTTGTAAAAGTCCTTAGACAAATGTCAATGATTAACTTCATGAATTATTCTCTGAGCACAGCTGCAGAAGGCTTTGTGCCTTCTCATGCTCCTCTCAAGAACAATAAGCATTTTAATATTCATTTTCAGTCAACTCAGCCGAGGAGAGGAAAAAACAAGTCAGAATCACAAGGTCTAACTCCTTCACCCCGGGTCCGTACCTGTGGGACAAAGAGAGGGGGTTGGGGCCATGCCTCCTTTTTGTCAGTAATGCCTAACATGGCTCCCGACATCTCCCCCTTTTTTATTTTTTAGAGCATAGGTATGAAACTCAGTAGATAGAGCAGAAACACTTTGGTTGAGTATTCTGAAAAGGCACGGGGCTATTACACAAATCAGAACTAACAGGCATAAGCACATGGCCGTATTAATCATTATTGTAGAAAAGCATCCATGGGAAAGATACCCCTGCATATTTTCAAAAAGGGAATTAGAAAGCCATTGAGAAGAAAAGTCAAACTCCACCTGCTTCATATTCTGAATATCCTGATGTAACTTAGAAATATCAATACTAAAATCTGAATGATTCCAGATGCCTAAAATATGATCCCTAATGCATTGCCAAAAGTGCATGGACTCATTCACTTGTAGAGGGGTAACGAACATCCATTTAAATTCAGCATGGCACCTTAGAGACAATTTAATTTTTAAGTTTGTAATTTCTTGCCCCATAAGCAGAATTGCTTCTTCTAAAGCATTGACCTTATTTTCTATTTTCTTATCTATAATTTCCTGCATAGTAAGAGCTATGGAGACATTTTTGAACAGATGATCGACAAATGAGGCAGTATGCACTTCTTTTGACAGGGCAACAACAGAAACCATAACTGATGCAATTATGGCAATCAAGGCAGTTATTCCCACAACCAGAGCTCCAACGAATCTCTTAGGTCAAGAAATTAAGCTATTAAATTCATATAAAACTTTAAATGCATAATCATCAAACCACTGTCCCTCTAATTTTACAGGAACCATCAAATACGGTGATTGCTTTACAATCATCATAGCCTTATAATTACTATAATCATTTCCATAAACATAATTTGATATAAAACAATTCACACATTTGACGCTCTCTGCTTCTATGAGTCAATTTTTTTAGATTCCACCTATAAAAAGATCATGAAATATTTGTTCTCTATGCCTGGCTTATTTCATTTAATGTTCTCCAGGTTCATCTGTGTGGTTGCAAATGGTGAGATTAACTTTCCTTTTGAGGTTGACTAATATTGCATTTATGTTTCTATAATTCAGAATCTTTTACTTTCAAGGAAGTAGATGCTTGGTCTAACTTTCCTCTGTTGGGTCTCAGTCATGGTTTTCCTTAAGATCACTTGCCTTATGGGATGTATTAAGGAATGAACAAATGAACCTCAGTAATAACCTGGACCCTTCCCTTTCCTCATCACACTTTGCACTACAAGTAAACAAGCCCTATCTTCTATCTGAAAAATGTCTCTGAATATTGTCTTCTGTTTTATAAATTAGAAAAGTGAGACTCAAAGTTTCAGGACCAGTCCCTTGTCACAATTACATGCTCTAAAGACAAGATGGACAGCAAACTTTCTGGCATCAGGTCTAGAGATGTGTCCATTAGCACCTCTTATGCCTGAGTATTGCAGACTATAATAAAAAGAAACTGAATTCCTAAGAATTCAAAGTTGGATATAAGACAGTAGCTTATCCCTTCAAATGATACTAAAACTTCCATTAGAAGTTTCCAAGCAGAAACAGAAGTACAAGGCAAAACACAGCTAGTGTGTCTTGCCTGGCATGGAGCAGGCACCTCACAGTAGAAAAGCAATTCTTCCCATTAGTTTTCAGTCACCTCATCTTCAGGAAATTTTTTCTCAAATACTTCTCTGGGTCATGTCTTTTTGGAAAGAAGAAAGAGTTCTTTAATTAATGAAATATACAGAGAAACCTGGCCATTGCAATCTCCCTCAAAGCAAAGTAGCTGACAGTAGTGTCCCTGACAGCCTCACCTCTTCTGATAAGCTGGGAAAGAGACAGAAACTGGAGGGGAATCCAGAGTAATCTGCAGGTGAGCACAGTCTCAGACCCTGATACAGAGTGGAGACTGGATGTTCTCTCCCGGTTAGTGAAACCATGTGATCCTCCCAGGGTCACACAGGAGCTCAGTGCTTGACAACTCAAGTCCCCTTCTACTCATGTCACATCCACTACTATTTATATTATATCTCAACCCCAAACCTCTACTCTTACCTCCTCAGGTGCATAGGTTCCAAATCCCAGGACAGGAATGAAGTGGCCATCATTAAGCTTCACCCTCTGGCTTTTGGGATCCATTGTTTGTTGCTCCTCTGAGTAAGAAGACTCTGATTTTTCTCTTCTGCCTTCAGAGGTTATAAATAACAGGAAGTTAACATGCCAGCTGCACTGTCCAGTGTCAGCAGATACATTGTAGGAGGAGGAGCATGGTTAAACCAATACCTTTGGAGGTAAAAGATTGAAGTCAGTTAACTTGTTTGATGTTTTTTTTTTTTCTTATCAGTATAACCTTACATATCATATAATGATGAGGTGGGCTAACAATTATTGACCGTATGTTACATGGAAACTTCCACATAACAATCATTTCATTTTTCTGATTATGAAGCCCAATCTTGATCCAACATCAACTGAAACAATTATCTTATAGTATTAACACCCACACATATACAAATCACACAGTTTAAAAGTGTTTAATATTAATAAGCATGTTTCAAAATGTAATCCCTTAATAAAGAATCAAAACATCAAATGAAAAGAAATTTGCCTTTTTGTATTTCCCTCCAGCAAATTATTTTTCTTTACAGACCTGAGAAGGGTGAAACCCTGAAAAGGATACTAAAGGCAGGCATTTTGGCAAAGTGCTTAGTGATGTGTGCTGTGCTTAGTTGCTCAGTCGTCTCTGACACTTTGCCACCCCATGGACTGTAGTTTGCCAGGCTCCTCTGTCCATGGGATTCTCCAGGCAAGAATACAGGAGTGGGTTGCCATTCCCTTCTCCAGAGGATCTGCCTGACCCAGGGATCAAACCAGGGTCTCCTGCATTGCAGGCAGATTCTCTACTGTATGAGTTACAAGGAAGTCCCCTTCAGGGAAGGCTATGTACTATATATCTATATCTATATCTATATCTATATCTATATCTATATCTATATCTATATCTATATGTAGGGCCATGGACAAAGGATTAAGGGTGGAGACATAGACAAAACCATGTATTAATAAAACCCTGGGTAGAACTGGGGTGTGGTTTTGGGGAAGTCAAGGCTATGGTTTTTCCTGTGGTCATGTATGGATGTGAGAGTTGGACTGTGAAGAAGACTGAGTGCTGAAGAATTGATGCTTTTGGACTGTGGTGTTGGATAAGACTCTTGAGAGTCCCTTGGACTGCAAGGAGATCCAACCAGTCCATTCTGAAGGAGATCAGCCCTGGGATTTCTTTGGAAGGAATGATGCTAAAGCTGAAACTCCAGTACTTTGGCCACCTCATGCGAAGAGTTGACTCATTGGAAAAGACTCTGATGCTGGGAGGGATTGGGGGCAGGAGGAGAAGGGGACGACAGAGGATGAGATGGCTGGATGGCATCACTGACTTGATGGACGTGAGTCTGAGTGAACTCCGGGAGTTGGTGATGGACAGGGAGGCCTGGCATGCTGCGATTCATGGGGTCGCAAAGAGTCAAACACGACTGAGCGACTGATCTGATCTGCTCCTGGAACAGGCTGAGGGGCAGCCGAACACTGCCCAGGCCTCAGCCAGTTTACTGGGCAGCCCGTGTGCCCCCTGGCCCACAGATGCCCCCTCATTGCCTCTGGATCCAGTTCACTCCCCCTGAGGTGAGGGCTGCCCATGCTGGGCAGAGTGGGAAGTGGGGTGGGGGGTACAGAGCCAGCTCAGACCAGCAGGATGTCTGGACGGGGCAGGGCGGCCATCAAAGAGGGGCCGGAGGAACAGGGTCTGGGGCTCTGACGGTGTGCCAGAGCTGCACCACAGGCATGGCCGCCCACACCAGGGGCTGGTCCAGCACGCCTCCCTCCAGCTCTGCCACCCTCTGGGGCAAAGGTGCCAGAGTTGGGGAGAGGGGTGCATACTTACAACGTGGAACCAAGTTAAGACCAACAGTCAGGGCTTCTGCTTAAGTGCCTCGGGACACGCCTGGTCCAGTAGGGTGTGGACAGCCACAGAGCACAAGAAAAGCCTCTGCTCACACTTGGCTCTGGATCTAGCCTCCCTCTCAACTTCCCACCATGCTGCCAGCTGCCAGTACACCCTGGGGAAGCCGTGACCTTGGCCCACTCTGCTCCAACTCTGTCCCAAAGCCTCTAAGCACACAGACTGCACAGGGACATGTCCACACAAGGACACCCCTGCAAGACTGGTACAGGTAACTTCTTTCATACAGTTGGAGGAAGTTAAGCAAATTGAGAAGACAGAGAAATTTGTTTCAAGTTAAAGAACAAGAAAAAAAAAAAGCCCTGCAAAAATAGCTAATAAGACAGATAACTCACCAAAATAATTTACCATATTTCAAAGAATTAGTAATAAGAATACTAACTTCACAAGGGAAAAGAATAGATGAACACAATGAGAGTATTAAGAAGTATGCTGCTGCTAAGTCGCTTCAGTCATGTCCGACTCTGTGCGACCCCATGGACTGCAGCCTACCAGGCTTCTCCGTCCATGGGATTCTCCAGGCAAGAACACTGGAGTGGGTTGCCATTTCCTTCTCCAATGCATGAAAGTGAAAAGTCAAAGGGAAGTCGCTCAGTCGTGTCCAACTCTTAGCGACCCCATGGACTGCAGCTTACCAGGCTCCTCCGTCTATGGGATTTTCCAGGCAAGAGGACTGGAGTGGGGTGCCATTGCCTTCTCCCATTAAGAAGTATAACTAGAAAATATTAAAAACAATAACCAGTCAGAACTGAAGAATATGATAACTCAGAGAGAAAAACAAACTAGGAGGAAATAACAGCAGGCTAGGTGATACAGTGGAGAAGGCGATGGCACCCCACTCCAGTACTTTTGCCTGGAAAATCCCATGGATGGAGGAGCCTGGTGGGCTGCAGTCCATGGGGTCGTGAAGAGTTGGACATGACTGAGCGACTTCACTTTGACTTTTCACTTTCATGCATTGGAGAAGGAAATGGCAACCCACTCCAGTGTTCTTGCCTGGAGAATCCCAGGGACGGGGGAGCCCGGCTGCCGTCTATGGGGTCACACAGAATCGGACATGACTGAAGTGACTTAGCAGCAGCAGCAGCAGGTGATACAGAATTCAGAAGTAATCTAAAAGATACCATTATTGAAATAATGCAATAAAAACAGCAAAAAGAAAAGCAAATTTTAAAGAAGATAATAGTATAATGGGAGGGAGGCTCCAACGGGAGGGGACCTATGTATACGTGTGGCTGATTAATTTTGTTGTACAGCAGAAACTAACACAGCATTGTAAAGCAATTATCCTCCAATTAAAAACTGAGAATAGTTTAAAGGACCACTGGGACAACATCAGGTATACTAACACCCACATTCTAGGAGTCCCAGAAGGAGGAGAGAGAGAAAGGGGCAGAAAAGACATTTGATGAAATTCTGACCCCAAATAACCAGAACCCAAAGAAGGGAAAATTATCCAGGTGCAGGAAGCACAGTCTCAAACAACATAAAACCAAAGCTGCCCACACCAAGATGTATCACAGTCACAACGGCAAATGTTACAAAGAGAGAATTCTCAAGGCAGCAAGAGAAAAACAACATGTCACAGACAAGGAAAACCACATCAGATTATTGGTTGATTTTCCTGCAGAAACTATGTAGGCAGAAGACTATGCCGTGATCTTTCTGAAATACCAAAAGGAAAAAAATGCAAGATAACCTACAAGATTATCATTCAGAATTGAAGGAGACCTAAAAAAACTTCTCAGACAAGCAAAAACTAAAAGAATTCATCAATAATAAAATAGTCAGAAAAAAAATGTTAAAGGATCTTCTCTAAGTGGAAAAAAAGATGCCACCAAGAAGTAAGAGTTTATAGGAAAGGAAGAATATGACATCAAGAACACAATATGTGTGAGAGGAGAGTAAAAAAAGCAGATCCTTTAAAATGTGTTTGAACTTAAATGGTTATCAAATTAAAATGAGGAAATACAGCTTGAATTTAACACATATGGACCCCACAGGAATCACCAGTCAAAAATCTACAATCAATACGCAAAAACGAGAGAGAAAGGAACACAAGCATACAACTAAAGAAAATCTTTAAACCACAAGTTGCTGTTGTTCAGTTACTCAGTCACGTCTGACTCTGTGACATGATGGACTGAAGCGTGCCAGGCTTCCTTGACCTTCACCCTCTCCTGGAGTTTGCTCAAACTCAAGTCCATTGAATCGGTGATGTCACCCAACTGTCTCATCCTCTGTCGGTCCTTTCTCCTCCTGCCTTCAATCTTTCCCAGCACCGGGGTCTTTTCCAATGAGTTTGCTCTTCACATTAAGTGGTCAAAGTATTGGAGCTTCAGCTTCAGCATCAGTCCTTCCAAAGAATATTCAGGGTTGATTTCCTTTAGGATTGACTGGTTTGATCTCCTTGCAGTCCAAGGGACTCTCAAGAGCCTTCTCCAGCACCACAGTTGGAAAACATCAATTCTTCAGTGCTCAGCCTTCTTTGTGGTCCAACTCTCACATCTGTACTTGACTACTGGAAAAACCAAAGCTTTGACTATATGGATGGACCTTTGCTGACAAAGTGATGTCTCTGCTTTTTAATCCACTGTCTAGTTTTGTTATAGCTTTTCTTCCAAGGAGCAAGCGTCTTTTGATTTTGTGGCTAGAGTCATTGTCCACAGTGATTTTGGAGCCCAAGAAAAATCCAAGTGATTTTTGTCATTATTTTCATTTTTCCCCATCTATTTGCCATGAACTGATGGGACGGGATGCCATAAACTGTTTTTGAATGTTGAGTTTTAAGCCATATTTTTCATTCTCCTCTTTTACCCTCATCAAGAGGCCAGGCAAAGAAGAATAAAAGAACAGCACAAAACTAGGGGAAAGAAAACAGAAAACAAGTAACAAAATGGCAATTAGTACAATCCTATCAATAATCACTTTAAAAGCCAGCGGAATAAACTATCTGGTCAAAAGATGGATTGGCTGATTGATTTAATAATAATAAAACACAAATCCATCTATATGCTGCTTACAAGAGACTCACTGCAGAGCTATGTGTCATTAGACACCGAGACTGTCAGCAAAGGGATGAAAAAGACATTTCACGAAAATGAAAATGATGAGACAGTGGGGGATGGCAATACTCATATCAGACAAAATAAACCCTAAAATACAGTCTATAACAAAGGACACAGAAAAGCAGTACAGAGTGTTGAAGGGGTCAATGCAGAAAGAGAATATAACGTTGGTTAACATATATGCACCAGGATGTTGAGGAATATAATTGATGCTATTGCTCCATCAGCATGGCAATTCGCCTTGAGTATGTCTGTGATTAAGATCATTTTTGTTTTTACCTCTACTCTTTCGCAGATCTCAGCCATGGGCAGTTTTCCATGCTTTGGAAAGGGACAGCAGTTATTGTTTTAATTAATTTCTGAAAACCAGGAGATCACAGACTCTTTTTTTTACCTTATTTTCTGCAGGACATACAGTTTCTGTGGCAAATAAATGCTGAGGTACAGAAAATGCCATACCTTTTTATTGTTACATACATGTGACAGTAAATCTGGGGTTTGCTGGATGGTGAGTAAATCCACCAGACCTGTTGTGTACATTAGACATGTCATGTATCCACAAGGTCAGGGTTCTTCCTTGAAAGGGGGAACTAAAGATGTTTTAGAGATGAAGACCACAGTCTTTATTGAAAGCAACTTCAAGAGTTTGTGAACAAATAATAAGATAAATTATTTGAATTTCTGTATATTAGAACAATAGTCCTTGATATCTGTTTCTACTGTGAATGCCAAAATTCACGTGAAACCTTCCAGGTACTGTCTAAGAGAGACTCTTTGTGGTCTGGAGAATAAGCAAAGGGTCTTCTGATGTGGAGGTCTTTTCTCCCAGCATGGTCCTAAGCTGTCCTCCATTCACATGCTCATATAGGCCATTATGTTAAAACTTTTGCACTTGTTTCTCTTTTATATCAACAATTGGATGCTGAGACCTCAAAGCAGTAACACTCTTTTTCCTCTGGAGCTGAGCTGACCACAATTCAGGCAGCTGGACTTGAATGCACAAGGGACTTGAAACAATGGGTGTCTCTGTGGAGCTAGTCCCTGATGATGGGGATACTCCCAAGTCTTGGTTCTGTATCTAGAATAGAGTATGTTCTTCAGCTACCATTTCCTTGAAAGATCATGTTTGAAATGAAAAACTGTGCTTCCTTCCCACTCATCTGAATTTGTGGGTGGAAATCATTAACACTATAGTGAGAAGACTTTTCTAGTTACCGGATCAAGAACAATAGATGTACTTGCTTCAGGACATGAAGACTGTGTTTTTATTGAAGATGGATTGGATGAACACCCAGCAGATTTTGAAATGCACGTTACCTAAAAAGAGTTCCTTGAATGCTTGTTTGAGAATCTGAGCATTTCTTATACATTATTATCAACTCCTTCTATAAAAAGATGATGTTTATTGATATAGCACTTTATTCCTATTGTGATCTGATCACACTTGTCCTCTGATTGTTACTGGCCTTCAAGTTCCCTCAAACTCTGAGATCCAGTAGGTGTAAGAATACAAAAATGAAGAAGAACAGGTGGTGGTTCTGAGACATGGAGGGGAGGGAACAGAAGCAGGAACCGGGGAACATGACCAAAGCACCAGGGCCACCGTCATCTGGAGCTTACCATCATCCTGTCCCCACAGTTACTATGGTTTGGGATGCACTGTGTAGAAAACTGAAGTCAAAGAGAAGCAGAAGTTGGTATTGGAGGGTGTGGAGAGAATACACGAGAGTGCTTGGTATGATATTTGTGAAAGAATGTGTTTCCTTTCCTGTGTGTTGGCTGCCCACACAGAGACTGCAGCAGTTTCTACCATATCCACGTCTGAGTGAGTGAGTGAAGTCACTCAGTCGTGTCCGACTCTTTGCCACCCCATGGACTGCAGCATACCAGGCTCCTCCATCCATGGGATTTTCCAGACAACAGTACTGGAGTGGGTTGCCATTTCCTTCTCCAGAGGATCTTCCCGACCCAGGGATCTAACCCGGAACTCCCACATTGCAGGCAGACGCTTTACCGTCTGAGCCACTAGGGAAGCCTCGTGTGCTGGTTGGGAAACACTAGGACTAGTTCAGGAGAAGGCAATGGCACCCCACTCCAGTACTCTTGCCTGGAAAATCCCATAGATTGAGGAGCCTGGTAGGCTGCAGTCCATGGGGTCGCTAAGAGTCGGACACGACTGAGCGACTTCACTTTCACTTTTCACTCTCATGCATTGGAGAAGGAAATGGCAACCCACTCCAGTGTGCTTACCTGGAGAATCCCAGGGACAGCAAAGCCTGGTGGGCTGTCGTCTATGGGGTCACAAAGTCTGACACGACTGAAGCGACTTAGCAGCAGCAGCAGCAGGAGGACTAGTTCAAGGTGTAAATCCAAATGCTCTTAGAAAATGATTTGAATTCAGTAGGGAAGAGAAATGGCGGTAGCCAAGACAAACTCAGAAAGAGTGAGGAAATAAAAACACTTTACATTTTGCATCACTAGGCAGGGATAATCCAAAGTTTAATTATGGACATATTAAGGAATAAAAAGTAAAGATCACCAAGAGACCTTGGTGAATCAAGCAATTTGAAAATAAGATTTTTAGGGTGTTTCCAGGAAGTTCCATGCTATTCAATTTTATTGGAAATACAATTTGCAAAGTTTTTTTCCCCTTTCTGTGGATTGTCTTTTTAGTCTCTTGATAATTTCTTTGATACAAAACATTCTGAATTTTGACAAATTTTATTTATCTATTTTTCTGCCTGTGCTTATTATGAAACATCAAATCTAATATCCTGAAGCCTTCCCTCTAGTTTTTCTCCCAGGAGTTTCATATTTGTGTCTTGTATGCTTAGGTCTTTGATGCATTTTGGTGTGTGTGTGTGTGTGTGTGTGGTTTTGTGTGTGATATAAGTTAATGGGTAACTTCTTTATTTTGAATATAGATGTGAAATTTATTCAGCACTGTTTGTTAAAAAGACTGAATTTCCCTTGTAAACGGTCTTTGCAACCTTGTCGATTATCATATATTATGTTTGTGTTTATTTCTGTATGAGTTCTATTTCATTAGTCTTTATATCTGTCTTTATGCCATTATCCACAGTTTTGATTATAGTAGCTTTGTAGTTAATTATGAAAGCTCAAATTGTGAGAAACCAAATTCTGTTCTCTGTTTTTTCTTTACTTTCTACTTTCCAAGATTTATTTCTTCATTTTCAAATTGTTTTGTCCATTCAGGGTCCTTTGTAATTCCAGATGCATTTTAGGGTTAGTTTTTCTACTTCCCCTTCCTCCAAATAATGTTGGCATATATAAAGTTCAACTGAAGGTGTAGATCACTTTAATTAGTTTTTTCATCTTAATATTAAGTCTTTCATTCATGAAACATGGTTGCGTTCCATATATTTTTGTCTTTACTTCCTTCAAACAAATTTTATATTACTACTCATTCTTTTTTTTTTTTGCCTTTTTGGTTATTTCCAAATGCATTATTTTTTCATGCTTTTTTCCCAGTGGAATTGCTTTAAAGTTTTTCTTTTCAGATTGTTCATTATTAGTGTATAGAAATGTAACTGACTTTTCTGTTTTGATATTGCATCCTACACCTCTGCTAAAATTATTTATTAGCTGTAACAGTTTTTTGTTTTATCTTTATGGTTATTACATACATGATCATGTCATCTCAGAACAGAGATAATTTTACTACTTTTAAATGCATATTATTTTTTTTTATTACTGTAGCTGAAACTGATGATTGTATGTTTACCATGAGTGATGAAAATTGGTAAAATTTTATATTATTGATCTTAACCAAAAATGCTTTCAGTCTTTTATCACTGAGTCTGATGTTGTGGTTTTTCATGTATAGGCTTCATTATGTTGAGAAAGCTTCTTTCTATTTCTGGTTTATTGAATTTTTTTTTATCATAAAAAGATATTGAGTTGTGTCACAGTCTTTTTTCCACATCACTTGTTATTATCATGTGATTTTCCCCCTTCTTTTTGTTAATATGATGTATTGCCTTTACTAAAATAAATATGTACACAGTTGCTGCCCAGGGAAGAGTCTCATTTGGTCATGGTGTATAATTTTTAGTATGCTTCTGAATTCAATTTTCGAGTATTTTATTGATAATTTTTGTAGCGATCATCATGTGAAACATCTGTCTGTAGATGATTTTTCTGTAGTATCTTTGTCTGGGATTGGTCTCTGGCTAATGCTGGCCTGATAGAATGTGTTGGAAAGTATTCCTTCCTCTTCAATATTTTTTGGAGAATTTAAGAATGATTGCTGTTAATTCTGCTATAAATGCTCAGCAGAATTTACTAGTGTGGTCATCTGGCCCTGGGCTTCTCTTTCTTGAGAGTCTCCTAATTATTGATTCAATCTGCTTGGTAGGAATAAGTCTACTCAGGCTTTCTGTTCCTTCAGGATTTTGTCTTCATAGACTGTGTGTCTCTAGAAAATTCCCATTTCAACTACATTATTCAGTGTGTTGGCATACAGTTGTTCATAGCATCTCTTTCTATTTCCTCATTGGTCTTCTGTCTAGTTGTTTTATCGATTATTGAAAGTAAATATTTATGTCTCCAACTAGTGCTACAGTGCTGCCTATTTTCCCCTTCAATTCTATCTATCTTGGCTTCATATATTTTGGAACTCTGATGTTTGGCCCATCTATGTTTGTAATTTCTCTATATTTTTTTGGATTGACCATTTATCAGTATAGAATATCCTTCTTTGTCTTGTCTTCCCTGGTGGCTCAGAGGTTAAAGTGTCTGCCTCCAATGCAGGAGACCTGGGTTTGATCCCTGGGTGGGGAATATCCCCTGGAGAAGGAAATGGTAACCCACTCCAGTATTCTTGTGTGGAGAATTCCATGGATGGAGAAGCCTGGTAGGCTACAGTCCATGGGGTCACAAAGAGTCAGACACGACTGAGCGACTTCACTTCACTTTCTTTGTCTTGTCACAAATTTTATTTTAAAACCTTTAAATTTTGTCTGTTATATACAGAATAATTATACAAAGAAAGATCTTCATGGCCCAGATAACCATGATGGTATGATCCCTCACCTAGAACCAGACAACCTGGAATATGAAGTCAAGTAGGCCTTTTAGGAAGCATCAGTGTGAACAAAGCTAGTGGAGGTGATGGAATTCCACTTGAGCTATTTCAAATCCTAAAAGATAATGTTGTTAAAGTGCTTCACTCAATACGCCAGCAAATTTGGAAAACTCAGCAGTGGCCACAGGACTGGAAAAGGTCAGTTTTCATTCCAATCCCAAAGAAGGGCAATGCCAAAGAATGTTCAAACTACCACACAAGTGCACTCATCTCACATGCTAGCAAAGTAACATTCAAAATTCTCCAAACCAAGCTTGAACAGTATGTGAAACGTGAACTTCCAGATCTTCAAGCTGGATTTAGAAAAGGCAGAGGAACCAGAGATCAAATTGCCAACATCCAATTTGCTCATCAAAAAAGCAGGAGAATTCCAGAAAAACATCTACTTCTGCTTTATTGATAACACCAAAGCCTTTGACCGTGAAGATAACAACAAACTGTGGAAAATTCTTCAAGAGATAGGTATACAAGACCACCTTACCTGCCACCTGAAAAATCTGTATACAGGTCAAGAAACAACAGTTAAAACCAGACATGGAACAATGGACTAGTTCCAAATTGGGAAAGGAGTATGTCAATGCTGTATATTGTCACCTTGCTTATTTGACTTATATGCAGAGTATATCATGCAAAATGCCAGGCTGGATGAAACACAAACTGGAAACAAGACTGCTAGGAGAAATATCAATAATCTCAGATACACAGATGACACTACCCTTATGGCAGAAAGTGAAGAAGACCTAAAGAGCCTCTTGATGAAAGTAAAAGAGGAGAGTGAAAAAGCTGGCTTAAAACTCAACATTCAAAAAGCTAAGATGATGGCATCCGGTCCCATCTCTTCATGGCAAATAGATGGGGAGAGAATGGAAACAGTGAGAGACTTTATTTTCTCGCGCTCCCAAATCACTGCAGATGGTGACTGCAGCCATGAAATTAAGACACTTGTTCCTTGGAAGAAAAGCTATGGCCAACCTAAGTAGCATATTAAAAAGCAGAAACATTACTTTGCCAACAAAGGTCCGTCTAATTAAAGCTCTGGTTTTTCCAATAATCATGTATAGATGTGAGAGTTGTAATATAAAGAAAGGTGAGGGCCAAAGAATTGATGCTTTTAAGCTGTGATGTTGGAGAAGACTCTTGAGAGTCCCTTGGACTGCAAGGAGATCCAACCAGGCCATCCTAAACAGTCCTGAATATTCATTGGAAGGACTGATGCTGAAGCTGAAACTCCAATCCTTGGGCCACCTGATTCAAAGAACTGACTCTTTGGAAAAGACCCTGATTCTGGGAAAGATTGAAGGCAGGAGGAGAAGGGGACTACAGAAGAAGAAAGCATCATTGGATGGCATCATCGACTCAATGGACTTGAGTTTGAGAAAGCTCTGGGAGTTGGTGGTGGACAGGGAAGCCTGGCGTGCTGCAGTTCATGGGGTTGCAAAAAGTCAGACATGACTGAGCAACTGAACTAAATTGAGTGTGGTCACACTAGCTCTCTTTCAGTTACTGTTTACATAGAATGTCTTTTGTCACTTTTTCCTTTCAAAGATTTGTGTCCTTAGATTTACAGTGAATCGCTTATAATGACAGAAATTTGATATATTTTTTAAAAATCTACTCTGACAATATATACTATTTGAACGTGGAGTTTATTTTATTTACATTAAAAGTAATAACTGATAGGAAAATACTTTTGTCTTTTCATATTTTTGGTGTGACTTAGTTCCTTATTTCCTCCATTACCACTTTCCTTAATGTTCAGATGATTTTTCATAGTGACATCTTTGGTTCTCATCTCTTTTATATTTATGTTCCATATACTCTATTTTATTTTCTTTGTTGTTACCATAGGAATTATATATAACATTGTTAAGTTATAATAATATATTTTGAAAAGAATAGAGAAACACAGTGAGAACTTCAACAAAGAGCTATAAAATATAAAAAAGACTCAATGAGAGCTGAATAACACAATAAATGAAATTAAAAGTACATTAGAAGGAGTTAACAACAGGTTAGCCAATACAGAATAATGCATAAGCAACCTAGAAGACACAATAATGGAAATCACTCAATCAGAACAGTAAAAAGAAAAATCAGTTTTTCACAAGCATGGTCTCCTGGGACAACATCAAATGTAGTAACATTCACAGAATAGTAGTCCTAGGAGAAGAGTGAGAGAAAGGCACAGAAAAATGCATTTGATGAAATTATGACAGAGAATTTCCCAAACCTAAAGAAAGGAGAATACATCCAGGTGCCAGAAGTACAGAGAGTCCCAAACAAATTAAACCAAGGAGACCCAAGACTTAAAACTGTCAAATATTAAAGAGAAAATTTCAAAGGGAGCAAGAGAAAAACAGTCTCATATAAGAGAATCCCCACAAGGCTCTCAATTGATTTGCAGCTGAAATATTATAGGCCAGAATGGAGTTACATAATATATTTAAAATACTGAAAGGATAAAAATATCTACAACCAAGGACCTTCTACCCAGTAATATTGTCATGCAGAACTGAAGAAGAGATCAAGAGTTTCCTAGAGAAGCACAGCTGAGATCCTCACTAAACTGACCCTACAGTAAATGATGTCAGTCTCTCAGTCATGTCTGATTCTTTGCAACCCACCCCATGGACTGTAGCCCACCAGGCTCCTCTGTCCATGGGATTTCCCAGTCAAGAATACTGGAGTGGGTTGCCATTCGCTTTTCCAGGGGATTTTCCCAACTCAGGTATCAAACCTAGGCCTCCTTCATTGCAGGCAGATTCTTTACCATCTGAGCCACCATGGAAACCTGTTTTTTTCTTTGAAAATAAAAGGCTATTTCCTTATAGAAATAAGGAAATACAGAAAGGGGAAAAAAAACCCATAGCAAAAGCAAATATATGGCAAAAGAAGTGCATGCACCGCTTAAATAAACTAATAAAAAGGATAGAAGACTATAGTTAACAGTTAAGGGATAGACTTGAAGATATAAAACATGACATCCAAAACACAAAACACTTGGAAGTGATGTAGATCTTTTGGTGCGTGTGTGTTAGTCACTCAGTCGTGGCCGACTCTGCGACCCCATGGACTGCAGCCCACCAGGCTTCTAGGTCCATGAGATTTTCCAGACAAGGATACTGGAGTGGGTTGCCATTTCCTTCTCCAGGGGATCTTCCTGACCCAGGGATCAAACCCGGATCTCCTGCACTGCAGGCAGATTCTTTATCAACTGAGCTACAAGGGAAACCCAGATCTTTCAGGGTATGCATGAACTTAAATGACATCTGTTTTAAATAGATAGATACAGTTATAAAGGACAGTGTTTTCAACTATCAGTGGTGGAATAGCTAGATATCCACATGCAAAAAGAAGTTGGGAGTTGACCTTATAGAAAAAACAACTCCAAATGCTTCTGAGATCTAAACACACAAAATATAAATATGAAACTCGCAGAAGAAAACCTCTGGAAAAAGTTTCTCATTGTTGGATATGGTCACAATTTGGGGGATTTGACACCAAAAGTACAGGCAATAAAAGAAAAAAATTATCATTAGTCTTTATCCAAATTCAAAACTATTTCTCACTGAAACAAATTACCAGAGGGGGGAAAGACAAACCACAGGATGGAAAAAAAAAATCTTTCAAATCATATTTGTGATAAAGCTGAATAGAATAACATTTTCTGTCAACACTTTACCACACATTGTCTTTGCTCAACTGACAGATATTGCATGGTATCCCTTAGTCATTTTTGTTTACTATTTCCATAATATTATTCTTGGTTATGTCTCCCTATTGATACAACATTGGGATTTTTTATATCACTTTACTTGAGTTTATCTTGAATACCACCTCTTCTCTCCTAAACTCAGAATGTTTTCTATAGTGTTTGGATTTATGTCTTGAAATAATCCTTGAACTAATCTTCGGCCATCTAGGGTTTGGAGTTGAGGTTCTTGCAGATCTCCTGTGGGTCCCCCTGGGTTCACAGCAGCTATGGGGCCGTGACCTCATGGGGTTGTCCCAGGGCTGCAGTGCCAAGTGGATGATGTGCGCGGGTCTCTCCAGGGAGGACCTCTGAGCCCCTGTCCCCATTCCTCATCTGGGCCCCTCCCGGGGACTCAGTCCTAATCTGCCAGCTTCTCTTCCCTTCCCACCCAGCTCCGTGTGGACAGTTCTTTACAGCCTTGGTGTGGACAAGGCTTCCTGCTAGAGTCGTGTGTTTTCAGGAGATGGAACCCTGATGTGTTTCTGGGGGAGCTGAGCTCAGCGTCCTCTTGTCCACCTGGAGCTCCTCCCCAGGACAGTGTGTGACACTCACTGTTCACTAAGTGTGGCTCCTGTGACTGTTCAGGAAGAGTCAGTGCCGATTTATTTTCTTCCTTTCCTAGACCATGGTTTCTTTTTTCTTTTTTTCTTTCTTTCTCCTTCCTTCCTTCTTTTCTTTCTGCTGTGTGGTGTGTGCATTCCTGTGTGTGTGTATGTGTTCCTGGGTGTGTATGCATTCATCATTGGGTACTTGAAACAACAGGCAACTACTCACTCTTGGTTGATTTCCTCCACGTCATGACTGGCCTTCACTAGTTAACTTGGCACGCTCCTTGTCCTGGGATTAGTCCAAAGGAAAGCTAAGGGCTGCTCAGTTTATTTCTGAGCCAACATCTTGCCTGACCCATGGGTGGCTGTTTTATTCCCATGAATATATGTCTGTTTTTGAATGCCCTATGTCCCCCAAATCCACATGCCAGTTCTACTCAGGGTTTTACATGGTCTAGTCTATGTCGCCACCCTTAATCCTTTGTCCCTGGTCCCACATATGTATAGGCCCCCTGTAGCTGTAATGAGACACTCCAGCTGCTCTTCAGTTTAAGCTTGTTTAGGTAAAGCAGACATTCATCTTCAGGCTGTCCCCAAGTAGGTTGGAACATTGCATTAAGGTTTTCTGTGATCACTCTAGTTTGAGGGAGCTGAGTCACTGCTCTTTACAGATCAAGACTGCACTGCCCCAGGCAGGAGGATGGTACAGATGAGTAAAAACCCCACAAAATGTCCTTCCATCCTGTTCTGGATTTTTCATAACTGTGTGTTCACTTTGTTGCCATAGATTTTGTTTGACTGTTTTCTAGAGCTCATATGACATTTTTCATCTGGGTTCTGATTGTTTTCTCATGTTTCTAAGGGAGAATTCAATACATCCTAGCCCACCATTTTGCTCACATCACTCTGTTAAATTTTGTTTAGTTTCACAACATTTCACGATATCAGTGCCTCACATTTTCCGGTACTTATCCCAAAGTTGTTACAATTTAACTTGCTTACAAGTTTTTCTTTCATGGGTAGGGCTGAGCAAAATAGCAAAGTATGTAAAATATGTATAATTTATATTATGAAACTTTCTAAAAGTTATATAACTAAGTTCAAGGTATAAACCCTCCAAGAGTCAGTTTGCACACTGCACATGGTATCCAAAAACTGGCCAGAATGTGTGGTTTTGGTGTCCTTTCCAGGATTTCACCACCGTCAGGTCTGTAAAGTAAAATAATTTTGCTGGTGGTAAAAATAAAAGGCAAATTTATTTTCATTACTCAGCCATTAAAAAGAATACATTTGAATCAGTTCTAATGAGATGGATGAAACTGGAGCCTATTATACAGAGTGAAGTAAGCCAGAAAGAAAAACACCAATGCAGTATACTAATGCATATATATGGAATTTAGAAAGATGGTAATGACAACCCTGTATGAGAGACAGCAAAAAAGACACAGATGTATAGAACAGTCTTTTGGACTCTGTGGGAGAGGGGAGGGGGGATGATTTGGGAGAATGGCATTAAAACATGTATAATATCATATAAGAAACAAATCGCCAGTCCAGGTTCGATGCAGGATACAGGATGCTTGGGGCTGGTGCACTGGGACGACCCAGAGGGATGGTATGGGGAGGGAGGTGGGAGGGGGGTTCAGGATGGGGAACACATGTACACCCATGGCAGATGCATGTTGTGTATGGCAAAACCAATACAATATTGTAAAGTAAAAAAATAAATAAATAAATTAAAAAAAAAAGAAGTTTTCATTCTTTATGAAGGGATATGAGTTTGAGTGAACTCTGGGAGTTGGTGATGGACAGGGAGGCCTGGCATGCTGAGATTCATGGGGTCGCAAAGAGTCGGACACGACTGAGCGACTCAACTGAACTGAACTGAAGATTTTTTAAAATGCTTATTGATCACTCCTTTAAATTGTGTGATTCTCTGTATGTGTGTATTTGTACTGTAAGATTCAGCTTCATACTTAGAAAAATGAAAAAAGATTGCTATGTGGAAGTTTCTAGTCTAACATACAGTTTATACTTGTTCAGCCAACCTCATCAAAATGTATCCTAAGATTATACTGATAAAAAAAACCAAGCAAGTTAACTGGCTTTAATTCTCTTCTTACTCCATGGGAACTGATTTACTCATGCTCCTCCTACAATGTATCTGCTAACATTGGACAGTGCAGCTGTGGCGTTACCTTCCTATTACATATAACCTGTGAAGGCAGAAGAAAAAAAATCAGTCTGCTTACCCAGAGGAGCAACAGGCAATGGAAACCCAATGCCAGAGGGTGAAGCTTAATGATGGCCACTTCATTCCTATCCTGGGATTTGGAACCTATGCACCTGAGGAGGTAAGAGTAGTGGTTTGGGGTTGAGATATAAATAGTAGTGGATGTAACATGAGAGGAAGGGGACTTTGGTTGTCAAGCACTGAGCTCCTGTGTGACTCTGGGAGGATCACGTGGTTCCACTAACCAGGCTAGAACCGTGCCCTGTGAAAGAGGAGAGAGCATCCAGTCTCTACCCTGCATCAGGGTCTGAGGCTGCGCTCACCTTCAGATTACTCTGGGTTCCCCTGAAGTTTCCATCTCTTTCCCAGCTTGGCGGAAGAGGTGAGACTCGGCTGTCAAGAATGCTGACTGTCAGCTGCTTTGCTTTGAGGAGCATTGTAATGGTGGGGTTTCTCTGTATGTTTCATTAATTCCAGAACCCTTTCCTTCTTCCAAAAACACATGACCCAGAGAAGTATTTGAGGTAGAAGATCCTGAAGATGAGGTGACTGAAAACTAATGGGAGAGAATTGCTTTTCTATTGTGAAATACCTGCTCGGTGCCAGGCAAGAAACACTCCAGTTGTGTTTTGACCTGTACTTCTGTTTCTGCTTGGAAGCTTATTCTAATGGAAAGTATAGCTTCATTAGAGGGGATAAGCTACACTCTTTCAGGAAAGATTTCAATTGTAGGGTTTGTATTTTATTTTTACTATACTCTTCAGCCCTTGTGCATAAGAGAGCCTAGTGGACAAGACTCTAGACTGGAAACCAGAAAATTGGCTGCCCATCTTTTCCTTAAGAGTATGTGGTATGTGGTACCTCAATGTTTATTGCAGCACTGTTTATAATAGCCAGGACGTGGAAGCAACCTAGATGTCTATCAGCAGATGAATGGATAAGAAAGCTGTGGTACATATACACAATGGAGTATTACTCAGCCATTAAAAAGAATAAATTCGAATCTGTTCTAATGAGATGGATGACACTGGAGCCTATTATACAGAGTGAAGTAAGCCAGAAAGAAAAACACCAATACAGTATACTAACACATATATATGGAATTTAGAAAGTTGGTAATGATAACCCTGTATGCAAGACAGCAAAAGAGACACAGATGTATAGAACAGTCTTTTGGACTCTGTGGGAGAGGGCGAGGGTGGGATGATTTGGGAGAATGGCATTGAAACATGTATAATATCATATAAGAAACAAATTGCCAGTCCAGGTTCGATGCAGGATACAGGATGCTTGGGGCTGGTGCACTGGGATGACCCAGAGGGATGGTACGAGGAGGGAGGTGGGAGGGGGGTTCAGAATGGGGAACACATGTATACCTGTGGCAGATTCATGTTGATGTATGGCAAAACCAATACAATATTGTAATTAGCCTCCAATTAAAATAAATAAATTTAAATTAAAAAAAAAAGAGTATGTGGTTGTGATGAGGAACTGGTCCTTAAACTTTGAGTCCCACTTTTTTCATCTACAAAACAGAAGGAAATATTCAGAAATACTTTGGAGATAGAAGACAGTGCTTTTTTTTTTTTTTTTTTTGGCTTATGTGGCAACTTTATTGATTTGTCTCTACACAGTATCTTTTTTTTTTTTTTTAACTTTACAATATTGTATTAGTTTTGCCAAATATCGAAATGAATCCGCCACAGGTATACCTGTGTTCCCCATCCTGAACCCTCCTCCCTCCTCCCTCCCCATACCCTCCCTCTGGGTCGTCCCAGTGCACCAGCCCCAAGCATCCAGTATCGTGCATCAAACCTGGACTGGCGACTCGTTTCATACAAGATATTATACATGTTTCAATGCCATTCTCCCAAATCTCCCCACCCTCTCCCTCTCCCACAGAGTCCATAAGACTGATCTATACATCAGTGTCTCTTTTGCTGTCTCGTACACAGGGTTATTGTTACCATCTTTCTAAATTCCATATATATGCGTTAGTGTACTGTATTGGTGTTTTCCTTTCTGGCTTACTTCACTCTGTATAATAGGTTCCAGTTTCATCCATCTCATTAGAACTGATTCAAATGTATTCTTTTTAATGGCTGAGTAATACTCCATTGTGTATATGTACCACAGCTTGCTTATCCATTCATCTGCTGATAGACATCTAGGTTGCTTCCATGTCCTGGCTATTATAAACAGTGCTGCGATGAACATTGGGGTACATGTGTCTCTTTCCCTTCTGGTTTCCTCAGTGTGTATGCCCAGCAGTGAGATTGCTGGATCATAAGGCAGTTCTATTTCCAGTTTTTTAAGGAATCTCCACACTGTTCTCCATAGTGGCTGTACTAGTTTGCATTCCCACCAACAATGTAAGAGAGTTCCCTTTTCTCCACACCCTCTCCAGCATTTATTGCTTGTAGACTTTTGGATTGCAGCCATTCTGACTGGCGTGAAATGATACCTCATAGTGGTTTTGATTTGCATTTCTCTGATAATGAGTGATGTTGAGCATCTTTTCATGTGTTTGTTAGCCATCTGTATGTCTTCTTTGGAGAAATGTCTATGTAGTTCTTTGGCCCATTTTTTGATTGGGTCATTTATTTTTCTGGAGTTGAGCTGTAGGAGTTACTTGTATATTTTTGAGATTAGTTGTTTGTCAGTTGCTTCATACCATGTTCATGGATTTGAAGAATCAATATAGTGAAAATGAGTATACTACCCAAAGCAATTTATAGATTCAACGCAATCCCTATCAAGCTACCAAAGGTATTCTTCACAGAGCTAGGACAAATAATTTCACAATTTGTATGGAAATACAAAAAACCTCAAATAGCCAAAGCGATCTTGAGAAAGAAGAATGGAACTGGAGGAATCAACCTACCTGACTTCAGGCTCTACTACAAAGCCACAGTTATCAAGACAGTATGGTACTGGCACAAAGACAGAAATATTGATCAATGGAACAAAATAGAAAGCCCAGAGATAAATCCATGCACATATGGACACCTTATCTTTGACAAAGGAGGCAAGAATATACAATGGATTAAAGACAATCTCTTTAACAAGTGGTGCTGGGAAAACTGGTCAACCACTTGTAAAAGTGAAACTAGAACACTTTCTAACACCATACACAAAAATAAACTCAAAATGGATTAATGACCTCAACATAAGACCAGAAACTATAAAACTCCTAGAGGAGAACATAGGCAAAACACTCTTCGACATACATCACAGCAGGATCCTCTATGACCCACCTCCCAGAATACTGGAAATAAAAGCAAAAATAAACAAATGGGACCTAATTAAACTTAAAAGCTTCTGCACAACAAAGGAAACTATTAGCAAAGTGCTTGTTTACTTTGTAGAGCAAAGTGGACTGAGGGGAGGGAAGGGTTTAGGCTATTTTTGAAGCTCACTGGTTCATTACTCAGTACATCCCTGAATGCTCCTGCATTTAAGTTAAACAGGGACTAGAGCCAAAAGAGGGCAATTAGACCAAGGATCTACCTCCTTGAAAAAGGAAAGATTCTAAGTCACATAAAAACAAATGGAATATTATTCAGCCTTTATAAAAGAAGTTATCCTTTTGCCACTTGCAACAACATGGAGGAACCTGGAGAATATTAAACTAAGTGAAATAAGCCAGAAGTAGGAAGACAAATACTGCCTAATCTCTTTGTTGGTGGAACCTAAAAAAGTGAAACTCAGAAGCAGAGAGTAGAGGAATGGTGACCAGAAACTGAGTACATGCTGGGGAAAATGGCAAGATAATGGTCAAGGATACAGACCTTCAGTTATAAGATAAGTTCTGAGATGTAATGTACAGCGTGGTAACTATAGTTTAAAAAATGGATTGTATTCATGAGATTTGCTAAGAAACTAGATATTAAGTATTCTCCCCACAGCCAAAAGTTATCCATATGAGGTGACAGAGCTGTTATTAGTTTGATTGTGTTAATCATTAACAATGGATAATTATATGAGAATATTGGTTTGTAAAACTTGAATACATGCAGATTTTATTTGGTGTATTCTATGTGGCTTCACTGGTAGACAGAGGTCCCAGAAGATTTCACCTGGTGTCTTGATGCTTTTCAGCTCAGTTCAGTTGCTCAGTCATGTCCAACTCTTTGGAACCCATGGACTGCAGCACGCCTGGCTTCCCTGTCCATCACCAACTCCTGGAGCTTACTCAAACTCATGTCCATCAAGTCAGTGATGCCATCCAACTTTCTCATCCTCTGTTGTCCCCTTCTCCTCCTACCTTCAATCTTTCCCAGCATGAGGGTCTTTTCCAATGAGTCTATTCTTCACATCAGGTGGCCAAAGTATTGGAGTTTCAGCTGCAACATCAGTCCTTCCAATGAATATTCAGGACTGATTTTCTTTAGGATGGACTGGTTTGATCTCCTTGCAGTCCAAGGGACTCAAGAGTCTTCTCCAACACCATAGTTCAAAAGCATCGATTCTTCTGCACTCAGCTTTCTTTACAGTCCAACTCTCACATCCATACATGACTACTGGAAAAACCAGAGCTTTGATTAGACAGACCTTTGCTGGCAAAGTAATGTCTCTGATTTTTAATATGTTATGTATATTGGCCATAGCTTTTCTTCCAAGAAGCAAGCTTTTTTTAAATTTCATGGCTGCAGTCACCATCTGCAGTGATTTTGGAGCCCGAGAAAATAAAGTCTCTGACTGTTTCCATTGTTTCTCCATCTATTTGCCATGCAGTGTTGGGATCAGATGCCATGATCTTGACTTTTTGAATGTTGAATTTTAAGCCAGCTTCTTCACTCTTCTCCTTCACTTTCATCAAGAGGTTCTTTAGTTCCTCTTCACTTTCTACCTTAAGAGTGGTGTCATCTGCATATCTGAGTTTATTGATATTTCTCCTGGCAATCTTGATTCCAGCTTGTGCTTCATGCAGGCCAGCATTTTGCATGATGTACTTTGCATATGTTACATAAGCAGGGTGACAATATACAGCCTCGACGTACTCCTTTCTTGATGCTTTTACCAGGTACTTTATACCTGTGTGGATTTTGCTTCAAGCATCTCACAGTGTGAATTGTATCCATGAATACCACTTTATGCTAAGTATTACAATTTTTTCCAGAAAATCACTGAATCTGGAGTTTTTCTTGGGGTCGTTTGATACCTGTGATCAACCACTGATCACCTGGGATTGAAGGGTTCCTGGTCATCCATTTAATCACCGACCAGGAAAGTTCAGGAAAACTGTCATGGGTTCATCACCACACATGCAGAATGAACCAAAAGCACAAAGAAAAGTTGATTATTGGAAAGATCAAAGCTTGTGGCTCAGCAATTTCTTAATCGTGGGGATGTTCAATTCTACCTTTGTTGCTTATGTAGGTTCCTAAGAGTGAAGCTCTGGAGGTCACCAAATTCGCTATAGAGGTTGGGTTCCGCCACATTGACAGTGCTCATGCGTACAGAAATGAAGAGCAGGTTGGCCAAGCCATTCGAAGCAAGATTGCCGATGGCACTGTGAAGAGAGAAGACATATTCTACACTTCAAAGGTGATTTGTGTGTTGTGTGTGTGCACGTGTGCACAACTAGTTGTATGCAGGTGATAATTATGTAATAGGATCAGTAATTAGGTGAATGTTGTTTACTGATACAGCTTTCTTTCCACACATATTTATATGTTAAATGTAGTTTCCTCCTCCCCTGCCCAAAAATAGAAAGTGATACCAACTTTTTCTTCGCTGCTCTGTTCAAATTTTAAAGTCACTTTCCTTCTCTGAGCCTAGACCAGAGGAGTGTGATTTAGTATGGTCTAAGGATTCATACAGAAGTGTGAATAGATTATAGCTTTCCTTATCATCTGGGTGAGTTTCTCAAATTTCTTCACATTCTGAATTTCAGATCTCAACTCTAAGAGAGAACATTAGGAGAGGGATTTTGTATATTCCACAAGATCTAGCCAAAGTGTCTTGAATTATGTTCTGCTCATGTTAATATGTTCAAAATACTTTTTTTTCTACAGTTATGTAAACAAAATGCTAATTAATTCTGAGAGGACTGATTGAATTAGACTAAGTTTGTGCTTTTACACTGTATTAAACACAATTCAGATGATAGGCATGGTAATTATTTTATAATGTTATTTATCTTGATTAATTTTATTCTATTATGAATGATGTACTGATGATAAATTCAGTCAAATAAAGTTTGCATGGGTGGGTTAGATAAAAAATGGAACTCAAGAAAAAAAGGAGCATTTTTCCCAGTAGTCATCCATTTCTAAGCAATAAAAATGTTTAATCATTAAATGAAACAAGACAAACAAAATGACTTACTGCCTTCATTTAATATAACTTCTATTATTTAACCTCTGCAGCTTTGGTCCACATCCCTTCAACCAGAGTTGGTCCAATCAGCCTTGGAAAAGTCATTGAAAAGCCTTCAACTGGACTATGTTGATCTCTATCTTATTCATACTCCAGTGCCTCTGAAGGTTGGCAATTTGTGTGATCACCTCTATCTTATTTCATGTGTCACAATGTCTATCAGCTTCCATGGATGGTTGGCTTAAGATTTTTCATAGTACTTTTTTCATAGTACTTAAGTATTTTTCATAGTACAGTGTAGGGTGTACTCTACACTGAGGAAAGTTGAGTTGCAGTATTCTTAGAAATGGGTCCATTTTTCTATCTCTTATCATGGCATTATCATGGCATTACTCTTGGTTTGTTTTATTTTCACTGAACATTTTTGATCGGTGGCAAATATGGCCTTTGGGGCCTCAAGGCTCATGGTCATGAACATTTGAGAGCATGTCTAGATCTTCCACATTCCATATCAACCTAAGGAGAGCCTTGCTGGTTCATATGCCTGCCCTAGGGCACCTGATGCTCAAAGGGAAAAGGAAGTCTGATATTTAGCCCAGGTCAAGTTTGCAATTTTAATGCCAGAAGTAAGGCATAACTTACAGTCACTCCCAGTGCAATGGAGGTATTTTGCAAGAGGAAAGTAAAAGATGCAGAAAAAAATTCAAGTAAGTCATTGACAGTCCCCATTAGAATGTAGGAAAATTGTATTTATCAAAACGTAAGTGTAAGAGATTAGTGGAAAATTGCCTTCTAAACACATTTCTCAAAACTCCATTTGTAAAGCACTTTGCAAATATTAGTATCTAGAATGTTGTAAACCTATCTCATAGAGGTTTGATGCCCTGGTCCTAGATGTGCCTGGCTGTTTGGCTAAGTGTGGGGAAATCGTTTTGTAACACCTCTAAAATGACTGCTTCTATTCCAGCCAGGGGAGGAAATTTTGCCAACAGGTGAAGATGGAAAACTGATACTTGACTCAGTGGATCTCCGTCACACGTGGGAAGTGAGTCCAGGGAAGAGAAAACCAGGGGAGGAGCCAGGAGATAGGGAACCTCCTCATTTCTTCCACCTGTGAGAATGGGCTGTGGCCCATCAGACTCAGCAGTTCATGAATCTAAGGGCTGGGATGCTGGGGTTGTGGGGAGGAAACCATTGCTGAAATGTTCACAGAGAACAGTGGAGAAGAATTTGGGATGGTAACATAGGCATCTATTTGTTTTCCATGTATTATGTCTTCTCCAGGGTTTTTCTAACTGTAATTCTTCCTGTGTCATGAACTTTTCCACTTTTTCCTTCCTTATAATCAATGCTAATTTTTGACAAGAGACACTTTTAACAATTTTTTTTCAGCCATTAACCTTGTTTTATTGCCCATTCCAAGTGACTGTTCATGACTGTTCACCACCCCTCCCTCCCAGGCCCTGGAGAAGTGTAAGGATGCAGGGCTGACCAAGTCTATTGGGGTGTCCAACTTCAATCACAAGCAGCTGGAGAAGATCCTGAACAAGCCGGGGCTCAAGTACAAGCCCGTCTGCAACCAGGTGAGCAGACTTGACTCCTCTCCCTCCTGCTCTTCACAACCTCCTTCTTACACTGGAGCCAGATGTCTGTCTGGCCTTCCCTCCTGTTCATTTGACCTTTGTGGACATAGGATTCTAGAGAGCAGAGCCTCTGCCTGGACAGTGTAAATAGAATCCATAACAGTATCTCTGACTGATAAAGTCTGGGTGGAAAAGGCGGGGAGCGCTTCCTGCTAAATTGTGGGTAGGAACTGAGGGAAGTGAAAAGGAGTTAGACTCAACACCCAGAACTTAGAGAAAGGGGTTTTTCCCCTGAGCTTAAAGCATGACCAGAAATCAGATGTCACAAAGCGTCTCGGAGGGAACTATGTACATTAACGAAACATGGAACAGGAAGTAAACAAAGAGAAAAATCAGCTGAGATGGGTGTTAAGAGTTTGTGTGGAGTTTGAATGCCTGAATCCTTTGTCTTGGTTTCTCTGCATTTATGGGTCTTCAACCAAGTTTGCTGGAGGCTATTAAAGTTCATCAAGTTTGATGCATGAAGTTAAAGGCTTATGGTGATACTAACCACTGATGAAATATTCATTCAGGAATACTTACTCAATCGTAGAGCACACCTTGTGATTTACTCAAGCTTGGACTGGTTGTCCCATCAATGTCCATCACAAAATTAACTGATTAAACTCACTTTTCTATGTCTGTTTCTGTTCTCGAACTTTTTTTGGTTCTATTTTTTACCTTATTGTGGTAAAAGAAGACCATGAGACCTAACCTCATAGCAAGTTTTGAAGTATTCATATAATACAATACAGTGTTGTTTATTATAGGGACAGTGTTGGAAGCAGATCTAAAATTCATTCATCTTGTATAATTGAGACTTCACATCATGCTTATCAATTCCAGATTCCCCCCTCCTCCTAGCCCCTGGTGACCATCTCTCTGCTGTTTAATTCTAAGTTTGACAGATCTAGATATGCCATATACCTGAGATGTGATACATATGTCATGTAATCTTCACCCTTCTGCAACAGTCTTATTTCGTACGTACCATAATGTCCTTAAGTTACAAGTTGGAGTCAAAGAAAAAGAATCTTATATGGAAAGTGTAGCTTACACAATTCAAGAAATATATATATATATATATTTTAGTTATAAAAGTTAAGAAATTAATGTGATTCTGGTATCAGTTTTACTTCCATGTTTTTATTGTGAAAAATTTCAGATATTAGAACAGTTAAGGATACAATAGTGTGTGTGTATATATATATATATATTTAATTATATGGATTTATATAATAAATATATATATTATGTTTTGACAACCTGGATCTGATATGGTTCACATGTCACTTTGAGTCATATTTTTCATGGTTTTTAACCTAGAATCGTCACTGAATCATTATGTCATGAAGATAGCGAGACAAGTTCTCAACAAACACACTGTATTTATCATCATTACTTTGTGACATTGATTAACTTGTTTGTCTGGTTCTAGTTTATGTAAATTAGTATTTAAATCTGAATTCCTTACTACATTTGACAAGAAAACGTCCTTTTATTTTTCCATTCTCCATAAATCTTTATTTTTTTTAACTTATTTTAACTGGAGGCTGATGATTACTTTACAGTATTATGGTGGTTTTTGCCATACATTCACATGAATCAGCCGTGGGTGTCCTTGTGTGCTGTGCCTCTCACATACACCTGAGTAGGAAGCATGTGATGACAAGTTGTCCTTCTGTGAATAGTGGTATTTTGTTCTCCTGGTAAAACTACTTGTAGCTAGATTTTTTGTTTGGAAGTGTGTACTTTCCTGTTGAAATTATCTAGTCATCTTTTGGATAATAACTTTCATCAGAGGAATTTTGATTTCCCCCAAATTTTCACCAAATGGTTGAGAATCCTTCAATGACTCCCATATGCATTAATTATTTAATTGGGATATTTTTCAATATTTTCAATTTTAAGCAATATTTTTAATCTCCTGACCTAACATTTTATTGTAAAGACAAAATTCCTTCATTAAGTCAACATAAAATGCACTTATTCCTGTAAGACAGGGTAAAAACTTAACTCCTTCCCATTAATTGTCAGTTTCTGAGAAAGGATTTATTGTACTACTCACCATCCATGGAAGAAAATAGTTTTGTTCTTTCTCCCGCTCTCATCACTAGAGCCTCAGGGATTTTTATTTACTCTGTGTGCTACATTTGTTTTCACTCATAATTCTTTTTGATGCTCAAGTTTACCCAAATGCCACCAGTGGGACCTCCCCCTTCCATCACACTAGATCCCCTCCCATCACACTAGGTCCTATAGTCCCAAGATTCTAACAGCTCTTTTTCTGTCTCCAGTCTGGAATTAGACATATGTCTTGGTGGTGTTCAGCGGTATTTAGTAACCAAGATCTGGTTCCTAGAGTTGCTTGTTCTCAGGAATTATTACTTTTTTTTTTTTTAATCTTTTCAGGAAACAAAGATAAAATTTGTTTTTTTTTTTAAATCATTATTGAGGTTGATGTTTCCAGTTGTAATTTGATTTGCACAGGTTTTTTTTTTTTCTTTAGCGTATGTAATTTTTACTTTTATGCTTCCTCTGACATATTACCTTTTCATATAACTTGACAAGTCTTCTCTGTTGGTGTTCTACAGGTGGAATGTCACCCTTATCTCAATCAGAGCAAGCTGCTGGAGTTCTGCAAGTCACACGATATTGTCCTGGTTGCCTATGGTGCTCTGGGGGCCCAGCGGTCATCAAAATGGTATGAACATTACTGAAGGCCACAGGCAGTTACTCTGAAAATCAATTTTTTTAAGTCTTTACTGAATTTGTTACAATACTGTTTCTGTTTTATGTTTTGGTTTTTGGGCTTCAAGGCATATGGGATCTTAGCTCCCTGACCAAAGATCAAACCCTCAACCCCTGAACTGGAAGATGAAGTCTTAACCACTGGACAACCAGGGAAGTCCATAAAACTCAAATTTTGAGAAAATATTTTTATAATAATATACACAGTGTTTTTTTCATACTGTTCATGGGGTTCCACGGGACTGGAAAAGGTCCGTTTTCATTCCAATCTCAAAGAAAGGCAATTCCAAAGAATGTTCAAACTACCTCACAATTGCACTCATTTCACATGCTAGCAAAGTAATGTTCAAAATTCTCCAAGCTAGGCTTCAACAGTACATGAACTTCCAGATGTTCAAGCTGGATTTAGAAAAGACAGAAGGAACCAGAAATCAAATTGCCAACATCCTCTGGATCATCAAAAAAGCAAGAGAATTCCAGAAAAACATCTACTTCTGCTTTACTGACTACACCAAAGCCTTTGACTGTGTGGATCACAACACTTGGAAAATTCTTAAAGAGATGGGAATACCAGACCACATGAGCTGCCTACTGAGAAATCTGTAAGCAGGTCAAGAAGCAACAGTTAGAGCTGTACGTGGAACAAAAGAATGGTTCCAAATCAGTAAAAGAGTACATCAAGCCTGTATATTGTCACCCTGCTTATTTAATTTATATGCAGAGTACATCATGCAGAATGCTGGGTTGGATGAAGCACAAGCTGGAATCAAGATTGCTGGGGAAAATATCAATAACCTCAGATACGCAGATGATACCACTCTTATGGCAGAAAGTGAAGAAGAACTAAAGAGCCTCTTGATGAAAGTGAAAGAGGAGAGTAAAAAAGTTGGCTTAAAGCTCAACATTCAAAAAACTAAGATCATGTCATCCGGTCCCATCACATCATGGCAAATAGATGGGGAAACAACAGAAACACTAAAAGTCTTTATTTTGGGGGGTTCCAAAATCACTGCAGATGGTGACTGCAGCCATGAAATTAAAAGACCCTTGCTCCTTGGAAGACAAGCTATGACCAACCTAGACAGAATGTTAAAAAGCAGAGACATTACTTCTCCAACAAAGGTCCATCTAGTCAAAGCTCTGGTTTTTCCCGTGGTGATGTATGGATGTGAGAGTTGGACTGTAAAGAAAGCTGAGCACCAAAGAATTGATACTTTTGAACTGTGGTGTTGGAGAAGACTCCTGAGAGTCCCTTGGACTGCAAGGAGATCCAAACAGTAAATCCTAAAGGAAATCAGTCCTGAATATTCATTGGAAGGACTAATGCTGAAGCTGAAACTCAAATCCTTTGGCCACCTGATTCAAAGAACTGACTTACTGGAAAAGACCCTGATGCTAGGAAAGATTGAAGACAGGAGGAGAAGGGGATGACAGAAGATGAGATGGTTGGATGGCATCATTAACTCAATAGACATGAGTTTGAGTAAACTCCAGGAGTTGGTGATGGACACGGAGGAATGGCATGCTGCAGTCCATGGAGTCGCAAAGAGTTGGACATGACTGACTGACTGAACTGAACTGAGCTGAATGCAGTGCTCTGGAGATAACATTTAACTGATGGGAAGAGAAGAGAAATGGGACATAATCCTTCTGTTTTGTCTTACAATCACAAGCCAAATTGATTTTTTTTACATTTCATGTGTCTTGTTGTATGTAGATTTTAATGCAAGTGTCTCTGCATTGAACACTTAAGAGATAAGCTTAAGTCATGACTTACTTATTTTTTAACAAATGAACATGGTGCTAGTAATAAAAGTTTCAAGTCTCCCTCACCTTATATCTAAACTCAGGATAAGAAATGTACCTCCTAGGGACTGCAAGGAGATCAAACCAGTCAATCCTAAACGAACTCAGTCCTGAATATTCATTAGAAGGACTAATGCTGACTGAAGCTCCAATACTTTGGCCATATGATGTGAAGAACCAACTCATTAGAAAAGACCTTGATTCTGGGAAAGATTGAAAGCAGGAGGCGAATGGGATGACAGAAGATAAGATGGTGGGATGGATAACTGACTCAATGGACATAAGTTTGAGCAAGCTCCGGGAGATAGTGAAGGATAGATAAGCCTGGCGTGCTGCAGTCCATGGGGCGCAAATAGGCAGACATGACTGAGTGACTGAATAACAACCCAGATCTATGATGATCAAAAAAATCACAAATTGAATCATTTTAGTGAAAATTTGTTTGTAGGAGTATTGCACAATGCAAATAATGATGAAATCTCATTTTTGGACTACTCAATTTTTATCAACACTTCAGAAAAGTGAAAATTAAAAACAAAAAAACATTTCCCTGTGTCCATCTCTTTTTATTTTCTTGCCTTTGTACTTATTTTAGAGCTATGATTATTAAGAAAAATAACCACTGAGAAGTAAAACAGAAAAAAGAAAAAATCCACAAGTTTGGCAGTACTGGTCTCAGCTCAAGCATGCATCCAAATGACTGGGAGAACTTTGTAAATGCAGATTGGGAAATGACACAGTTGAGATTCTGATTCAGTTTGTCTTCAGCTAAGCCATAGAATTTGTATTTCTAACAAGATTCCAGGTGATACTGATGCTTCTGGTCCCTGGACCACACTTTGAGAAACACTGGTCTAGAGTAGACCTACTTTATCTGTTTGAAAAGCCTCCTTAGAAACTGAGTATTCAGTTTCAACTCCTCAGCATTTCTGAATTTCCTTCCAGGGTGAACCCAAACTACCCTATTCTTTTGGAGGACCCGGTTCTTTGTGCCATTGCCAAAAAGCACAAGCAGACCCCAGCTCTGGTTGCCCTTCGCTACCAGATACAACGTGGGGTTGTGGTTCTGGCCAAGAGTTACAACAAGAAGCGGATCAAAGAGAACATACAGGTGATGATAAGTGGGGCTGTGGGCAGAGGGCTCCTAAGCAGTATCCTTCACAAGGGTCATTCTTTGTCCAGCTCTCAGACTATCCTTGAGTGAAGACAAGTTACCTGTTTTTCTTGGTGCATGAATGCCTTGTGTGTGTTTCTGATGGTTTTCTCCTCCTGCTGTGGCAACAAGAGAGGTGGCATGGCTGGAGAGGGTTCAGGTTGGACAGAAAATAGAGATTTTAGTTCCAGCACTCTGTCAATTTATTCTGTCACCTTGTACAAATATTTTCTTCATTCTCAATTGACAAAATTACATTATTTGATTTTTGTAGGCCATTTAGGCTGCTCTAACAAAATACTTAAGATCGGGTGACTTAGAAACAACTGAAATTTGTTTCTCACAGTTCTAAAGCTGGAGATCTGAGGTCAGGGTGCCTGTGTGATCAAGTGAGGGCCCTCCTCCAGGTCACAGGCTTTCCCTTGTATCTTAACATGGTGGAGGGGGCATCAGAGCTCTCCCAAGTATGTTATATGAATATGATATTGTTTAAATATCATTCTTGAGGGCTCCACCATCATGACCTAATCACCCTCAAAGGCTCTAATTTGTAATACCATCTCAGTGGGGTGAGGTCCCAACATGTGAATTTGGGGGCATACAAATTACAGCAGTGATCCTTAACTTAACAAATCATTGTGGTTTTGTTTTGCATTTTCCTAAATACTAATGTTTCACTTTCATGCATTTAATCTCCTTGAGTTTCTGCTTTTGCAAATTTCCTGTTCAAGACTGTGCCCATTTTTGCAGAGTTGTCTTTTGATTTGTGTGTAGGAGACCATCATTGTACCCTTAGTCATAGCTGTACATGAAACTCTCCCCAGTTTCAAGATTTAATGCAGAGATCAGTTATGTGTGTCTCTTGATTCTGTGCTTCGGTAAACAGCCTGCACTCAGCTGTTTGAGTCCTCTTGGCTGGGCTCTCATGCATCTGCAGTTCAGTGCAGAACAGCTCGGCAGTTCTGCTCTAGCAGGTGGATGTGGCTCTTGTCAGAGGAGCCTGAACACTTCTCTGTATATATTTTCATATATATTTGGCTTAACTGTGGCAACTAACCTGTTCTTCATCTCAGCACAGCACTATGCCCCCTCATCAGTGAATGGGGAAAAATCTTCTTCATATCTGGGCTCAGAACTGACTAACCATTTTTTCTGGGAGCAGGTTCTCAGTCTGGAGTGTCCAAAGACTGTGTATTTGGGAAAAGAGGATTTTAGTTTGTTTTCTGTCTCAAGTGATTCACTTAGAAAGACTGATGTACTGTAATGTTTGTAAGGTGGACAGAGAAGGAGAAGGTGTAGGAAGGAGAGATGAGAACTCAGCAGAGGCTCCCAGGCTTGTTCACCTGAAAGCTGAGGACAGACTCGGCTTCCCTGTTCCCTCTTCTTCTCCCCTTCATGGAAACTCCTCCAGTCCAGAGCGGGAGGCCAGCTCCTTGGAGGAGCAGTTAATGTTATTCTTCCTTCCTTCCAGGTGTTTGACTTTGAACTGACTCCAGAAGACATGGAAACAATTGATGGCATCAATAGAAATATGAGATATTATGAATTTCTACCGTAAGTGACTTGCTGATGTTTCACACACTGTTTACTATAACAGGCAGGTCAGCAGGGGAATGAGGATTTTTAAAAGCTTAATTCTAGGAAGACAGTTCTGATTTCCAGTGTAGGAGTAAACCAGATGCTTCCTGTAGACCTCAGAGGTTTCCCCCAGGGTTCTGTCTCTGACCAATAGAAATGTAATTGCGGCCCATGACAGCCCATCAGTAAAATCACCAGTTGACATTGTGGTGAATTCACTACTTTGTGCTCCTAATTACTGTGCCTGGTGTACCACCTCGCAGGGCTGAGGGACCCAGTAGACACATGGAGCACAGTGCCTTGCACTTTAAAGCTCTATGAAAAAATGTTCATATTTAATTCTTTTTAAAGTTGGGTGAAATGATCAGATTAATAGTGACTGTGTAATAATGAATCTGTCCTGGATTATATTCATGTTTGAAATTGAAAATGAAAGTGTTAGTTGTTCAGTTGTATCCGACTCTTTTGTGACCCCATTGACCGTAGCCCCACCAGGTTCCTCTGTTCATGGAATTCTCCAAGCAAGAATATTGGAGTGAGTTGCCATTCCCTCCTCCAGGGGATCTTCCCAACCTAGGGATTGAACCCTGGTGTCCCATATTGCAGGCAGATTCTTTACAGTCTGAGATACCAGAGAAGCCCATATTCATTTTTATCCTAACACAATTGTAAAATGTCATGTCAATGTTTTTATGGAGGGAAGCCCTTGAAGGGCAACATGCATCAGTGCTGAGAACTCACACTGGACCTGCCTCCACCCCTTCCTTCTAATGTCTGGTAGATTTTCTCCCTAAAGGACATTTCTTTTCCATGACACCATCCATTTACGTCATGTTTATCTCTTCACTGGACTTTTCCCCCTATTACAACTCCCACGTCCTTATCCTTGTTGTCTCACAAAGCTGAATTACCAGTAGATCATGAGCTTAACTAACGCTCTAGTGAGTGACCACTGTGTCCTTAGCAGGACACACCCAGGTAAGATCATCTGGGTTTCTGGTTTCCTGAGTCAAGACTCAACCCATTGTAGCCTTTGTCCATCACGGTCCATCCCCTGGGGAGCCTCCACCTCCTGGACTTTGACTTATTTACTAATGCAGAATTCCAGCTAAAACTGCAGAAGGATCCCAGGATTGAAGAGCCTGAAGACTAATGAGAGAGAAGTTGGAAGGGAGTTTAGAGAGAAGGGAACACAAATTAGTGATAAAATGAAGACACTTACAAATGAAAGATCTCAAAACTCCCCTTCTTGTTTGTAAAGCTATATCATAATTCTAAGAAAACAAATGATAAATGAATAACATGTGTAAAGCTACTTTTCTGCACTCAAAAGATTTTAAGTATAAATCTATGTTCTCCCTCCTTAGTCTTGAATGCCTAGACTTATTTATCTTTGTGACTTTATGTCAACAACACAGCTCTTGGCACATGAATTTTCTCAGAATACACTTTTTAATGAATTGAATAGAAAAGGACAAATTTAGAAAGAAAAATCAGAACATGAGAAAAAACAGAAAATAGCAGTAATACTAACAAATGAATAACAAGTGTTCTCATAAATTATAAATTAAGAAAGCAGTTAATCATATTTAGTAGTTATGATTATTTAGGTGTACTTGGTATCTCTTCAATAAATTGGAAATTCATTAATGAAAGCACCCTGTATTGGGGGAGTGATGCTTGATATTTTCTTTTGATGGATGTATGAAAAAAAGAGCAACTAATTCTTTAACTGTGATTATTCTCATCATATTGGGTCAAAAGTTACACCCAGGACTGAAATAACCTCCACAATTAACCATAAGTGTTGTGCTATCATATAAATTGTAACCTGAGTCAAACTACCTGTCACTGTGGAGTGAATATTACACGTGAATGTGCCGTGTGCACATGGAGCAGACACCTGCATATGTGCTTGTTGGGAGAGAAGGAGGGACGTGTTTTGTAGATTTCAAGTTTTAGCCCATCGTGACCACATCACAGAGTAATACTCACTATGACAACATGACTGATTTAATAAATTAGTACTCCTCTTTCTCTTCCAGTGTTATCGATCACCCTGAGTATCCATATTCTGAAGAATATTAACTATGAGATATCTACCATGCATTCTACTAGAATTTCTTGCTTCTAGGGCTGTGAAGAGCATTTCTGTAGTTGGTGAAGGTGTTCAAATGAAGTGTGTGAACTTTTGAAAGCTTGTTTTTATTAAAAAAAACAACATTTTGTGAAATAATAAAGGCTTCAAATAAAGATATTAGTTTTTCCTGATAACAAAATATTTGGAAAATAAAAGGGAAATGATAGAAAATAAAGATAACCTCTGATTAACCCATTTAATAACTTTGGTGTGTTTTCCTTTGTGGAAAAATACATCAGTCGACCTAAGAAAGAAATGGAAAATTTTATTCGAGTCAAATTTGAGAACTGTAACCCAGGAAGCTCTGAGAACTGTTCTGTCCTCTAGAAGTCAGGCACAGGTATGGAAGGTTTTGAGAGAGAGGGTTCTGCATGAAAAGATGTTATTAACAGTATACATGATCCAGATCTAAGCATCATCATGGTGGGTCATATGAGCCCTTACAAGGTCAAGAAGGAATTAACTTTTTTTCTCTACTATTTATTGCAAGTTCTTGCAGCCCAAACTGCCAAAATAAATACCAAGCGATTAAGTACAGAATCTTAAATTGAACCCAAATCTCCTAACTGCGATGTCTATGTTATTTGCACTACATCCAGCTCCTTCCTAGAAATAATTCCATTTTACTTCACTTTGGCTTCACCTGGTGTTTTCATTATTTTAACGTGACCTCTGAGATGGAAAGGGCAGGTACTTACTCTACAAATAAGTAAAGCTAGGTTAAGAGAAGTTTAAATGACACACCAAAGATCACAGAGCTAGTAAAAGCTTACTTGGAAAACACCCAGTATTCTTAAGACATTTTATTCACATGACATCATATATTTAAAAAATCAGACCAGATTTAAACTCAGATAGAATCTTTGTTCACACCAACACAAGGAGTAGCTTCATTTCAAATCTTTTGTTAAATTAAGCCAAATTTCTCGTTCCTCCTCCACTTCTCTTTGCTGGTCTCCATTGTAAACATGGCATAGAAATCCGAAGAGGAGTCTGTCAGTGGGGATGTATCCCCAGGGGCTCGGGCAGCTCTTTGACAGTGATTGTCCGTAAATCTACATTCTGGGCCTGGATTCTCTTCATTTCTTTTTTTTTTTTTTTAATATAAATTTATTTAGTTGGATGCTGATTACTTTACAATACTGTATTGGTTTTGCCACACATCAACATGAATCCGCCACGGGTGTACACGCGTTCCGCATCCTGAACCCCGCTGCCACCTCCCTCCATACCATCCCTCTGGGTCATCCTAGTGCACCAAACGTGAGCATCCTGTATCATGCAGCTAACCTGGACTGGCGATTCATCTCACATAGGATATTATATATGTTTCAATGCCATTCTCTCAAATCATCCCACCCTCGCCCTCTCCCACAGAGTCCAAAAGACTGTACTATACATCTGTGTCTTTTTTGCTGTCTTGCATACAGGGTTATCATTACCATCTTTCTAAATTCCATGTATATGTGTTAGTATACTGTATTGGTGTTTTTCTTTCTGGCTTACTTCACTCTGTATAATAGGCTCCAGTGTGGTACATATACACAATGGATATTACTCAGCCATTAAAAAGAATACATTTGAATCAGTTCTAATAAGGTGGATGAAACAGGAATTACCTTTTATGGAGCTGTCTTACTGATGCTGGGAGAAAGTTGCTCTTCATGGTTGAGCAGGTGTTCCCACTGATGGGAGAGGTCTGGTCCATGCATAATGCAGACACACAACTCACAGTGAGGAAGAGATGAGGTCAAAGGGCAGAGAATAATTTTTTATGCTTAAAAATTTTTGTCATGAAATAAATACATTTCATTTCATACTTTCATGACTTACCTATACAAATGTGTGTGTGCTTATTTACAGTTTGAAATCATCTTCAATATACAGGTTGTATACTTATTTTTATGACTATACAGTGGAAGTGAGAAATAGATTTAAGGGACTAGATCTGATAGACAGAGTGCCTGATGAACTATGGACAAAAGTTCATGACATTGGTACAGGAGACAGGAATCAAGACCATCCCCAAGAAAAAGAAAAATGCAAAAAAGCAAAATGGCTGTTTGAGGAGGACTTACAAATTGCTGTGAAAAGAAGGGAAGCAAAAAGCAAAGGAAAAAAGGAAAGATATACCCATTTGAATGCAGAGATCCAAAGAATAGCAAGGAGAGATAAGAAACCCTTCCTCAGCTATCAGTGCAAAGAAATAGAGGAAAACAATAGAATGGGAAAGACTAGAGATCTCTTCAAGAAAATTAGAGATACCAAGGGAACATTACATGCAAAGATGGGCTCAATGAAGAACAGAAATGGTAGGGATCTCACAGAAGCAGAAGATTTTAAGAAGAGGTGGCAAGAATACACAGGAGAACTGTACAAAAAAGCTCCTCACGACGCAGAAAATCACGACGGTGTGATCACTCACCTAGAGCCAGACATCCTGGAATGTGAAATCAAGTGGGCCTTAGGAACCATCACTATGAACAAAGCTAATGGATATGGTGGAATTCCAGTTGAGCTATTTCAAATCCTGAAAGATGATGCTGTGAAAGTGCTGCACTCAATATGCCAGCAAATCTGGAAAACTCAGCAGTGGCCACAGGACTGGAAAAGGTCGGTTTTCATTCCAATCCCAAAGAAAGGCAATGCCAAAGAATGCTCAAACTACCGTATAATTGCACTCATCTCACACACTAGTAAAGTGATACTTAAAATTCTCCAAGCCAGGCTTCAGCAATATGTGAACTGTGAACTTCCAGATGTTCAAGCTGGTTTTAGAAAAGGCAGAAGAACCCAAGATCAAATTGCCAACATCTGCTGGATCATGGAAAAAGCAAGAGAGTCCCAGAAAAACATCTATTTCTGCTTTATGGGCTATGCCAAAGCCTTTGACTATGTGGATCATGATAAACTGTGGAAAATTCTGAAAGAGATGGGAATATCAGACCACCTGACCTGCCTCTTGAGAAACCTATATGCAGGTCAGGAAGCAACAGTTAGAACTGGTCATGGAACAACAGACTGGTTCCAAATAGGAAAAGGAGTACGTCAAGGCTGTATATTGTCACCCTGCTTATTTAACTTATACACAGAGTACATCATGAGAAACTCTGGGCTGGAGCAAGCACAGCTGGAATCAAGATTGCTGGGAGAAATATCAGTAACCTCAGATATGCAGATGACACCACCCTTATGGCAGAAAGTGAAGAACTAAAGAGGCTCTTGCTGAAAGTGAAAGAAGAGAGTGAAAAAGTTGGCTTAAAGCTCAACATTCAGAAAACGAAGATCATGGCATCTGGTCCCATGACTTCATGGGAAATAGATGGGGAAACAGTGGAAACAGTGGCTGACTTTATTTTTGGGGGCTCCAAAATCACTGCAGATGGTGACTGCAGCCATGAAATTAAAAGACACTTACTCCTTGGAAGGAAAATTATGACCAACCTAGACAGCATATTAAAAAGCAGAGACATTACTTTGTCAACAAAGGTCTGTCTAGTCAAGGCTGTGGTTTTTCCAGTAGTCATGTATGGATGTGAGAGTTGGACTCTAAAGGAAGCTCAGCACTGAAGAATTGATGCTTTTGAACTATGGTGTTGGAGAAGACTCTTGAGAATCCCTTGGACAGTTAGGAGATCCAACCTGTCCATCCTAAATCATATTGATCAGTCCTGGGTGTTCATTGGAAGGACTGATGTTGAAGCTGAAACTCCAAAACTTTGGCCACCTGATGGGAAGAGCTGACTTATTGGAAAAGACCCTGATGCTGGGAAAGATTGAGGGCAGGAGAAGAAGGGGACGACAGAGGATGAGATAGTTGAATGGCATCACTGACTGAATGGACATGGCTTTGGGTGGACTTCGGGAATTGGTGATGGATAGGGAGGCCTGGCATGCTGAGGTTCATGGGGTCACAAAGGGTCAGACACGACTGAGTGACTGAACTATAACTATACTTATTTTTTACTTAATATAAGTATTTTACTAAGCTATCAAGTATTGCCTGGTGGTTTCCAAGGGGGAAGGGGGCAGGAGAGGGTTGGATTGGGAATTTGGGGTGAGCGGATGCAAATTGGTGTATGTAGAATGGATAAACAACAAAGTCCTACTGTTGTAAGAGCTATTATAATCACATAGGGAGCTATTACATATTCAATATCCTATGGTAAATATAAAGGAAAATAATATGAAAAAGAATATATATATTTGTATATATAACTGAATTACTTTGCTGAACAGCAGAAATTAACACAACATTGCAATTCAACTCTCTCACAAGCTGCAACTGAAGATCATGCATGCCCCAATGAAGACCCAGTGCAGCCAAATAAATATTAAAAAACAAAACCCCAGAATTACTAGAAGTTCTTTATTTATTTAAAAAAATTTATTGAAGTATAATTGACTTACAATGTGTTAATTTCTGTTGTACAGGAAAGTGATTCAGACATATGTGTGTGTATATATATATATATATATATATATTTTTTTGCTCAGTATTTTAGTTAGTTCTTACATGTTTTGCCATTCATTGACTTAATCAGCAAACTTTATTGAACATTCTTTAGTAGGACATTGTTTTATCAATAAATATCAATAATTAAAATGAGAAATGTCTTTAGTTGATAGTCTAGTGGAGGATGAGACTATAAATGAAATCAGGAGTATTCAGCTGTTAGAGATGGGTAAGTGCTTGTTGGAGATAATTCTGCATAATCTCTCACATTTCTGTACATCTCTTAGGAATCAACTACCCTTCATCCCACACAACTTTTCATTTATACAAGAAACAGCCTTGAAACAGAGATAGTAGCTCCCTTCATTTCTCTGGAACAGAAAATGCAAAGTTCAGGAAGAAAGAGTGTTATATAGCATTTAAGGGCCAGCAAGTCAGCTGATGTGGGTGGAGTTTAGTGAGGTGGGGAGACAGGAGTTGAAGATAAGGCCAGAGGACCAGTGGGGCCCAGGGGCCTCTGTCATTAGGCTTTAGAAAGGAGTTTAGTCTCAGAGAAATGGAAAATAATACAGGTTTTGAGCAGAATAGCTACATGAGCTGACAGGTTAGAAGGACTTTAAGATAAAGAGTTAATTATCTTTATTTTATATAGATAAAGAAATTATCTGTAAAGATAATTAAAATAAAGAGATTGGAATGTTCCTGGATTACCTGGGTAATCCTAGTATCATCATGAATCTCTCATACATGGGACTTGGGAGGATTACAGTCACAGAGGAGGTGGTAATATAGGAGCTTTAGATGAGAGATTCAAAGAGGCTATCAGTTCAGTTCAGTCACTCAGTCGTGTCTGACTCTTTGCTACCCCATGGACTGCAGCACGCTAGGCTTCCCTATCCATCACCAACTTCCAGAGTTTACCTGAACTCATGTCCATTGAGTTGGTGATGCCATCCAACCATCTCATCCTCTGTCGATACCTTCTTCTCCTGCCCTCAATCTTTCCCAGCATCAGGGTCTTTTCTCAAATGAGTCAGCTCTTTGCAACAGGTGGCCAAAGGATTGGAGTTTCAGCTTCAACATCCATCCTTCCAATGAACACTCAGGACTGATCTCCTTTAGGATGGGCTGGTTGGATCTCCTTGCAGTCCAAGGGACTCTCAAGAGTTTTATCCAACACCACAGTTCAAAAGCATCAGTTCTTCGGTGCTCAGCTTTCTTTATAGTCCAACTCTCACATGCTTACATTACTACTGGAAAAATCATAGCCTTAACTAGATGGTTTGTTGACAAAGTGATGTCTCTGATTTTTAATATGTTGTCTAGATTGGTCACAACTTTCCTTCCAAGGAGCAAGTGTCTTTTAATTTCATGGCTGCAATCACCATCTGCAGTGATTTTGGAGCCCCCCCAAAAAAGTCAGCCACTATTTCCACTGTTCCCCCATCTATTTGCCATAAAGTGATGGTACTGGATACCATGATCTTAGTTTTCTGAATGTTGAGCTTTAAGCCAACTAAGCCAAACAGGCTATGCAGATGGCTTTGAAGATGGTAAAATAGTGCCCAAGGCAATAGATGAAGGAGTTCTCTAAGAGCTGGAAAAGGCAATCAAGTAGATTTTCCCCTAAGAACTTGAACAGATGTTGAATTTTTGACCTCCAGAAATGTAGCAGTATTGTTGTTTCAGGCCACAAAGCTTTTGGTCATTTGTTGGACCAGCAACAGTAACTAATACGGATGTGGTTCAAGTCAGCCCACCTCCGTCTGCTGCATCATAGGTTTTCCCCTCTCTGGGGACTGTTCCTCTGATCACAGAGGCAGGCAGTCATCTCCCCCAATAGGAACCTCATCTCTTGATTCCACTTTCTTCTTCAGCAACTGCCAACACAGTATCAGCCTACTCACACCACTGATAACTCAGTAAACGAGACCACCTCCTAAAGACAAATAATACTGGCCTCAAATTTTTATTTTTTAAAAAAATCCACATCAATATACCATGTGATGAGCAAATATTTGCTGTCTATGTACACTGATGAGTCTCTTCAAAGAAGTGATTGAGGAGAAATAAAAGTAATTATTTACTTGTGGCACAAGAGGATGCTTGTGTATAATTCAAGATTCCTCTTTTCTCCCTGCCTTCCTCTTGTCCTCTTTCTTCATTCTGAAAGCATTTCTTAAGATGAATAATATGAAAATTTACTTGCATGTGCCTTGTCTAGTCAACATAGAATTTCAACTAAAATAAGAAAATAAACAAAAAAAGAAATACTATACTTCAAAATAACTAAAATTATCTCTGTTCTGAGATGACATAATCATGTGTGTAGAAATCCATAAAGATAAAATTAAAAAAAAAAAACTGCTTAGAGCTAAAGAACAATTACAGCAAAAGTGTAGGATAAAATGTCAACACAGAAAAATCATTTCCATTCTATATACAAATGAACAGTCTGAGGAGAAAATTTAAAAAGCAATTTCATTGAAAATATTATCAAAAATATTCAGAAATAACCAAAAGAGAAAAGAAATGTATCATTTAAAAATTTTGTTTGAAGACAATAAAGACACAAACATTAGCAAGTTAACCATGTTCATCGGAGAAGGCAATGGCACCCCACTCCAGTACTCTTGCCTGGAAAATCCCATGGATGGAGGAGCCTGGTGGGCTGCAGTCCATGGGTTCGCTAAGAGTCGGACACTACTGAGTGACTTCACTTTCACTTTTCACTTTCATGCATTGGAGAAGGAAATGGCAACCCACTCCAGTGTTCTTGCCTGGAGAATCCCAGGGACGGGGGAGCCTAGTGGGCTGCCGTCTATGGGGTTGCACAGAGTCGGACACAACTGAAGTGACTTAGCAGCAGTAGCAGCAGCAACCATGTTCATGAATATTAAAATGACAATACTAACCAAATTGATCTATGCATTTGATAGAACTTTATATACACCCCAACAAGTCTTGGAAAAGAAAAAATAAAAAGAGAGCACATTTAGGTTTCTCACAATTACAGATTTCATAACTTACAACGAAGCTATTATCATCAAAATAATGTGAATAATGGCAGATATAAAGTCAGATATAAAGACCAGTGAAATAGAACAGAATATGAAAAGTAACACAAATTAATGTTGTTTGACAAGGTTGCCTAAGACCATTTACGGGAAAAGTGCAGTCTTTTCAACAAACAATGCTGATAAAACTACACATCAATCTACAAAAGAATAAAGTTAGACCTCTCTATCTTAAACCACACAGACACACGTACACATAGAAACCTCAAAACGTGTCCAAGACCCAAATTTGCAAGCTACAAGTATGAAGCCCTTAGAAGAAAACATTGAGGAATGATTTCAATACATTGGATTTGGCTATGATTTCTTGGGTATGTCACCAAAGGAAAAACTAAATAAATTAACATTTGTCAAAATTCAAAAATTCTTCATGTCAAAGGAAATTATGAAGAAAGTGAGAAGTCAATCCACAGAATGAGATGAAAAATCTTTGCCAATTATATTTCTGATAGAGCTGAATGGAGTGGAACTTCCTGGAAACACACCCTAAAACTTTATCTCAAATTGCTTGGCTCAGTTGCCAAGGCCACCTGGTGATCTTTGTTCATCAATACTTAATATTTCCAAAATTAATCTTTTGATTATCCCAGCTGGTGGTGCAAAATTTAAAGTTTTTTACATTTCCTCACTCTGAGTTTGTCTTGACTACCACCATTTCTCTTCCCTGCTGAATTCAAAGTGTTTTGTAAGAGCATTTGGATTTATATCTTGAACTGGCAGACTTGGACATGGTAAAAATTTGAACAGCCGACACACAGGAATGGAAACACATTGTTCCACAAACATCACACCAAGCACTCTAGTGTATTCTCTCCACACCGTCCAGTAGCCACTTCTGTTTCTCTTTGACTCCGGTTTTCTACACAGTGCCTCCCAAACCATAGTAACTGTGGGGACAGGATGATGGTAAGCTCCAGATGATGGTGGCCCAGGGGCTTTGGTCATGTTCCCCTAATCCTGCTTCTGTTCCTCCCCTCCACATCTCAGAACTATCACCTGTTCTTCTTCATCTTTGTATTCTTGCCACTTACCAGATCTCAGTGTTTGAGAGAACTTGAAGGCCAGTCACAGTCACAGAATAATTGTGATCAGATCGCAACAGGAATAAAGTGTTACATCAATAAATATCATATTTGTTATAGAAAGTGAAAGTGAAAGTTGCTCAGTTGTGTCTGACTCTTTGTGTCCCTATGGACTATACAGTCCATGGAATTCTCCAGGCTGGAATGCTGGAGTGGGTAGCCTTTCCCTTCTCCAGGGGATAGTCTCAACCCAGGGATCGAACCCAGGTCTCCCACATTGTGGGAAGATTCTTTACCAGCTGAGCCACAAGGGAAACCCAAGAATACTGGAGTGGGTAGCCTACCCCTTCTTCAGCAGATCTTTCTGACCCAGGAATCAAACTGGGATCTCTTGCCTTGCAGGCAGATTCTTTACCAACTGAACTAGAAGGGGTTGAAAATAATGTATAGGAAATGCTCAGATTCACAAGCGTTCAAGGAGCTCTTCTTAGGTTACGTGCACTCTAACATCTGCTGGATGTTCATCCATTCCATCTTCAATCAGAAAAATTTCTTCCAAGTCCTGGAGCAAGTACACCTATTGTTCTGATAACTAGGAAAGTCTTCTCAATATAGTGTTCATGATTTCCACCTACAAATTCAGATGAATAAGAAAAAAACACAGTTATTCGTTCTACTTCAAATTGATCTTTCTTGGAAAATTGTAGCTGAAGAACATACTCTAGTCTAGATACAGAACCAAGACTTGGGAGTACCCTCATCATCAGGGACTAGCTCCACAGCATTGCCCCCAGTCCTTTGTGCATTCAGATCCAGCTGCCTGCATGGTGATCAGCTCAACTCCGGAGGGAAAAGAGAGGGTTACTGCTTTGAGGTCTTGATGTCTAATTGTTGATACAAAACAGAAACAAACAAAAAAAAAGCTTAACATAATGGCCTATTGTGGATGGAGGACATCTTGGATCTGTGCTGGGAGAAAAGACCTCCACATAAGAAGACCTTTTGCTTATTCTCCAGACCACAGAGAGTCTCTGTCAGACAGTATCTGTAAAATTTCACACGTGAATTTTGGCATTCACAGTAGAAACAGATATCAAGGACTATTGCTCAAATGCACAGAAATTCAGGGTCATTTATCTTACTTATTATTTGGTCACAAACTTTTGAAATTGCTTCTAATCAAGTCTATGTTCCTTATCTCTAAAACATCTTTAGTTCTCTCTTACAAGGAAGAACCCTGACCTCATGGTTACACAACATGTCTAAGGTACCCAACACAACTGGTGGATCCAAGGGAGACAGCTCATTCATTACTCACCACCCAGCAAACACCAGATTTACTGTCACACGTATGCAACATAATAAAAAAGAGATGTCCCGAGGACTCGGGACAATGGTTGTCTCTGTGGAGCTAGTCCCCAATGATGGGGTACTCCCAAGTCTTGGTTTTGTATCAAGAATAGAGTATGTTCTTCAGCTACCATTTTCCAAGAAAGATCAATTCCAAGAAGTACGAATAACTGTGTTTTTCTTTTCTGTACCTCAGCATTTATTTGCCACAGAAACTGTATATTCTACAGAAAATGAGAATCAGATATTTTGATTTTCTATCTCTTCAGAAAGTAATTAAAATTACAACTACTGTCCCTTCACAAAGCATGGAAAACTGCTCTCCTCATACCTTAGATCCGTGAAGCAGAAAAAAAAAAATAAACAAAAATAATTTTAATCACAGACACACTGGAGCAGAAATGTTGTGTTGATGGAGCAACAGCACCAATTATATTACCCAATAGTTTGAGTGATTGTTGTTTTCCTGGCAGCAGTCTCAACGACTCAAACACCCTATGAAGTAAGTTCAACTATTAGCTCATTTTACAGATAAAGAAACCACAGAGGTTATTGACTTGTCCAAAGCCACATGGAAGGTGATTGTTTTTATGTTTGTAAACCTGAAGAGGCACTGTATTATATAAATGGTTATAAATTTCCCCTCCTTTTCTACTTCTTGCTTCCCCCCTTATCTGATAACAGTGTGGATAAGGTGGATAATTTTGAGAAGGGGCAAGGGGAACATTGGCAGAAATTTTCTTGCCTTACATTTGAACTTTATAGAAAATGGGCAGCTACTTGGAAGAAGGGAGACGGCTCAAGCTCTGACTTTCCAAGTTTGCCCAAGGGCACCTCATGGTTAAGGTGTGCACACCCATTCCAGCAGCACATCTGGATTGACACTGCAAGTTGAGCAAGATGGGCTTGGCGTTTGACACATATGTGCATCATGCCAGATATAACTCCACTCTTCTCCCAATGGACCACCTGCACCAGCATTTAATGACCCTATGGAGAGTCACCATGTCCGGCGAAGAAGTTATAGAGAACTAGGTGGTCCTAGTGTCTCCCTCCTATGGAGGACGGTCAGAATTTGTCCCATGATCTCAGTTATAGAGACTACAAATGGATGTGGGTAGGGTAAAGAATGCATTCGTTGGTGTCCCACAGTCTGACCTTCCCTTGTGTGCTCTCTGATCCTGGAAGTTGTTTGGATTGCAGCTGATGACTTTTCTTCTCTGGTCAGTCCTCTGAGTATTCAGCTCCCTTGCCTCTGTATCACTGAAGTTACTCATTCAAATGGCAGGTGTCTGGTTAGAATGTTGTGGAATTTTAATATCCAGACACACTCACCAGCTATTACAGGGTTGCTGGTAGCGGTTTGGGGCTGCCCAATTCTCTCTTTGTAAGGAAGTTAACATTCCCTAATGTAATGCTATTTTCTAACCTTTGTCCTGTTCTAGCCTTTGGCTCAGTCATATTGTGTTATGTCAAGAATCATGAAGAATATAAGATTTCAACCTAATTTGTGAGCTAACAAATAAGCTTGCCCTGGTTTCACAGATGCTGGTAAAGGAAAGAATGTTTATTATTCATAACAAATGCTGTAGCCAAATAAGAGTACCAGCTTTGTTGAGCCATAATTGACATATTTTCCAGCTTTGTTGAGCCATAATTGACATAGAACATTGTATAGGATTAAGGTTTACAGGGTAATGAGTTCGTGTACAGAGTATATTACAGAAATGTTCTCCACAACAAGGTGTGTTGTGCTAGTTCCTTGGGTTCCCATTTCTAAAGTTGGAGTGAAGGTACCAGGTGATGCCTGAATATTCAGTGAGTTGAGGGACAGGAAAAAAACCTTGCCTCTAGGGATCCTGGGTCAATGACAGTATGCTCTCAGCATCCCTCCTTTTCTCATGAGGGAGAGGTTTTTTTTTACGTTACTGCGCAGCAAACATGCCCTCCATGTCTCTGCAGGGAGCCACTGTCTCTATATTGCAAGGATGTTCACTGTACAAATGTCTTGAAAACTTAGTGTGGGATGAAATGTGGTCAGAGTCTCTGCTTATCAGGTGCACAGAAATGTGAGAAACTGCAGGGTTATCTCTCAAGGGGAACTCTCCCACTCCTAACAGCTACATACTTCTGATTTTATCCATAGTCTTTATCCTCCACTAGACTATCAAGTCATTTAAAAATTTTATTTCCTATTTTCATTACTTGTGGATAAAAGTGTCTGGGCACATAAAATATTTTCAATAAAGTTTTGCCGTATGAATCTATGAATGAGTGGCAAAATATGCAAGAACTAATCAAAATGCTAAAGCAAACCCAAATGATGAAAGAATAAAGTAAATTAAGACAACACACTACTCAAAACAAGCAAAATATAATACTGGATTTTGAAAATAATATTTGAGAGCTTCAGAAGATACTTAAGTCAAAAGGAAAGCATACAGTTTGCATGTTGCAGATTATCTGATTTGTAAATAAAATACAAATTCACACATTTGTAAAGGAAAATCACGACAAAAAATATGTACCAAATGTTAAAATTTTTCTAACAGGCTAATTGGGCTTCCCGTGTGGCTCAGATGGTAAGGAATATGTCTGCAATGCAGGAGACCCAGGTTTTATCCCTGGGTTGGGAAGATACCCTGGAGAAGGGTATGGCAACCCACTCCAGTATTCTTGCCTGGAGAATCCCAAGAACAGAGGAGCCTGGTGGGCTACAGTCCATGGGGTCGCAAAGAGTTGGACACGACTGAGTGACTAAGCACAAGCACAACAGGCTAATTATAGGTTATATTTATTCTCTAACCTCTCCTTTCTTCCCCTAAATTCTGTAATTTGTATGTATGATTTTAATGAGCAGGAAAGCAAACATTCTTGTCTTTTTCACTGAAATATAGTTGACAAAATATTATATTATTTCAGATGTACAACTGAGTGATTCATTATTTTATAGATTATACTCCATTTAGGGTTATTATACATTATTGGATCTATTTCCTAGTATCCTAGGTTGTAGGTTTTTCCCTTTCAGCACTTTAGAAACATCATGCCACACTGTTGTGCCTAATTTCTGCAGAATAATCAGCCAACAGCCTGGTGTCTTTTTCCTCGTATGTGACTCATCATTTTTCTCTTGCTGCCTTTAGAATCCTCTCTTTATCTTTAACTTCTGCCTTTTTAATTTTGATGTGTCTTGGTGTGGGCCTCTTTGGTTTTATCTTATTTGGGGTCCTCTGTGCATCTTGCACCTGGATAGCTTTTCCCTTCTGCAGGTTCAGAATATTTTTAGCCATAATTTCATCAAATGCCTTTTCTGCCCTTCTCTCTCTCTCTTTCTTCTAGGACTCTTATCATGAGGATGTTAGTACACCTGATGCTGTCCAAGAGGCTTTTTAAACTGTTCTCTTTTTTAAAGTTTGTTTCCCTTTTTGCTGTTTTTAATGCTAACGCATGATTCACATAAATCTGTCTTCCAGGTCACTTATAAATTTTTCTGTATCACCTAATCTGCTATTAATTCCTTCTAGAGTGTTTTTTTAATCTGAGTTATTGCGTTATTCAGTTCTGACTGGTTATTTTTTAAAATATTTTTTAGTTACTTGTTAACAGTCTCACTGTATTCATTTACTCTTTTCCCTAGTTCAGTTAGCATTCTTATTACTGACACTTTGAATTCTGGTAAAGTACTTTGGTAAGCAATGCATCTGTTTCATTAGTTGATTTTTCAGGTGTTATTTTCTTATTTTTTCATTTGAGACGAATTCCTCTGTCTTTTCAATTTGTTTAACTTTCTCCATTTCCACGAAACTAGTTATCCGTCCATGTCTTGCAGGTGTGTCCTTGTATGGGCACTACCCACTCTGCCCAGCATGGGTGGCCCTCGCCCCAGGGGGCGTGAACCGGATCCAGAGGCGCTGAGGGGGCATCTGTGGGCTGGAGGCACACAGGCTGCCCAGTAAATCAGCCCGAGTCTGAGCAGTGTTCTGCCGCCCCCTCAGCCTGTTCCAGGAGCAGGAGTGGGTGTGTGTCTCAGGAGAGGAGTCAGGTTCCCAGGCCTCCTGTGGGTCCCCCTGGGTTCACAGCAGCTGTGGGGCTGCGACCTCATGGGGTCGTCCCAGGGCTGTGGTGCCCAGTACATGGTGTTCACAGGTCTCTCCAGGGAGGACCTCTGAGCCCTTGTTCCTCCTTCTCGTCTGGGGCCCTCCCGGGGGCTCAGTCCTGATCTGACGGCTTCTCTTCCCTTCCCACCCAGCTTCATGTGGACAGTTCTTTACAGCCCTGGTGTGGACAAGGCTTTCTGCTGGTGTTGTGTGTTTTCAGGAGATGGAGCCCTGATGTGCTCCTGGGGAAGCTGAGCTCAGCATCCTACCTGGAGCTCCTCCCCAGGACAGTGTGTGACACTCACTGTGTGCTAAGTGTGGCTCCTGTGACTGTTCAGGAAGAGTCGGTGCCAATTTATTTTCTTCCTTTCCTGGACCATGGTTTCCTTTTTCTTTTTTTCTTTCTTTCTCCTTTCCTTTCTCTCTTTATGTCATGTGTGTGTATGTGTTCCTGTGTGTGTTCACAGTTGGGTACTTGAAACAACAGGCAAACACTCACTGCTGGTAGATTTGTTTCATGTCCTGACAGTCCTTCACTAGTTTGCTTGGCATACTCCTAGTCCTGGGATCAGCTCAAAGGAAAACTGAGGACAACTTGGTTCATTTCTGAGTCATAATCTTGTCTGGCATATGTGAATCTTTTTGATTCTCCTGAGTTTATGATTGTTTTTGAAATGCCCTACTATCCCCCAAATCCACACTCCAGTTCTACTCAGGGTTTTACATGGTCTAGTCTATGTCTCCACCCTTATCCTTTGTCCCTGGCCCCACATATGTATAGTCCGCCTACAGCTGTAATGAGATACTCCAGCTGCTCTTCAGTTTAAGCTTAGAATACTGCGTGAAACAGACACCAGTCTCCAGGCAGCCCCTAAGTAGGTTGGAACATTGCAGATAAGGTTTTCTGTGATCATTCTGGTTTGAGGGAGGCAACTGGGAGCTGAACAAGACTGCATTGCCCCAAGCAGAAGGGTACAGGTGAGTAAATACATGATGAAATTTCCTGCCATTCTGTTCTGAATTTTTCTTAATTGGGTGTTCATTTGTTGTTGTTGTTTGGTCACTGAGTTGTGTCTGAGTCTTTTGAGACCCTATGGAACTATAGCCTGCCAGGCTCCACTGTCCATGAAATTCCCCAGGCAAGAATACTGGAATGGGTTTTCATTTCCTTCTCCAGGATATCTTCCTAACCCAGGGATTGAACTTGTGTCTCCTGCATTGCAGGCGGATTCTTTACCACTCCATCACCTGGGCAGCTGGTTCATTTTTCACTCTAGGTGTTCCTCTGACTCTTTCCCAGGGCTCCTATGAGGTTGTATAGCTAGTTTCTTTAATTTTCCTTATGCTTCCATGGGAAAATCCAACAGTTCATAGCTCACTCTTTAGCTAACTTTAATTTCCATTTTAATTATTGAATTTTAATTGGCTTCACAACATTCCGTTGTAGCAATGCTTGATGATTTCCCTCACTCTTCCAGATATAATATAATTTAACTTGTTTACAGGTCTTCCTTTTGTGAATAATGTTGAGCAAGATAACAGATTATATAAAATATCATTTACGTCATGGCAATTTTAAAAGTTCTCTAACTAGCCGACTCATTAGAAAAGACCAGGATGTTGGGAAATATTGAAGGCAGGAGGAGAACAGGATGACAAAGGAAGAGATGGTTGAATGGCATCAGTGACTCAATGGACATGAGTTTGAGCAAGCTCCGGGAGATGGTGAAGGACAGGGAAGCCTGACGTGCTACAGTCCATGGGGTCGGAGAGTCAGACGTGACTAAGCAACTGAATAACAAAACTAGCTAAAAGACTTGAACAGAGAGTCTGTTAACATATCGCACACAGTAAAAACCATTAATAACTAACCTCTAATAAGACCTTTGCCAGAATGTCTGATTTTCATATCATTTTCAGGATTTCACCACCATCTATAAGCAAAATAATTTTGCTGGTAGGCTATATAAAAAGGCAAATTTATATTCATTTGATGTTTTCATTCTTTATTAAGTGTTAGTGTTTTGAGAAATCCTTATTAGTCATTACATTAAATTCTGTGATTGTGTGTATAAGTATGTGTGTGTATGCACTGTAATATAGATAATTGTTTCAATTGATGTTTGCTCAAGTTGGGCTTCATAATTAGAAAATTTTAAAAATTGGTACATGTGGTTTCTAGTCTAACATATGGTCAATAATTATTCAGCAAATCCCATGAAATAATTTACAATAATGTAAGTGGATCCAGAATTTAAAATTTGCTTATTAAAAAAATAAAGTAAAATTTTCCAAGAAATTAATGGTTTATATCATTGTGCACTGTGAATATTATTCTGATAAAAAAGCAAACAAGTTAAAACCCTTTGTTTATTTCTTACTCCATGGGTATTGGTTTAATCATGCTCCTCCTACAATGTATCTACTAACATTGGATGGTGCAGTTGGGGCGTTACCTTCATATTATTTATAACCTGTGAAGGCAGAAGGAAAAAAAAAAAAAAAACAGAGTCTGCTTACTCAGAAGAGCAACAGGCAATGGATCCCAAATACCAGAGGGTGAAGCTTAATGATGGCCACTTCATTCCTATCCTGGGATTTGGAACCTATGCCCCTGAGGAGGTAAGAGTAGTGGTTGTGGGTTGACATAAATTCTAGTGGATGTGACGTGAGTAGAAGGGACTTCAGTTGTCAAGCACTGAGTTCCTGTGTGACTCTGGGAGAATCATGTGGTTCTACTAACCAGGCTAGAACCATGCCCTGTGAAAGGGGAGAGAATATCCAGTCTCCACTCTGCATCAGGGTCTGAGGCTGTGCTCACCTGCAGATTACTCTGGATTCCCCTCCAGTTTCCATCTCTCTCCCAGCTTGGCACAAGAGGTGAGACTCAGCTGTCAAGAACACTGACTGTCAGCCACTTTGCTTTGAGGGTGATTGTAATGGCTAGGTTTCTCTATATTTCATTAATTCCAGAACCATTTCCTCCTTCCAAAAAGACATGACCCAGAGAAGTATTAGAGATAAAAATTCCTAAAGATGAGATGACTTAAAACTAATGGGAGAGAATTGCTTTTCTACTGTGGAATACCTACTAGGTCACAGGGAAGAAACACTTCAATTGTGTTTTGGCCTGTACTTCTGTTTATGTGTGGAAACTTCTTCTAATGGAAAGTTCAGTGCCATTTGAGGAGACAAGTTATAGTCTTATAGGGAAAGCTTTCAATTCTTGGCTTTTGTAATATATTTTTATCTAACTATGGTCTTCAGTGCTTGAGTGTAAGAGGGACAAAGAGGATAATTTACTAGACTGGAATCCAGAAAATTTGCTACCCCTCTTGTCTTTAGAGTATATATTGAATAGTTGTATGGCAAGGTCCTTAAACTTTGAATATCACTTCTTTTATGTATGAAACAGAAGGAAATATTCATAAAAAATTTCAAGACAGAAGACAGGACTTTGTGGTACAAACTGGGATGAGGAGAGGGAAGAGTTCAGCTATTACTGAAGCTCACTAATTCATTCCTCAGCACATCCCTGAATGCCCCTGCATTTAAGGAAAGCCAGAACTAGACCCAACAGATGAAAGTTAGACAAGCACCTCCTTGAAAAAGAAAAGATTACAAGTCACATAAAAAGAAGCAAAATATTATTCAGGCTTATAAAAGAAATTATCCATAATTTGCAACAACATGGATGAACTTAGATAACATTAAGCTGAGTAAAATAAGTCAGACGTAAAGAACAAACACTGCATGATCTGTCTATGAGTAGGATCTATAAAAAAAAGTTGAACTCATAGAAGCAGAGAGTAGAATCACAGTGACCAGAAGCTGGGGATGAAGTTGGGGAAAATGGAAAGATGCTGCTCAAATGGTAAAGGCCTTCAGTTGTAAGATAAATAAGTCTGGAGACCTGATGCACAGCACAGTGGCTACTGTTAATAATAATGGGTTATATTCTTGAGATTTGCCAGGAGAGTAGACCTTAAATGTCTCACAAACACCTATAAAAGTTAACTATGTGAGGTGATGGAACTGTTAACCAGCTTGGTTGTTACTGATATCCCTTGATAGCATTACACAGGGAAAGAAAGCAAAAGTGGTAGTCCATCAGTTGTGTCCAGCTCTTTGCAAACCCAAGGACTGTAACCTGGTAACCTCCTCTCTCCATGGGATTTTCCAGACATGAATACTGGAGTGGGTTGCTATTCCCTTCTCTAAGGGATGTTCCTGACCCAGAGATCGAACCCACATCTCCTGCATTGCAGGCAGATTCTTTACCATCTGAGCCACCAGGATAGGCAATTAAAAAATCACTTAGTACACTTTGAATAGGTATAGTTTTTATTTTGTGTATTCTGCATGACTACATTGGTAGATAGAGCACTCTTACAAGATTTCACCTTGTTTCTTGGTGCTTTATATCATGAACCTTTACCCTTGTTGACTTTGCTTAGAATATCTCACTGTATAAATCATATCCATGGCTCAGATGGTAAAGAATTGCTTGCAACTCAGGAGACACAGGTTTGATACCTGTGTCAGGAAGATCCCCTGGAGAAGGGGATCTTCCTTTCTTGCCTGGAGAATTCCATGGACAGAGGAGCCTAGCAGACTACAGTCCATGAAGTCACAAAGAGTCAGACATAACTGAACAACTAACACATTCACTTTTTTCACTTTTATGAGTTCCTCCAGCACATCACTGAACCTGGAAGTGGCCTTTAGGGTCCTCTGATGCCTTTAATCAATCACTGATCACCTGGGATTGAAGACTTCCTGGGTATTCATTTAATAACTTTGCAGGAAATTTCAGGTAAACTATCATGTGTTCAACACCACACATGCAGAACTAACCAAAGGCACAAAGAAACATTAAAGCTTTTGTTTGTTTATTTTTCTTGGGAAAAATCAAAGCTTGTGCATCATCAGTTTCATTATTGTGTGAATATTCAACTACCACATTTGTTGCTTATGTAGGTTCCTAAGAGTGAAGCTCTGGAGATCACCCAATTGGCTATAGAGGTTGGGTTCCGCCATATTGACTGCGCTCATTTGTACCAAAATGAAAGGCAAGTTGGACAAGCCATTCGGAGCAAGATTGCAGATGGCACTGTGAAGAGAGAAGACATATTCTACACTTCAAAGGTTCTGTGTGTGTTGTGTGTGCACATGTGTGCAAGTCATTGTGTGCAGGTGATAATTATGTAGTCAGATAAGTAGCTGTTTGGTGAACACTGCTTATTGGTACAACTTTTTTCACACATACTTGTGTATTAAATCTGGTGTCCAAAAAGAAAGTGAGAGTGATGATGGCTTTCTCATCATTGGTTCAAATTTTAATTTTAAATTAAAGTCACTTTGTTTTTCTGAGCCTAGACCAGAGTAGTGTGATTTAATATGGGCTAATGAATCAGACAGAAATAATTAGATTATAACTTTCCTTATCATCTAGGGAACTTTCTAAATTTTCTTCAAATTCTAAATCTCAGTTCTTCCATCTAAGAGGTGGAAATAGAGGAGCTATTTTTTATTACATAAGATCTAACTAAATGTCTTGAATTATGTTCTGTATGTAATAATATGTTCAAAACACTTCCTACAGTTACATAAACAAAAAGATTCTAATTACTCCTAAGAGGATTTATTCTTTGATAGAATTAGATTGACTTTGTGAACTAATTTTAAACTTTATTAAACATAATTCAGATGATGGGTATATTAGTTATTTGATAATGCTTTTTATTTCTTGGATCATTTTCTTCCATTGTGAATGATGTACTAATGATAAATTCAATCAAATAACAAAGTTTACATGGGTTGGTTAGATAAAAAATGGAACTGAAAAAGAAACAGGGTGGTTTTCCTCTCTGATCATCCATTTCTAATCAGGAAAAATCTCTGATTTTTAGATGAAAGCATAAAAACAAAATTACCCACAATGTTAATTTCATGCAGCTTCCTTTCTTTAATCTCTGCAGCTTTGGTCCACTTGCCTTCAACCAGAGTTGGTCCGACCAGCCTTGGAAAAGTCACTGAAAAATCTTCAACTGGACTATGTCGATCTCTACATTATTCATTTTCCACTGGCTCTGAAGGTTGGCAATTTATATGATTCAGATCAGATCAGATCAGGTCACTCAGTCGTGTCCGACTCTTTGCGATTCTCATGAATCGCAGCACGCCAGGCCTCCCTGTCCATCACCAACTCCCGGAGTTCACTGAGACTCACATCCATGGAGTCAGTGATGCCATCCAGCCATCTCATCCTCTGTCATCCCCTTCTCCTCCTGCCCCCAATCCCTCCCAGCATCAGTCTTTTCCAATGAGTCAACTCGATCACAACTATTTTATTTCTTATGTCAGAATGTCTATCATCCTGCATGGATGATTGACTTCAGATTTTTCATAGTAGGATATGCTCTTCACTAGAGTAGAATTCCCAAACATTTATGATTATCTTTTTACTGAGTTTTTTTAAATTTTTAATTTCTTTGTCATTCCTCCCAGAGAAAAAAGCTCAACAATCTCATGTTCTCTGCTAAAAAACTTGAGGGAATAGAAATAGGTGAGTTCTGCACAGTACTGAGTATGACTCCTGAGTCCCTTGGGGATTTTAAGAACACAGAGTTTGGTATAGCCTTGGTGAGCATGACATTGCCTTACACTTGAACAAGATGAGTTTATCTCATCTTTCACCCCTTCAAGTTGAGCAGATTTGATGGTGCTCTCTCTAGGTGAGTCTAAATCTTTACTGGGACTTAGGAGACCTTGTCTACACTGTTGCCTGTTTTCATGATGAGGTCTGTGGACTGCACTTAGCCATTAAGAACTGTATTACTTAGAACTATTTTTAAAAATTATTTATTTATTTTAATTGAAGGTTTATTACTTTATAATATTGTGATGCTTTTGCCATAGCCATAGGTATACATGTGTCCCTCCCATTCTGAACCCCCCTCCCACCTCTCTCCCCAACCTATCCTTCTAGATTGTCTCAGAGTTCTAGGTTGATTTTAAGTTGCACAAATCAACCCAAGCCGAGCCATCCTATCCTATGCAGAAGAGTTTATTGGTTTATGTAGATGGCAAGGCCCAGCTATGGAAGATATCAGGATTTGCAGTACTCTTCAGAAGTGTCTCCTTTTCCCCCATACCACCTAACTTTCCATTATTCTTGGTTGGCTTTATTTTTATATCAACATTTTCCATCAATGGTAAATTAACCTTGATTAGTTCAAGGCTCATGGTCATGAACATTTGAGAGCATATCTGGACCTTTCACATCCCATATCAACCTAAGGAGAGTCTTGGTTCATGTGTCTGCCCTAGGGCTATCAGATGCTCAGAGAGAAAAGAAACTCTATCACATCTAAGTCAAGATTGTAATCTTTATTCTGGAAATAAAGCCATGTAACATTGCCATTCTTTACATCAGTCACAATGAGTCCCCTTTAGGACCTAGGAAAGTTCTATTTATTAAAACATATGGTAAGTGTAAGAGATCTTGAATGTTGTAAACCTATCTTATGGAGGTTAGTGTCCTGGTCGTAGATGTGCCTGGCAGGCTGACTATATGGAGAAATTATTTTGTGACATTTCTAAAATGACTGCTTCTATTCCAGCCAGGAGAGGAACTTTTTCCAAAAGATGAAAATGGAAAAATTATATATGACTCAGTGGATTTCTGTCGCACGTGGGAGGTGAGTCCAGGGAGGAGAGAACCAGGGGAGGAGTCAGGAGAGGGGGAACCTCCTTCATTTCTTCCACCTGTGAGAATGGGCTCTGGACCATCAGAGTCAGCAGTTCATGAATCTAAGGACTGGGATGCTGGGGTTGTGGGGAGGAAACCATTGCTGAAATGCTCACAGAAAAGGACAGAATCTGGGACGGTGAAGCCAGGCATCTGTTTCTTTCCATGTGATAGGTCTTCTCCAGGGTTTTCTAAGGAGGAGATGGTTAATTCTTCTTCTTGTGTCATGACCTTCTTCTCCTTTTTTCTTTCTTAAAATCAATGTCAATTCTTGACATGAGACACTTTTTACAGATTTTTTTCCATCATTTATTCTTGTTCTATCACTCATTTCAAATGACTGCTCACCACCCCTCCTTCCCAGGCCCTGGAGAAGTGTAAGGATGCAGGGCTGACCAAGTCCATCGGGGTGTCCAACTTCAACCACAAGCAGCTGGAGAAGATCCTGAACAAGCCGGGGCTCAAGTACAAGCCTGTCTGTAACCAGGTGAGCAGCTTGGCTCCTCTCCCTCCTGCTCTTCAGAACCTCCTTCTTGGACTTCAGCCTGATGTCTGTCTGTCCTCCCCTCCTGTTCATCCGACCTTTGTGGACAGAGGATTCTAGAGATCAGAGCCCCTGTCTGGATGGTGTAAATAGAACCCAAAAAGGTATCTCTGTCTGATAAAGTCTGGGCGGAAAATCTGCTAAATTGTGATGAGGACAGGGCGAAGGTAATGGAGGTGAAGGGAGTTAGGCTAGTCCCCCAGAATGTAGAGGAAGGAGGTGTTTCCCTGAGCTGAAAGGATCTCCAGAAATCAGATGATAAAAGTGCTTCAGAGGGAACTGTGTACCAGAAGACCATTAAAACATGGAATAGGAAGTAAATAGAGATAAATCAGCTGAGACAAGTGTTAAGAGTTTGTATGGGGTTTGGCTACCCAAATCCTTAGTCTTGGTGTCTCTGTGCTTATAGGGTTTTCAACAGGAAGCATAGTACAAAAAATTTTACTGGAGGTTATGAAAATCATTCAGGTTATAGAGTGAAATCAGCATTTTACAGTGATACTAACAGTAGATGAAATAGTCAGGAATTAGAGCACACCCTGTGATTTACTCAGTCTTGATCTTTTTCTCCCATTGATGTCTATGATAAAATTAACTGTTTAAATACATTTTTATTTGTTTGATTCTGTACTCTTATATTTTTGTTATATTTTTACTTTATCGCTGTAAGAAAAGTTAAAATGCTTTATTTAAAAACATTTTAAGTATATAACACTGCACAATACAATGTACTTTAAGTTCATTGTATTGTATTGTATAATACAATAACTTTAAGCATAGGGACGATGCTGTACAGTAAGACTCTAGAATTTATTCACCTTGCATAATTGAGACCTTGTACCTATGCATAGGAAATACTGATTTCTCCCTACTCCCCCTGACCCCATGGTAACCATCACATTACTCTTAAATTCTGTGAGTTTGACCAATTTAGATATTAACATCTGTCTTTCTGCAACTGTTGTATTTCATATAACGTAATGTCCACAAGCTCCCCTGGTAGTGCAGTGTAAAGAATCTGCCTACCAATGCAGGAGACTCTGGTTCAATCCCTGGGTTGGTAAGATGCCCTGGAGAAGGAAATGGCAACCCACTCCAGTATTCTTGCCTGGGAAGTCCATGGGGCCACTAAAAAATCAAACATGATTTAATGACTAAACAACAACAATAACGTCTATAAGGTACAACCTGAAGTCAAGGAGTAAGAGTCTTCTACAGAAAAATGTAGCTTGTAAAATTCAGGATAAATATATGTATGTATATATATCAGTTCAGTCGCTCAGTCATGTCCGACTCTTTGTGACCCCACAAATCACAGCACACCAGCCTCCCTGTCCATAACTAACTCCCGGAATTCACTCAAACTCATGTCCATCAAGTTGGTGATGCCATCCAGCCATCTCATCCTCTATCGTCCCCTTCTTCTCCTGCCCCCAATCCCTCCCAGCATCGGTATTTTCCAATAAGTCAACTCTTCGCATGAGGTGGCCAAAGTACTGGAGTTTAAGCTTTAGCATCAGTCCTTCCAATGAACACCCAGACTGATTTCCTTTAGGATGGACTGGTTGGATCTCCTAGCTGTCCAAGGGACTCTCAAGAGTCTTCTCCAACACTACAGTTCAAAAGCATCAATTCTTCAGCACTCAGCTTTGTTCACAGTCCAACTCTCACATCCATACAGGACCACTGGAAAAACCATAGCCTTGACTAGACGAACCTTTGTTGGCAAAGTAATGTCTCTACTTTTTAACATGCTGCCTAGATTGATCATAACTTTCCTTCCAAGGAGTAAGTGTGTTTTAATTTCATGGCTGCAATCACCATCTGCAGTGATTTCGAAGCCCAAAAAATAAAGTCTGACACAGTTTCCACTGTTTCCCCATCTATTTCCCATGAAGTGATGGGACCAGATGCCAGGATCATCGTTTTCTGAATGTTGAGCTTTAAGCCAACTTTTTCACTCTCCTCTTTCACCTTCATTAAGAGGCTTTTTAGTTCCTCTTCACTTTCTGTCATAAGGGTGGTGTCATCTGAATGTCTGAGGTTATTGATATTTCTCACAGCAATCTTGATTCCAGCTTGTGCTTCTTCCAGCCCAGAGTTCCTCATGATGTACTCTGTGTATAAGTTAAATAAGCAGGGTGACAATATACAGCCTTGACGTACTCCTTTTCCTATTTGGAACCAGTCTGTTGTTCCATGTCCAGTTCTAACTGTTGCTTCCTGACCTCCACACAGGTTTCTCAAGAGGCAGGTCTGGTGGTCTGATATTCCCAACTCTTTCAGAATCTTCCATAGTTTATTGTGATCCACACAGTCAAAGGCTTTGGCATAGTCAATAAAGCAGAAATAGATGTTTTTCTGGAACTCTCTTGCTTTTTCCATGGTCCATCAGATGTTGGCAATTTGATCTCTGGTTCCTCTGCCTTTTCTAAAACCAGCTTGAACATCAGGAAGTTCACGGTTCATGTACTGCTAAAGCCTGGCTTGGAGAATTTTGAGCATTACTTTACTAGCGTGTGAGATGAGTGCAATTGTGCGGTAGTTTGAGCATTCTTTGGCATTGCCTTTCTTTGAGACTGGAATGAAAACTGACCTTTTCCAGTCCTGTGGCCACTGCTGAGTTTTCCAAATTTGCTGGCATATTGAGTGCAGCACTTTCACAGCATCATCTTTCAGGATTTGAAAGAGCTCAACTGGAATTCCATCACCTCTACTAGCTTTGTTTGTAGTGATGCTTTCTAAGGCCCACTTGACTTCACATTCCAGGATGTCTGGCTCTAGGTGAGTGATCACACCATCGTGATCATCTGGGTCAGAAGCTCTTTTTTGTACAGTTCTTCTGTGTATTCTTGCCACCTCTTCTTAATATCTTCTGCTTCTGTTAGGTCCATACCATTTCTGTTCTTTATCGAGCCCAACTTTGCATGAAATGTCCCCTTGATATCTCTAATTTTCTTGAAGAGATCTCTAGTCTTTCCCATTCTGTTGTTTTCCTCTATTTCTTTGCACTGATCACTGAGGAAGGCTTTCTTATCTCTCCTTGCTCTTCTTTGGAACTCTGCATTCAGATGCTTATATCTTTCCTTTTCTACATTGCTTTTTGCTTTTCTTCTTTTCACAGCTATTTGTAAGGCCTCCTCAGACAACCATTTTGCTTTTTTGCATTTCTTTTCCATGGGGATGGTCTTGATCCCTGTCTCCTATACAATGTCACGAACCTCTCTCCATAGTTCATCAGGCACTCTGTCTGTCATATCTAGGCCCTTAAATCTATTTCTCACCTCCACTGTATAATCATAAGGGATTTGATTTAGGTCATACCTGAATGATCTTGTCTAATTCAGTGAAACTAAGCCATGCTGTGTGGGACCACCCAGGATGGGTGGGTCATGGTGGAGACGTCTGACAGAATGTGGTCCACTGGAGAAGGGAATGGCAAACCACTTCAGTATTCTTGCCTATAGAACAGTATGAAAAGGCAAAATGATAGGATACTGAAAGAGGAACTCCCCGGGTTAGTAGGTGCCCAATATGCTACTGGACATCAGTGGAGAAATAACTGCAGAAAGAATGAAGGGATGGAGCCAAAGCAAAAACAATACCCAGTGGTGGATGTGACTGGTAATAGAAGCAAGGTCCCTGGAGAAAGGATAGGCTACCCATTCCAATATTCTTGGGCTTCCCTGGTGGCTCAGATGATAAAGAATCTGCCTGCAATGCGGGAGACCTGGGTTTGATCCCTGAGTTGGGAAGATCCCCTGGAGGAGGGCATGGCAACCCACTCCAGTATTCTTGTCTGGAGAATCCCCATGGACAGAGGAGCCTGGCAAGTCACAGTCCATGGGGTCACAAGGGGTTGGACATGACTGCACAACTAAGCACAGCACAACATATATGTATAATTGATATTCTAAATTAAAAAGGCTTCAAAACTATTGTGATTTTAGCATTAATTTTGCCTCCAAGTTCTCATTGTGAAAATTTTCAGATATTAGAAAAGTTAAGGGTACCATCAAGTACTCTCATATTTTCCCTTTTGTATGCAAAATGTTTCACATTTTGCCACATTGGCAGGTGTGTGTGTGTGTGTGTGTGTGTGTGTGTGTGTATTTACATGTGTAACATTAGGTTGAACTGATCTCATTGTGGCTCACATGTCACTTTGAGTCATGTATCTCAAGCTTTTTTAACCTGTCATGGTCACTCAATTATATTTTCTAACTATGATATCCAAACAGTTTTTTGACAAATATAATAGATTTATCAGACTATCATCTTGTATTGTTAATTTATTTCTCAATTCCTGTAAATTAACAGATAGTCCTGAACCCCTTACTCATGCTCATAAATTTATACATTTTGGGAATATGTCCTTTACATGCTGTGCCCCTCACATGGCACCCAGCAGGAAGCACATGATAACCAGCTATCCCACTGTGATGATGGTTATTTTGTTCTCCTATTAAAGCTACTGGTAGCTAGATTTTAAATTTGGAAATGTGTATTTCCCATGTTGAAATTGCCTAGTCATCTACTGGATAATAATTGTCCTCAGAGGAATTTCAATTTCCCCCAAGTTTTCATATAATTGTTGAGAATCCATCAATGATGTTCACCTGAATTAATTATTTCGTTGGGACAGTTTTCAATATTTTCAATGTAAGCACTTTTTAATCTTCTTACCTGACATTTTATTGTAAAAATAAAATTCCCTCATTAAGTCAGGATAAAATACACCTATTCCTATAAGACAGAAGGCAATGGCACCCCACTCCAGTTCTCTTTTGTCTGGAAAATCCCATGGACAGCAGAGCCTGGTGGGCTGCTGTCTATGGGGTCCCATAGAGTCGGACACAACTGAAGCAACTTAGCAGCAACAGCAGCAGCAGCAGCAGCATTTCTATGAGACAAATCAAACACTTTCCTTCTTCCCTTTAATTGTCAGTTTCTGAGAAAGGAGTTTTCATAATAATCATCCGTGGAGGGAAACGTTTTTGCTCTTTCTCTCTCAGGGATTTTTGTTGACCCTGTGTGCTATATTTGCTCTCACTCATGATTCCCTTTGGTGTTAAAATGTACTCAGATGTTACCAATGGGAACCCATCAATCTGGTTCTTTTGTCCTGCAGACATTTATTCACGTATCTTGGAGCAAATTCTTGCTTTTTGCAAGAATTGATGTCCAAGACTCAAACAGTTGTTTTCTTGTCCCAGATCTGGAGTTAGGTATGTCACCTGGTAATGTATTTAGAAACTGAGTTCTGCTCCCTGGGGTTGCTTGTTCTCGGGAATGTTATTACTTTTTCTGTTTTTGGGAATAGAGATATAATATGTATTTCTTTTAAAAATTACTTGATATTGATATTTTCAGTTCCAATTTAGTGTTCCATAGTTTATTTTTTCTTTAGATGTTTTAAACTTTTTGCCTTTCTCTGTCATATTGGTATCACCTTCCTATATAACCTGACCCTCTTTTATGTTGGCATTCTACAGGTGGAATGTCACCCTTATCTCAATCAGAACAAACTGTTGGAGTTCTGCAAGTCACATGATATTGTTCTTGTTGCCTATGGTGCTCTGGGATCCCAACGATTGAAAAATTGGTAATGAACGCTAAGGAAGACAACAGAGTTTACCTAAAATTCAATTTTTCATGGAATATGTTTTTTTATGTTGTACTCAGCGCTCTCAACTGGCAGAGGGTAGAGAGGGAAAATGGAAGAGCCTTCTCTTTTGTCTTCTCATCACCTGCCCAATTATTTTTTACATTATATGTGTCTTGTAGATTAATCAATAACAAGTGACTGAATTAAAATCTATATATAATCCCCCAGTTGAAATCTAAGACATAAGCTTAAGTCATGATTTACTTGCTTAGTAACTAATGAACACGTTGCTAGTAAAAGACTCTGAGCTTCCCTTGCTATGCTAAGTCACTTCAGTCGTGTCCGACTCTGTGTGACCCCATAGACGGCAGCCACCAGGCTCCCCCATCCCTGGGATTCTCCAGGCAAGAACACTGGAGTGGGTTGCCATTTCCTTCTCCAATGCATGAAAGTGAAAAGTGAAACCGAAGTTGCTCAGTCGTGTCCAACTCTTAGCGACCCCACGGATTGCAGCCTACCAGGGTCCTCCATCCATGGGATTTTCCAGGCAAAAGTGCTGGAGTGGGGTGCCATTGCCTTCTCCTTACCTTATGCCAAAAGTCAGGATAATAAACCTCCCAGGTCAATGATGATCAAAAAAAATGATAATTTGAACCATTTTTGTAAACATCTGTATAAGTAGTGCACACTGTAAATAGTGATGAAAAGAATAGTTACTATGAGACTACTCAATTTTTATCAATACTGAGAAAGTTAAACAAAAAGTATCCGTCTTTTCCTTCTGCTTTTATGCTCTTGTACTTACTTTGGGGCTATGATTGGAGAGGAAAAACAACCCCTGAAATGTACAAGAACAAAACCACAGCTGTGGAAACATTGATCTCAACTCAGCATACACCCAGGTGACCAGGAGAGCTTTGTAAACACAGATTGGGAGGTGACAGAGTCAAGTTTCTGATTCAGTTTGTCTTCAGCTAAGCCATGGGATTTGTATTTCTAACAAGACTCCAGGTGAAACCAATGCTGCTGGTCCCTGGACCACACTTTGAGAAGCACTGGTCTAGAGTGGACCTACTTGGTCTGTTTGAGAATCCTCTTAGAAACTGAGTACTCACTCTCAGCTCCTCAGGATTTCTTGATTTCCTTCCAGGGTGAACCCGAACTACCCTATTCTTTTGGAGGACCCGGTTCTTTGTGCCATTGCCAAAAAGCACAAGCAGACCCCAGCTCTGGTTGCCCTTCGCTACCAGATACAACGTGGGGTTGTGGTTCTAGCCAAGAGTTACAACAGGAAGCGGATCAAAGAGAACATGCAGGTGATGAGTGGGGCTGTAGGCAGAGGGCTTCTAAGGAATATCCTTCACAAGGGTCATTTTTGTCCAGCTCTCAGATTATTTTTGAGTCAAAATGAGTTACCTGTTCTTTCCTGTGCATGAATGCCATGTGTGTATTGCCAGTGGTTTTCTCCTCCTGATGTGGCAACAGGAGAGGTGACATGGCTGGAGAGGGTTAAGGTTGGACAGAAAATAGAGATTTTAGATCCAGCATTACGTCTGCAACTTATTCTGTCACCTTGTGCAAATGACATCTTATTTTCTTTGTTTTCAATTGACAAAGTTGCATTATGTGATTTTCTTAAATTGTTTAGGCTGCTCTTACAAAATACCACAGATTGAGTGGCTTAGGAAAAAAATTGAACTTTATTCCTCACAGTTCTAAAGCTGAAAGACTGGAGTCAGGGTGCCCGGGTGATCAGGTGAGGGCTCTCCTCCAGGTCACAGGCTTCTCCTTGTACCTTAACATGGTGGAGGGGGCAACAGAGCTCTCTCAAGTCTCTTATATGAATATGATACTGTTCAAATCTCGTTCATAAAAGCTCCACTATCATGATATAATCACCCCTCAAAAGCTCCATTTCTAGCACCATCACAGGGCGGGTAAGGTTAACAATATATGAGTTTGGGGACACGCGAGTGAAAGCAGTCATCCTGAACCAATTCATCATATTTTATTTTACATTTCTCTGAATATTAATGTAGTTTCATTTTCATGCATTTCAGTTTCTGCCTTTGTGAAGTTCCTATTTATGACTTTGTACATTTTTATTAGATTATATGTCTTTTTATTTTTATATTATACCATTAGCCATAGCTGTACAGGAAATCTCCCCCATTTAGGGGTTTAAGGCAGAGATCGTTTATGTGTCTCTTGATTCTGTGGTTTCACAATCAACCTGCACTCAGCTAAGCTGTTGTCTTCTTGGCTGAACTCTGTTGGGTATTTGTAGTTCAATGGCACCCCACTTCAGTACTCTTGCCTGGAAAAATCTCATGGATGGAGCAGCCTGGTAGGCTGTAGTCCATGAGGTCGCTAAGAGTCGGACACGACCGAGCAACTTCACTTTCACCTTTCACTTTCATGCATTGGAGAAGGAAATGGCAACCCACTCCAGTGTTCTTGCCTGGGGAATCCCAGGGACGGGGAAGCCTGGTGGGCTGCTGTCTATGGGGTTGCACAGAGTCAGACATGACTGAAGCGACTTAGCAGCAGCAGCAGCTGTTCAGTGCAGAGCTGCTTGGCAGTTCTGCTTTAGCAGGTGGATGAGCCTATTGTTAGAGAAGACTGCATGCTTCTCTGTATATATTGTCATATATATTTGGCTAGACTGTTGTCAACCTACTTGGTCTTTATCTCATCACAGCACAATTAACCCCAGTCAGTGAGTGGGAAAAAAATCCTCTTCCTGTCTGGGCTCAGATCTGACTCACCACTTCTGGGAAATATCACTGTCCAGTGGAAGTTACAGGTCAAACTAATTCAAGGGTAAGGGAAATGTTCCCTAATAAACTGGTTTTTTGTTTCCACCCAAATCTCAATCTGTAATACACTTAAACTGATTTTTGAATATGACATGAAAAGGTATATACATATAGTTAAACAGAAATCTATGTGTCAGTATTTTCCCACAGATTTTCACTGTCAACTCTGTCATGTATCAAATGTCCATAAGTACATTTCTGGCCTCTCTCTGTTACTTTATTATAGTGGAAAATAATCTTGTTTTAAATAGCGTTCTTTTTTTCCCTTTAAGTATGTCATCACTGCTCTTGACTAGCTGTTCTTTTATATAAAATTTAGTATCAATCTACCAACTTCCACAAAATAATAACTGTTTAAGACTTTGGTGCACATTGCATTTCTCACTTTGGAGAAAACTGATTTGTATATGAAATTGACATTTCCATTTTGTGACTATGATATGCATTTTTTAATTATTTAAGTATTCTTTAATATTTTAAATGCATCTCATAACTTTGTCACAGAGACATGTACAATAATCAATGTTTTAGATTTATTCATAGGTAATGAATAAGTTTGCTATCAGATTCTTGATTAGGTTTTCACAGGGGGATCCTCTTTTCCATACTTGCTTAAGCTCTATGCTGTGTCATATTTTAGGGGATGTTGAGAAGGAAGAAAACAGTCTAGTGTTCGGTCAAGTGCATGTATTTTGTCCAGGTTGTCCAACAGTGCCTTTGTTTGCAAAAAAAGTTGATTTTTGTTTGCTTTTCTTCTGTCAAAAGAAATTCACGTAGAAAGATAGGGGATTGATGCCTTGCAACCTGTGTGTGTGTGTCTGTCTGAGAACTGGAGCAGAAAAGTAGAGGTTGTAGAAAGGAGAAGTGAGAACTCTGCAGAGGGTCCCAAGTTGTTCACCTGGAAGCTGAAGACAGACACGGCTTCCCTGTCCCCTCTTCTTGTCTCCATCCAGCTGGAAGGTCCTGCAGTCCCCAGGGGGAGGCCAGCGCCTTAGGGGAGAAGTCAATGTGATTCTTCCTTTATTCCAGGTTCTTGACTTTGAATTGACTCCAGAAGACATGAAAGCAATTGATGGCCTCAACAGTAACATACGATATTATGATTTAGTCTTGTAAGTGACTTGTGTATATTTCACACATACACTGTTTTCTGTAGCAGACAGGTCAGTAGGGGAACTAAACTTTTTAAAAACTTAATTCTCAGAAGACAATCCTGGTTTCCAGAATAGCTGTAAACCTTGGGCTTCATGCAGACCTCAGACCAAAGGTTTCCTCCAGGGCTCCATCTCTGACCAATAGCAATGTGAATGGGGCACAGGACAGCCCATAAATAAAATCCCCAGATTTGACATGGTGGTGAATTCACTACTTTGTGCCCCTAATCCCTGTGACTGATGTATCTCTTCTCAGGGCCCAGGAATCCAGTAGACACAGAAGGGACAGTGCCTGCAGCCCGCTATTCTTTTAGGGATCTGTGAACATATTTTATCTTTAAACTTTTTATAAAATTGGGAGGAAATGATTAATAATGACTATGTAATAATGAATCCAGCTTGGACTACATTTGTTTTTATCCTAACACAATTGTAAAATATATTGTTGATCTTTTTTATGGAGGAAAGTCTCATGAAAGGCAAAATGCATCAGTACTGAGAGGTCACATGGCCCGGCCTCCACTCCCTTCCCTAAGTGTCTGGTGAATTTTCTCCCTAATGGGCCTTTCTTTACCAAGACACCATCCATTTCTTCCAAATAGATCTCTTCATTGGCCTTTTCCCCCTATTAAAAATCCCATGTCCTCATCCTTATAATCTCAGAAAACTGAATTACAAGGTGATCATGAGCTTAACTGACCCTCCAGTGAATGATGGTCGTGTCCTTAGCAGGACACACCCAGGTAAGATTGTCTGGGTCTCTCTGGTTTCTTGAGTCAAGACTCACTTCAGTGTTGCTTTGTTCATCAGGGATCATCCCCTAGGGAACTCCTAACTCCTTGACTTTGACTTAGTCACTAACATGAAATTCCAGCTGCCTAATTACTGCAGGAGGATGTCAGGATTGAAGAGAAAGAAGGCTAATCAAACAGAGAGATATTAGAAGAGAGTTTAGAGAGAAGGTAATACAAATTATTAGTAAAAGGAAGACTTAGTTTTACATGAAAGATGTCAAAACTTTGTCTCCTGTTTGTAAAGCTATATCATGATTCTGAAAAAGGATATTACAAATGAAAACAAAAAGATGGAAATTTACTTTTCTGTACTCAAAAACTTTTCAGTGTATTTCTCTGTTCACCTTCATCAGGCTGTCTGTGCCTGGACTTCCTCATGTTTGTGGGTTTAAGTCAACAGCATAACTCTTGGCATATGGAATCACTCAGAATGTACTCTTTAATGAAATAAATTGAAAGGAATGAATTTAGGAAGAAAAGTAAAAACATAGGGAAAAAAGGAAAGCAGCAGTAATACTAATTATTAATTAGCCGCTGTTTTAATCCTTTGTAAATTAAGAAAATAGTCATCTCACTTTATCGGTATTGTTGCTTGTGCGTCCATGACATCTCAAGAGATCAGAAGGTTCTTAATGGAATGCCTTCTATTTTGAGGGGTGCTCAGTACTTACTTGTTGAATGGATGTGTTAAAAAGATCTGCACAATTGTTACTGAGATCATCATCATCACCACCCAGGACCAAATGTTCCACCTAGGGCTGAAATGACCTTCATGTTTTAGCTGTAGTTCTCAGACCTTCTTATAAACTGTAATTCCAAACAAGGGAAATATCACTGTGATGTTTATATTGCTTGTGACTGTGGGAATCAGACACGCAGGCACTGTTCACACATGGACTGGGTGCCTGGGGTAGAAAGTGGGATGTGGTTGTGGACTGAGATGTTTAGGCTGTCCTGGCTACATCCACAGAGAAGCACTCTCCTTGGCCATGTGATACAGAATTAATAAATTAACATCCCTCCTTCTCTTTCAGCCTTGCTGATCACCCTGACTATCCATTTTCCGAAGAATACTGATTGTGAGCGATCCATCATGGTTCTATCAGAATTTACTGATTTTTGGGGTGTGGAGAGAGTTGTTATGATTGGTGGAGCTAATTAAAAACTGTGTCTCTAGTTTAAGGCTTCTTGCTTTTTGTGTATGTGAAATAATAAAGACTTCAAAGCGAGGATACTTGGGAAGGGATTAAAAAGCAGAGTTGGAGACTTCCCTGGTGGTCCAGTGGTTAAGAATCCATGCTTCCACTGCAGGGGGCATAGGTTTGATCCCTGGTTGGGTAACTAGATTCCCCAAGCTGAGCTGTGCAACAAAAAAAGAAAAAAATACAACTATATATAAAGTAAGTCTTGCTGCAAAAAATTTGAAGAGTAGCAGAAGAGTAGTGGCTCTTCTACAACTGAGGCCATCAAGAAAGAACTTACAGAGTCTAGCTGGCATGTGGTAGAAGAAATCTAGTTAAGACCCACACCCCTAGCAGGTGACACAGAAGAGGAGAAGTACCAACAGGCTCAGAGATTGTCCTTAAAGATCGAGGGGTTTAAGACCCATGTTAGGAACCCCAGGTCTGAGGACTGGCCCTGGGAAGACGAGCCCCCTCGACTCATTTGAAACCTTATGGAGCTTTACCAGAGGGTTCAAGGAGCCAAGACTCTACTTTGCAAGAGTGTGTGCACATGTGACTGCTCTCAAGCCCATGGGGCAGCTGACTGGCACTGCTTGATGCTCTGACCAGCCTGCAGGACCACCTCGGTCCAGGCCATCCCCCTGCACAGGCTCCTCCTCCAGCCGCTCTTGCTTGGCACTGCTGCCTACTGAGGAGGAGATGGCCATCAGCCATCACAGGCACCAGGGAAAGTGGTGCCAACTCAGAAGTGTGTCTCCAGCCCCAGTCTTGTCCCCAACAGGTCACCCATCACCACTGAGCCCAGAAGAAGCCTCAGCTCACCACTGTCTCATCCTGCTTCCAGTCCTATCTCCCATGGAAATAGCAGCTACCAGTTCACCTTGGGGAGACGTGGCCTCCCATCCTGTTCACTGACCAAAGTCACTGGTCACCAGCAGACCACGCAGAGACACCCTGTGTGGCGAGTCCTACATAAAGGACATCCCTTTAGACTTTGGACTAAGTGAGTAAGTGTTAGTCACTCAGTTGTGCCCAACTCTTTGAGACCCCATGGACTGCAGCCCACCAGGCTCCTCTGTCCATGAGATTTTCCAGTCAATGATACTGGAGTGAGTTGCCATTTCCTTCTCCAGGGAATCTTCCCAACCCAGGGATCAAACCTGGGTCTCCTGCACTGAAGGCAGATTCTTTACCAACTGAACTACAAGGGAAACAGACTCTGGACTAGATGACTGCTTAACCTCATAGAGACAAACAGAAAAGACCAAACAGATTAGAAGAAACACACACACACATCCCAAGTGAAGGACCAAGATAAAACCTCATCATAAAAAAAAAAAACAACTAACCTATTGAGAGATAAATACTTTACCTGAAAAAAACTCAAAACAATAGTAATAAAGGTGCCCACTGAATATGTGTAATAGAGAACTTCAATGAGGACTTCAAAGAACTAGAAAATATTAAAAAGACTTGATCAGAGCTGAAGAACATGGTAACAAATGCAATATACACCAGGAGGAATCAGCAACAGGTTAGGTGATACAGGAGAATGCATTAGCAACCTGGAAGACAGAAATAGTGGAAATCACTCAATAAGAACAGCAATAAAGAATAAAAATTTTTTCATGAGAATAACTTAAGGGAGCTCTAGGATAACATCAAGTGCACTAGCATTTGCATTATAGAGGTCTTAGAGAAAAAAAGACAGATGCAGCAAACATATTTGATGAAATTATGGCAGAAAGATCTCCAAACCTGAGAAGGGTAAAAGATATCCAGGTGCAGGAAGAACAGAGGGTCCCAAGCAGGATGAAACCAAAGAGGCCCACACCAAGACACATCATAATTAAAATGACAAAAGTTAAAAGTAGAAAATTCTAAAGGCAGAATTCTGTAGTTGTAATATCCATTCCAGATGCTCTTCACCTTAAGCTCAGAGTTAAGTGGAACAGACATCAGTCTCCAGGCAGCCCCTACATAGGTTGGAACATTGCACATAAGGATTTCTGCGATCACTCTGGTTTGAGGGAGGCAGCAGAGAGCTGAACTGCCGCCCTTTACAGATCAAGACTCCACTGTACGAGTCAGAGGAGAGATGAGTGTGAATAAAAACACAAGGAAATCATAGAATAGAGACGCAGACTTAGAGAATGCACTTGTGGACACCACGGGGGAGGGAGATGGCAGGATGAATTGAGAGTAGCATTGACATATGTACACTACCACGTGTAAAGTAGCTGGTGGGAAGCTGCTGCTTAGCACAGGGAGCTCAGCTCGGTGCTCTATGATGACCTAGAGGGTGGGATAAGGGTGTGGGAGGAAAGCTCAAGTGGGAAGGGATATATGTATATTTACAACTGATTCACACAACATTGTAAAGCAATTATCCTCCAATTAAAAGAACTAAAAATTTTTTTAAAGAAACATGCAAGAAAATATCCTTCAATTTCTCTTAATTACATGTTCACTTTGTTTCTGAAGATCTTTGCTTGATTCTTTCCTTAAGTTCCTAAGAGATTTTTCACTTAGTTTTTGTTTCTTTTCTTACCTTTCCATGGGAGAATTCAGCACTTTCCAGCTCACCATTTTGCTGACATCTCTGTACGTGTTAAATTTTAATTACCTTCAGATTCCACTGTGTCACTCACTGTGCCATAATTTCCCTAACTCCTCCCAATTTATTATAATTTAACTTTTCCTTGACAGGTTTTTCTTTTATGGATAATGTTGAGAAAGATAATAAATTAAATAAAATATTTATCATTTTGGGGGAGTTACATTGTGATAGTTCTTTAAAAGTTATATACTGGGTGAAAGATATAACCACCCCCCACCCCCACCCTTGGTCTGTTTGCACACTGCAAAAACTAATAATTAACCCCCACTAAGATCCTTGCCAGAGTGTCTTTTTTTGTTGTTGTTACCTTTTTCAGGATTGCATTCTTGTCAGGACTGAATGCTCTTATTATTAAGCAATGAAGAAGAAACAAGATTTTTTTATCATGAAAAAAAGGTAAAAAAAGCAAATTTTCTTTCAATTTGAAGTTTTACTTTCTTATTAAGGGTTAACATTTCAAAAAAATGTTCATTAATCATTCTTTTGAATTGTTATAAAAACAGAAACTGATTTACAGACTTAGAGAACTATCTTATGATTACCAGGTGGAAAGTGTGGTGAGGGGGAAGAGGTAGTCAGGGATTTTGGGATTGACATGTACACTCTGCTATATTTTAAAAGGGTAACAAACAAGATCCTCTTGCATAGCACAGGCAACTCTGTTCAATGTTATGTGGCAGCCTGGATGGGAAGGGAGTTTGCAGGAGAATGGACACATGCCTATGTATGGCTGAGTCCCTCCACTGTTCACCTGAAGTTATCACATTGTTAATTGGCTATGCTCCATTATAAAATAAAAATTTAACTAAATAAAAGTTGTATGTGTGTGTGTGTAGTATAGTGTGAGATAACTGTTTCAAATAATGTTTGGTCAAGAAGAGGCTTCATCATTGGAAAAATAAGAAAGTAACTGGTATGCTGAGCTTTCTAGTCTAACACATGGTTAATAATTGCTGGACATTGTCTTGTAATAATTTGCAGTAATGTAAGTGTATCTGGAATTTATATATCTACTCGTTAAACATGAGTTTAAATTTTGCAAGAAATTAATGATCTTTATTATTACATAATAATTTACTCTAGTAGAAGTACACGCTACCTGGCTTCAATTCTGTTCTGACTCAGTGGGCACTGCCTTAACATTGCTTCTCCTACAGCTTGTTTCCTAATAGTCTGTCATTGCAGTTGGGGTGTTACCTTCCTGTTATTGATGACCCAAGAAGGCAGAAGAAAAAGAAAGCAGCTCCTGTAGTTTGTGGAGCAACAGGTAATGGATGCAAATGCCAGTGTCTGGTACTTAATGACCATCACTTCTTTCCTGTATGCTCTCTTAGTTCAGTTCAGTTCAGTTCAGTCACTCAGTCAAGTCCAACTCTTTGCAACCCCAAGAATCTTAGCACACCAGACCTCCCTGTCCATCACCAACTCCCGGAGTTCACCGAAACTCATGTGCATAGAGTCGGTGATGCCATCCAGCCATCTTATCCTCGGTCATCTCCTTCTCCTCCTGCCTCCAATCCCTCCCAGCATCAGGGTCTTTTCCAGTGAGTCAACTCTCACATGAGGTGCCCAAAGTACTGGAGTTTCAGCTTCAGCATCAGTCCTTCCAATGAACACACAGGGCTGATCTCCTTTAGGATGGACTGGTTGGATCTCCTTGCAGTCCAAGGGACTCTCAAGACTCTTCTCCAACACCACAGTTCAAAAGCATCAATTCTTCGGCGCTCAGCTTTCTTCACAGTCCAACTCTCACAACCACACATGACCGCTGGAAAAACCTTAGCCTTGACTAGACGGACCTTTTTTGGCAAAGTAATATCTCTGCTTTTCAATATACTATCTAGGTTGGTCATAACTTTCCTTCCAAGGAGTAAGCGTCTTTTAATTTCATGGCTGCAATCACCATTTGCAGTGATTTTGGAGCCCCCCAAAATAAAGTCTGACACTGTTTCCACTGTTTCCCCATCTATTTCCCATGAAGTGATGAGACCAGATGCCATGATCTTAGTTTTCTGAATGTTAAGCTTTAAGCCAACTTTTTCACTCTCCTCTTTCACTTTGTGCACTTAAGAAGGTAACAGTAAGTGGATTGGGGTTGAGGATTGAAAAAAGAATAGACAGACTATGAATGGAAACCGACATGGGTTGTCAAGTCATTGAGTTTTGATGACTCTGGAGGGCTCCCTTGGTTTTTCTAATCAGTCTAGAAACATTCCTTGTGACAAGGGAGAAAGCCTTCAGTCTTCACTCTGGATCATGGTCTGATATCATTCAGTCACCTACAGATTACTCTGGGATCTTCTCCAGTTTCCATCTCTTTCCTAGCTTGGCAGAAGAGGTAAAACTCGGCTGTCTAGAACACTGACTGTCAGCCTCTTTGTTTTGAGGTTGATTGTAATGGGAGTGGTTTCCCTAAATATTTCATCAGTTCAAGAAATATTTCCTCCTTTCAAGAAGACATGACCTGGAGAAACATGAGCTACAAGGTCCTGACGATGAGGTGATGGGAAAATGACAGGAGAGAACTGCTTTGCACCTATGGGGTATCTGCTTGTAGGGTAAGGGAGTTAGAGAAGGTGAAGTTCAGAAAAAGAATGAGACTGGCACTTTACTGGCACCTTTAATGAGGTGAGAAGGGGCAGCAGTCAGATTAGTGAGCTGCTGCACTACCCAAGAAAAGAGTAAGTATATATATGCATATATATGGAAAGCTACTGTCTTAAGGAATTTGATTTAGGTCATACCTGAATGGTCTAGTGGTTTTCCCCACTTTCTTCAATTTAAGTCTGAATTTGGCAATAAGGAGTTCATGATCTGAGCCACAGTCAGCTCCCGGTCTTGTTTTTGCTGACTGTATAGAGCTTCTCCATCTTTGATGCAAAGAATATAATCAATCTGATTCTGGTGTTGACCATCTGGTGATGTCCATGTGTAGAGTCTTCTTTTGTGTTGTTGGAAGAGAGTGTATGTTATGACCAGTGCGTTCTCTTGGCAAAATCATTCCCATGGAAAAGAAATGCAAAAAAGCAAAATGGTTGTCTGAGGAGGTCTTACAAATAGCTGCGAAAAGAAGAGAAATGAAAGCAAAGGAGAAAAGGAAAGATATAAGCATCTGAATACAGAGTTCCAAAGAATAGCAAGGAGAGATAAGAAAGCCTTTCTTAGCGATCAATGCAAAGAAATAGAGGAAAACAACAGAATGGGAAAGACTAGAGATCTCTTCAAGAAAATTAGAGATACCAAGGGAACATTTCATGCAAAGATGGGCTTGATAAAGGACAGAAATGGTAGGGACCTAACAGAAGCAGAAGATATTAAGAAGAGGTGGCAAGAATACACAGAAGAACTGTACAAAAAAGAGCTTCACGACCCAGATAATCACGATGGTGTGATCACTGACCTAGAGCCAGACATCCTGGAATGTGAAGTCAAGTGGGCCTTAGACAGCATCACTACAAACAAAGCTAGTGGAGGTGATGGGATTCCAGTTGAGCTATTTCAAATCCTGAAAGATGATGCTGTGAAAGTGCTGCACTCAATATGCCAGCAAATCTGGAAAACTCATCAGTGGCCACAGGACTGGAAAAGGTCAGTTTTCATTCCAATCGCAAAGAAAGGCAATGCCAAAGAATGCTCAAACTACCACACAATTGCACTCATCTCACACGCTAGTAAAGGAATGGTCAAAATTCTCCAAGCCAGGCTTCAGCAGTATGTGAACCGTGACCTTCCAGATGTTCAAGCTGGTTTTAGAAAAGGCAGAGGAACCAGAGATTAAATTGCCAACATCTGATGGATCATGGAAAAAGCAAGAGAGTTCCAGAAAAACATCTATTTCTGCTTTATTGACTATCCGAAAACCTTTGACTGTGTGGATCAAGATAAACTGTGGAAAATTCTGAAAGAGATAGGAATACCAGACCACCTGACCTATCTCTTGAGAAACCTATATGCAGGTCAGGAAGCAACAGTTAGAACTGGACATGGAACAACAGACTGGTTCCAAATAGGAAAAGGAGTACGTCAAGGCTGTCACCCTGCTTATTTAACTTATATGCAGAATACATCATGAGAAACGCTGGGCTTGTTAGAAGCACAAGCTGGAATCAAGATTGTTGGGAGAAATATCAATAACCTCAGATATGCAGGTGATACCACCCTTATGGCAGAAAGTGAAGAGGAACTAAAAAGCCTCTTGCTGAAAGTGAAAGAGGAGAGTGAAAAAGTTGGCTTAAAGCTTAACATTCAGAAAACTAAGATCATGGCATCTGGCCCCATCACTTCATGGGAAATAGATGGGGAAACAGTGGAAATAGTGTCAGACTTTATTTTTGGGAGCCCTAAAATCACTGCAAATGGTGATTGCAGCCATGAAATTAAAAGACGCTTACTCCTTGGAAGGAAAGTTATGACCAACCTAGATAATATATTGAAAAGCAGAGATATTACTTTGCCAACAAAAGTCCGTCTAGTCAAGGCTATGGTTTTTCCAGTGGTCATGTATGGATGTGAGAGTTGGACTGGAAGAAAGCTGAGTGCCGAAGAATTGATGCTTTTGAACTGTGGTATTGGTGAAGATTCTTGAGAGTCCTTTGGACTGCAATTAGATCCAACCAGTCCATCCTAAAGGAGATCAGCCCTGTGTGTTCATTGGAAGGACGGATGCTGAAGCTAAAACTTCAGTACTTTGGCCACCTCATGCGAAGAGTTGACTTATTGGAAAAGACCCTGATGCTGGGAGGGATTGGGGCCAGGAGGAGAAGGAGACGACAGAGGATGAGATGGCTGGATGGCATCACCGACTTGATGCACATGAGTTTGAGTGAACTCCGGGAGTTGGTGATGGACAGGGAGGTCTGGTGTGCTGCGATTCATGGGTTCGCTAAGAGTCGGACATGACTGAGGGACTGGACTGAACTGAACTGATCTGTCTGTAAGGGAGCCTGTTCTTCTCCAAGGTTGTTCGGAGTCGTTATCTCTTAAATGGCTGGGCAAGATATTCTGGAGATCTCCCAGAGGCTGGATGGGCTGGGAGCTGGGCAAAATCAACCTTAATGTCCATTTTTTTCCCTTCAGGTGAGAGAGTTCTTTGTTTTGCATAGAATGGTGGGGAGGACCTGGAGGGGAGTTTTAACTCCAGGCTGTTTTGAGCCATATAATTTTCCTTCATTTCAGACCCTAAGGAACATATACAAAAAGAGAAAGAGAGGTGTGCGTTGCTAATGCTCAGGGCTTCTCGGTGCTGATGAATGAGGGTCAGGGGTTCATGGTCTGAGAGGAATGAAGTTTAATGCCTGTAGTGTTGATTTTCTATTCTAGCCATCAGGGTCTCCAGCAAAAGAACAGTCTTGACTTGGTCTCGGGAAATGGCTCAGATTTGGTCTTGGAGGAATCCCTGGAAAGGATTAAACAAACAAAGTTCAAAGGTGAGTAGGAGGATGATAAAAATGAATGGTCCGAGAAGGCGTAAAACCCAAGGCATCCAGTTCCAATCTGTTAACCATGACTGCCAGGAGTTGCTTAATCTCTGGTGGATTCATGAGGCTCGATCTGGCAGGTTTTTTGTAGCTCCTTTGGCAATAAAGGACTGGTTGGCATAGAAACAACAGGATTCCTCTGGGAAAAGGCACAGACCTCCCTTCTCTATGGTGAGTAGATCTAATCTCCTTCTATTTTGTAAAACTATGGACACCAAGGAATCAAGTTTATTTTGGATAGCTATTAGGCCTTGAGCTATTTCCTGGAGGCTGTCTGATAGGTCTTTAGATAGTGTCTGATAGTTTTGGATGGAGGTGGTTAAGCCAGCGGTTCCTGTTCCAATTCCAGCCGCTATTCCTGTTCCTACTAAGAGGGGATTGAAATGAATGGCTTGTTTTATTCGCTTGTGGATGAGAGGAATAGGCAAGGGCTGATCACTGGGGGCTATTAAAATGTTTGGACTGGAGTATACCAGGGTGCAGGTCCCGGTCCAGTTAGTAGGTAAAGAGAGGTATGTAGATGTCCCACACAGGAAAAATAGGCCAGGTGTCACAAGACAATAGCTGAAGTCCATGGTGAAGAAGAGTCGGGGTTGGGGGGAGGGGGGGTTGATCACTCGTTCAAGGATGCTCATAGACCCAGCTAAGGTGGCCCCAACAATGGGAGAAGTGGAGGAATATGTTGAGGGAAACCACCCTGAAAAGGTTAAAGAGTGTCCTGTAGGACCAGAAACATTAAATATAGCCTTTCCAGTGGCAAAGAGGTGGAGGTATGGTTGCACATGGAGTTAGGGTTTGTGTCCATGGGTTGGTTCTATGAACCCTTTCAGGAATTTCTGGATATACAAAAAAGAGCTGGTTGTAACAGTGTTACTCTTTGGGCAATAGGGCCTCCGAATGAAGGTTTTTCATTGAAGGAGGAAAGTTTGGTGAGTAAAGATTTAAGAGTGTCTGAATTTTGGATTTTGTCACTAGTGTGAAGATGTTTAAGATATGAGACAAATAAAGGCTCTCCACGGTATGAGTGGTGTAGGGACATGTTACCTGTGGTCCAGTTGAGGATGGATGTGGGGAGGGATGAATCTCACAGAGGAATTACGGATAAACATATCCAGCACTCTTTAGCCAATTGTGGGTTAGAAGCATTGAGAAGCTGCTGCTGTTGCTAAGTCGCTTCAGTCGTGTCCGACTCTGTGTGACCCCATAGGTGGCAGCCCACCAGGCTCCCCCGTCCCTGGGATTCCCCAGGCAAGAACACTGGAGTGGGTTGCCATTTACTTCTCCAATGCATGGAAGTGAAAAGTGAAAGTGAAGTTGCTCAGTCATGTCTGACTCTTAGCGACCACATGGACTGCAGCCTACCAGGCTCCTCCGTCCATGGGATTTGCCAGGCAAGAGTACTGGAGTGGGGTGCCATTGCCTTTTCCAGCATTGAGAAGGGTATGGGTTAAATTAAGGGTCCAGAATATATAGCTGAGGTTAGGATTTTGAAGGAGTTCATGGGTCAGAGGAAGAAGGGAGGATAAAAAGATATTAAACAACATTTGGGGAAGTGAGTATAAGATAGATTACTATGGAAAAGAATTGGATTTTGAAGAGGTAAAAGTTATAAAACATTTCCTGTAGACACAGGGTGGAGATGTAATCTTCAATATGTTCAAGCATGGATCCTTGAGGACTCGAGACCCAGATCTCTGTCAGAAGTTGTTCCAGGAATAATTGAAGCCGTGAAACCGACAGGCCCATCCACCACCAATTGAGGCCTGTGGAAGCTATGAGAACTTTAGAGTTGTAGGGCCTGTGTGAGAAACTTGATAAGTAAGTCTGGCAACCATTTTCATCATTGGGCTGGTTAACCTTTTTTAACCAGGTGATGTGTACCCAAGGGGTGATTTCTTTTAATTTTGTAGAGGTAGGGGTCAGCAAAATTACTTTGTAGGGTCCTTGCCATTTTGGGGTTAGATCTGAGTAAGACTGAACTGTCATATAGACTTTGTCTCCTGTTTCAAGGGATGGGTATGGAAGATTGGGTTGTGGTCGAGGGAGTAAGTTATCCACATGTTGCCAAAGGGCATCTCGTATATGGGCAAGTTAAGGAAAAGGAAGGTGGGAAGGCAGTTTGGGACTGTCCTGGGAGGGGGAAAGACCCAAAGGTATTATGGGCCTCCCATACATGGCCTCGAATGGACTAATATTTAAGAGTTTTTTTGGTAAGGCCCGGATCTTTAGAGGACTAAAGTGAGGAGTTTAGTCTAGTCTTGATGAAGATCGATCGTTAATTTGGTCAGAGTTTTTTTTTAGGACTCGGTTGGCTCTCTCAACCTTACCAGAAGACCAGGGATGATAAGGAATGTGAAATCTCCAAGGAACTTGAAGGGCTTGTGCAATATTTTGGGTGATTTGGGATGTGAACTTGGGCCTGTTGTCAGACTGGAGGGAAGAAGGCATTTCAAACCTGGGGAGGATTTCAATAAGAATAAGCTGAGCCATAGTAGGGGCTCATTTATTAGTAGACAGGAAAGTTTCAATCCATCAAGAAAATGTATATATGAAGACTAGGAGAAATTTAACCCTTTTTACAAGCGGCATGTGGGTGAAATCTACCTGCCAGTCTTGTGAGGGAAGATGTCCGCAATTTAGCGGGTGGGGAAAGGGGAAGGGCGAATGTTAGAATTAGGATTTGTCTGCTGACAAATGGTACAAGTTTGGGTCAGATTAATTAAATAAGTCACATCATCCTTAGTTAACTCAATAAAGTTCTGAAGGAAAGTCTTAAGTAGTTTTGCAGAGGGGTGGAAAGGGAATGCAAATATGAAAGTAATGTGCGGATGTTAGGCTCGTCAATATGGGGCATAGTAAAGACAGGACTAACAGAGGCAGTCTGCCGCTTTGTTTGGTGATCTGCTATATTGTTATAAAAGGAAATAGGACTATGTCACTGATGTCCCTGGCAATATATTACAGCAGCTTGTTTTGGGAGCTGAGATGCATGGAGGAGTTCAGAAATAAAAGGAGCATTGAGAATAGGTGTGCCCTTCTGAGTGAGGAAATGTAATGTGTTATAGACATATTGAAGTCAGGGTAAATGTTTATCTTTTGGTCTTTGGCTAGGGTCAAATCTTGTGTAAGAGCTATCATTTCAGCCTGTTGTGAGGACGTGTGAGCTGGGAGTGTGGCTGACTTGATGAGGCGAGAAGGGGTAACTTTGTTGGGCTGTCCCTGGACTATAGCGTGAAGTGAAGTGAGTGAAGTCGCTCAGTTGTGTCCGACACTTTGTGACCCCATGGACTGTAGCCTACCAGGTTCCTCCATCCATGGGATTTTCCAGGCAAGAACACTGGAGTGGGTTGCCATTTCCTTCTCCAATGCATGAAAGTGAAAAGTGAAAGTGAAGTCGCTCAGTCGTGTCCAACTCTTAGCGACCCCATGGACTGCAGCCTACCAGGCTCCTCCGCCCATGGGATTTGCCAGGCAAGAGTACTGGAGTGGGGTGCCATTGCCTTCTCTGCTCCCGAATTATAGGCAGATGCTTTACCATCTGAGCCACCAGGGAAGCTCGGGCTATAGCATATCCAGCCCCCAAAGGGGCTTGTTTCTGGGCACTGCCATCTATGAACCAGGATGGGATTGTGGGGTCAGTAAGGGGCTGATCAGTTATATGTCCAAATGGATTAAGTGTTATATCTAAGGTCTGAACACAGTCATGAGATAGGTGTTCTGCTTCTGGATCTGGTGTAGGGAGTAAGCTAGCAGGATTAAGAGATTTAAAAGGCATAAAAGAAAGGAATGGGTCTAGGAGGTGTGTGTGGAGGATTTGTAGTCGAGCAGGGGGCAGAGAAAGGAAAGCCCGATGAGAGAATAAATCTTTGAAGGAATGAGGAGAGCATATATTTAGAGGAGACTTTCAGGTTAGTTTTTGGGCTTCACGTATAAAGAGGGTGGTTGCAGCTAAGGTCTGGAGACAAGGTGGCCATCTGAGCATGATGAGATCAAGTTGTTTAAATAAGTAAGCTAGAGGCCCCCATATGTCTCCCCTTTTTTGGCACAGAATCCCTAAGGCATGTCCTTGTAGAGAATGTACAAAAAGGAAAAAAGGCTTGGTGTAATCAGGTAAGTAAAGAGAAGGGGCCTGTAGTAAATGTTTGATAAGAGTCTGAATTAGGGTGTGGAGAGAGGTGGGGGCCAATAGGGTTCATCTAAGTTTTCTCAAGTAGCTTGGTAGAGAGGTTTTGTGTGGAGGGCAAATGTTGGGACACATATTTGGAAGAAGTTTAAGAGACCTAACAGAGGAAGAAGTTCTCTTGGTTTGGGGCCTGGGGGTCTGTGTCAAGGCTTGAAGTCTCTGAGCTGGAATTATTTTGGATGTGGGCGTGAGAAGTAATCTCATGTAATGACAGTGCTGGAAGCAATTTGTGCTTTGGAGAGTGAGGCTCTGTAGCCCAGTTGCCTAGGGCATTTAATACCTTTGCAGTGTGGACTAGGCGGTTACGGCGAGAGAAACTACATAACAATAAATCGTCTACATATTGGAGTAAGGCAGTAGAGCCTAGGTCTAAAGTTTGTAGGTCCTTTTGAAGGCCTCACAGAAAAAATGAGGGACATCTCTAAACCCTCGTGGTAAAACAGGCCAAGTTAATTGTTCAGATTGATATGTGTCTGGATCCATCCAGGTGAAGGCAAATAGGGGCTGTGAGGAGTGGTGTTGAAGCATAGTAAAGAAAGCATCTTTGAGGTCTAATACCGTGAAATAGAGTGTGTCAGGGGGAATATGTGAGAGCAGGGTGTAGGGGTTAGTGACCACGGAGTATATGAGTATATTGGCCTCTGATCTTGTGAAGATCTTGAACTAGACGTCAGGAGTGGGGTCCCTTTTTGACTGCCAGCATAGGAGTATTATAAGGAGGACAGATAGGCCGTAAAAGGCCAGCTTTGAGTAGTCGGGAGATTATTGGTTTAAGTCTTTGTTGGGATTCTGTGGTCAGGGTATATTGAGTTTGGGTTATTACTTGAGAGGGATTTTTAAGGAAGACCTATATGGGAGAATGGTGTCGGGCTACCGACAGGGCTTCAGTGTCCCAGACCTGAGGATCTATCGGGGGAAGGTCAGGGGGCAGGTTTTGGGAGTGAGGGCTGGCCAGGGGTTTGGGTGCCATTTGGATGCAAAGAATTGATATGGGATCTAAGAATGGGAGGTTTATAACAGTTTGTAGCTTAGCCAGAAGATCATGTCCCATCAATGCCATTGGGCATTGAAGAACTACTTTATAAGAATGTGTTAGTGTTGTTTTGTCAAAGGAACAAAGGAGAGGAGGGGTTATTTTGGGATAAAAAAGGATGCCTAAGACCCTGTTTGATGGCAACTTGTGAAGGTTGGAGAGGGCCCTTAAAGGAGGTTAAAAGTGAAAAGGCCTCTCCAGTGTCTATTAGGAATGAGACTTTGTGTCCGCCCACTGTGCCAGTTACCAGAAGCTCCGAATCCATCTGTATGGGGTGGACTTGGGGTCTGGAGCTTGGGCTCCATCACTGGAATAACTCAGGCACAATTGGATCATCTCTCACTTCATCCGAGGAACCATGGTCTGGGGTGCCAGGGCCTGCCTGAGTCTCTCTCCTGGCCCATTGTTGTTGGACCTGGGGTGGACCCTGAGATTGGTGGGTAGTGTCTGAGGACAATCTATTTTCCAGTGGCCCCATTGTTTATAGGTGGGGCAGGGTTTGGTGGGTGGCTGGGGATTTGGGCAAGACTTAGCCCAGTGTCTCGTTTGGTTATATCTAAAGTAGGGGCCTGGAGGGTTAGGTCCCATACGGGTGGGCTGAGGTTGATGGCCAAAGGGGTTGAATTTTTTTCTTGGATAGCTGCAGAAAATAAAGCATATTTGGCCTTTCTTTCCTTTTTCTTTTTTTGCTTCTTCCTCCCTCTTGTTGAAAACTTTAAAGGCTATTTCTAGGAGATCTCACTGAGGGATTTCAGGGCCTTCCTCTAACTGGCCTAGTTTTCGGCAAATATTGGGGGCTGACTGGCTTATGAACTGGACGTGTAAGTACAGAAGTCCGGCGGGGGTGGAAATATCTAGATTAGTGTATTTGTGGACTGCCTCAGTAAGCCGTGAAAGAAAAAGGGCAGGATTTTGATCTTTTTCTTGAGTCACTTCCCTAATTTTATCATAGTTAACATGAATGTGAGAGCTTAAAAAGCTTAAAATGCTAAAAGCATTCCTTCTAATAAACAGGTGATCATATGATGCAGGTACTGGATGCTGGCATCGCCTGCTTTTTATATCCACCCTGGCTCAGTTAAAGGGACTGCATCATCACCCACCGGATTAGTCCTGTCTTGGTTATGGAGCTGATCAGCATGAGTCCAAGCTGCCTGCCATATGCATTTCTTTTCATCAGGGGTTAAAATGGCATTTAGGATGTAATAAAGATCATTCCAGGTTAAATGATATGCTTGTGTAAGGCAGAGGAATTCTTTTTTGTATCTAGTAGGATTTTCTGAAAAGGATCCCAATTTTTCCTCAATTTGGCTCATATCAGAAATTGAGAAAGGCACATGAACCCGTGTAGGGCCCTCTGGTCCCGCTACCTCTCTGAGGGGAAGCATGTGTTTGCTTCGGGTCCTGGCCAACGGAGGGTGGATGGAAATCTCTTTTGGGGTTTCAGAGTCATCACTTCCTGTTTTGGAGGAGGAAGGGCTAGAGGATGGGGTCTCATCTCTGGAAGCTTTCTCTCTGGGCAGTAGGGAGGAGGCTCATCTGCCGGGTCAAAATCGGGGGCTGGTGGTTTAGGGGGCCTTTGTGGGGCTTTAGATTTGGATTCTCTTGTAATGGAGGAGGAGAGAGAGCAGAGGAGGATTTGATAGGTAGAACAGTCCTTGCAGAGAGAAGGATGGCTTCTAAGGTCCCAGAAGGCTTGAATATAGGGGACCTCTGACCATTTGCCATTCCATTAGAGGAAGTTAGTGAGATCTGATAAAATATTGAAATCGAAAGTCCCGAACTCAGGCCAGCAGTTTTGGTTATCCAGTTTGTATTGAGGCCAAGTTTGAGTTCAAAGTGACTCGAGTTTAAGAACCTTGAGATCGGTCAAGAATAGAGGTTTGGGGTTTCATTTTATGCAGGTCAAGGGAGAGTGGGATGGATTGGCTTGACCCCATAGCAAATGGCTAGCGACTGTCTAGTCAAGAGAAAAGATCGTCATGTAATCTTTTGACCAGGCAGAGAGAGAGAGGCTCTGAAGGAAGGAGGGGTGTCCCCCACGTACCTCCCCAGAGGGCCTTTTGGCCAGAGGGTTCTCCAGGAACCCAGAAAGGATGATAGTCTATGGCACCCTAGAGTACCGTCCGAGCTTACCTGGGCTACTGGGTCAGGCGAGAATTCGTGGTGGATGGAGGGAGGTCGAATGGCAAAAGGCCTCTGTCCTGGAGTTGGTCAGTCTCGCGGAAAAGAAAGTGCAGAGAAAAGAGGGAGAGAGAGAGGGGCAGGGGGAGAGACCAATATTCCTCGGGTTACATGGAAAACCAATAAAGCCCTTACACAGGACTTATACCGCTCATGAAGGCACAGGATGTCCTCTCAAGGAGGTCTTGAAAGTCTGGGCTGGAAAGTGGGCAGGCTTCCACGCTCCAAAGAGCTGGCCATGGAGAATGAGAAGGACACAACCTCCGTGGTTTCTGCGCCAAAAAATGTAGGGTAAGGGAGTTAGAGAATGTGAGGTTCAGAAAAAGAACGAGACTGGCACTTTACAGGAACAGATCACCTTTAATGAGGCAAGAAGGGGCAGCAGTCAGATTAGTGAGCTGCTGCACTAACCCAAGAAAAGAGTAAGTATATATAGGCATATATGTGGAAAGCTACTGTCTTAAGGGGGCCTGTTCTTCTCCAGGAGAAGGCAATGGCACCCCACTCCAGTACTTTTGCTAATGTTCTTCTCCAAGGTTGTTCAGAGTAGTTATCTCTTTTTTTTTTTTTTTCCGGAGTAGTTATCTCTTAAATGACTGGGCAAGGAATTCTGGAGATCGGCCAGAGGCTAGACGGGCTGGGAGCTGGGCACAATCAACCTTAATGTCCATTTTTTTTCCCTTCAGGTGAGAGAGTTCTTTGTTTTGCATAAAATGGTGGGGAGGACCTGGAGGTAGTTTTAACTCCAGGCTATTTTCAGCCCTGTAGCTTTCCTTCACAGCTGAGTGCTGGATGAGAAACACTGCACCCGGGTTTTGCCTTATACTCTTGTTACTGCTTGGAAACTTATCTTGAGTAGAAAATATATTACCATTTGTAGGAATAAGCTGCAATCTTACAGGGCAAGGTCTCAGTTCTTGATCCTTGTTACTGTATTTTAATGGAAATATAACTTCAGGGCTTGGACTTAAGAGGGGCTAGTGGACAAGTCTCTATACTGGAAGCCAGAAAGTTTTCTGTGCATTGTGACTTTAGAGTGTGCAGTTGTATGACCAGGGACTGGTCCTTAATTTTTGAGTCTCACTTTTATCCTCTGGAAATATAGAAAGAAATATTCATGGACACTTTACCAAAGAAGATACTCAGCTGGAAAATATGCAAATGAAAAATATTCAATGTCATTTGTCATTTGGACTTGCAAACTAAAAAAAAAAAAAACAAACTATTAGGTTCTCCTACATACCTATTAGAATGGCTAGACTCAAAGCAGTGACAACATTTAATGCTGCAATAAAATCTCTCCTTCATGAGTCCTAGGAATGCAAAATGGTACTGTTCTTTTTGGTCAATAGTTTGGGGTTTCTTACAAAACTAAACATCCTCTTAGTCAGAGATCCAGCGATTGTGCTTTTGGATATTTACACAAATAAGCTGAAAACTTATGTCCACACAAAATCTTGCACATGAATGGTTATGCTAGTTTTAATAATTGCCGTTTAATCACTAAGTTGTGTCCAACTCTTTGCGACTCCTTGACTGTAGTCCACCAGGCTCCCCTGTCCACAGGATTTCCCAGGTAAGAATACTTGGTGGATTGCCACTTCTTTCTCTAGGGAATCTTCCTGACCCAGGGACTGAACCTGAGTCCTGCTTGGCAGGCGAATTCTTTACCAATGAGCCACCCAAGTGATAAATATAGATATTCATTGGATACAGAGACATAATTTTATCCATCAGTGGAATCTTATTCAGTGATAAGAAATAAACTATCAGGATATGGAAAGCCACAGAGCAAAATTAAATGCATATTTCTATGTGAAAAAAAGCAAACTTAAAAAGCTACATACTATATATATGATTTCGACTGTATGACATTCTAGAAAAAGCAAAATATAAAGATAGTAAAAGATCAATGTTGCCAGGGATTTAGAAGAGGAAAGAAAGGAAAAGATGGATACTGGAGCACACTGAATGTTCAGGGTGGTGAAACTATTCTATATTATGTATACAGTAATGGTGGATTCTTATGTCAATATGCATTTTTTAGTATGCATAGAGCTGCTGTACAACTAAAAGTTTGAATTGTTTTTCACTCTATGGCCCTTGCTTAATAGTAAAGTATCAATATTAGCTCATCAGTTTTAACAAATGTTGCACAGCAACGCAAAATGCTAATAACAGAGCAAAGTGTGGCGGGGAGGAGAGGAGGGATTTCCCTGTCAATCCAACAACTACTCTAAAAAGAGTCTAGTGTTAAGATAAACAATGTAGGGTCCAATTTTTATTCCTTCGAATAGTTTGAAAGTGAAAGTGTTAGTTGCTCAGGGGTCCGACTCTTTGCCACCCCACGAACTGTTGCCCTCCCGACTCCTCTGTCCATGGGATTCTCCAGGTAAGGATACTGGAGTGGGTTGCCATTCCCCTCTCCAGGGAATTTTCTGACCTAGGGATCAAACCCAGGTCTCCTGCATTGCAGACAGATTTTTTACTGTCTGAGCCACCAGGGAAGCCCTAAACAGAGAGCAGAGCGCACTTTTGATCCATCACCTTCTGCGTTATGGGCCCAGCACACCTCTGCTATACCACTCTGCTGAACCCTCTAACAGTTTGTTTCTTTTAACTTTTTAAAGAACTTTTTTGAGGATCTGCTAAGAGTCAGATTTTGTGATTATCTCCTGACACCACTGTTAAAGAATTTGACACTCAAATTGTCAGTGTTTCTAATAGTTTTCAGGTCTATGAAGGTGAGCTAGAATGGCAAATAGGCTATTTTGTGATCATCACCTATGTCTTAGCAAAACAGGTTAGCAGACTTCCAGGTGATCCACATGAAACTGTGTGGAATAGTTTCGAATAAACTAGTTTTCAAAGGGGTATTTCCCTCCTAAGGAGAGTGGAATTTGACTTCAAAGGACCTTCCATGTCTGTGAACTGACTTGCCTACCTCTACAAATTCAGCGCAGTTCTCCTCATCTAGAATAGAAGGGATCAGCTACCCACTCCAGTATTCTTGGGCTTCCCTTGTGGCTCAGCTGGTAAAGAATCCACCTGGAGTGTGGGAGACCTGGGTTTGATCCCTGGCTTGGGAAGATCCCCTGGTGAAAGGAAAGGCTACCCACTCCAGAATTCTGGCCTGGAGAATTCCATGGACTATACAGTCCGTGGGGTCACAAAGAGTTGGACATGATTGAACAACTTTCATTTTCTTCATCTAGTCATTTTTTGCCTACACAGCAGTTGGAGGTGCCAGATTCTTTCATAACTCACACAGCAAAGTAACTACTTCAATCCATGCTGACCTATAGTACCACAAAGATAAAGAACAGATATTCACTGGACTATAGCAAGGTTCAGAGATAACGTCTAAGATGGTACAGCCGCTGAATGTCACCCATGCCCGAGGCAGACTGAAAGAAGAGCACTGTAGTTGTAGAACTCAGCCAGCTGGGGCAAAATTACTAGTTCGATAATAATTTCTATATTTTATTCTTTGGAATCAAAGTCACCAAAAATAGTCTTTGCCAACCCTTGTTGGCAACCCATGGGTCCTTACCCATGGAAATTGCAGTGCCAAACACTATGCATTTGAAAAACCATGGGATTCATTCAAAAATTCAGCTAAGATTCTCCCAGCAAAAGGTCATAGTAATATTGGCCTGTTTGGAATTGATGTTACAAAACCTGGCATTCAGACTGAATATCCTGAAGCTTAACCTAAGATCTGGAACCACAAGAGTTACCATCAAACCCCATGACAAGCAGTCACAGGGTTGTTTCTCAAATTAAAAATAATGGATGCAAATGAGGAAATCTAATACTTCTCCTTTCAATATTTATGCTATAATAAAGTATTTTTATTTATTTATTTGGCTGCACCCCATGGCAGCATGTGAGATCTTAGTTTCTGGACCAGGGATCAAACCAGCACCTCCTACATTGGAGTCTTAACCAGTGGACTCCCAGGGAAGTCTCTATAGTAAAGTGTTTTTTTCGAAAACCTATTTTGATATAAATCTTCAACTTCCTGATTATGTCTGTCATTATCTACTCCAAGTTTTGCCTTTTGTTTCCAGTAGAGGAGGTCCTTTTGACATTTTATGTAATGCAGGAAAAGTTAATGAAACTTGATGAACTTCCTCAACTTTTGTTTGTTTGAGAAAAATCCTTATTTTGCCTTTATATCTGAATGATAATTTTGCTGGGTAGGGTATTCTTGGCTGACCTCTTTTATCTTTCAGTATCTTGAAAATGATATTTCCATCCTTCTCCCCTCCTCCATGCCTATTAAGTTTCTGTTGAGAAATCTGCTGATAGTCTAATGGAGGGTCCTTGGAAGGGGTCATCCGTTGTTCCCTGGCAGCCTTTAAAATTCTTTCTTTGCCATTGACTTTTGAAAGTGCTTTCAAAATGTGTTTTGGAGAAAGTCTTTTTGCAAATATAATGAGGGTCAAGTCACTGATTCTTCCATTTATTTTCCCAGTCTTGGTGAATCCAGTAGCCCTATATCCCCACCTACCACACACAGCACATTGTTGAAAATGCAGAGGAAAGAGAGAAAAAACAATGTGTGAAGGCTTTTCAGAGGACTTGCTCCTCTTAGTAGTCGGGGGTGAAAAGTTAACCAATGAAGCAACGTTTTCCTCATTGTTTATTCGCTTTATTCATAGCATGATATCTGTAGGTTTCCTTTCCTTTTTTTTTTAAGTTTTGTCTGTGCTGTGTCTTCTTTGCTGCTAGGGCTTTTCTCTAGTTGCATCAGGTGGGGGCTGCTCTCTAGTCGTGGCGCCTGGGCTTCTCATTGTGGCGACTTCTCTTGCTGCAGAGCATGGGCTTTAGGACACGTGGTCTTTAGTAGTTGTGGCTCCCGGGCACTGAAGCACAGGCTCAGTAGTTGTGGTCCTCAGGCTTTGTTGCTCCATGGCATGTGGAATCTTCCCAGATCGGGGATTGAATTCATGTCTCCTGCATTGGCAGGCAGATTATTTACCACTGAGCCACTAGGGAAGCCCAGTATCCATAGTTTTAACTCTGGAAATGATAGCCTGATTGTATCCATGTTAGAATAGTCAGTACTCTCCAGTAAAATACAGTGTCTGGATAAATTCTCCTTTTCCAGATCAGACTCAGGCCTGTTCCTGAAAGACAGGTTCATGGCAGTTCTCACAGTCTGAGAAGGGCTGGTTTTGCCATGTGCAACACCATAGATGTTTTTATTTACTCTCTCAAATATTTAAAACTGTGCTTGACTATTTCCTCTTTGATTGTAATACATTGTTTGCTGTATGACTTTAATTGTACTTAGAAGAGAGTCTTAAAAACAGTGTACTGCCAATCAGCACCCGCGTGTAAGTTTGCACACAAAAGTCAAGGGCAGCTGGGCACATAAATGCCTTCCCAGGGTCCACTGGGCAACTGTCTTAGCTTTTATTTCCCCAAAAGGTAAAAGATTTGGTTCTACCTTACCAAACTTTTTCATGTTCAAGTTTGAATATATCCTAGATATTCACTTAGAGGTAAATACCAACATCTTGACATGGAGAAAGTAATATTCTCTCATGTCATGGATTCTCCCTTTCTCAGTGTGAAACTATCTCCAATAATTCACCTGTGGACTATAGTGTGCATAACTTTCAGTCTTTTTAAAAAAATTTATTGGGGTATCTTCTCTTTAGTCTCTCAGTCATGTCTGACTCTTTTTGACCCCACAAACTCTAGCTCACAAGGCACCTCTATTCATGGAATTGGGGTATAGTTGATGTAAAATGTGTTAGTTTCAGGTGATCCACTGATCTCTTCAAGAAAATTAGAGATACCAAGGGAACATTTCATGCAAAGAGGAGCTCAATAAAGGACAGAAATGGTATAGACCTAACAGAAAAAGGAGATATTAAGAAGAGGAGGTGGCAAGAATATGCAGAAGAACTATACAAAAAAGATCTTCATGATCCAGATACACATTATGGTGTGATCACTGACCTAGAGCCAGACATCCTGGAATGTGAAGTCAAGTGGGCCTTAGGAAGCATCATTAAGAACAAAGCTAGTGGAGGTGATGGACTTCCAGTTGAGCTATTTCAAATCCTAGAAGATGATGCTGTGAATGTGCTGCACTCAATATGCCAGCAAATTTGGAAAACTCAAATTTTGTTGTTTGGAAAACAGCAAAGTGGCCACAGGACTGGAAAAGGTCAGTTTTCATTCCAATCCCAAAGAAAGGCAATGCCAAAGAATGTTCACCCTACCGTATAATTGCACTCGTCTCACATGCTAGCAAAGTAATGCTCAAAATTCTCCAAGCCAGGCTTCAGCAGTACATGAACCATAAACGTCCAGATGTTCAAGTTGGATTTAGAAAAGGCAGAAGAACCAGAGATCAAATTGCCAACATCCGTTGGATCATTGAAAAAGCAAGAGAGTTCCAGAAAAACATCTATTTCTGCTTTATTGACTATGCCAAAGCCTTTGACTGTGTGGATCACAACGAACTATGGAAAATTCTTAAAGAGATGGGAATACTAGACCACCTGACCTGCCTCTTGAGAAATCTGTAAGCAGGTCAAGAAGCAAAGTTAGAACTGGACATGGAACAACAGACTAGTTCCAAATAGGGAAAGGAGTATGTCAAGGCTGTATATTGTCACCCTGCTTATTTAACTTATACGTAGAGTACATCATGAGAAACACTGGGCTGGATGAAGCACAAGCTGGGATCAAGATTTCTGGGGGACATATCAACAATCTCAGATACGAAGATGATACCACCCTTACGACAGAAAGAGAAGAAAAACTAAAGAGCCTCTTGATGAAAGTGAAAGAGGAGAGTGAAAAAGTTGGCTTAAAGCTCAACATTCAGAAAACTAAGATTATGGCATCTAGTCCCACCACTTCATGGCAAATAGATGGGGAAACAGTGACAGACTTTATATGGAGGGGGGCCTCCAAAGTCACTGCAGATGGTGACTGCAGCCATGAAATTAAAAGACACTTGCTCCTTAGAAGAAAAGTTATGACCAACCTAGACAGCATATTAAAAGGCAGAGACATTACTTTGTCAACAAAGGTCTGTCTAGTCAAGGTTATGGTTTTTCCAGTAGTCATGTATGGACGTGAGAGTTGGACTATAAAAAAAGCTGAGCACTGAAGAATTGATGCCTTTGAACTGTGGTGTTGAAGACTCCTGAGAGTCCCTTGGACTGCAAGGAGGTCCAACCAGTCCATCCTAAAGGAAATCAGTCTTGAATATTCATTGTAAGGAATGATGCTAAAGCTGAAACTCCAATACTTTGGCCACCTGATGCAAAGAACTGACTCATTTGAAAAGACCTTGATGCTGGGAAAGATTGAAGGTGGGAGAAGAAGGGGACAACAGAGGATGAGATGTTTGGATGGCATCACCGACTCAATGGACATGAGTTTGAGTAAACTCCAGGAGTTGGTGATGCACAGGGAAGCCTGGCATGCTGTAGTCCATGGGTTCAGAAAGAGTTGGACACGACTGAGTGACTGAACTGAACTGAACTTGAACAACACAGTTTTGAAACACGTGGGGCCAAGTGGCTTTTTTTTTTTCCCCCCAGTAAATATGTACCACACTGGTAAGCCCAGGTTGGTTGGGGCTACAGAGGCAGAACTGAAGAGGAGACTTTAAAGTTAAATGTGGGTTTTCAACTGTGCTTGGGTTAGCACCCCTAATCCCTGCATTGTTGGAGGGTCAACTGTATATATATATATATATATATATATATATATATATATATATATGGAGTATTTATCTCCTATCTGATCAATGACAAAAGTCTCTAGTATATTCCAATAAACTTCTTTTTTTGCTAGAATCTCTTGTGTTTGTGGATATATTTGCATCCTCCAAGATGTTTTTACTTTAGTCAAGTTTGAACTAATATCCTTGTATTATCTAATTTTAATCAGATGATGTTAGTATTTTGCAACACAAAAATTAGTGGTTTTTTTTAAAATTAACTTTATCACTATCTTACCAGATTTTAAAGTAAAACAATACTTTGAAAGATCAGCCAACAAGGGTTTTAGCATGTAAATTGTTTCTTATTCCTGTAGGAAATGGAGTGGGCTGACCTCAGTGGTGCTGACCAGACAATTTCGACCTGGCTAATCAAAATTACATTTTTGATGAAGCCATTTATCCAAAGAAGACAAACAAATGGCAAATAGGTATTAAAAACATGGTCAGCATCATTATTCATCAGGAAAATCCAAATCAAAACTATAAGATACTGTCATACTTGTCAGAATGGCTATTATTTAAAAAGACTGATAGACACAATAAGTGTTGGAGAGAAGGTGGAGAAATCAGAAGCCTTGTACACTGTTAATAGGAATGCAAATAATGCAGCTACTATGAAAAATAGTATGAATGCTCCTCAAAAAATTGAATATAGATTTGCCATATTCAGCAATCCTTGTTGTTCAGTTGCTAAGTTGTGTCCAACTCTTTGCAACGCCATGGACTGCAGCATGCCAGGCTTCCCTGTCTTTCGTTATCTCCTGGGGTTGCTCAAACTCATGTCCATTGAGATCCAACCATCTCATCCTCAGTCACCCCCTTCTCCTCTTACTGTCAGTCTTTTCCAGCCTCAAGGTCTTTTCCAATGAGTCAGTTCTTCGCATCAGGTGGCTTCAGCTTCAGCATTAGTCCTTCCAATGAATATTCAGGATTGATTTCCTTTAGGATGGACTGCTATCCTACTTCTGTGTTTAAAAAAACTTGTACTATTTTCTTCCCTTTGCAGATTTCTCTTAATAAAGAGGAAAATCACAGTTTGTCTAGCCAGAAAAGTGAGAGAAGATGAATCAAGTGAAACTTTTTTCTTTAAAGATGAATGATGGATGCTTCATGCCTTGGTAGGGACTGGGCACCTCTGCTCCTCAGGTAATCAGAATGGTGTTAGAGATGGAGGAGTAGCAGACTCGGGTCCTGATCAGAACCAGTCACTGAGTGAATTTGGGAAATCCAGAGGGGCCACCCTTTCTTAATTTATATTATGCTCCTCTCCAGGGTAGGTTATTTGGTGCATTAAGTCAGTGCTTTTCGAATTTTCAGGGGTGCCATTTCACAACAGATTAGAGTCAATGGCTTCCCTGGTGTCCCAGAAAATAAAGAGTCTGCCTGCAATGTAGGAGACACTGGTTCGATCCCAGGATAGGGAAGATCCCCTGGAGAAGGAAATGGCAACCCACTCCAGTATTCTTGACTAGAGAATTCCATGGACAGAGGAGCCTGGTGGGCTATAGTTCATGGAGTTGCAAAGAGTCAGATATGACTGAGTGCCTAACACTTTCAGAATCAATGAAATCCAGCTGTCCTGATTGGTGGTTTAGTCACTTAATCGTGTCTAACTCTTGCAAACCCATGGACTTGTTACGTGCCAGGCTCCTCTGTTCATGGGTTTCCCAGGCAGGAATACTGGAGTGGGTTGTCATTTCCTTCTTCACAGGATCTTTCCAATCCAGGAATAGAACCCAGGTCTCTTGCATTGCAGGTGGATTCTTTATGGACTGAACTACAAGGGAAGCCTATTTATCATGTATCAGAGACCTTGATGCAAATTTGCTTGTGATGCATTTTCTCTGAAATTTCTAACATCCAAGTTGTCCTCTCCCATGTACCTCTAATCATAGAGCATCCAGAGAAATCTTGGGGATAAAAGGACCTATAGAAAGAGATTAATCTTTCATCTCAGAGGGAATTTTTGTGGTCTGAGGTGGAGATAGTCCCTTAGAGGTCAGGCTATGAATACTGAGCTGTGGGAAGAAGCATGTGGCACTTGAAAATTCTCTCTCTGTTTGGAAGACTGAACTTCACGTTTGATGCCCCAGCAGGAGAGTCATTTGGTGTATGATGTTGAAGTCTGATGCAAGGACACTGGCAGGAACTATTGCTTTATTTTGACTTGGCTTTTTCATCTGTGAACAATCAGTTCATCTTCATGGGACTAGTTAACTCATCAGGAGTTGCAAGTTATATATATATATATATATATATATATATATATATATATATATACATACCCAAGAGACATTTTACTACTGAGTGAAGTAACAGGGGTAATGGAGAGGTGAAAATTATAGATAATTTCAGAAGACCAGCCTGGTGGACCAGCAAACGAGTAGACAGCTAAGAAGAATAACAGTTTTGAAGAAGAAAATGTTAGCTAAGGATGAACTTAGTAGCCAAAAAAGAAATTAATAATAAGAAATTTTTAAGGTGAAAAAAAAGTGCTTTTTGTTTTTTTGTGTTTTCTTTTTTACATTTTTAGTTCTTCCTCAAATGTTGTTTGAAGTGTTTCTCCAAGTTTACTTAGGTAAATCACTAATTTATTCCATCTGAAGTTATGTCCTCATTGCACTGATAATTTTTTGCACTGGATATCTGGATTGAAACCAGTTAATGATCTCTTACAAAGAGAATTAATTTAGAAAGGTAACTCTATATATTATGTAAATCTATACATCATGTAGATAGTGGAAGTCCAGAAATAGAGGGTTAATGATCTGATGTTCTGAGACCAGTTCATGAACTCAAAGTTTCCATCATAAGTATCTTTTCCCAACATCGGTTGCATGAAATGAGCCGTGGTGGGAGTACTTCCACCATAGAAATTGGCTAATGCTATAAATCAGGACTCCTCTTCTTCAGACTCAGTTGTTAAATATTTACCATGAAATAAAAGTCAACATGATGCTTTGTCCCCACTAGCTCCTAACTCTTTAGAGTGATGGCTTCTGTTGAACAGTTCTGCTTGTGGAAATGGTCCTCTGTTCCTGATTTAAGTAGATCTTTATCTTGTTATGCTTTCCTAGGTTGTTAAGAGTGAGGTAGAAAAAGCTGTCATGAGAGCAATTGATGTTGGCTACTGCCATATTAACTCAGCATATATTTACCAAAATGAAGAAGAAATTGGGAGGGCCATCCAGATGAAGCTTGCAAATGGTACCGTGAAGAGGGGTGATTTATTCTACACTACAAAGGTGCTGTGTGCAGCTACTTGTGTATCTGTGGGAAGCTCACTCTTTGAGGAATCATTTTCCTGGCAAATTCCTCTTCTCACTGGTTTAATTCCTGTTCACTCTCAGACCTTGAACTATGAGAAGGCTGATTTGGAACAGATGGATAGCAATGTGAATTCTGTGGTCAGATTTCCTGTCTTTGAATCCAAGTTCTGTCACTTACTTACCTTGGACAAACTACTTAAATTCTGTCCCTTAGTTTCCCAAGCTGTAAAATAAATAAAATAATATTTACCTTACAGGATTTTTTGAGTATTATTAATATGTCAAAAACACATGTAAAGCTTTAAAAATATTTAATGCATTTTAAATGCTTATAATACTAGCTGCTATTATTGTCATAAGGTTTAAAACTCAAAGTGGATTTATCTTTTCCAACTCTATTATACTCATATTTTGATGTATATCTTTTTTAGCTGTAGTGTGAAAGAGAGCAATTTATCAGAAAAGTTGGGTTATGGAAACTACAATCAAATTTTAGCTTTTTAATATCCCATATATTTGACTTTATGAAATTTCTTAACCAAAAAAAAAGTCTTTGGACCTCTTTAAATCTTAGTCTTTTTATCTCGGCCTTTTTATCTTTGGCCACCTCATGCGATGAGTTGACTCATTGGAAAAGACTCTGATGCTGGGAGGGATTGGGGGCAGGAGCAGAAGGGGACAACAGAGGATGAGATGGCTGGATGGCATCACTGACTCGATGGACGTGAGTCTGAGTGAACTCCAGGAGTTGGTGACGGACAGGGAGGCCTGGCATGCTGTGATTCATGGGGTCGCAAAGAGTCGGACACAACTGAGTGACTGAACTGAATGGATATCAGATCAGATCAGATCAGATCAGTCGCTCAGTCGTACAACTCCTGTACTATGGAACGGATATAGCATTGTCAATAAACATTTGTTTCTCTTTCCTATAAGATAGGAAAAATAATACCATGGAACTCATATGAGGGTAACATTCATGTTTATAAAAGCATTTCTAATGTATTTTTTTAAATTCTCAACCATTTTCACTCATATAATTTATATCCATTGATGCCATATCTAAAACAAAAGAGCTTAATATTTGAATCGGATTGGAAAGGGAACCTGAGAGGAATTTTTCCCATCATGTTCCTTGAACTGACTACTAGAAAAAAAAGCATTTGAATTGGAGGTAATGCAGCCCAAGAGGAGGGAGATGGTGTTAGTGGTAGTGAACCCATCCTGGTCTATGAATGGATATTCTTTCCTTCCAGCTCCAGAGGTATCCCTACATCACTAACCCTCTTAACTCTCATCTTCCATCCTCTTTTCATGGGATCCTTTTGTTTCTTTATCCTTAGCAATTTTGATAGATTTTCCTTAGATTATTACACTTAAAATGAAGTGACTATAACACCCTCTACCCCCAAATTCCTAAGAGACCTAACTTTCTTTGGCAAATCTAATCATTGAATACAGCCGAGATCACAATCATTTGATGTCCTTGTTTAAAATGCAGTTTCCTTGGACTTCCCTGGTGGTCCAGTTGCTAAGACTCTGCACTACCAATGCAGGGGGTTCTGGGTTTGATCCCTGGTGGGGGAACTAGATCCCACATGCCACAACTAAGAGTTCACTTGCCACAGATAAAGATTTGGTGTGCTTTACAATATTATGTTGGTTTCTGCCATATTATTATGCTGTACACCTAAGCATACAGTGAAAGTGAAAGTAAGGTTGCTCAGTCGTGTCTGACGTTTTGTGACCCCATGGACTGTAGCCTTCCAGTTTTCTCCATCCATGGGATTTTCCAGGCAAGGGTATTGGAGTGGGTTGCCATTTCCTTCTTCAGGGTATCTTCCTGACTCAGGGATTGATACCTGGCCTCCCGCACTGCAGGCAGACGCTTTACCCTCTGACCCACCAGGGAAGCCCCAAGCATACAATTCTATGTTGATATCTCAAGAATAAATGAACTTAAAAAAAAAATTTTTTTTTAATGCAATTTCCCATCCCAGTCTCCAAACATTATGATTTTATGATGTTTGAGAGAGAACTCAGGGCTATAATTTGCACAAACAAACCAAATAATTATTTTATGTTTCCAGTTTTGAGAACACCTGTGTAAGACCATATTTTAACTTCCTACGCTGGTGTCTTACTTCAGTGTGAAAATAAACTATGATGATAAAGAATCCCGAGATTCACAGGATGACTTATCACTCCCCAACAATCACAAGTGGGTTTCTGGTTGTTGCTGTTTATTCACCATTATATTCATTTCTCCTGAATATTCTTAAATGATCCCACCCCACTTCTCTTTCTGCCACTGCAGCTGTGGAACACTTTTTTCCATCCAGAATTGGTCCAAACCTGCCTGGAAAGCTCGCTGAGAAAACTTCAACTGAGCTACGTGGATCTTTATCTTATTCATTCCCCAACAGCTCTGAAGGTTAGTAAGAGTTATTTTACTTTGGTTATTAATCTCATTAGGAGTGAAATAAAAAGAGGACATAGTTTATGAAAGTGGGCCGAATCATACATAATATTTTGACATTCTCTTTGTTTTTTCTTTTTTCTGCACCTGTCCCCATTCCAGCTCATTATTCCAGTCTCAAACTGAAGGGTTAGTTGTTGTTCAGTTGCTGAGTCATGTCCAACTCTTTGCGACCCCATGGACAGCAGCATGCCAGGCTTCCCTGTCCTTCACTATCTCCTGGAGTTTGCTCAAGCTCATGTCCACTGAGTCAGTGATGTCATCCAACTATCTCATCCTCCGTCGTCCCCTTCTCCTCTTGCCCTCAATCTTTCCCAGCATCAGGGTCTTTTCCAATGAATTGGCTTTTTGCATCTGGTGCCCAAAGTGTTGGATGGGTTTACTGGTTTCAATGTCTTTGCCTTGATCTTGTGGACAAATGTCTAAATTTTCTAGGCCCTGTGCTCTTGAATTTCGACCTCGTGCCCACTGGTGTCTGGGGAAAATCTTGATGTGGAAACCAGGGAAGGCACAGAACATGTAATGAGGATGAGATTCAGGCCTGAGATGCTCACAAGTCCCTTTCTCATACGACCACCTCTAGGTGGAGAGCAGGGGCGGAAGAGTCTTATCCCACAAGGATCAGGACCAAGGAGCCCATTTGGCCATGGCACCACACTGGGCTCTCACTATGATGGGGTCTTGGGTATCTCAAGTTGTCCTTACACAAGCAATATTTATTAAATCTTCAGGAGTTAAAAACATTTCTAGAAGTGTACTTTTTCAATGTACTACATTTCCCTCTTCCTTTCAAGAACAAGCCTTGATTGTTTCATTGGTCTCAAGGTCTAAAGGCTCCAAACAGCTTGGGTGAAGCCAGACACAGCCTGATATAACCTCCTCTTCTTTCCTGTGTTCCAGCCTGGAGAGGACCCAATCCCAGAGGACATCCATGGAAACATCACTTTTGACACAGTGGATCTCTGTATCATGTGGGAGGTGAGTGCAGCTCCAAAGAGGCCATGTCTTTGCACACTGAGAGAGAGAAGACTCACAAGGAAGTGGGGAGAGGCGGACAGGGTCCAATTCTGCCTCTTGTGTACACATGGACGAGGCCATGAATGTCCCTGCACCTCAGTTTCACATTCCATCGGTGTAGATTCAGTGAGTAGTTACTGAGTGCCTGTGATGTACTTAGCCCTGGGTACTTCCATGTACTCAGGCTATACCTGTGAACAAAACTAAGATCTCTGGCCCCATACTGAGGTAGGTTCTACTGGGCAGGGGATGGATGCAGTGATATAGTAAAGTGAAGCTGATTCAGGGAACTGAGAATGCCAGGATGGTTTGGGGGCACAGATAGACAATTAAAAACAGAATGGACATGGCACAGTGCTCCCAGTGCAGGGGCCCTAGGTTCAATCTGGTCAGGGAACTAGATCCCACATGCTCCAATTAAGAGTTCACAGGAAGTATTAGTTTCTCAGTCATGTCTGACTCCTTGCAACTCCATGGACTACAGCCCTCCAGGCTCCTCTGTCCATGGAATTCTCTAGGCAAGAACACTAGAATGGATAGCCATTCCCTTCTCCAGGGGATTTATCCAATCCAGGGATCAAACCTGGGTCTCCCACATTTCGGGCAGATTTGTTACCATCTTAGCCAGTAGGGAAGCCCCAAGAATACTCGAGTAGGTTGCCATTCCTTTCTCCAGGTGAATCTTCCTGACCCAGGAATCGAACCTGGGTCTTCTGCATTGCAGGTATATTCTTTATGATCTGAGCCACCAGGGAAGCCAAGAGTTTGCATGCCATTGCCAAAGATCCCACATGCTACAACTAAGAACTGGCACAGCCAAATAAATAAATTGAATAATTTGTTTAGAAAAAGAAAAACAGAAGGGACATTGCAGTCCTCTTTGAGAAGGTGGAATTTGACCAAAGACTTTCAGGAGATGAAATTTATTAAGCGAGCATCTGGAGGAAGACTGATGTAGGCATAAGGAAAATCAAGGCAAAGATTTTAAGGTAGGAGAAAGTCTGTGTGTGCATGCTAAGTTGCTTCAGTCATATCTGACTCCATGACCCTATGGACTGTAGCCCATCAGGCTCCTCTGTCCATGGGATTCTCCAGGCAAGAATCCTGGAGTGGGTTACCATGCCCTCCTCCAGGGGATCTTCCTAACCCAGGGATCGAACCCAGTTCTCTTGCATGTCTTGCATTGGCAGGTTTACTACTTTACTTTACTACTAACACCACCTGGGAAGGCCAGGAGAAAGCTCACCATATTTAAAAAACATCAAGGAACAGGCAGGGCTGGAGCCCAATGAGTTTGATGTCAATCATAGGATAGGAGGTCAAAGAGAAAATAGGAAGCCAGTGGTCTGGGAGGCGAGCATGGCAGCTTCCTGTTTCCCAGGCTATGCCTAGCTCAAGTTCCTTTCTCCTAGCACTTGTTCTGCTAGTGTTTTACCAGATTTTTCTAGGTGATCAGCTAAAGGTCATACTGGTTCTCTTAACCCGCCTGGGCTGCTTTCATCCTTTTCTTTTTCTATCTTCTTAGCCAATTAAAAAACTATTTTTAAAAATAGTTCTCATTCTCCTATTTCTCATCCTCCTCCTATTGGCCAACTCCTGTCTTATTTATTGCAATCTGCATCTTGTATTCTCCCTCACCCAGAGACACTCATGCTACCATTTAGTATGTTTCTCTAGCCAGTTACCCCTCACCACCTCTCCCACCCCAGGCCTTGGAGAAGTGTAAGGATGCAGGGCTGACCAAGTCCATTGGGGTGTCCAACTTTAACCACAAGCAGCTGGAGAAGATCTTGAACAAGCCGGGGCTCAAGTACAAGCCCGTCTGCAACCAGGTAATCCCCTCATCAGTCTGCCCCCAATCTCTTCTCCCTCCTCACCAGCTTATTCTTTATTCATTTCAACAAAGTCACCAAATGGCACTTCCCTCTTTTCCACTGACCTTAGGACATCAGCTGCTCCAAGAGAACAGAATGTATTTTAAGTTACAGAAGATATTGCTAAAGATTGTATCCATTTATTTTTATTTCTTTTATTTGTCTTTGTTCCCATGTCATTTTGCAAGAAACATCCAGGAGTCAGGTTGAAGTATAATCTACTAAGTGTTATGGTAGTCGGCCCTAGTAATTCAGAGCTAGCAAATGATTGACCTTTCGCATAAAAGGTCAGAAATATTGGAACACTCATGCATCAGAGAGAATGGGTAATTCATCTTTTAATGGCTCTTTTGAGTTCTTTGTCATGAGATAACCACTGGGATTCTTTTTTGAAGTTTTTATTTTATCTTGAAGAACAGTCAATGAACAATGCTGTGTTTGTTTCAGGTGTACAGCAAAGTGATTCAGTTACACACACATATGTATCTAGTCCATTTCAGATTCTTTTACCAATTGTTGTTGTTGTTCAGTGGCTCCATCATATCTGACTCTTTGTGACCCCAGGGACTGCAGCACATCTGACTTCCTTGTCCTTCGCTATTTCCTGGAGTTTCCTGAAACTCATGCTCATTGAGTCCATGATACCATCCAACCATCTCATCCTCTGTCACCCCCTTTTCCTCCTGCTCTCAATCTTTCCCAGCATCAAGGTCTTTTCCAATGAGTCAGTTCTTCGCATCAGGTGGCCAAAGTATTGGAGCTTCAGCTTCAGCATCAGTCCTTGCTGGTGTTTTCCCCAATTAAGTTGTTACATAGTGTTGAACAGAGTTCCCTATGCCACAGAGGAATTCCTTTTTGGTCATCCATTTTAAATATAGTAGTGGGTACATGGTATGAAATCACTCCCAAATGACATGAACGTGCTTGATGCCTTTGAACCGTATACTTAAAAATGGGTGAAATGGTAAAAGTATGTAATGTAGCTTTTACTCCCATAAAAAAGTAAAAGTTAAAAAGTCTGTTTGTTAAGATAAGCTCACATTAATGAGCAACACATACACTTCCTTATCTTGGAGAATAGGGAAGGAAACCATGAGTGTAAAAATATTAATAACTGGCAGCACTTCTTCCTGGCAGAGGGCCTATATTTCTACATGATCTCATCTCCTTTTAGACATCTCACGTCTAAAGGCAATCCATATACTAGATATTAGTAAGGCTTAGTGTTTTCTTCCTTGTAGATAAAAATAAAAACAGAAGTCTAAAAATGTTTATTTTTTGTCCTTTGGGAGATTTACCTTCACTTTGGAGATCACTGATTTGAGAAAGGAAAGAAAATCGGCTGTGAAGAGTTCTTTCTTGGGGAGGGAATGAGGGATGAATAGATAAAGCACAAGACATTTTTAAGCAGGAAAACTGTTGGGTCTTGTGCACCGTGGTCACAGCTGTAGATGACGGTCATGTGCTGGCCCTTGTTGCTGGTATTTCTAAATAATTCCAACACTGTGAATATAGCTCTGTGTGTTCCTTGTATATTTGGGGATGGTGATCCTGCTGACCCCACATTCCAGTACTTCTGCTTGGCAATTTATGGGTGGAATGTCACCCTTACCTCAACCAGAGCAAACTGCTAGAGTTCTGCAAGTCCAATGACATTCTCCTCGTTGCCTACGCTCCCTTGGGGTCTGACTTAAGGAAGAAATGGTAATGATCTCTATAAAGGTATTCTGATCCTAGATGCTGTGTCTTCTGGAGCCATCTCTCAACTGTCTGGGGGAAATTAAGGATAGTTAGCAGGAATGATCCATCTTTGCAAACCCTTTCCCTAGCATACATTTTGAGGACTCAATAAAGTATTATTGAATAAAAAGTAATTATTGCATGAGTGCTAAGTCACTTCAGTCGTGTTTGATTCTTTGCAACTCTATGGACTATAGCCCAGAAGGTTCATCTGTCTCTGGGATTCTCCAGGCAAAAATACTGGAGTGGGTTGCTATTTCCTCCTCCAGGGGATCTTGCTGACCCAAGGATCAAATTTGCATCTCTTATGTCTCCTGCATTGGCAGGTGGATTCTTTACCACTAATGCCACATAGGAAGCACAAATTATTATTAATAATTAAAATGTTCATCCAATTCAAAAGTTTCAGCTTTAAAGACTGATAAGGTTTCCAAGTCATGATTCTGACACTTAGCAGTTGAGCCATATGAGTCTCTTGAAGAGGAATATAGATGTGTACCTTTTAGCACTTGAGTGCAAAACAGAGACAGTTAGTCAAGTGCATCTTTTGAAATAGCAGATTCTTATAAAATTCTTGACTATTTGTTTCAATGGTGGTCATTGGGTCTTACTTGGAACAACAATTTTGCCTTCTTGACGTATTCCATATTTTGCTAACTTTCTCAAAAATGTTTAAAAAATGATAAAAAACAAACAGACCTGATTTTCCCTTCTTACCTTGCTTTCTCTTGTCTTTCTTCTTTGACTTTACCAAAAGAAGCAAAAGAGCTATTGAGACAGCCAGAGTGTCATGAGGAAGATTCCAGCAAATTAACCACCCCTAGTCTGGCGGCTGCGACCAGCACACTAAACACGGCCTAGAGGAGCTACCCCATGTCCAAGGTCAGGGGCAGAAGCTGGGAGGACCCCATGCCCGAACGGTGGCAGCCAAGAGGAGTTACCCCGCGTCCGAGGTCAGGGGCAGTGGTCGAAAGTGCCAGACTGAGAGGGCGCAGGAACAGCCGAGAGGAGCTATCCCTCGTCCGAGGTCAGGGGCTGTGACGAGAGGCATTACCCCGCGTCCGAGATCAGGGGCGGCGGCCGGGAGGAGCTACCCCATGCCCCCAAGCCTGAGGCCAGGGGCAGCGGCCGCAAGGAGCAACCCCACGTCCAAGGAGCCCACGCCCTAGGCCAGGGGCGGTGGCCGGGAGGACCAACCCCACGTCCAAGGAGCCATGGCTGTGCGGGCGCAGGAGAGCCTAGAGGAGCTATCCCAAGTTGAAGGTCAGGAAGGGCGGTGGTGAGAAGATACCCCTCGTCCAAGGTAAGGAGCAGCAGCTTCACTTTGCTGGAGCAGCTGTGAAGAGATACCCCACGCTCAAGGTAAGAGAAACCCAAGTAAAATAGTAGGTGTTGCAAGAGGGCATCAGAAGGCAAACACACTGAAACCATACTCACAGAAAACTAGTCAATCTAATCACACTAGGACCACAGCCTTGTCCAACTCAGTGAAACTAAGCCATAACCATGGGGCAACCCAAGACGAGCGGGTCATGGTGGAGAAATCTGACAGAATGTGGTCCACTGGAGAAGGGAATGGCAAACCACTTCAATATTCTTGCCTTGAGAACCCCATGAACAGTATGAAAAGGCAAAATGATAGGATACTGAAAGAGGAACTCCCCAGGTCAGTAGGTGCCCAATATGCTACTGGAGGTCAGTGGAGAAATAACTCCAGAAAGAATGAACGGATGGAGCGAAAGCAAAAACAATACACAGCTGTGGATGTGACTGGTGATAGAAGCAAGGTCCGATGCTGTAAAGAGCAATATTGCATAGGAACCTGGAATGTCAGGTCCATGAATCAAGGCAAATTGGAAGTGGTCAAACAAGAGATGGCAAGAGTGAATGTCAACATTCTAGGAATCAGTGAACTCAAATGGACTGGAATGGGTGAATTTAACTCAGATGACCATTAAATCTACTACTGTGGACAGTAATCCCTCAGAAGAAATGGAGTAGCCATCATGGTCAACAAAAGAGCCTGAAATGCAGTACTTGGATGCAATCTCAAAAACGACAGAATGATCTCTGTTCGTTTCCAAGGCAAACCATTCAATATTACAGTAATCCAAGTCTATGCCCCACCCAGTAACGCTGAAGAAGCTGGAGTTGAACGGTTCTATGAAGACCTACAAGACCTTTTAGAACTAACACCCAAAAAAGATGTCCTTTTCATTATAGGGGACTGGAATGCAAAAGTAGAAAGTCAAGAAACACCTGGAGTAACAGGCAAATTTGGCCTTGGAATATGGAATGAAGCAGGGCAAAGACTAATAGAGTTTTGCCAAGAAAATGCACTGGTCGTAACAAACACCCTCTTCCAACAACACAAGAGAAGATTCTATATGTGGACTTCACCAGATGGTCAACACCGAAATCAGACTGATTATATTCTTTGCAGCCAAAGACGGAGAAGCTCTTTACAGTCAAGAAAAACAAGACCAGGAGCTGACTGTGGCTCAGATCATGAACTCCTTATTGCCAAATTCAGACTTAAATTGAAGAAAGTAGGGAAAACCACTAGACCATTCAGGTATGACCTAAATCAAATCCCTTATGATTATACAGCGGAAGTGAGAAATAGATTTAAGGGCCTAGATCTGATAGATATAGTGCCTGATGAACTATGGAATTAGGTTTGTGACATTGTACAGGAGACAGGGATCAAGACCATCCTCATGGAAAAGAAATGTACAAAAAGCAAAATGGCTGTCTGGGGAGGCCTTACAAATAGCTGTGAAAAGAAGAGAAGCAAAAAGCACAGGAGAAAAGGAAAGATATAAGCATCTGAATGCAGAGTTCCAAAGAATAGCAAGAAGAGATAAGAAAGCCTTCCTCAGCAGTCAATGCAAAGAAATAGAGGAAAACAACAGAATGGGAAAGACTAGATATCACTTCAAGAAAATTAGAGATACCAAGGGAACATTTCATGCAAAGACAGGCTCAGTAAAGGACAGAAATGGTATGGACTTAACAGAAGCACAAGATATAAAGAAGAGATGGCAAGAATACACAGAAGAACTTTACAAAAAAGATCTTCACGACCCAGATAATCACGATGGTGTGATCACTCACCTAGAGCCAGACATCCTGGAATGTGAAGTCAAGTGGGCCTTAGAAAGCATCACTACGAACAAAGCTAGTGGAGGTGATAGAATTCCAGTTGACCTATTTCAAATCCTGAAAGAGATGCTGTGAAAGTGCTTCACTCAATATGCCAGCAAATTTGGAAAACTCAGCAGTGGCCACAGGACTGGAAAAGGTCAGTTTTCATTCCAATCCCAAAGAAAGGCAATGCCAAAGAATGCTCAAACTACCGCACAATTGCACTCATCTCACATGCTAGTAAAGTAATGCTCAAAATTCTCCAAGCCAGGCTTCAGCAGCACATGAACCGTGAACTTCCAGATGTTCAAGCTGGTTTTAGAAAAGGCAGAGGAACCAGAGATCAAATTGCCAACATCTGCTGGATCTTGGAAAAAGCAAGAGAGTTCCAGAAAAACATCTATTTCTGCTTTATTGACTATGCCAAAGCCTCTGACTGTGTGGATCACAATAAACTGTGGAGAATTCTGAAAGAGATGGGAATACCAGACCACCTGAACTGCCTCTTGAGAAACCTATATGCAGGTCAGGAAGCAACAGTTAGAACTGGACATGGAACAACAGACTGGTTCCAAATAGGAAAAGGAGTATGTCAAGGCTGTATATTGTCACCCTGCTTGTTTAACTTATATGCAGACTACATCATGAGAAATGCTGGGCTGGAAGAAACACAAGCTGGAATCAAGATTGCTGGGAGAAATATCAATAACCTCAGATATGCAGGTGACACCACCCTAATGGCAGAAAGCGAAGAGGAACTAAAAAGCCTCTTGCTGAAAGTGAAAGAGGAGAGTGAAAAAGTTGGCTTAAAGCTCAACATTCAGAAAGCGAAGATCATGGCATCCGGTCCCATCACTTCATGGGAAATAGATGGGGAAACAGTGGAAACAGTGTCAGACTTTATTTTTTCAGGCTCCAAAATCACTGTAGATGGTGACTGCAGCCATGAAATTAAAAGATGCTTACTCCTTGGAAGGAAAGTTATGACCAACCTAGATAGCATATTCAAAAGCAGAGACTTTACTTTGCCAACAAAGGTTCGTCTAGTGAAGGCTATGGTTTTTCCAGTAGTCATGTATGGATGTGAGAGTTGGACTGTGAAGAAGGCTGAGCGCCGAAGAATTGATGCTTTTGAACTGTGGTGTTGGAGAAGACTCTTGAGAGTCCCTTGGACTGCAAGGAGATCCAACCAGTCCATTCTGAAGGAGATCAGCCCTGGGTGTTCTTTGGAAGGAATGATGCTAAAGCTGAAACTCCAGTACTTTGGCCACCTGATGCGAAGAGTTGACTCATTGGAAAAGACTCTGATGCTGGGAGGGATTGGGGGCAGGAGGAGAAGGGGATGACAGAGGATGAGAGGGCTGGATGACATCACTGACTCGATGGACGTGAGTCTGAGTGAACTCCAGGAGTTGGTGATGGACAGGGAGGCCTGGCGTGCTGGGATTCATGGGGTCGCAAAGAGTCGGACACGACTGAGCGACTGAACTGAACTGAGCCTGATTAAACTAACCTAGGTAGAATGGATGTGCAACCTCAGAAACAGAGCATCTCTGTCTCCTTCCCAGGGTGAAAAAGGAAAATCTGGTTATCCTGCAGGATCCGGTACTCAATGCCATTGCTGAAAAGCACCGGCGAACTCCAGCCCAGGTAGCCCTGTGCTACCAGCTGCAGCGGGGTGTGGTGGCTCTGGCCAAGAGCTTCAGTGAGAAGAGGATCAAGGAGAACTTCCAGTTCCTGTAGGATTGTGGGCAGCAAGAGGCTGACAGAAGCACATTGTCTGCCCTCTGGGATGGGTTGTTTGGGAGGTTCCCAATGTGTATTTGGGTAAAGCTTATCTCCCTATGTTCTCTATGGGTATATGTGTTGTATTTAACTCTCCTGTCCTCCAAACCTACAAGGCAGGAAGCATAGTGTTTCGAAAGAACAGTCTACAGAGGATTTGAGTCAAGTTTAAGTCTCAAACCTGGTTTTCACTCCACAGTATGGCCCTGAATAAATCATCTCTTGATTTCTTCAGCTGAAAAAAATGAAGGAGTTTGCCGAGATGAGATCCGGGCTCAGAAATCTCTAAGATTCCTTGGCTATCACCACAGTCACCCAAAGTCTCTGAGGGTGACCTGAATCACCAACCTCAACTCTTTGAATGGACAAATTTCTGTGACTTTTGCTGGGGATGAACCCCAGGTTCATAAAAACTACACAAGTTCCTACATAAATGTGTGTGTCTGTATCTGCATGCTGGGGGGCGTGTAAGGGTGGCAGTACTTGCCTCTGGGAAATTGAATTGGTCGTCTCATATTTCTGATAGGTTTTTGAATTCCAGTTGACCCCAGAGGATATGGAGCATCTGGATGGCCTAAATAGAAACATACGCTATTTTGACTATGGCGAGTAAGTAGGTGGTTACACTGTAGATGCTGTGGGAGCAGGGTAAGAAGGGAATTCCATTTATTCTAGTCCACAAAGGGCAGGGTCCTCTGTTGCCTCTTCTTTTAGGGAAGTGGATGGAAAACCTCTTTCCTTCAAGCCCTCATACCCTTGTTGCTCCACACCCCTCAGTCCGTTTTCTTCCTGAATTCCAGAATCGATCAACACGTTGACATCCTTTGCATGTACTTTCAGGTCTCCTCACTCTTCTTTGTCTTACTCCTTGGTCTAAAACCTGGCTACATCCTGCTCTCTGCCTGTGTCATCATCTCCTCCTCCCCTGGGAGAATATATATATATATATATATATATATATATATATATATAACTGAAGCACTTTGCTGTACACCTGAAACTAACACAGCACTGTTAATCAACTATACTCCAATAGAATATAAAAATTAAATTGAATAAAATAAAGATACTACTATTTTCTAGGAAAACAACAAGGGTCTGATCAGGAACCCCTTTTCTTGGCATCTGGTGGCCTGCCTTCTCACTTGGAGCAAAGGCCAAAGTCCTCAGAGTGCCTACAGAGACAGTGGGACCACCCCTCCATGTCTCTGCCTCCACGTCGGTCCTGCTGCCCGGCCCCTCCGACTCAGTGCAGCCCAATGGCCTCCATGCTGCCCCACGTGTCAGGCCCATCTCAGGGCCTCTGCCCAAGCTGTCTCTCTACCCAGAATGCTCTGCCTCCAAATACCCAGGTGTTCTCTCTCTCACCAATGTCAGTCTTAACTCAAATGGTACCTCCAGGACACCTTCTCTGTCATTTCATCTAAAAAGGCGGCCCAGCCCACACAACACTTCCTCCCTCTGAGTCCTGCTCTGTCTCTCTCTTGGCACATCTCCCTCATTAACATAGCACATGGTTTTCTAACCTATTTTGGGTACTTTCTGCTTATCATAGAACAGTAGGTTCCTAGGGAAGGAATTTTAAGAAACTATTCTTTCCCTTAGTGATTAGTGAATATTGGCTGAATGAATAATAAAATAATAGGGTACAGTAACAGACAGTGAAGAAGCAGGCAGTAATTTTTAGCAATTAATACCAGTCATTTTAATCAATAATAATTATCCAGTGATTTAGCACCACCTATCTCAAAAATGATGACTTTATATATACAAAGAGAGTTCACCTTCTTTGCCAAAATGGAAACCCTTGTTGAAGTGGCTTATGTTATAATCATCCTATCCATTTCTAGATCTAATACATAATTTTTCACCTAGTGAAGTCATAGGTAAATTATTTCTTAGTGCTTGGAAGAGACTGAGCAACAGTATTATTCTTGTCACCTTCCTCACCATCACCTTGAAATATTTGTTAACTTCAGATATTAAGCCAGAATGGCACTGTTTTAAGAGGAAGAACTCATTTCTGCCCTCTTGGGAGTTTATAATATCGACACAAACTATCTCCTTACACTGTAGAATAACAAACCTACAAAAATTTAATATATTGGTTTATTTTTGTGCATGTGCCCAAGTGCATGTAAGCATATTTTTTTCTACAATGTGTTATTACACTGCAATGCAATTGCACATAGTGGTTATAAAACTGGATGGGCTTGTACTTGTCCAAAAGGAAAATTACATCAATTCTCTTGCTTCAGGTCAGTTCAGTTCATTTGCTCAGTCATGTCCGACTCTTTGTGATCCCATGGACTGCAGCATGCCAGGTCTCCCTGTCCATCACCAACTCCCAGAGTTTATTCAAACTCATGTCCATTGAGTCAGTGATGCCATCCAGCCATCTCATCCTCTGTTGGCTCCTTCTTCTCCCACCTTCAATCTTTCCCATAATCAGGGTCTTTTCAAATGTCTGTTCTTTGCATCAGGTGGCCAAAGGATTGGAGTTTTAGCTTCAACATCAGTCCTTCCAATGAACACCCAGGACTGATCTCCTTTAAGATGGACTGGTTGAATCTCCTTGAAGTCTAAGGGACTCTAAAGAGTCTTCTCCAACACCACAGTTCAAAAGAATCAATAATTCAGTGCTCAGCTTTATAGTCCAACTCTCACATCCATATATGCCTATTGGAAAAACCATAGCTTTGACTAGACAGACCTCTGTTGGCAAAGTAATGTCTCTGCTTTTTAATATGCTGTCTAGGTTGGTCATGACTTTCCTTCCAATGAGTAAGCATCTTCTAATGTCATGGCTGCCCTCACCACAGGCAGTCATCTTGGAGCCCCCCAAAATAAAGTCTGACACTGTTTCCACTGTTTCCCCATCTATTTGCCACAAAGTGATGAGACCAGATGCCATGATCTTAGTTTTCTGAATGTTGAGCTTTAAGCCAACCCTTTCACTCTCTTCTTTCACTTTCATCAAGAGGCTTTTTAGTTCCTTTTCACTTTCTGCCATAAGGGTGGTGTCACCTGCATATCTGAGGTTATTGATATTTCTCCTGGCAATCTTGATTCCAGCTTGTGCTTCTTCCAGCCCAGCATTTCTCATGATGTACTCTGCATATAAGTTAAATTAGCAGGGTGATAATATACAGCCTTAATGTACTCCTTTTCCTATTTGGAACCAGTCTGTTGTTCCATGTCCAGTTCTAACTGTTGCTTCCTGACCTGCATACAGATTTTTCAAGAGGCAGTTCAGGTGGTCTTGTATTCCCATCTCTTTCAGAATTTTCCACAGTTTATTGTGATCCACACAGTCAAAGGCTTTGGCATAGTCCATAAAGCAGAAATAGATGTTTTTCTGGAACTCTTGCTTTTTTGATGATCCAGTTAATTTGGGCAGTTTGATCTCTGGTTCCTCTGCCTTTTTAAATCCAGCTTGAATATCTGGAATTTCATAGTTCATGTACTGCTGAAGCCTAGCTTGGAGAATTTTGAACACCACTTTGCCAGTGTGTGAGATGAGGTGCAATTGTGCAGTAGTTTGAGCATTCTTTGTCATTGCCTTTCTTTGGGATTAGAATGAAAACTGACCTTTTCCAGTTCTGTGGCCACTGCTGAGTTTTCCAGATTTGCTGGCATATTGAGTGCAGCACTTTCACAGCATCATCTTTTAGGATTTGAAACAGCTCAACTGGAATGCCATCACCTCTACTAGCTTTGTTCATAGTGATGCTTTGTAAGGCCCACTTGACTTTGCATTCCAGGATGTCTGGCTCTAGAAGAGTGATCACACTATCATGATTATCTGGGTAGTGAAGACCTTTTTTGAATAGTTCTTCTGTGTATTCTTGCCACCTCTTCTTAATATCTTCTGCTTCTGTTAGGTCCACACCATTTCTATCCTTTATTGTGCCCATCTTTGCATGAAATGTTCCCTTGGTATCTCTAATTTTCGTGAAGAGATCTCTAGTGTTTCCCATTCTATTGTTTTCCTCTATTCTTTGCACTGATCATTGAGGAGGGCTTTCTTATCTCTCCTTGCTATTCTTTGGAACTCTGCATTCAGATGCTTATATCTTTCCTTTTCTCCTTTGCTTTTTCCTTCTCTTCTTTTCACAGCTACTTGTAAGGCCTCCTCAGACAGCCATGTTGCTTTTTCACATTTCTTTTTCTTGGGGATGGTCTTGATTCCTGTCTCCTGTACAATGTCATGAATCTGCATCCATAGTTCTTCAGGCACTCTGTCTATCAGATCCAACCCCTTGAACCTATTTTTCACTTCCACTGTATAATCGTAAGGGATTTGATTTAAGTCACACCTGAATGGTCTAGTGGTTTTTCCCTACTTTCTTCAATTTAAGTCTGAATTTGGCAATAAGGAGTTAGTTCATGATCTCTTGATTAAGCCAGTTTAAAAGAAACCTCTCTATCCAGCCCAGAAACAGGTACTTGACTAAAACTTTCCCTTTATCTCTTAGGTTTGCTCATCATCCAGATTACCCATTTCACGAGGAATATTAACAACTGTGTCTGTGGTTGCTCCAGAGTTCTTGCATTGGGGTTGATGATCGAACCACATCTTGAGGTGCCTGCTTTATTAGACATCACTTAGCCTGACCAGTTATGATACTAGAGTAGGAAATAAAAATCCCTAAACCCAGTCTTTTCCCCAAAAAGTAAATAAAGACACAATCCAAACAATGCAACATACCGCTTGTTTAGCTTTTTCATCTTTTTCTCCCTGTGTAACTGAAATTGAAATGCTGATGTTCCTGGAAGTGATTGTAGAAGATGGAGCCCTCAGAAAAAGCTAACCATAGTATATTTTCCAAATTTTCCAGGTGTGGCTTTTCACCTGTCTATAGTTCTTCTATGTTTTTTCCTCTTCTGTTCAGTGAATTTCCCACACTGTGCAATTTTATGAGACTTTTTAAAGGGATCTAAAGCTTAATGAGAAAAAGGTTTAAGGGACTAGATCTGATAGACAGAGTGCCTGATGAACTATGGACGGAGGTTTGTGACATTGTATAGGAGACAGGGATCAAGACCATCCCCATTGAAAAGAAATGTACAAAAAGCAAAATGGCTGTCTGAGAAGGCCTTACAAATAGCTGTGGAAAGAAGAGAAGCAAAAAGCAAAGGAGAAAAGGAAAGATATAAGCATCTGAAAGCAGAGTTCCAAAGAATAGCAAGGAGAGGTAAGAAAGCCTTCCTCAGCAATCAATGCAAAGAAATAGAGGAAAACGACAGAATGGGAAACACTAGAGATCTCTTCAAGAAAATAAGAGATACCAAGGGAACATTTCATGCAAAGATAGGCTCAGTAAAGGACAGAAATGGTATGGACCTAACAGAAGCACAAGATATTAAGAAGATGTGGCAAGAATACACAGAAGAACTGCACAAAAAAAGAGCTTCATGACCCAGATAATCACAATGGTGTGATCACTCACCTAGAGCCAGACATCCTGAAATGTGAAGTCAAGTGGGCCTTAGAAAGCATCACTACGAACAAAGCTAGTGGAGGTGATAGAATTCCAGTTGAGCTCTTTCAAATCCTGAAAGAGATGCTGTGAAAGTGCTTCACTCAATATGCCAGCAAATTTGGAAAACTCAGCAGTGGCCACAGGACTGGAAAAGGTCAGTTTTCATTCCAATCCCAAAGAAAGGCAATACCAAAGAATGCTCAAACTACCACACAATCACACTCATCTCACACACTAGTAAAGTAATGCTCAAAATTCTCCAAGCCAGGCTTCAGCAGCACATGAACCGTGAACTTCCAGATGTTCAAGCTGGTTTTAGAAATGGCAGAGGAACCAGAGATCAAACTGCCAAAATTCACTGGATCATCAAAAAAGCAAGAGAGTTCCAGGAAAACATCTGCTTTATGGACTATGCCAAAGCCTTTGACTGTGTGGATCACAATAAACTGTGGAAAATTCTGAAAGAGATGGGAATACCAGATCACCTGACCTGCCTTTTGAGAAACCTATATGCAGGTCAGGAAGCAACAGTTAGAACTGGACATGGAACAACAGACTGGTTCCAAATAGGAAAAGGAGTATGTCAGGGCTGTATATTGTCACCCTGCTTGTTTAACTTATATGCAGAGTACATCATGAGAAATGCTGGGCTGGAAGAAGCACAAGCTGGAATCAAGATTGCCAGGAGAAATATCAATAACCTCAGATATGCAGATGACACCACCCTTATGGCAGAAAGTGAAGAGGAACTAAAAAGCCTCTTGATAAAAGTGAAAGTGGAGAGTGAAAAAGTTGGCTTAAAGCTCAACATTCAGAAAACGAAGATCATGGCATCCAGTCCCACCACTTCATGGGAAATAGATGGGGAAACAGTGGAAACAGTGTCAGACTTTATTTTGGGGGGCTCTAAAATCACTGCAGATGGTGACTGCAGCCATGAAATTAATAGACACTTACTCCTTGGAAGGAAAGTTATGACCAACCTAGATAGCATATTCAAAAGCAGAGACATTACTTTGCCAACAAAGGTCCGTCTAGTCAAGGCTATGGTTTTCCCAGTGGTCATGTATGGTTGTGAGAGTTGGACTGTGAAGAAAGCTGAGTGCCGAAGAATTGATGCTTTTGAACTGTGGTGTTGAGAGTCCCTTGAGAGTCCCTTGGACTGCAAGGAGATCCAACCAGTCCATTCTGAAGGAGATCAGCCCTGGGATTTCTTTGGAAGGAAAGATGCTAAAGCTGAAACTCCAATACTTTGGCCACCTCATGCAAAGAGTTGACTCATTGGAAAAGACTCTGATGCTGGGAGGGACTGGGGGCAAGAGGAGAAGGGGACGACAGAGGATGAGATGGCTGGATGGCATCACTGACTCGATGGACATGAGTCTGAGTGAACTCCGCAAGTTGGTGATGGACAGGGAGGCCTGGCATGCTGCGATTCATGGGGTCGCAAAGAGTCAGACACGACTGAGCGACTGAACTGAACTGATCTGAACTGATGTATAATTGAATTTGCTTACAGATCCTAAGGGTTCCCAATAAAACAAAAACAAACAAACAAGTAATGGGAGAGTTGATGGATGTGTTAATTAGCTTGATTGTATGTGGGGACCATTTCACAATGTATATGCATAGCAGGCCATCCTTATATTTAAAATTTCAATTGTCAATTATACATCAATAAATCTGAAAAAAAAGTGATGAATCTCATCAAATGTCCTTTCATGGAATCAAACAATAGAACTGACAATGAGGAGAATACTTTGAATTTATAACTATTCTAATTTTAAAAATTGAGTTTTATATTTATTGTGCTAGTGTCTACTATCTACTAGAGTAAATCTGAAGCCTTCTCAGCACTCAGAAGGGAACCATGTTAGGTGACGGGAGTTAACTCTTATCATTTCACAATGCACCTGGATAGCAGATCAGAATCCGCCTGCAATGTAGGAGACCAGGGTTCCATCCTTGGGTTGGGAAGATCCCCTGGAGAAGGGAATGGCTACTTGCTTCAGTATTTTTGACTGGAGAATTCCATGGACAGAGGAGCCTGGCAGGCTACAGTCCATGAGGTCTCAAAGAGTCGGACACAAGTGAATGACTAACACTTTCACTTCATAGCAGATCACCATGCCATGCACTTGAAATATGAAGTTTGTTGATTATACCTCAAGAAAGCTGGAGAACCAGAGGAGGGAGTGGGGCAGAATTGGGGAGGACAGTTATAAAAGGGATGCCCGTGATGATAGCAAAGTCCTGTGTCCCGACCGTGGTCACGACTCATGAACTAAACGTGTGAAAAAATTGCACAGAACTAAATGCATGTGCGTTGCTAAGTTACTTCAGTCATATCCGACTTTTTGTGACCCCATGGACTGTAGCCTGTCAAGCTCCTCTGTCCATGGGGATTCTCCAGCAAGAATACTGGAGTGGGTTTTCATGCCCTCCTCCAGGGGATTTTCCTCACCCAGGGATCGAATCTGGATCTCCTGCATGGCAGGCAGAGTCTTTACCCCTGAGCCACAGGTCAAGCCCAACTAAATGCACACCCAGCACAAATCTAGGAAAATCCGAACATGGTCAGTGGGTTGCATGGATGTTGATATTCTGGTTGTGACACGCAGCTGTTGGTTTTGCAAGACAGTAATGTTGGGGGAATAGACAAGCTTGCTCTGTATTCTTTTTGAACCGCAAGTGAATCCATGATCATCTCAAACTAAAAGTTTACTTTAAGGACTGCACCGGTGGGCCAGTGGTTAAGACTGTGTTCTCCTACTGCAGGGGGCACAGGTTTGATCCCTGGTCAGGAAACTGATCCCACATGCTGCAATGTGGCCAAAAAAGAAAGTGTTTACTTTAAAAAGAGCCACTGAAAACTTGGCACCAGCTCCACATGTTCTCCTCCCTTTGCATTCCTTTCTAGTCAGAAGAATTTTGATGTGGCTCTAGCTTCGGGTCCTCCCTACTTACTGTGGAATCCAAAAATAAAATTCTGCCCAGAGCACAGGCTGGAGGAAATGGGAATAACAACAGTCTGGGCCATGAAAACCAGGAGCTGAATGAATACACAACCTGTTCTATGGAAATGAACTTTGGAAACTGGATGCCAGTCCTGAGATTTGGCATTGCTATCACCAAAACAGTGGGCTTCCCTGGTGGCTCAGTTGGTAAAGAATCCACCTGCAATGCGGGAGACCTGGGTTTGATTTCTGGGTCAGGAAGATCCGCTGGAGAAGGGATCGGCTACCTACTCCAGTATTCTTGGGCTTCCCTGGTGGCTCCAACAGTAAAGAATCCGCCTGCAATGTGGGAGACCTGGGTTTAATCACTGGGTTGGGAAGATCCCCTGGAGAATGGAAAGGCTAACCACTCCAGTATTCTGGCCTGGAAAATTCCATGGACTGTAGAGTCCATGGGGTCACAAAGAGTCGGAAATGACTGAGCAACTTTCACTTTCACTTCATTACCAAAACAAGATTATTGAGTGGGGTGGGAGGTGGAATTAAAAAAGAGGGGTGAGACCAGGAGAAAAAGTCCTTTCTGGGAAGTGTTTTTAAATTCAAATTTTAATTTCTTCCCACAACCACAAATGACTAACCATAAACACAACTTTCCTATAGCAACATACTCTAACTTGAGAATTTGGAGGGAACCCCTCTTTTTTTAAAGTTCAATGCCTAAAGGCTCAAATGCTATCAATTAATATGCACATTTTTAATGATTTTAAAATATAATACCAAATTGCTTCCAGGAGCATCTACATAAATTTATAATCCTACCCAAATTTACTGAAAGTGCTATTTTTTCAAAATACTTTAAGGGTTTTGGAAGTTGATTTTTTTTTTAAATTTTGGGTGGAGAAACTGGAAAATCACTGTCAATTCAGTTTTTATTTCTATTATAATTAATTTGCTCAGCTGTGACAAATGTACCGTACAAGTGTAAGCTGTTTAATAATAGGGGAACTGGTTGTGAGTTATGTATGCCTTTTACTACCTTCACATTTTTTTCCTGTAAATCTAAAACTATTGTAAAAAAAAATAAAATAAAATGAAGCTCTGATAAAAAAAAAAAGAAAAAAAAAAGAGAAAGAAAAAAAGAATTTGCTCACTGGTTTTTGGACATTCAAATCCTAGCTTCAACCTTCACAACCAGGTAATCTTTGGGAATTATTCAGCCACCATGTGCCTGTCTTCTTAAGAGGACTCAGCACGTTCTGCAAATTAAAGGCCCAGTGGGCTTCCCGGGTGGCTCTAGTGGTAAAGAATCTGCCTACAATGCACGAGATGCAGGAGACCCGGGTTCAGTCCCTGAGTTGGGAAGATCTCCTGGAGGAGGGTGTGCAACTCACTCCAGTATTCTTGCCTGGAAAATCCCATGGACAGAGGAGCCTGGCGGGCTTGTCCATAGGGTCACGAAGAGCCGGACACAACCACACAGCACAACGTGGTAAGTAATCGACTGTTACTGTGCTCCTCCAATATCATCCTTTTAAACTGGGAATTCATCATTTCCTTATTTATAAGAACTGCATTATGGTTTTATTACTTTGTCTTTTAGACCGTTTAGAAATCATTTTTCCCAGGCTATGGGAAACCTGTCCCCTATGGCAGCACATTAGCATCAGTGAGGGATGGGACAGTGGCAGGCAGCTGAGCACACCCTTTTGTTGTGTGTTGTGTAAGGATTTTGCTTTAAAACTGTCTGGGGGGATTGGCAGGGAACAGAGGATCAGAGACAAAGCAAGAAGGGCCAGGGACTGACAATGGCTGAAGCTGAGTGATGGGGGTGGAGGTTCCTTATACTGTAGACATTCCAACATTGCCATAGCATGATTTTTTTTTTTTTTAATGTGAAGGCAAATTATTCACGAGTCATCAAATATCCTTGTTTGAGGGTACAGGCTGCCCCGTGCACTTGTGAGAACCTAGCGCACTGTGGGCTCCTTGGATTCTAAAACCTGAATGGGTCTCGGTGGAGAGTGATCGCTGCTCTCATGAAGCCTCCACCTTCAGGCACAGACCATATTCAGTTCTTGGGACTTCTCAGGGAGCCCACTCAAATCAAGCTGTGTCCCCTGCCCTGTCCAGGGCTGCCCTGCGTCGGCGAGGATTCATCTGGGCTGAGCAGGGTCCTCAGAACTCTGCTCTGAAGGGATAGTCCTTATGATTTTCAGTTCTGAAAAAGAGAAAAACAGATCAAAGATAGAAGCAGAGAACGGTTAATATTTTTAAGAGAAATGTTGAAAAAATACACTTAACATATTGTTTAAACTCCTGAGTGTACGGACTCAGTCTTATAATTTACCTCCAAAGTGGCCTGTCCTTAGACAGGAGAGAATTATGAAAAGGTTAACTTAACCCCAAAGGTGGTAAAGCCCTCTGCAGGGAGCAGTCACGCAATCTGGACCTTGCTCCCCTTCCTTGGGAAGGAGGGTAAAGGAGTCGTATTTACATGGGGAACGTGGACAAACGGAGATTCCTGTCCAGGCCGAGGAGGTCAGTCATATCCTCTTCTGATAATTCAAAATCAAACACCTGGAAACCAGAAGGAAACAGTCACTGGGAACTTAGTCTGGTAGATCTTTGGCTGAACCACCTCAGCTGCAAAACACAAGTGGGGATCCACAGGTGGGGATCAGACTTCCTGTGACACTGGACCAAAACCAGGCGGGCTCAGCCTCTGCTGCTTAGGAATCCCTGGGAAGATAGGTATGCCCTGCGTGTGGCCCACAGGGTAAGGGATGTTCCAGAATAGAAATTTTCCCAACGTGCAAACCAAAACAACACAAGATGAAACAAAACAAAATAAAACACCATCACAACAACAAAACCAACAAAACCCCCCAAGAAACACAGACCAAAACCATTTCTTCCACACACCCACTTGGTGAGGGAGAACCCTGGTCCCTGGAGGCACTGATGCTCACTGTGTAGTTTTTCTTTTTAGTCCTTCGAAAGCAGTATTCTAAGCAGCTCTCCCCTCTTCCTATCCCTAACACACATGCGGACTATGACCCTTGCCTGCATTAAGAGCCCGTCCACTCAGGGACAGCCAACCCTGAGCCCACAGCTGAGGAGCTGGGGCCGGGGGAGGGACAGAACCTGGCCTAGCCTCTACCTGCAGGGTAGAAATCAGAGACTTAGTGGCAACCAAAGCAGAAATCAGAGACTCAGTGGCAACCAAAGTTCTGCCTGGAGAGACAGCTGGAGCCCCGACACATCAGGACTGGGGCAGCCTGGGTGCAGTGGCTGGCACTGGGGTGAGGGTCAGCCTCGAGAGAACTCTAGCTGCAGCCTTGCCTGCCCACCCCCACCCCCTGTTCCATCCAGTCCAGTTCCGACAGCTCCGGGCTAGGAAGGGTCTGTCTCTACTCCAGAGGCCTCACCCTGACACCCCTGCAGTGTTAAAGCCACAGGGGGTGTGGCTGCTGGCTCTCGACATCATCACACCCCTTCCCCAAGCTAAGAGGTGACCCCAAAGCCTCCGATGCCATGTGATTCAAAAGGAGGAAGCACTTTCCTGGAAGTTCTCGAGAATCCGCTTTGGGTTGACAGATTTGGGAATCACTCTTACGTTTCTCTGGATCTGAAATCGGATCAAAATCTGCAGGGAAAGAAATGTCCAACATCAGACACAAGGCATTACCGGGGTCAGAGCTCAGCACTTTCCCTGACGGTCATGCTTTATCGTGCAGTGAAAGTCCAGAAGCCCGCGGCGGGAGCATGTACTGCAAGTGCTTTCATTCTGAGTCATTCAGAAACCCAACTGGGATTCTCTGAGCAGTTCTAGCGGGAGAAGCTCAGAGGACCTGCATGCATCTTAAGGAGAAATCACTGTCATGCCCCATCCCCGAACGATGAGACAGTGGAGCCAGGACGTGGCGACCCCCGCCTACCTGGGCTGCGGACTTCCTGTGCTTCTGAGCAATCGTCTGGATCATAGGGTCTTCCATCAGATGCATCCCCCCACTGGAGAGAAGAGTACAGGGCAGAGGCCACGAGGGCAAATGAACATGCTTCCTTCTTTAGGAAAACCTCACACTTCCTCCAAACACAAAATCTAGACGTATTTTTGTCATGATACTTGTTCATCATAGGAAACTTAAATGATGCAGAGAAGCTGCCACTCAAATCCTCCCACTCAGACAAACCACTGCTAATGTTTTAGGGGAGGCAACTAGACACACAGCTTTTCACGTACACTTGGTGTTTTTTCTCAAGAACCAGGCGGCAGTATTGGAGGCCACGGGGCAGTGGGTCTCCATGCTTTGGCCCCTCTGACCTCTTAGCTTGGGTACAGTCATTCCCTGCTTGGGGCTCGACTCAGGGCCCCTGGAGCATCCCTACCTGGAGCCACCAAAGGGCAGGTAAGCTGTCACGGACACATTTTTCGATTGGCAGAAACTGATCAGGTTCTTCTGAGTGAGATATGGGTGGCACTCGATCTACAAGATGACAGCTCACCAGGAAAACAGTCCACCGGAAAAGGGGCCTACATTCCTTCCTGGACCCTGTCACTGCTAAGCTAGGACCCACTTCTAGTGTCTCCACTGGGAAGTGGAAAAGCCTGGACTGTGGTCCCCAAGACACCAGGCCGCTGGGAAGACCTACATCAGGAGCACTTAAACTTCCCCTGCTCTGCGAGGCCGTCCTCATCACTTTAGGTAAAAACCTCAGCCTCGCATCTGCTCTATGCACATAGAGAAGAACGGCAACCCATGGTCACAGGTGGGTGTGGAGCCCACGAGGCACAAGGCTGAGTGAAGGAGCAGGACACAGACACCATGTGCGGGAGGCAGCATGGTGTCGGCACCAAGTGCTAACACTCCTCAGTGCTGCTGGAAATCAGAAGAGCGGCTGCCCTTCCTGAGGGAGGGGGGACTGAAAGGAGCACCCAGGGGCTTCTGGCGGGCAGTGGGGCTGGTCACGTTGGTTTACTGGTCCGCATGCTGGTCAGAGCCAGGCTCAGCTTACAAGGTGGTCTCAAGCTCTGTTCTTATGTGAGCTCTTCTTTGTATGGACTTAACACTTTAACAGAAAGTTTAAAATAAAGTACTGCAAGAATGTCCTTTCTACTTGCAGTGCCAGCCCGTCTAGAGAACTTAACACTCCTGCCGGTACTAGTCATTTCTCTGCATTAACCTCTCGGCAGTCTGTGACCTGGACTGAAGGTCGTCCATTCGTCCATGCTTTTCAGGCTGCAACGTGCCAGGCTGGAGAGCAGGGGGGTCCCAGTGCTTTCCCGTGAAGCCCACTCACCTTGGAGCATCACCACTGGTGAAGGGCGGGGGCCACTGGGACCACTCCATTTTTGAACGCACCTGGTGATGCACCCACAGCTGCACACGGGAGCCAAGCTCAGCTCAGGCCCTCGCTCTGGGGGCACCACCTCACCAGACCAGACTTCCGGGGATCTTCTGCCCCCTCACCCACCGCCTGCCTGACTGCTCCCAGTTCTCGATGCTGACAGCCCTGGGGAAGACACCTACACCTCTCGATCCACCCTTTCTTCCGTGGCCCCTGCAGCCTCCTGGAGGTAATGGCTCAAAAGCTGATCCATAGCCTCTGAGCTGGCCCCACGCTCACCTGGTTGGTCACCGGCTTGAACCTCAAGTTGGGTTTATTCAGAAGTCTCTCAAGCTGCTCGTGGTTGAAGTTTGACACCCCGATGGCTCTCACTAGGCCTGCGGCCACCAGGTTCTCCATGGCCTAGCGGGGAGAAAGAACCATGGGGCATCCGGGCTGGGCCGGCCCCATGGGTACCCCGCACAGGGTCCAAATAACGGCCCTGCCCGCTGTTCGACAGTATTTCCCTCAAGGCTTCTCCAGCGCTTCTGTGCTCCAGGTCTGCTCCCTGTTGCACCACTAGGAGCTGGGGGCCGTGGGCACACCACGGGACCTCACCGAGCCTCAGTTTCCTCACCCGCACACTGGGGACCACCCCATCCAGGTCATGGGACTGTTTAAGGGCCGTGTGAGCAGATGCATACAGAGCTTTTCGCTGTGGGCTGGTGTCGAGCAAACGCAGCAGGTCGGGCTGCCATTACCGAGTCCCTGTCACCTGGTGTCCGAAGGGTGTCCACACCGGCCTCACCTGCTCACCCCTCGTCACCTGGATCACAAGCTGCTTCAGCACCATGACCTGTGCTCAGCTCCTGCCCCAGTGCCAGTTAACGTCTTCAGGGACAAGGGCAGAACAGCTCCGCTGTTCACTGACCAGGAACAAGGCCTGGTGCCAGGCGCAGGCACCTGTGAGTCTGAGCGGCCATGGCTGGTGACCAGGGTCCCGGTGTCCCTGTGACTCCCTGAAGCGGCAACAGCTGCCCAGACCCTCACTTGGGCCACACAAACAGCCCAGGGTTTGACCTGGATCCTTGAGACCAGACCACGCAGTGGACAGACGGGCCAGGCGAGCTCAGTTTCACTGATTTGGTTGTTTGATGAAAGGGGAGGAGAGGCTGACCTGGCCCCGCATGCCTCCCCATCTGTGCCCCCTCCCCACGCTGCCTGGATGACCCCGCACCCCACGCCTGCACCTCTCACCCCACACGAAGAGCTTGCACTTCGTCTCCCTGAACTCTGCAAGTTCCAGTGTGAACCTCCCCTTCTGGCCTCCACCCCTTCCTGCCTGCGTGGGGGTCACAGGCACCCGCCAGCCTGACTGGACACCCTGCAGGCAGGAGCCCTCCTCCCAGGCCGGCCACCCACTGCCCAGCGCCCCATACCCACCGCCCTGACTGGCATGCTCCTGCCTTGCTTCCACCTCAGCACTTTTCATCTGGACTCTGGTTTGAAATAAGCTACCCTTTCCTCCACTTCTCCTTGCCCACCCCGAGACATCCCCTGCCGCTGAAGTTATGGTTCCAAAATGCTGACAAAGCACTAAAGGGAACTACAGGATGGCAGCGTGGTCACCACCAGGACACAGGTTTTCAAATTTTCCTTCTTTCTGTATGCTTTACACTTTCTATATTTTCTGTAAAGACCATGTGATCTTTTTTTTTTACTCAAAACATTCTGAATTAGTCTGAATTAGACTGAGCAACTTCACTTTCACTTTTCACTTTTATGCATTGGAGAAGGAAATGGCAACCCACTCCAGTGTTCTTGCCTGGAGAATCCCAGGGACGGGGGAGCCTGGTGGGCTGCCATTTATGGGGTCGCACAGAGTCGGACACGACTGAAGCGACTTAGCAGCAGCAGCAGCAGCAGCAGCAGCAGCAGCTATCCCTAAAGTAAGTGCTTCAGAAAGATGACCGACCCGCACTGAGGTCCTTAATCAGGTGCTCGTCCTCAGTTCGTGCTGCAAACCAGGGGCCTCTGAACGGGCAGCTGCAGGCCTCACGGTTCCCTCCGGAGACGGTCAGCGGGGCTGGCTTACCTCCCACGTGTTCAGGAAGTCCGTGTCGCTGGGAATGATCATGCCGTTGTGGTCCACCGGCAAGTCTGCCTCTCCGGACTGCAAGAGCCAGAGGAAAGGCACTCACTGGGGGCTCACGGTGACCCCGGAGAGGACAGGGAGGGAGGGAGGGAAGAGCACTGGACCAGAGGGCAGGAAGCCTGGCTCCGCTCCAACACACAGCTAACCTTCTCCAGGACTCTGAACGTCGCTGCCCACCACTCACCCAACAGGGAAGGAAGACCTGGAATCCTTGCCAGCGGCCATAAAACTGTTTGGCAATTTCAGGCAAAAAAAATGGAGTCTTTCATGTCCTAAGGGCCCCATCTCCCAAGTCCACTGGTAGGATCCTCCCTCTTTTCTTAGAATCCCCATCATGGTGAGAGATAGTGAATCAACTAGTACCAGGGTGCTGGGAGGTGCAGGGCAGAGAAAGATGGCTACAATACTGAAGTGGGTTGCCACCTCCTCCTCCAGGGGATTTTCCTGACCCAGGGATGGAACCGACATCTCTTGCGTCTCCTGAACTGAGAGGTGGACTCTTTACCACTAGTGTCACCTGGGAAGTGCCAGAGAAGGATGGCAGAAAATTTTTAAAAACCTAAAGCCAGACCTCAGCGCAGCCTCGGGGATTGGTCTGCAACCCCTCCACCCCGCCAGGTATAGCCCCCCGAGGCAGGTCAAAGGGGAGCCCTGTGTATGAAATGAAAGGGCAGGCTGAGAGGCAGAACCTGTAGGGCACTAGAGCCTGGGGGCTCTGAGGTCCTCCAGCCCACGCCTCCCCAGAGCTGAGCCCCGAGGGAACCGTGTGCTCACTGAATGATGACAGGGCGCAGCCAGGAAGGGAGGTGTGGCCTACGGGGGCCTCGCCGTCCTGTACCTTGAAGCCCATGGGCCAGTGCATGAGGTAGAGGTCCAAGTAGTCCAGCTTCAAGGTCTTCAGACTCCGGGTGCAGGCTGCTTTCACCAGGGACTTCTTATGGCAGGTGCACCAGAGCTGCAGGGGCAGGGAGGAAGCACAGACACAATGGCCACGGAGCCCGTGGGAGCTGTGAGTGCATCCCTGACTGCTGGCCCAGGATCTGCAAGATGCACGGCGTCCGGGACCCCCTGGCAATAAATACAGTGGGGCAGTGACACGTCCTTCGGGCACCCTGGGATCCTCCATGGCAGCCCTTGTTCAGGCTGTCAATGTCTCCTATCTCCTGTGCAAACACAGCATCTACAATCTCCTCGAAACCACACTAGCCTCGCTTCTATACAACACATTTCCCTATGTAACAACTTTCAACCGTGCTCCTTTCTAAGGGAAAAAGAGTGAACTTCTTAGACGACATCTTGACTTCTTCCACAGTCCGGCCCGTCCACTTCCTCAACCTGGCAGCTCTCTGCTGCCTAACAGTTTTTCATCTGGGAATGCCAGCCAAGCTTCTTGGGGGGTCCCTGCACCTGTGGTGTCCCATGCCCCGTGCCTTTGCTCATGTCACACTGTCCCTGACCCCCCTGACCTGCAATGCTCCCAGCCTGTGCATGGAGCTGCACAAGTCCTGTCTCACGGGTTCAAGTACAGATCGAGTCATCAGCTCCTACAAAGGAAACTGGAAAACCCTCCCCATGCAGTTCCCACCACTTGGTAGCCCGGCCCTGAGTGGTCAGTGGCCCTCTCTCTATATACGGGAAATCCTACCTTGCTGACAATAAACAGGTTCTCCCGTCTCACCGCGCCCTCCTTGATCTTGGACTGGATTCCCACTCCAACCTCATTCTCATTGTGGTACACGTAGGCGCAGTCCAAGTGCCGGTAGCCCACGTCTATCGCCACTTTTACAGCCTCTGTTACCTCCCCTGGAGCCGCCTACAAGACAAAAAGTCAGCCACTTGCACTCAGGAGAGCCCGACCCCAACAACCCCTGTTCACTCTAGAACACAGAGTCAACAAGCCATAAAAAGTGAAGTTACTGAGTTGGTACTCATATTCATCCATCCTAAAATTAGGAACATCAGCATCAGAAAGACTTTATAGATAATCTAATTTCAAATTCCTTTACTTATTTGGGGAAAATGCTTTAGGCATGTTTGGTGCCTGCAAATGACTGAGCTAGAGGCTGTGCTACTGGAATGAAGGTGCGTAAATAAATTTAGGATGAATAATGATGACAGGTGTGATGCAAGGAGGTACAGACTCACCCACTACCCACAAAGGCCATCAGCCCAAGTGTAAAAGCAGACAGGTGCACACAAAGACAACCCACCACGCAGAGCATTGCCAGAAGCCAAAGGAATGCAATGGATGGCATCAGCAATGTGCAAGTTCAGAAAAGAAACATTCTCTGTAAAGGGGGCTGCTCGAGCAGGCAAGGGGGTGGGGGAAGAGGGAAGAGGCTCACACAACCACTAAACCCCAAGGGGTCTCAGCTCACAAGGCGCTTTCTCCCTTGAACGTCACATTACCCCGTGAAATTCACCTGTCATAATGATCTTCATTGAATGAGAACACATTTAGAGTGGATGAGAGCTAATGAACCAAGCATCCACTTCAGAGTTGGGAGGACCACCAAGAAATCAGAAGGAAGAGAAAATGAATATAATAATGAACACCAAATACAAATTGATAGAGAAGACCAACAAGGCCTGTGGTTGGTTTTTTGAAAAATCTTAATAGACTTCTTTTTTTTTTTTTTTTTGCTGTTGTCTTTTTTTAATTTTTGGCCACACAGTGCAGCATACTGGATCTCAGTGCCCCAACCAGGGACTGAGCCAGGGCCCCCAGCAGTGGGAGTGTGGAGACCTAACCACTGGACCTCAAGGGGATTCCCTAAAGTAGACAAACTTTGGACAAGACTAGGGAGACCACGTTTTTTTAAAATGACATGAAAAAAAAGCAGTATATACAGATAAAAAATACATATTTAAGAAACTATTATCAGTGACTGCTGCTGCTGCTAAGTCGCTTCAGTCGTGTCTGATTCTGTGTGACCCCACAGATGGCAGCCCACCAGGCTCCCCCGTCCCTGGGATTCTCCAGGCAAGAACACTGGAGTGGGTTGCCATTTCCCTCTCCAATGCATGAAAGTGAAAAGTGAAAGTGAAGTCTCTCAGTTGTGTCCGACTCTTAGCGACCTCATGGACTGCAGCCCACCAGGCTCCGTTGTCCATGGGATTTTCCAGGCAAGAGTACTGGATTGGGGTGCCATTGCCTTCTCCATTATCAATGACTAGAAGCCAATGATTTGGAAAAGTGAAACGAAATGGAAAAATTCCTAGAAAAACTTAAGAAAAAATAAAGCTCAATTGGTCTATAACTATTTTTTTTAAATAAAGCAATTAAACACAATACACAGAGTTTTACAAAATTTTCCAGTTAGAATTCATACCAATTAAAAACAAAGTTCTTCTGACAAGAGGAAAAGAGGAAACACTTTCAACTTATTTTACTCGACCACAATAAATTAAACTATTAATACATCCCTGACCTCTACCAGTTGGTAAATGGATAGAAGAAATAATTTAAATAATATTTTGATGAGTAAGGGTGATCATTCTAATTCCTGTGTGTGCTCATTGATGTCTGACTCTTTTGCGACTCCATGAACCGTAACCTGCCAGTCTCCTCTGTCCATGGGATACTCCAAGCAAGAATACTGGAGTGGGTTGCCATTTCCTATTCCAGGTGATCTTCCTGACCCAAGGATAGAACCTCTGTCTCATGTCTCCTGCATTGGTAGGCAGATTCTTTACCACTAGCACCACCAACCAATAACTTCCTATGTGAATTCTTAAATATCTTTTTATTAAAGACTGTTTTAAAAAGAAAGCAAATTTGAAAGGCTTTATAATTAGTCTGTCTAATTATAAAAGGCTGTCTAAACCACTGACAGGGATTAGAAAAAGACAAAGTAGAGGAAGGTCCAAAGTACTTCCACTAAAGTTTGAAGGCAGGAGAAGGAGATGACAGAGGATGAGATGGTTTGATGGCATCACCAACTCAGTGGACATGTTTGAGCAAACTCTGGGAGTTGATGGACAGGGAAGCCTGGAGGGCTGCAGTCTATGGGGTTGCAAAGAGTTGGACAGGACTGAGCTACTTAACTGAACTTCCACTATCAGGTTTTTACACTGGGAAGAAAAAGTTTGAAAGTTTCTTTTTAAAACCAAGTTGGCAATGACAGCATTCTCCTGTCTCTTTGGTACAGACACTTCCCCATCTTCCTGATGGCTGCTGCTCTGATCCGTCAGGTGACAGTTTCCTGCTCTTATCCAAGCCTGACAATCTTTTCTTCTGGGCTTTCTCAGACTTTTTTTTTTTCCCCCTGAACAATTATAATGCAGCGGGGCTGGGGCGGGGGGCGCTTCTTTGGTGGCTCAGTGGCAAAAAAGCCTCCTGCCATTGCAGGAGACACGGGCTTGACCCCAAATCGGGAAAGATCCCACATGCCTCGGGGCAACTAAGCCTGTGTGCCACAACTAGGGAGCCTGTGCGCTAGAGCCCAGGGAGCTGCAGCTGCTGAAGGCCACACACCCTAGAGCTCTGGCTCCCCAACAAGAGAAGCCACCTCAATGAGAAGTCCAGCTAGAGCAACTAGAGAAAGCCCAGGCAGTGAGGAAGACCCAGCGCAGACATAAATAAACAAACAAATAAATAAATAGTCTCTGCTTATTAAAAAGCAGAGACAATACTTTGCCAACAAAGGTCCTTCTAGTCAAGGCTGTGATTTTTCCAGTGGTCATGTATGGATGTAAGAGTTGGACTGTGAAGAAAGCTGAGCGCCAAAGAATTGATGCTTCTGAACTGTGGTGTTGGAGAAGACTCTTGAGAGTCCCTTGGACTGCAAGGAGATCCAACCAGTCCATCCTAAAGGAGATCAGTCCTTCATTGGAAGGACTGATGTTGAAGCTGAAACTCCAATATTTTGGCCACCTGATGCGAAAAATCGACTCATTTGAAAAGACCCTGATGCTAAGAAAGATTGAGGGCAGGAGGAGAAGGGGACGATAGAAGATGAGATGGTTGGATGGCATCACTGACTCGATGGACATGGGTTTGGGTGGACTTCCGGAGTTGGTGATGGACAGGGAGGCCTGGCGTGCCAGTTCATGGGGTCGCAAAGAGTTGGACACGACTGAGCGACTGAACTGAACTGAAATAAGTAGTGATTGGGAAGGACAACCCCCAATTCTAGAAAACCTAATGACTAAACTAAACACTGCACTTCCAAAAGCTAGAGGCGAGCCCCCGGCAGGTGCCAGCGACCAGCTGGACCTGCGGAGGCTGTTGCCGGTTTCCCCAGGTAGGTGGTTCTCCACGCAGGGGCGTGTCGAAGGAAGGCGCCGCCCCTCCTCGACCAAGAGGCCGCCTCACCTTCCAGGTGCCCAGGCCCAGGACAGGAGGTATCGCCTCCATGGCTCGGAATGCGTCCCCGCCTGCCCGCACGGCTCCGTAGGGCCGCTACCCGAGTGGACGCCGGACTGGCTGCCGGCAGCAACAGAGGCCAACCCGGGTTGGCTGACGGCGCGGAGGCGGCGGAAGAAGCCAAAGCACGCTAGGCCGTGAACACGCTCAGCTGTCGGGGCCAAGGGTGGGGCTTCGGGGAACGGACGCGCGCCGGCGCGGGGCGAGACAGCCCAGGAGGGACCTGGCCCTGCCCTCGGTCTCCTAGCAACGCCTCCCCTGCTCTCAGCATCTGGATCTCGGCGGGGATCCCGAGGTTCGCAGGGGCGGCTGGGCCGGGTCACCCCTAGAGCAGCGGGGAGAGGCTTGGTGTCCCTCCCTCTGAGCCCTGGGAGGAGGCTAGGCCCCCGAGACCCCTACCTTGGCGTTGGGGGGGTGGGGGGGGGGCGGGGCGGGTACGGCTTCAGGGTGCCAGAGGGACTACAAGTTACTGTGCTTGGGCGGGACCCTGAGGGTCTGCGGTACCATACAAGAGTTGGTGGCCTTAGCTCCCCGTTGTTGACCCGGTGCTCCGAGTCCTGGGAATGTTTTCTAACTCCCGGAGTCCGTGGGAGCAGAGCGCAACCTGGGGACCCGGGGACCCAGGACGCGGTGGGTACGGGGCCGCATCTCCCGGGACCGGGGGTGAGACCCTCCCTGCAGAGCCTCCAGTCTGCAGGTGGGAGTGGGCGGAGCCATTGCGGGAGTCCCGGCCTGCGGTGCCCCTCCTCGTGCTCCAGCACCCAAGACGGACTCCTCTCCAAGGTTGGGCTTCGGGGACACCTCTTGGGCGTGGCCTCTGGGGTCAGTCACAGGCAAGCTTCGTCGTGATGGCTCTTAGTTTGGCTGGACTTGGTCACTTAGAGCTGAGTGACCCTGAGCACCCATGCCTGGCTCATCAAGAAATTGGGGTGATCTAAGTGGCAGGGAGAGCTCCCTAATAACAGTAATTAACTCCTAACACTCGGGCCTCATTGTGGAGCTGCCTGCTCTCAGGGCTCCCTCCAGCCCCTTACACCAGCCAGGGGAGCGGCCAAGGCCAGGCTGGACCTGGTGCGGGTCCCAAGTCCTGCCAGAAAAGATGGGAGAGGCTGAAGAAGAGATGGAGAGGGGAAGGGGTGGCCTGACTTTCCCCTGCCCAGGCCCATGTCTACACCACCTCCAGGCCTCCTGACCTACCGGTGCAGGGAGCTGGCCGCTGGTGGCGGGGAGAAGGGTAGAGTGGGACCAGGACAGCAGGATGTATGGAGGTTATTCTGTGACTTCACGTCCCATGGTCTTCAGCCAGGCTGATTGGTGTGGGGTAGTCCGTGGGTCCCTGGGGTTGTGGGGTCGCAGTATGGCGGCCGTTGGTGCCGTGCGGTAACCGCCGGGAAGGGAGCCGTTGGTACATTGGACAGGGGTTCGCCCAAGCGGGGTCTCTTTCGCGCGTTGCTAAATGTGTGCATGTGCACTGGACAAGCTAGGAGATTAGGCTGCCTCACCACCCCTCGCTGAGTCCGCACGTGGGAGGGAGGCCCTTTGACCTGGAGCTCATCCTGCTGCATCCATCCACGGAACAGGGGTCCAGGAGCCTGGGCCGTGCCCACACTGAGTGGGGCTCATGCAGTTGAGCCCATCCCCTGCTGGGACAATCTGGGAAGTGAGACAATTAGAGCCAGAGAGGTGGGCGGAGTCCAGAGAAGGGAGGGTTCAATACCCTGAGGTCAAGGCCAAACCCTCCCTTTGGGTGTGCTTTGGGAATGAGAACCCCTAAGCCCCTGCGTGCGGCCCTTTACTCTGGGCATCCCCACATGGTGTGCACGTGACTTCCGGTCTCCTCCCTATCCAATCTATATGCGCGGTGTGCAGAGACCATTTTTGCAGTATAAATAAGAAACTTGGCAGTGTTACCTGTGCAATGGAGCAATGAGATAGATGATGATATTAAAAACTGGCTGTTGTGAGATTACTTTTACAATAACATGTTTTAAATTTTCAAAAATAGTTTATACTTTGAAACAACGTGAGAAAAAGGATTTTTCATATTTATTTCAAAAGGTCAAAAACGGACGGTTAATTTTTTAATAGCATTTCAGAAGGAATTATTGTTTATTCTGTAGATGCAGAGAAAATCCACAAATTGCAAATCAAGTAGATTATAATGTGCTTCATTATATGTGCTGAGCTTGGGAAATATTTTCTGACTCTGCACAGATGGGTTTATTTAGGAAATATAATTGAGGTAAAACAACTGCATGATAAAAAACTGTTACCTATTTAGTTGAAAATACTCCTAAAATGGAGAACTTCATTCTTGCTGCTGCTGGTGAGTCGCTTCAGTCGTGTCCGACTCTGCACGACCCCATAGACGGCAGCCCACCAGGCTCCCCCGTCCTTGGGATTCTCCAGGCAAGAACACTGGAGTGGGTTGCCATTTCCTTCTCCAATGCATGAAAGTGAAAAGTGAAAGTGAAGTCGCTCAGTCGTGTCCAAATCAGCGACCCCATGGACTGCAGCCTACCAGGCTCCTCCGTCCATGGGATTTTCTAGGCAAGAGTACTTGATTCTTGAGCTGTATGTAAACTTCGTTTGAGTCTCCTGCCCTCTAGTGGTCATTTCTAAAAGCTGTATGCGGTGAACTCTGAAATGAACACAACCCGAGTTTGAGCAAGCTCTGAAGTTGGTGATGAACAGGGAAGCCTGGCGTGCTGCAGTCCATGGGGCCTCAAAGAGTAGGACACGACTGAGCAACTGAACTGAACTGAAGTGTAGGAATCAAGTTCCAAATTTTAAGACATTTGAGGAAGCTGAGAAGTTTTCTAACTTGGTTTCATCATTTTCACAACATAATCGCCATGTCTCTATTACATACTCCCTTGAGATTACGGATAGAAAACTGAATTTGGGTATCTCTTGACCATTTGACTTAATTTTCTGTAAAATTGGTACATATCTAGTATAGTCTTATCACTATTGCATAAAGGTTTTGAAAATAAATACTTTAATATATACTACACTGTTTCCTATTACTAGTTAAGTCCATTACATGCTGTATCTTGTATTCCTCTTACTACCCCCATACACCTTGTGAAGTACACACTGTATTATTCCAATTTCACGAGAAAAGAAAGTGATACTGAGCGGGGGCTCATAAGACTTGGCAAGTGACACACCCTGGGCCTAAAAGACTGAGTTTTGTGTCATGATTTTCATTCTTCTAACAATTCATAATTAATTTTGAGTTAATTTTTAAATTATCAATATTTAACCATAAGTATTACCCTCCAGCTGAGCTATTTAAAATCCTAAGAGATGATGCTGTTAAAGTGCTGCACTCAATATGTCAGTAAATTTGGAAAACTCAGCAATGGCCACAAGATTGGAAAAGGTCAGTTTTCATTCCAATCCCAAGGGAAGGCAACGCCAAAGAATGTACAAAGTAGCATACAATTATGCTCATTTCACCTGCTAGCAAAGTAATACTCAAAATCCTTCAAGCCAGGCTTCAGAAGCACGTGAAGATATTAAGAAGAGGTGGCAAGAATACACAGAAGAACTATACAAAAAAGACCTCACGACCCAGATAATCATGATGGTATGATCACTCATCTAGAATCAGACATCCTGGAATGTGAAGTCAAGTGGGCCTTAGGAAGTATCACTACAAACAAAGCTAGTGGAGGTGATAGAATTCCAGTTGGGCTATTTCAAATCCTAAAAGACGATGCTGTGAAAGTGCTGCACTCAATATGCCAGCAAATTTGGAAAACTCAGCAGTGGCCACAGGACTGGAAAAGGTGTTTTCATTCCAATCCCTAAGAAAGGCAATGCCAAAGAATGTTCAAACTACTGCACAACTGCACTCATCTCACACGCTAGTAAAGTAATGCTCAAAATTCTCCAAGCCAGGCTTCAACAATATGTGAACCGGGAACATCTGGAGAGATGTTCAAGCTGGTTTTAGAAAAGGCAGAGGAACCACAGATCAAATTGCCAACATCTGTTGGATCATTGAAAAAGCAAAAGAGTTTCAGAAAAACATTTATTTATGTTTTATTGACAATGCCAAAGCCTTCGACTGTGTGGATCACGATAAACTGTGGAAAATTCTGAAAGAGATGGGATTACCAGTGAAAGAAAGTTACCTGGCTCAAAATAGCCTGGAGTTAAAACTCCCCTCCAGGTCCTCCTCACCAGTCTATGTAAAACAAAGAACTCTCACCCAAAGAAAAAAAAAAATGGACATTAAGGTTGATTACCCCTAACTCCAAGCTGTTCCCATCCTCTGGCCAACCTCCAGAATTCCTTGCCCCAGCCATTTAAGAGATAACTACTCCTAACAACCTTGGAGGAGAACAGGCCCCCTTAAGACAGTACATTTCCACATACATGCCTGTATATACTTTTTTCTTGGGTTAACGCAGCAGCTCACTAATCTGACTGCTGCCCCTTCTCGCCACATTAAAGGTTATCTGTTCCTGTAAAGTGCCGGTCTTGTTCTTTTTCTGAACTTCACCTTCTCTAACTCCCTTACCCTACATTTTTTGTTGCTGAAACCCGGGAGGTTGAGATTTCTTCTTGTTCTCCACAGCCAGCTCTTTGGAGTGTGGAAGCCTGCCGAGCTCACTTTCCCACCCAGACTTTCAAGACCTCCTAGAGAGGACATCCTGTGCCTTCTTGAGTGGTACAAGTCCTGTGTAAGGGCTTTATTGGTTTTTCACGTAACACAAGGAATATTGGTCTCTCTCTCTCTTTTCTCTACACTTTCTTTTCCACGAGACCAACCAACTCTAGGACAGAGGCCTTTTGCCATTCAACCTACCTCCATCCACCACGAATTCTCACCTGACCCAACAGCCCAGGTAAGCTCGGATGGTACTCTAGGGTGCCATAGACTATCCTCCTTTCTGGGTTCCTGGAGAACCCTCCGGCCAAAAGGTCCTCTGGGGAGGTACACGTGGAGGACGCCCCTCCCCTCCTTTGGAGCCTCTCTCTCTCTCTTTGCCTAGTTAAAAGATTAGGTGATGACCCTTTTCTCTCCACTGGACAGTCACTAGCCATTTGCTATGGGGTCAAGCCAATCTGTCTCATGGGACTCTCCCTTGGCCTGCATAAAATGAAACCTCAAACCTCTATTCTTGACCGATCTCAAGGTTCATAAACTCGAGTCACTTTGCACTCAAATTTGGCCTCAATACAAACTGGATGACCAAAACCACTGGCCTGAGTTTGGGACTTTCGATTTCAATATTTTATCAGCTCTCACAAACTTCCTCAAACGGAATGGCAAATGGTCGGAGGTCCCCTATATTCAAGTCTTCTGGGACCTTAGAAGTCATCCTTCTCTTTGCAAGGACTATTCTACCTATCAAATCCTCTGCTCTCTCTCCCCCTCCATTACAAAAGAATCCAAATCTAAAGCCCCACAAAGGCCCCCTAAACTCCCAGCCCCTGATTTTGACCTGGCAGATGAGCCTCCTCCCTACCGCCCAGAGAGAAAACTTCCAGAGACGAGACCCCATCCTCTAGCCCTTCCTCCTCCAAAACAGGAAGCGATGACTCCAAAACCCCAAAAGAGATTGCCACCCCACCCCCCATCAGCCAGGACCTGAAGCAAACACATGCTTCCCCTCAGAGAGGTAGCAGGACCGGAGGGCCCTACACGGGTTCATGTGCCTTTCTCAATTTCTAATATGAGCCAAACTGAAGAAAAATTGGGATCTTATTGAGAAAATCCTACTAGGTATAGAGAAGAATTCCTCTGCCTTACACAAGCCTATCACTTGACCTGGAATGATCTTTATTACATTCTAAATGCCACATTAACCCCTGATGAAAAGGAATGGATATGACAGGCAGCCCGGACTCATGCTGATCAGCTCCATAATCAAGACAGGACTAATCCAGTGGCTGATGATGCAGTCCCTTTAACTGAGCCACGATGGACACATCAAGGCGATGCCAGCATCCGGTACCTGCATCATATGATCACCTGTTTACTACAAGGAATGCTAAAAAACTCTCACATTCATGTTAACTACAATAAGACTAGCAAAGTGAATCCAGAAAAAGATGAAAATCCTGTCCTTTTTCTTTCATGGCTTACTGAGGCAGTCCAAAAATACACTAGATATCTCCACCCCTGACGGACTTCTGTACCTACACGTCCAGTCCATAAGCCAGTCAGCCCGATATTCGCTGAAAATGACGCCAGTTGGAGAAAGGCCCCAAAACCCCTCAGCAAGATATCCTAGAAACAGCCTTTAAAGTTTTCAACAATAGGGAGAAAGAAGCAAAAAAAGAAAAAGAAAAGGAACGAAAGGCCAAATATGCTTTATTCACTGCAGCTATCCAAGAAAAAAATTCAACCCCTTTGGCCCATCCACCTCGTCCCACCCGGATGGGACCTAACCCTCCAGGCCCTACTTTAGATGTAACCAAATGGGACACTGGGCTAAGTCCCACCTAAACCCCCAGCCACCCACCAAACCCTGTCCCACCTGCAAACAATGGGGCCACTGGAAAATAGATCGTCCTCAGACATTTCCCACCAAATCTGGGGGTCCACCCCAGGCCCAACAACAATGAGCCAGGAACCAGACTGAAGGGGGCCCTGGCACCCCAGACCATGGTTCCTCGGATGAGGCAAGAGATGATCCAATTGTGCCCCAGTTATTCCAGTGATGGAGCACAAGCTCCAAACCCCAAGTCCACCACATACAGATGGACTCGGAGCTTTGGGTAATTGGCACGGTGGCTGGACACAAAGTCTCATTCCTAACAGACACTGGGACTTCACTTTTATCCTCCTTTAAGGGCCCTCTCCAACCTTCACAAGTGGCCATCAAAGGGGGTCTCAGGCATCCCTTTTTATCCCAAAATAACCCCTCCTCTCCTTTGTTCCTTTGACAAAACAACACTAACACATTCTTATAAAGTAGTTTCTCGATGCCTAATGGCATTGATGGGATGTGATCTTCTGGCTAAGCTGCAAACTTCTATAAACCTCCCATCCTTAGATCCCGTACCAATTCTTTGCATCGAAATGGCACCCGAACCTTTGGCCAGCCCTCACTCCCAAAATCTGCCCCCTGACCTTCCCCCGATAGATTCTCAGGTCTGGGTCACTGAATCCTCATTGGTAGCCCAACACCATTCCCCTGTGCAGGTTTTTCTTAAAAATCCCTCTGGGGCTCCCGACCTGAGCCCCAGCGTCCACGAAACCGCCCCTACTTCCAGCGGAGACGGCAGCAGCCCCCGGGACCCAGGCAGTCCACAGCCCCAGAGACCTCAGCCCCCATCAACAGTGGGGACCCCCCAACCACCATACTGGAGTGATTCCAACTCAAAGGACACCCAGAGCCACCGTCTGGTATCTGCCAGTTTTTCCAACTGACTTGTGTTCTACCCAACACCTCCCTCCCCTCTTTCCCATAATTTGTGACATCAAAACACCGGCTTTTCCCCCCATTCCTTGAGACCCAGGAGGGCCAAAGCAACAGCCTTTTGCTTTTTTTTTTTTTCCTTTCTCCCTTACCAAGGGTTGAAGGAAGGGATCCATCCTTATTGTTCAGAGGCATCAACTCCCTCCCCTAAATCACGCTGAGAAGGAACCAGCCAGCTCTTCCCTCCTCCTGGTTGTTTTTCTTTCCCACCCCAGTTTATTTTTTGTTTCCCTGCTCCCCCTACCTCTGAAGCCATTTTATGAACTGTCATGTGCCACCTGAGCCTCCAGTAAAAAAAACAGGCAAAAAAAAAAAAAAAAAAATCCCTCAGGTAATAACCCAAACTCAATATACCCTGACCACAGAATCCCGACAAAGACTTAAACCAATAATCTCCCGACTGCTCAAAGCCAGCCTTTTGCAGGCTATCGTTCTCCTCATAATTCTCCTATACTGGCAGCCAAAATGGGGCCCACTCCTGGCATCTAGTTTAAGATCTTTGCAAGATCAATCAGGCCATAATACCCATGTACCCCGTGGTCACTAATCCCTACCCCTTCTCTCACATATTCCCCCTGACACTCTACTTCACGGTACTGGACCAAAAGATACTTTCTTTACTATACCCCTACAGCACTCCTCACAGCCCCTATTTGCCTTCACCTGGACGGATCCAGACACAAATCAATGTCAACAATTAACTTGGACCGTTTTACCACAAGGGTTTAGAGATAGCCCTCATTTTTTTGGTCAAGCCCTCCAAAGAGACCTACAAACTTTAGACTTAGGCTCTACTACCCTACTCCAGTATGTAGATGATTTATTGTTATATAGTTCTTCTCACCATATCTGCCTAGTCCACACTGCAAAGGTATTAAATGCCATAGGCAACTGGGGCTAGAGTCTCACTCTCCAAAGCACAAACTGCTTCCACCACTGTCAATTACATGGGATTGCTTCTCACGCCCAAATCAAAATAATTCCAGCTCAGAGACTTCAAGCCTTGACCCAGATCCCCAGGCCCCAAACCAAAAGGGAACTTCTTTCTCTATTAGGTCTATTAAACTTCTTCCGAATATGGGTCCCGAATTTTGCCCTCCATGCAAAACCTCTCTAGCAAGCTACTCCAAGAAAAGTAGATGAACCCTTCTTGGCCCCCACCTCTCTCCACACTCCCATACAGACTCTTATCAAACATTTACTACAGATCCCTTCTCTTTACTTACCTGATTACACCAAGCCTTTTTTCCTTTTTGTATATCCTCGACAAGGACATGCGTGAGGATACTGCGCACAAATGAGGGCCTCTAGCTTACTTACCTAAACAACTCGATCTCGTCATGCTCAGATGGCCACCTTGTCTCCAGGCCTTAGCTGCAACCACCCTCTTAATCCCTGAAGCCCAAAAACTAACCTGAAATGCTCCTCTAAATGTATGTTCACCTCACTCCATCTAAGATTTACTCTCATCGGGCTTTCCTTTCTCTGCTCCCTGCTTAACTACAGATCCTCCACAGACACCTCTTTGACCCATCCCTTTCTTTTATGCCTTATAAACCTCTTAATCCTGCTAGCTAGCTTACTCCCTACACCAGATCCAGAACACCTATCTCATGACTGTGTTCAGGCTTTAGATATGACACTTAATTCATTTGAACATATAACCGATCAGCCCCTTACTGACCCCACAGTCCCTTCCTGGTTCATAGATGATAGTGCTCAGAAACAAGCCCCATTTGGGGCTGGATACACTATAGTCCAGGGACAGCCTGAAAAAGTTATCCCTCCTCGCAGCATCACGTCAGCCACACTCCCAGCTCACACATCCTCACAACAGGCTGAAATGATAGCTCTTACACAAGCTTTGACCCTAGCCAAAGACCAAAAGATAAACATTTACACTGACTCCATATATATCTATAACATATAACATTCTAACATTATAATCTGGAGGGAGAGGGGATTCCTGACTCAGAAGGGCACACCTATTCTCAATGCTTCTTTTATTTCTGAACTCCTCCATGTGTCTCAGCTCCCAAAACAAGCTGCTGTAATATATTGCTGGGGACATCAGTAACATAATCCTATCTCCTTTTATAACAATATAGCAGATCACCAAACAAAGCGGCAGGCTGCCTCTGTTAGTCCTGTCTTTACTATGCCCCATATTGACGAGCCTAACATCCACACATTACTTTCATATTTGCATTCCCTTTTCCACCCCTCTGCAAAACTACTTAAGGTTTTCCTTCAGAACTGTATTGAACTAAGGACGATATGACTTATTTAAATAATCTGACCCAAACTTGTACCATTTGTCAGCAGACAAATCCTAATTGTAACATTTGCCTCCCTCCTTTCCCCACCCACCAAACTGCAGACATCTTTCACACAAGACTGTCAGGTAGATTTCACCCACATGCCACCCATAAAAAAGGTTAAATTTCTCCTAGTCTTTGTATATACATTTTCTGGATGGATCGAAGCTTTCCTGACTACTAACAAACCAGTCCCTACTATGGCTCAGCTTATACTTATTGAAATCCTCCCTAGGTCTGGAATGCCTTCCTCCCTCCAGTCTGACAACAGGCCCGAGTTCACATCTCAAATCACCCAAAATATTGCACGAGCCCTTCAAGTTCCTTGGAGGTTTTGAGAGAGTAACAGGCAGGAAGGCCAGGGGTCTCCAAACGGAGAAAATAGCCTGCAAGTGTCAGACATTTTTATCTCTCTTAAGCGGCAGGAGGAAACAAACTAGGGATATTTTTTTCTTCTCTATACAAATTTAAAAGGAAGTTTCTCTTAAAATACTATGTTGCCATAATGACACCTGGTTTCACCTGAAGTTAACTATTCTCAAACCTAAAGATAACCAAAGCCTTTTTCTTATGGAAATGTTTGTCTTAAGCTATGCTAATGTACTATGCATTTACCCCAAACTCTGTCTTCAAGTCGGTTCCCTCTTGGCTCAGAACTTATTTGACAAACCAGTATGTTATACTGAGATATTGTTCCCCTAATCTATGTAAATGAAACTATGTGGTCTGCCCTTCTTCAAGATTCAAATTAATCATTTTATGGCCCAGGATAAACCATTTGATGCCAAGATTATCCCAAAATACATCTTATGGATGAGGGACCTGGTGCCATTCTGAGTTTTAAGACATTCTTTCTTTCATTAACGGACTGCTAGTGACTATATAACATCCAGCTGAAGACTAGCAGGGGGGCACTCTTTCTGCCCTCTTCTGATGCCTATGTCAGAAGCTTTCTCTATCTCCTTTATACTTTAAAAAAACTTTATTACCCAAAAGCTCTTAGTGATCAAGCCTCATCTCTGGCCCCGGATTGAATTCTTCTCCTCCGGGGGCCAAGAATCCCGGTGTCTTTGCGTGAATTCAACAACAACCTTTCAGTTTCACATTCCTTATCATCCCTGGTCTTCCCATAAGGTTGAGAGAGCCAACCGAGTCCTAAAAAAAACTCAGACCAAATTAACAATCGAACTTCATCAAGATTGGACTAAACTCCTCCCTTTAGCCCTCTTAAAGGTCTGGGCCTTACCAAAAAAACCCTTAAGTATCAGTCCATTCAAGGCCATGTATGGGAAGCCCATAATACCTTTGGGTCTTTCCCCTTCCCAGGACAGTCCCAAACTGTCTTCTCACCTTCCTTTTCCTTTACTTGCCCAGATACGAGATGCCCTTTGGCAACATATGGATGACTTACTCCCTTGACCACACCCCAATCTTCCATACCCATCCCTTCAAATAGGAGATAATAAAAGTTTGTATGACAACTGAGTCCCACTCAGATCTAACCCCAAAATGGCAATGTCCCTACACGGTAATTCTGCTGACCCCTACCACTACAAAATTAAAAGAAATTACCCCTTGGGTCACATCACCCAGTTAAAAAAGGTTATGCAGCCCAGTGATGAAAATGCTTGCCAGACTAATACTTATCAAGTTTCTCACACAGGCCCTACAACTCTAAAGTTCTCATAGCTTCCACCGGACTCAACTGGCGATGGATGAGCCTGTAGGTTTCACGGCTTCAATTATTCCTGGAACAACTTCTGGCAGATATGTGGGTCTCGAGTCCTCAAGGAGTCACGTTCAAACTTGCTGAAGATTACATCTCCACCCTATGGCTACAGGGAACCTTTTATAAATTTTGCCCCTTTGAAATCCAATTCTTTTCCATAGTAATCTATCTTATGCTCACTTCCCCAAATGTTGTTTAACATCTTCTTCTTATCCTCCCTTCTTCCTGTGACCCAGAAACTCCTTGAAAATCCTAATCTCGACTATCTATTCCAGACCCTTAATTTAACCCATACACTTCTCAATGCTTCTAACACACAACTGGCTAAAGACTGCTAGATATGTCTATGCATAACTCCTCTGTGAGATTCAGCCCTCCCCACATCCATCCTCAACTGGACCACAGGTAACATGTCCCCACACCACTACACCACCGTAGAGAGCCTTTATTCGTCTCATATCTTACATAGCTTCACACAAGTGACCAAATCCGAAATTCAGACACACTCTTAGAATTTTTACTCACTGAACTTTCCTCCTTCAATGAAAAACCTTCATTCGGAGGCCCTATTGCCTAGAGAGTAACACTGTTACAATCAGCTCCTTTTTGCATATCTAGAAATTCCATAAACAGTTCATATGACCAACCCATGGGCACAAATCCCTAACTCCATGTGCAACCATACCTCCACCTTACTGTTTGCCACTGGAAAGGCTATATATAATGTTTCTGGTCCTACAGGACACTCTTTAACCTTTACAGGGTGGTTTCCCTCAGCATATTCCTCCACTTCTCCCACTGCTGGGGCCGCCTTAGCAGGGTCTCTGAGCATCCTTGAACGAATGATCAAAACCCCACCCCCCAACTCCTCTTTGCCATCAACTTCAGCTGTTGTATTATGACACCTGGCCTATTTTTCCTGTGTGGGACTTCTACACACCTGTCTACCTACTAACTGGACCGGGACCTGCACCCTGGTATATTCCAATCCAAACCTTTTAATAGCCCCCAATGATCAGCCTTTGCCTATTCCTCTCATCCACAAGTGAATAAAACGAGCCGTTCATTTCACTGCCCTCTTAGTAGGGCTAGGAATAGCGGCTGGAATTTAAAAAGGAACCGCTGGCTTAACCACCTCCATCCAAAACTACCAGACACTCTCTAAGGACCTATCAGACAGCCTCCAGGAAATAGCTCAAGGCCTAATAACTATACAAAATCAACCCGATTCCTTGGCAGCCATAGTATTACAAAAACAGAAGGAGATTAGATCACCACAGAGAAGGGCGGTCTGTGCCTTTTTCTAGACAAATCCTGCTGTTTCTATGCCAACCAGTCCGTTATTACCCAAGGAGCTGCAAAAAACCTTACAGATCGAGCCTCACGAACCCGCCAGAGATTAAGCAACTCCTGGCAGTCATGGTTAATAGTTTGGAACTCGATGCTTTGGGTTTTATGCCTTCTCGGACCATTCATTTTTATCATCCTCCTACTCACCTTTGGGCCCTGTTTAATCTTTTCCAGGGATTCCTCCAAGACCGAATCCAAGCCATTTTCTGAGACCAAGTCAAGACTGTTCTTTTGCTTGAGACCCTGAGGGCTAGAATAGAAAAGCAACACTACAGGCCTTAGACTTCCTTCCTCCCAGACCACAATCCCCTGAACCTCATTTATCAGCAGGAAGAAGCCCTGAACATTAGCAACATCCACCTCTCTTTCTCTTTCTATATATATTCCTTAGGGTCTGGGATGAAGGAAAGTTTCACACCTCAAAATGGCCTGGAGTTAAAAGCCCCCTTCAGGTCCTCCCACCATTCTGTGAAAACAAAGAACTCTCTCACCCCAAGGAAAAAAACAGACAATAAGGTTGATTACGCCCAGCTCCCAGCCCGTCCCAGCCTCTGGCCAATCTCCAGAATTCCTTGCCCCAGCCATTTAAGGGATAACTACTCCGAACAGCCTTGGAGTAGAAGAGGGCCCCTTATGACAGTAGCTTTCCACGTATATGCCTATATACATACTTACTCTTTTCTTGGGTTAGTGTTGCTGCTGCTGCTGCTAAGCTGCTTCAGTCATGTCCAACTCTGTGCGACCCCATAGACGGCAGCCCACCAGGCTCCCCCGTCCCTGGGATTCTCCAGGCAAGAACACTGGAGTGGGTTGCGATTTCCTTCTCCAATGCATGAAAGGAAAAGTGAAAGTGAAGTCGCTCAGTCGTGTCTGACTCTTAGCGACCCCATGGACTGCAGCCTACCAGGCTCCTCCGTCCATGGGACTTTCCAGGTGAGAGTACTGGATGGGTTAGCGCAGCAGCTCACTATTCTGACTGCTGCCCCTTCTCGCCTCATTAAAGGTTATCTGTTCCTCTAAAGTGCTGGTCTCCTTCTTTTTCAAAACCTCTCCTTCTCTAACTCTCTTACCCTACAACCAGACCACCTGACCTGCCTGTTGAGAAATCTGTATGCAGGTCAAGAAGCAACAGGTAGAACTGGACATAGAACAGACTGGTTCCAAATAGGAAAAGGAGTACATCAGGGCTGTATATTGTCACCCTGCTTATTTAACTTATATACAGAGTACATCATGAGAAACACTGGGCTGGATGAAGCACATGCTGCAATCAAGACTGCCAGGAGAAATATCAATAATCTCAGATATGTAGATGACACCACCCTTATGGTAGAAAGAGAACTAAAGAGTCTCTTGATGAACGTGAAAGAGGAGAGTGAAAAGGGTGGCTTAAACCTCAACATTCAGGAAACTAAGATCATGGCATCCTCTCCCATCACTCAATGCCAGATAGATGTGGAAACAGTGGCAGACTTTATTTTTGGGGCTCCAATATCACTGCAGATGCTGACTGCAGCCATGAAATTAAAAGATGCTTACTCCTTGGAAGGAAAGTTATGACCAACCTAGACAGCATGTTAAAAAGCAGAGGCATTATTTTGCCAACAAAGGTCCATCTAGTCAAAGCTATGGTTTTTCCCGTAGTCATGTATGGATGTGAGAGTTGGACTATAAAGAAAGCTAAGCGGGGAAAAAGTGATGCTTTTTAACTGTGATGTTGGAAAAGACTTTTGTGAGTCCCTTGGACTGCAAGGAGATCCACCCAGTCCATCCTAAAGGAAATCAGTCCTGAATGTTCATTGGAAGGTCTGATGCTGAAGCTAAAACTCCAATACTCTGAGCCACTTGAAGTGAAGAACTGACTCATTTGAAAAGACCCTGATGCTGGGAAAGATTGAAGGCAGGAGGAGAAGGGGAGGACAGAGAATGAGATGGTTGGATGGCATCAACGACTCAATGCACTTGAGTTTTAAGTAAACTCCGGGAGTTGGTGATGGGCAGGGAGGCCTGGCGTGCTGCAGTCCATGGGGTCGCAAAGAGTTGGACACGACGAGCGACTGAACTGAAGTGAACTGAAAAAGGACCGAAATCCAAACTATAACATTCGCATTCCTCCTGGGCACAGAACCCCTTCTCTCCGAGTGCAGGTGGAGAGAACGAACAGCAACTGTATACGAGTATCCGGGCCTGCGCTTGACGACATCGGCGAGCGTGAGAGACCGTGAAGAGGAGTAACCGCCAGGGCGCGACTCCTCGCCGCGACCAGGAGGACGGTGAGGGCTTACCGCTCCGGGTTCCTCCGGTTTCCGGCCGGGTTAACTGGACGGAAATAGTTTCAGAAATGCAACACAGCCCCCGCCCCCGCCCCCACCCCCACCCCCCATTCTCTTCTAACAGCAAGAAGAACCGCTCTTCCTCCGCTCCCTCAAGTCCCGCTCTTTCACCCGCCCGGCTCCGGAGAAGAACCCACAACCCCCAGAAAGCCGCCGAGCGCGACGCCGTATCGGGCGGTGGAAGTAGACGTGCCGGAAAGTCGTGTGCCGGAAGGTCGTAAAGCGCGCGCGTCTTCCGGTTAACGACAGCCGCGCCGAGCGTCCCCTCCGGCAGCCGCCCCCGCCGGACTCTTGGTAGTTCTGTTTTCTCCCCGCTTCCCGGCCACGGTTTTCTGTGGTCGCCCTCTTCACCCCTGCATCATGTTCAAGAAATTTGATGAAAAAGAAAACGTGTCGAACTGTATCCAGTTGAAAACTTCCGTTATTAAGGGCATTAAGAACCAGTTGATGGAGCAGTTTCCCGGCATCGAACCGTGGCTGAACCAAATCATGCCAAAGAAGGATCCGGTCAAAATAGTGCGATGCCACGAGCACATAGAAATCCTCACGGTGAACGGGGAGCTGCTGTTCTTCAGGCAAAGGGAAGGGCCTTTCTACCCAACGCTGAGGTTGCTGCACAAGTATCCGTTCATCCTGCCCCGCCAGCAGGTGGACAAGGGAGCCATCAAGTTCGTGCTCAGCGGAGCCAACATCATGTGCCCAGGCCTGACCTCGCCGGGGGCCCGCCTCTTCCCCGCCGCAGTGGACACGGTGGTGGCGATCATGGCGGAGGGAAAGCAGCACGCTCTGTGCGTGGGCGTCATGAAGATGTCCGCGGACGAGATCGAGAAAGTCAACAAAGGAATCGGCATCGAGAACATCCATTACCTCAATGACGGGCTGTGGCACATGAAGACGTACAAGTGAGCCTGGGAGGACGCGCGCCTGGTGCCCCGCGGACCTCGTGCCCAGCCTGTGTCCGAGTGACGCCAGGGAGGCCGCTCCTCAGTGCTTAAGACATTCAGAGGACACTAGAAAAGGAGAAAGGCCAAGTAAAAGTTTTGGAACGAACCTCTCTGTCTGTGTGTGTGTGTCATTTGTCTGTGTGCCTGTGAGTGTGTTTGTGTCCACGGCGGAGGTCAGTTTAGATTTCCTGTCTTGTTGGTCTAAGGAGGTATTCGTTGGAACAGGCTCATTATCTCCCTCAGAAATGTAGATTTCAAAGTCAAGAGCGTGCCCCTAATAGACCCTAGTGACTGAAAAAGTAGGGGGAGAAAATGGCGAGGGGCTTCCCTGATGGTCCAGGGATTAAGACTGCCGCTTCCATTGCAGGGGCCTCAGATTCCATTCCTGGTCGGGGAAGCTAAGAACATTCTCTGAGGCCAAAAAAACTGAGTAGAGAGAGGCCCGAAGCAACTCTATTCATACGACTGCTTTAAGGGGTGAATACTAGAAACAAAATCCGGTACAAAGAAAACTTCAGACTTTGTTGGTTGTCCACCCAACAAACATTATTCCCGCTTTTTCTTTCTTGGTGGTGGAAATGTGGGTCCATCCCTTGTCTACAGGAGTCTGGAAAATGGTCATTAGTCCAGGCTTATCATGGTGGGTGGTCTATTTCCCTATGAGATGGACTCATTTGTGGGTTGGCATGGGGCCTACGGCTAAGCGGGATCTTATGTTTAGGAAAAAGAGGGTCCTTCCTCCTGGTTTTGAGTCATTTATAGCAGGGTGTGTGACCTGCGTTAGGAAGGGCTACTGAAAAAAACATGCTTGGGGAGAAACTCTCCCTACCTTGTATGGCGAATGATTTTGTTCTTGGCTAAACACACACACACACACACACACCCCCCTTGATAATAGTCTGAAGGTGGTTATGTTGAAAATAGAAAATAATAGTGCCCTTATTGATATATGAACTGATGATTAATCAACTATTCAGACTTCTTATGTTGAGACTTCTTAAGGGATGTGACTAAATTCTGTGAAATGAAAAAAATTTTCTTGTAGATTGCTTCATTTTTACTTAAGTTTTCTGAAATTTAAATTTATAAAGAGCTCAGTTTTTATAAGGAGGCATCATAGACCCCCAACTGAAAAATATTTTAAGTGGGGATAAAATAGGTCAGCTGAAAAATTCATTGGTGTCCTTAATATGAGCAGTTTCAGTGAAATGCACATGAATGCTAGATAAATTGCAGTAGATTTAGGGGTGAAAGGGGGAAGAGTAGGTTAAGATGTCGGAATCCACACTTAATGTTATTTCTTAGAGAATTTGGGGAATTTAAAGGTGGGTGAAAGAAGGTTGTAGTCAAGATACTCTGTTTTGGAGCTTATTTGCTGTTGTTATCTTAATTGTGTTTTTTTCTTTTTTCTTTCTTGTGGCATGTTTGTTAGTGGGCTGAGTATATTTGTATGCTGAGGGGAGAGATTGACTAAAAGAGGAATGCTTGGTGGGGATGTAGTCAGTGGAATAGGAGAGCAGGAAGGAGTGGCCCCAGAAGCAGGGGTGGAGGATGGCCTCTGTCCTCAGAGATCTGCACATTCGGGTTGTCTCCTTTCACCACAGGCTTGTCACAGAACAGCTCTTAAACACTCCTCTTCAAAACACTGTTTTTCTCCTCAAAAGAATAGGGCTTTTGCCCCTATTAATGCTCCACCCCTGTCAGCAACATTAACTCTGGTCACTGGTGGATCACTGTGGAGGGTCTCATCATGATCCTCTGGAGCACTCACACCTCCGATGAACACATATGGAGACAGTCAAGCCAGCAGCCTCACAGTTTTTTTTAACGTACTCTGACGATCTCCACCAAACGCTGAACACGGACTTTCTGGATCTGGTCTAAGCTGCCTTCTTTCAGGTCTCTTTAATTCTTTTTCTTCTGTTCCCCCCGGCTCATCTGATCCTATTGGATGCTATTGATATCCTTTTTGAACAACTCAGGATGGAAAGCCTGTATACACATTGGAAATCAGATGGAGGTCAAGAATTCTATGAACTTCATGAAATTTCAGAAAAAATTGGTGTGTGTGTGTGTGTGTGTGTGTGTATAGATAACTGTGCTTGGGAAATTACTGTCTACATTGATCATGTGTTTAAGGTGATCTGTGAGCCTAAAGGGTATTGTGAGTGATTAGAAGAGGTTACTCTCTACTTTCTTTCTGCTACTGGCAGGGCCTCGTTCAATGATAGGAATGCTGGATAATGATATACAAATTATAGTCACATCTTAACACCAGAATCTACCCACCACAGTGCTCTGTAACCCAGAATAGTTCAACAAACATTACTGGGTATTACTTTAGGTTCAGACACTGGGCTAGGAGTAAGGGACTGAAATAGAAATATAATATTACTTTAACTGTTTTCTAGAAGCTTGGCCTTGTTAGGGAGGCAAACTTAGATAATTTCAACTTTCCTATGTTTGTATATGTATTTAACCTTCCCTGGTGGCTCAGAGGTAAAGAATCTGCCTGCAATGTAGGAGACACAGGTTCAATCCCTGGGTTAGGAAGATTCCCTGGAGAAGGAAATGGCAACCCACCTCAGTATTCTTGCCTGAGAATCCCATGGACAGAGGAGCCTGGCAGGCTAACAGTCCACAGGTCTGAAGAGTCAGGCATGACTTAAGAGACTAAACCATCGCCACCATCTAAACTAATATGGTAAATACCTGAATTACCTATGATGAAACAGCATGAGTGAATGAGGGAAAAGTGTCTCTCCCTAGAGAAAGAAGGTTCCTGAATGAGAGGATATGTGTGATTAGGAATAGAGAAAATGCTTACGACTGTCTTGATAGTAAGTATGGTAGAAAGTTACAGTAAAAGCTATAGTGTGGGCAATGCAGTTGAGTCACAGAAGCACAAGCAGTCTGGCTTCTGTAGGCCATGATTTTCACCTTAGGAAAATGTGAGTGGAGATGCTGCTGGAGGCTTTTGGTAGAGATCCATTTTTAATGTGCTGCGAAGAATTTATATACTCAGCAATTTGAATGAGCCTTTAAAAGACTGCTAAGAAAGAGTGCAGAGAAGGCGATGGCACCCCATTCCAGTACTCTTGCCTGGAAAATCCCATGGATGGAGGAGCCTGGTAGGCTGCAGTCCGTGTGATCGCTAAGAGTTGGACATGACTGAGCGACTTCACTTTCACTTTTCATTTTCATGCACTGGAGAAGGAAATGGCAACCCACTCCAGTGTTCTTGCCTGGAGAATCCCAGGGACGGCGGAGCCTAGTGGGCTGCCATCTATGGGGTCGCACGGAGTGGGACACGACTGAAGTGACTTAGCAGCAGCAGCAGCAAGAAAGAGTGAGACATGAACAATATTACATTTTGGGTAGATGATAAAGGTGAAAATAGTTCCAGGGGGCTGAGACTAGAAAAAGTAATATTGCAGTGCGGCAGATACTAAAGGCAAAAAATGATTTGCCACTGGTGAAAAGGATTTGAGCTATTCTTAAAATATTTGCAGAGGAAATTTCCCTAGGACATTAAAGGAACTGCCAGTCACTTGAGAAGAAATGGATAATAGCGTTGTATCTATTAAAGTACATAATTGTTTGCGGTTAAGTTTTTCAAACAGGATCTTCACTGGTGGTCCAGTCATTAAGACTCTAGGCTTCCTCTGCAGAGGGCACTGGTTCCATCCCTGGTGGGGAGTGAAGATCCCACATGCCCTACAGTGTGGCAAAAAAAAAAATTCTTCCAGATCGAGGAAGTTTCAGTAGTGAGTTCTACCAAACATTTCAGGAAGAAATAATAAAAAATTTACATAATTTCTTCTACAATAATGAGGTTTGGGAGACAACTTCCAACTCATTTTATGAGGCCAGCAGTACCGAAAAATCCAAAGACACCAAACCTCCCCGTGAAACTATGGACCAACATCCTTCTCTTAGTTCACTTCAGTTCAGTCGCTCAGTCGTGTCTGACTCTTTGGGACCCCATGAACCGCAGCACACCAGGCCTCCCTGTCCGTCACCATCTCCCAGAGTCCACGCAAACCCATGACCATCAAGTCGGTGATGCCATCCAACCATCTCATCCTCTGTCATCCCTTTCTCCTCCTGCCCTCAATCTTTCCCAGCATCAGGGTCTTTTCCAATGAGTCAGCTCTTCGCATCAGGTGGCCAAAGGATTGGAGTTTCAGCTTCAACATCAGTATTTCCAATGAACACCCAGGACTGATCTCCTTTAGGATGGACTGGTTGGATCTCCTTGCAGTCTAAGGGACTCCAAGAAGTCCAAGAGTCTTCTCCAACACCACAGTTCAAAAGCATCAATTCTTCAGCTCTCAGCTTTCTTTATAGTCCAACTCACATGACCACTGGAAAAACCATAGCCTTGACAACATCCTTCTGTATATAAATGCAAATACTGTTTACAAATGAGCAAACTGCCCAGAAATATGTAAAAACTGCAAAACGTGGCGTTTATTCAGGAAATGGAAGGCTGGTTAAATATTTAAAATCAATGTAATGTATCATAATAATAGATTAAAGAAGAAAACAAGGTCTTTCCACAGATGCAGGAAAAACAAATTGACATAGTTCACTATTAATTCATTCACTAAAAGAGGTCTTCCTTAACCTGATGAAGTGGATCTATAAAATACCTGTAGCTCAAATGTATTTATTGGTGAAAGACTGAATGCTCTTTTCCTAAAATCAGGAACAGGACAGAAATCTGTATCAGTCATCTTAGATATGAAATAAAGGAAGACAAAGAAATAAAAGGCTTATATCCTGTGTATATATATATCTATTCACAGACAATTGAGTAGAAAATCCAAAGGAATGAAGAAAATAAGCTACTAGAACAGATTCGTAAGGTTAGCAAATTAGTATTTTAAAATCAATTTCATGTCTACAGGCTAGCAACGAACAATTGTTGAAGTTTAAAAATAAGCCGTTTTCACTAGAACAAAATAATTCGAGATCCTTAAGTATCAGTCTAACAGTATGTGCTTGATCTGTATGCCCAGGCCACAAAACACGAATGAAACACTGAAACAGCGCTTTCATAAACACAGTGGTTTGATCTGTTCAGGAACAGTAAGGCTGAATATGGTGATAACTCAATTTTCCCCAAGTTAATAAAGAGATTTAATACAATTTGAGTTAAAATCACATGGGTTTTTCATAAGAATTGGCGAACTATTTCTAAAATTTTAACGGCAATTCAAAAGGACAGGACTGTTAGCCCAAACCATTATGAAAAAGGAGAACAAAGTTGGAGAGCTCACATGTCCAGATGTTAAGGATTCCTATGAATCTGCTGTAGATGGTGCGGTCTTAGCAAAAGGATAGGCTCATGAATCGAGGGATCTGAGAAGCCTCCAGAAATGCACCCGCTAAATATTGTTAGTTGATTTTCTACAAAGTTTCAGGGGTAATTCCATTGAGGAAGAATAGTCTTCTCAACAAATACTACTAGGGACATCCATATGCAAAAATATTGAACTTTGGTCCTTACTTTGCAATGTATACAAAAGTTAACTCAAAATGCATTGTAGACCTAAATGTTAAAGTGTATCAAATTTCTGGAAATAAACATAGGAGAAAAGCTTTGTGACCTTGTGAAAGTTTCTCAGTCGTGTCCAACCCTTTGCATGGGCTATAATCCTGCCAGGCTCCTCTGTCCATGGAATATTCCAGTCAAGAATACTGGAGTGGGTAGCCATTCCCTTGGTCAAGGGATCTTCCTGACTCAGGGATTGAACCCAGGTCTCCTGGGTTGCAGGAGTTTCTTTGCAGAAAACTGCCAGGAAATCGCAGGCAGTTTCTTTACTGTCTGAGCCACCAGGGAAGCCCTGGTGACCTCAAGTTTAGCAAAGATTTCCTAGATATAAAACCAAAAATCCTTCACCTAAATGAAGAAATAGAATTAACCAAAATTAAAAACTGAGTTTGTAAAGACACTGTTAAGACAAGGAAAAGGCAAACTATATTCTACTTACGTGTTTTTTTATCAATGCATATATTTAATAAGCTGTGAGCATTCAGAATTCAATGATGAAAACACAGAAGCAATAAAAAACCAGGCAAAAAGGTTTGAACAGACACTTCACCAAATTAGATATATGAATAGCAAATAAGCACGTGAAAGGATGCTCACCATCTTTAATCATTCAGTTCAGTTCAATTCAGTCACTCAGTCCTGTCCAACTCTTTGCGACCCCATGAATTGCAGCACGCCAGGCCTCCCTGTCCATTACCAACTCCCGGAGTTCACTCAAACTCACGTCCATTGAGTCGGTGATGCCATCCAGCCATCTCATCCTCTGTCGTCCCCTTCTCCTTCTGCCCCCAATCCCTCCCAGCATCAGGGTCTTTTCCAATGAGTCAACTCTTCGCATGAGGCGGCCAAAGTACTGGAGTTTCAGCTGCAGCATCATTCCTTCCAAAGAACACCCGGGGCTGATCTCCTTTAGAATGGATTGGTTGGATCTCCTTGCAGTCCAAGGGACTCTCAAGAGTCTTCTCCAACACCACAGTTCAAAAGCATCAATTCTTCAGCTCTCAGCTTTCTTCACAATCCAACTCTCACATCCACACATGACCACAGGAAAAACCATAGCCTTGACTAGATGGACCTTTGTTGGCAAAGTATTGTCTCTGCTTTTCAATATGCTATCTAGGTTGGTCATAACTTTCCTTCCAAGGAATAAGTGTCTTTTAATTTGATGGTTGCAGTCACCATCTTCAGTGATTTTGGAGCCCCCCAAAAATAAAGTCTGCCACTGTTTCCACTGTTTCCCCATCTATTTGCCATGAAGTGATGGGACCAGATGCCATGATCTTCGTTTTCTGAATGTTGAGCTTTAAGCCAACTTTTTCACTCTCCACTTTCACTTTCATCAAGAGGCTTTTGAGTTCCTCTTCACTTTCTGCCATTAGGGTGGTGTCATCTGCATATCTGAGGTTATTGATATTTCTCCCAACAATCTTGATTCCAGCTTGTGCTTCTAACAAGCCCAGCGTTTCTCATGATGTATTCTGCATATAAGTTAAATAAGCAGGGTGACAGCCTTGACGTACTCCTTTTCCTATTTGGAACCAGTCTGTTGTTCCATATCCAGTTCTAACTGTTGCCTCCTGACCTGCATACAGGTTTCTCAAGAGGCAGGTCAGGTGGTCTGGTATTCCCATCTCTTTCAGAATTCTCCACAGTTTATTGTGATCCACACAGTCAGAGGCTTTGGCGTAGTCAATAAAGCAGAAATAGATGTTTTTCTGGAACTCTCTTGCTGCTTTTTAATCATTAGAGAAATTCAAATTAAACCACAGTGAGGTCCACTACATTTGAACAACAATAACAGAAAAGGCTGGCTGTGTAAATGTTGACAGAAATACTTAGCAAACAAAACTCATCCATTGCTGCTGGGAACACAAGTGGTGCAGCCAGCTGTGGAAAGATACGTTAACACTGTCTGTAGTTGTAATCCCCCCAAACTTGAAACACATAAAGGAACCTTCTTACCATCGTCATACACTTACCCATTCTCAATATTCATTTGACTAGAAAAATTTTTTAACAACAAACATATTTCAAATAATGATCAATACAGATTTTGAATATTACATTTCAGATCCTAAAGGTTAATGATAATAAGCATGTTGGCACATTTTTTCACCTCTGTGCACTTTCTCATTCTTTTGAAGATCGAGTCTGCATTAATCCCAGGACCACAGTTCTTCAGTTCATCCTCACATGATAAACTCCAGGAAAACTTTAAAACACATATAAAAAGCATGATTGCAGTTCTTGTGTGCTTTTTCAGCAGAGCCAAATTCAGGGTATAATTATTTTCTTTAAAAATTCAGTTGACTCAACATATTTTCAAAGGAGGAAATTCCAAGGCTTTGAAAAGCACATCTGTGTTACAGAGGAAACATTTTCTAAGCAGGAAAAGTCTTCGTGACTCTGCAAAGCATCATAATTTCAATCCCATGTTTTGGGGTTATCTCTATTGAAAGACTTTCTCCTTCAGTCCAAATAATGTAAGAAGGGAGGCAAACAAGTCATGGTCGTGTCAGAAGCTCACCCAAACAAATGTGGAAACTAGATGTGACATTAAAAGCCTTTCCTTGGGCAAAATAATGCTTTTTAAAGTAAGCCCTGCATTTCTGGTGTGTTGAAGACTTGCCCTGACGATGACCAAGGCTTTCAGAACAATGAAGTAAGCAGATCCTCCACAGACACACCGACTATTGGTAATTACGTCTCTATTCTTTTGAGGTCAAATGACAGTCGATCCTTTTAAATTTGTATTTATCTGTACATCCCAGTAAAAAATCTATGATGATGAAAAAGAATAACAGCGTGAGTGACCGTCAAGAGCATTATGCTAAGTGGGATAGAGTCTTAAAACTGTTGCAGGTTCTCAGGCCAAAGAGAACTGTGATCTGTTTGCTGTGTTTATCAATTATGCGGTCTTTTTTTTTTTTTTTCTTTCCGATGACCCTTCCAAGTTGTACTAGGTATCAACAAAATATTAGTCACAACCTCAAAGTAGAGAGTTTTTTTATTTGGTGGAAATGTTTAGGACCCCAAGACGGGGAAACAGCATCTCAGTAGCTCTGAGAAAACTGCTCCAAGGAGGCAGGAGGGGGAGTCAGGCTGTATATAAGTTTGCAACAAAGGGAGCAGTCAGTCTGAACATTAAAGATCAGATATCAAGTTAAGGAACTTAGTGTTCTAGGTATGGGAAGATGCCAGCCTCTGGACTCACTGAATCCATTCCTTTCATTGCACCTTGACTATCTGGGGCCAAATTCTGTTTCCTTGTTCACCTTAAGGAGTGGCAGGTGTGGCAGATGGCTGATTCGTGCATTCCCCCAGCTCCTCAGCAGTCACTGTAGGGACTGGAGGCATCTGCTGAATCTCACTTTGGTGAGCCTTCATTCATATTTGAAGGCCAGAAATCCCTGTTGGCTGTGACATTTCTTGTTTATTGATATGTCAGGAGATATTCTCATTCCACATAGGACACTTTTGAGAAGCTGCAGGAAGGTTTTCAGTATCACTCTTAATTACAGGTCAAGCACCACTTCAGGAATGTGGTTTGAAAATGAGCCCTTAACCAAGTTGATGCCATCATTCTGGTGATGCACCAAAGAGGCTTTGATTTATCGCTTTGGTAACAATTCAGTTAATGTATTCTTACTCACAAGTAAAGGATGCTATTTTAGACTGCTGCTGCTGCTAAGTTGCTTCAGTCATGTCCGACTCTGTGCGACCCCATGGACTGCAGCCTACCAGGCTTCTCTGTCCATGGGATTCTCCAGGCAAGAACACTGGAGCGGGTTGCCATTTCCTTCTCCAATGCATGAAAGTGGAAAGTGAAAGTGAAGTCTCTCAGTCGTGTCTGTCTCTTAGCGACCCCATGGACTGCAGCCTACCAGGCTCCTCCATCCATGGGATTTTCCGGGCAACAGTACTGGAGTAGGGTGCCATTGCCTTCTCACTATTTCAGACTAGCTATTTGTAGATGGATGGAGAGAAATTCCCTGAGCTGTGGGTACTTCCCCACAGGATCAGGTGGGGACTGACTTTCCATAGCTGCTAACAGTTTTTATTCCATCTATCTTTTCCTGGTGCTATTCGCACAAATCCGTGTCCCCAAGGCACAGTGAGGCCAAATACATGGAAACATCACAGTCTGGAACAGAAAAGGGGTTACTGCAGGGCCTTGCAGGGAGATGAGTGGCTTCTGCCCTAAAAAGGCCTGAGCTCCCTGAAGGGTTTCCTCAAAGCACTTTCAAAAGCCCAGTGAGGGAGAGGGTATCTAAGGGTTTGAGATCAGCTCTGTGCACAGTTCTCTGATTGACTGATAGTGAGATAGCAGGGTGGTGTCACCAGGGTTAACATTGTCAGTCCTTAGGCTCCAGGAGGCTTGGGGCAGTGTGCTCATGGTCGTCAAGCAGTTGTTCAGTCACTCAGTTGTGTCCAACTCTTTGCGACCCCATGGACTGCAGGTTTCCCTGTCCATCACCTTCTCTCAGAGTTTGCTCAAACTCATGTCCATTGAGTCGGTGATGCCATCCAACCATCTCATCCTCTGTTGCCCCCTTCTCCTCCTGCCCTCAGTTTTTCCCAGCTTCAGGGTCTTTTCCAATGAGTTGGCTCTTCACATTAGGTGGCCAAAGTATTGGAGCTTCAGCTTCAGCATCAGTCCTTCCATTGAAAATTCAGGGTTGATTTCCTTTAGGATTGACTAGTTTGATCTCCTTGCAGTCCAAGGGACTCTCAAGAGTCTTCTCCAGCACCACGATTTGAAAGCATCAGTTCTTCAGTGCCCAGCTTTCTTTATGGTCCAACTCTCACATCTGTACATGACTATGGCAAAAACCATAGCTTTGACTAGACAGACCTTTGTCAGCAAGCAGTTAACATTTTTCATTTGGTGGAGGGTTTTCATATCTGTAAAACAACTCAGGAAATGTGCATCAGATACCGTTATCTATTCATTAGGTACTTTTCAGAGAGGAGCTGAAGCAGAGGATGCGGGGAAGGCCTGTTCTGGGAAGGTCCATGGAGTCCTGCTTGGTTCCAGTTCCCTTTTTCCCAAACCTTCACAGCCCTTCCTCTGCAACCTCCCCCTCTCTCCATATAACCTTTAACATATCCATAATTTATGAGGCCAACTGAGATAGGATTATAACCTCCTTTTTGGTGCTGACAACTTGAGGCACAGAGAGGCCAGGCTAATTACCCAAATCACAGAGCCCATGAATGATGGAGCTGGGGTGGGTTTGAAACATCTGACTCCAGAATCTGGGCACTCATCTGTAGAAGACATGACAGTATTTCCCCACGTGATCTGACCTGCCTTTTCACTTGTTTCCTCACCCCCAGGGACATGCAAGAACTTCTGTCAGTTTCCTCTTACTGAGGGAAAAAAAGTCACAGGCTCTCAATTTTTGTCTTCAAAAGCTGATCATCCCACCTCTCTAGTCCAGCCAACCTGGTTTTCTCACTCTCTCTCATACTCTTTGTGGACATTTTGGAGTCTAGCTTAGGTTTGAATTATTCCCTTATCTTGAGTTTTCTCTTCCCTATTGGCTTAATTACATTATCGCCTTTCTTCAGAATTTAATGAAGGCTCTGCATTTCCTCTATTAGATTCTCTTTTATTCTTCCCTTCACCTAAAACTGTATCTTCTGAAATCTTAAGAGAACATCATGTCTATACATCTCATTTTGCCATTTTATCACTAAGGCCTCAGGGAATCAAATAAGAGCTTTATCGATTGTCATCTACTAGCAAAAACAAAATGCTGTGCATGTTAGGACAGCAATACTGCATAAAACAGGGTTTTTACAGTGAACTTATTGGGTTGGCCCCAAAATTCATCTAATTTTCCATAACATCTTAGGTAAACATCTTAAAAAATACTTTATTATAGGGACTTCCCTGGTAGTCCAGTGGTTAAGACTCTGCACTTCCATTGCAGAGGGCGTAGGTTCAAAGCCTGGTTGGGGAACTAAGAGTCCATATGTTGTATAGTGTGGCCCCCCAGAAATGGATGTTGTAATTCAGGTAAGATAAAATTAGTGCAGAAATTTAGCTTTAAAATAAACCCACCCCCCCCCCCCCACCAAGAAAAGAAAAGAAAAAGAAACATCAAAAAAGAATAAAATGTGAGGTGTAGGATTTTTCACATCAAACTGTAGTTCAGGGATACATTATATATGTTCATGTATTTGAATACCTAAAAATTAAAAAATATGTGATATACAATATGCAAAAAATCTAAAGTGTGAACTTATAGTAAAATGGGTCTTTAGTATATTCTATTAAAATATTATAATGTAATAATAAACAATTAACAAAAAACACTTTTATGAAACTCATTCCTCAATTTTAATCCATAATCCAATTATCAGTAATAATGGACAATATTGATATTTCTTGTAGCTTAAAAAAAAAAAATTACAGTTCTTCCTTTTAGACCTACAGCCTGAACTCTAAATAAGAATTAGCTATTTTTCACATTATAAAATGCTGTTTTAATTAAGGGCTGCACACTGGATATTTCTTGTTCAGAGAGTTTACACAGGAAAGGACCCCTCCCCACTCCTCCAGTCCTCCACCACGCTACACACATCATGTCTTTTCATTTAAAACAAATATTTCAAGCAAGGTAATAATATTGCAACAGAGGAGAGTCTATTTTGACTCCATGCTGGATCTGTTTCTTTGACTTTAAAGCTTATTTTTCTGTCACTTTTGTTATTATAATCATACACAATGTTGTTGTTCAGTCATTCAGTCATTTCCAATTCTTTGCAACCCCATGGACTGCAGCATTGCCAGGCTTCCCTGTCTAGTAACACTGTTTCCCAGAGCTTGCTCAAACTCATGTCCATTGAGTTGATGATGCCATCCAACCATCTCATCCTGTCACCCCTTTCTCCTGCCCTCAATCTTTCCCAGCATCAGGGTCTTTTCCAATAAGTTGGCTCTTCACATTAGGTGGCCAAAGTATTGGAGCTTCAGCTTCAGCATCAGTCCTTCCATTGAAAATTCAGGGTTGATTTCCTTTAGAATTTCCTGGTTTGATCTCCTTGCAGTCCAAGGGACTCTCAAGAATCTTCTCCAACACCACAGTTCAAAAGCATCAATTCTTTAGTGCTCAGCCTTCTTTATGGTCCAACTTTCACATCCATACATGACTATTGGAAAAACCATAGCTTTGACTATATAGACCTTTGTTATAGATAGTAAGACACAATAGTTAACTATAAGAGGCTTACATGTAGTTGAGGAGTCAGACTGTATGTACTTACATACAATAATAATACTGAAATGTTATGGAAATGCTAAATGCATGGCACAGACTAGATAACTGACAGTAATGGGGCTGTCTATAATTAAAAATTCAGGAAGCTTGTGGACTTCTTGGCATATGATAAACTCTCAGTAGTAATCATTAAAGTTACTAATATAGTTAAAGCTATGGTTTTTGCAATAGTCATATATGGATGTGAGAGTTGGACCATAAAGAAGGCTGAGCACCAAAGAATTGATGCTTTCAAATTGTACTGGAGAAGACTCTTGAGAGTCCCTTGGACAGCAAGGAAAGCAAACCAGTTAATCCTAAAGGAAACTAACCCTAAAATATTCATTGAAAGGACTGATGCTGAAGCTCCAATGCTTTGGCCACCTGATGTGAAGCGCCGACTCACTGGAAAAGACCCTGATGCTGGGAAAGACTGAGGGCAAGAGGAGAAAGGGGCAACAGAGAATGAGACGGTTAGATAGCATCACTGGCCCAATAGACATGAGTTTGAGCAAACTCTCAATAATGATAATGAAGGGCAATGAAGGACAGGGGGTCCTGGCGAGCTGTTGTTCATGGGGTCGCAGAGAATCATATATGACTCAGTGACTGAACAACTAAAACAGAAATGAAGTGTGTGTGATTTTCTCCATAGACTTACATTGAGAGAAAGAAACAATAGGTAGAAACATCAGAATGAAGATTTTTATGGTGCTATTGTTGCTGCAATTAAGACAAGAAAATAGGAAAACTTCGCATTAGTAAAATGGAAACAGAAGCAGAAGATTCAAGGATTTTGCTTACAATGGCCATGGATTATGTGTGTTTGGCAAAAAAAAAAAAAAGGAACAGAAGAGGTGATGGAAGGGACGGGGCTCCTGTGCTAGCTGAGGTTTCTGTGGCTGCATCACCACTAGCAACAGTAACCATAGTGCCTAGAGGTGATAACAGGCACAGTGTAGGTCAGAGGTCAGGTTGAGGATGGAGGCTTTGAGTAGCACCTTGTGGTCCCGGAGGCCTCCTGGTTTCAGCGGGGTGGGTTAAACCTCATAGCACAGCCCTCTTGATGGGGTGCTGTGCAACGAGGGCCACCCACGTGTGCAGCTCTTCCTGTTTCCATGGTTCCTGCGGGTTTATTTCCTCTCTGAACATGCATCGCTCATTATGAATGTGGAGATCATGTTCCTGACACGAATGTGAATTATAAGAAGTAAAGGTAAGCCACTTTAAAGTCAAGGTGAATCAGTCTGACATTGGCCCAAGGCCCGAAGCCAAGGTACTCGCACTGGTGCTGGGAGAGGGACTTGAAACCGTGCTTGACATTCACATAATGAGCTAGAAATGTCAATTGCTGCTCGAGGTAAACATTTATTTTCCAGAGTAAATGTTACAGCCCCTGCTTTTTATGACCCCGTGTCATTTGAGCACTTGTCTAAAAGGGTTGAAATACAGCTTGAAGTAGCTTTCATTCCTAAACACAATCCACACACACAAATTTGTGTTTAACTACGAAACCATTTACTCCACCAGCTCATTGTAATCATCAAAACAGAGAACAGCACACACTTCCTTCATTATTAAAATAAAACAAAACCAGGCACTTCTCTCTGCTTTAGGTTCCTTTTGAATACTAATGTATAAAAGCCCCGATTAAATTAATCTTGGCTGTCACAGTCACGCTTGGCAAATGAATCATAAAATAGTCTCCTCTTCATATGACAAGTTGTCCTTGATAGCAAATTAAAATCTTAATAAGGGTTTCTGAAATGCACATGCATATATACATGCCTAATCTCTTTTATTGGAGGGCAATGTCAGAATACAGAGTATTTTTCTTTGTTTTTTTTTTTTCTTTTCAAATGGTGAATTTTAAAGAACATCTTCCAGATCTCTTTGTCTGGTGGTTTCAATCAATACCCTTGAATACTTTTAACTTGCCTACAAAATAAATGTTTTGGAAATTTTGCCAGAGCTGCTGGATAATGATATTTTTAATCACATAAAATTATTTATTAACTATTTAGTTAAATGACAAAAATATCAATGATATAAGTCTTTCTACCTCTTAGCTTTCCTCAACAGCAGTGTTCCCTCAGGGTTGTGATTTCACATGTCAACTGAGAAAAAACGCACAACTTGAAAGTTTTGTGTTGTTTTATTTGGGGCAAAATGAGGACAGCAGCCTGGGAGACAGTACCTCAAATAGCTCGGAGAGACTGCTCCAAAGAGGCAGTGGAGGAAGTTCGGGGTGTAAGATTTTGGTGAAGGAGGAGTTCAGTGCAAGCAAGCACTTACTTTACAAACGGTTTTCTGTTAGTCACGAGGAGCTGATGTCACCATTAAGGGATTTAGTGATTTTCTAGGTATGAATAGATACAAGGACTGAGATAGTGAAAGCAGTCCCTCAAAATATCTAACTAAAGACCTGTTCCACCAGTTTCCCTGGAGCACAAAGTTCCTCATTCTCCACCCTGAATTCCCTTCTGGGGGTGTTGAAGGTTGGCAGCTGAAGCAACACAGGGTTCAATCTCCAGAGATGGATAAAAAATGCCCTTGTTGTTATTCACTCCGCGGCAGATGCTCTTGGCAAGTGCCAATTTGTAGTTGGCACACATGAAGAAATCAGAAACCAATTACAAGGGCAGATTCCCGCTAGCTGTCCAGATCTGGAGATGCAGCTGTCAAGAGAGGGAGACGTTGGTAGAAAGACACACTGGGAAACAGGCAGAGACTTATAGCTTCAACTTTGACAAGTGAAGAGCTTGACAGTTGTCATTAGCATCTACAGATCAGGAAAAAAAATGAACTAATCGAAAAAAAAAAAACAAAACAAAACTTGATGAAGTCTCAGATATAGGTACCACTCCAAACTCTGGAGAAAAAGGTGAACTTGGAGAATGAGAGCCCAGACCTGCTTACCTGAATAGAACTCTCTGGAACTGTAAACTGGTAGCGATACTTAAATTATATTTTTGTTGAATTTCTGGAAGCAGAGGGTGGACTAGCTTGAGAATGAGAAGTTGATGGAGACCACACAAAAGGGCTTTTCCTCCAGGAGCTCTGTGAAGAGCCAAGGAAGAGCCCCTTGTGGCTCTGGTGGGGAAAAGGGTGTTTGAGAAAGACACTCAAGTGTTCCCAGGAACAGAAGCCTGTTCTGTGGGGAGCAGATTGCTCCAGGGCCTTTTCCCCCTTGGGGGAAGTCAGCTGCCCTGACTCCAGCCCCCTCTTCCAGGAGCTGAGCAGCACATGTGAAAGTCACAGCCCATGGACACAGGCCCAGCAAGAGACCAGGGTTTAACCAGAATGTAACAGAGCACATCCCTGCCCCCACAGTCCCATCAGGGGGCTCCCAAATGGTAGCAGTAGATTGTAGGGAGCTCAGACTCTATCTAAGGAAGAATTTTAGGAGAGCCATGAAGACAGCAGAGGAGACAAAACCGACTCAAGTACAGGGCTTTGAAGTCTCTGGCATGTACAGCTACAATAAATAGCCCAAAGCCCATACGGAAGATCTCTTTAGCTTGGTTCCTATTACCCAGCACATCATGTCTGGCTTTCAATTAAAAAAAAAAAAAATCACACGGTGTGCTAAAAGGAAGGAAAATTACAGTCTGGAAAGACAAAATGAGCATCAGAGATATACTTAGCTATGGGACAAATTCTGGAATGCTTTGAAATCACTATGATTAAGCTCTAATGGAAAAGGTAGACAGCACACAAGAAGGAACGAATGATGCAAGCAGGGAGGTGGGAACTATCTGATGGGCTCGTGATTAGATTAGACACAGACAGGGAAAGAATCACTGAGCTTGAAGGTACGTCAGCTGAAACGTTCCAAACTAAAACGAAAAGAGGAAAAAAGAAAAAAAAAAAAAAGGATGGGAGGGAAGGAGGAAGTGAAGGAGGAAACAGAACAGGCTCTATCTTGAAAGCAAGACTCCATCTTGGGGTGGACTGTGGACTTTGAGCTATATGCCCAGTATCTATGAAAACGACATACCAACTGGAAAACCAGGCCCCTAGAAGGAAGAGCCCCAGGGCTCTCCATCACCTAAAAGAATACCCTAATTATCTGTGGAACCGAATAGAATCATACATTCTATTATGCTTATTGGGGTATGACCACAGGCCTATTGATAATTATCCACTGTTAACTACCTAGGCTTAAGGCATATGAATCACAGGTTAACTTTGATTGTATCCTTTTTCCTTTGTTCAGATTAGTTTCAGGGAATTTGGGGAGGTGGGTTTGGGTACTTAGGGTATATAAGGTTTTCACAAAAAACTGGTCAGGGTCCTTGGCTAAGACTTCCTTGCCCCGCCGGTGTAATGAACTGTACTCCACTATCTGCATTGTCCTTCTGAGTGAGTTGGTTTCCCAGAAAGCGTGGCTACAACCAAAAGGACCACAGAAGCTAGGATCCAGGTAATTTAAGCCCAGTTCAGATAGGCATTTTTTTAAATGGTTTTTTAAAAAAATTGTATTGTTTTTAAATTGGAGGATAACTTACAATGTTGTATTGGTTTCTGCTTTACAGTGATGTGAATCAGCCATAAGTGTGTATATATATATATATATATATATCCTCTCTCTCCTGGGCCTCTCTTCTCTCCATCCCACCCCACTAGGTCTTCACAGAGCACTGGGCTGGGCTCCCCGTTATACAGCATCTTCAAAGAGGCATATTTTAACTGAAGGTTTACATCAGACATTGCTTTCTCCCAATGCCACATCTTCCCTGCGCACCCAGTCTCAATCCTGTCCTATGGGCCTTGGTGGGAGCAATAGGTGCTAGCAAACATGAAGTGCAGTACAGCTAGGGCTTCTCTGTTTCCTGGTACTGGCATCCCAACTTTGAATCCAGGCACGCGAGATGGCAAGCAGTGCTCCAGTAATTATAACGGCCACATTATGCCTGTGCATCTGACACAACCAAAAGCAGACTAAAAATTGTTTTCAGACCCATTTTTCTCCATTTCAGTATTCCAATGTCTTTATAGATTTTTAGATAAAACATCATTCAAATATGGACTTTATAGATGGGAAATGTTCAAAGTTGCCTGTGTTTCTAATAATAAATATGATAGTTTGCAAGCTCATGTTTTGATTTACATAAATTAATGCCTTATATTTTCCCATAATACTTCCTGATGAAATTGCATTTGGTACTTGATGACGAAGCTTACTTGGAGAGTCATGAATCCAGTTCCACAATTATTGATTTTCTAAATGGAAGAATTGGCAGCTCTTTCTTAGCATTGATGACATTTGGGTGATCCTAAATCAATCAGAATATAAATACTAACCTATAAAAAAATAGATGTGGGACTATAATTTTATATCAAAGAATGTTTGGTTTAGTTGAAACACTGAAATATTAGATGGTCTTTGCTGAGGGGCAAAATATACTGTGGGGTTTGAGGTCATCAGTTCTGGAATAAATTTCCTGGGTTGAGATTCTGTCTCTATGTCATAGAGGCTCTGTGACTTTGGGGATGTAACTCAATCTCTATATTCCTCAGTATTTTCATATGCAAAATTGAGATTAAAATACCTCCCTTGTTTAGGTCTCATGGGAGTAAAGGTTATTACTATACACAAGTCATTCCTAAAGTGACTAAATAAGTGGTTAATGAATATCTGCTGTTATTTTAAAACTTTCTCTAGTCCTAAAAATTAAACTGCCCAGAGACTCCCTACTAATGTTGTCAAAGCCAACTGAAGGTAAACTATTCGTAGTCCTGAAAAACACGTTAATGTTTGACTAAATGGTATTTTACTTGCCACCTGATGTTGCAGAATTTGTTCCATATGGTCAATACATCCTCCCATAATTAAACACAGAGAACATCGAAAAGAACCATATTTTCCTAAGCCTGATGTAAGGATGAATACTTCTTGCTTTGAATGGGCTCTACCTGAGGTTCTTTTTGTTTTAAAAGATAATATATTTAAGAGTAGTTTCAGTTTTGCAGCTAAATTGAGAAGATAGAGATTTCCCATATACCGTCAGCCCCACAAATGCGTAGACCCCACCATCAACATCCCCGCTGCAGAATGCTCCTTTTTATTTTACTTCTTTTAAAACCGAGGATGAACCTACTTTTCTTTTTTTAATGAACTAAGGAAAGACAAAACAAAATTAAAGTCCACTCGCGTCACCGACTCGACGGACATGAGTTTGAGTAAGCTCCAGGAGTTGGTGATGGACAGGGAGGCCTGGCGTGATGCCAGTCCCTGGGGTCACAAAGAGTCGGACACGACTGAGCTACTGAACTGAACTGAAAGTCCATTCAATGCCCCCGTAACGCACGTAGCTCGTCTTCTCACTTTCTTTTCTGCTCTTGAACGTTCTCAGTGGAAAAACATCCTTTATCAGAAGCAAAAAGACTCTTAATATTTGGGTGCGGGCCGCGAGAACTTTGTTTACAAAGAATTTGTTTTACTTCCCGCTTCCTGTAGATGGAGCTAAATCCTCAAGTATGTGTTCTGTGTTTGCACATCTAAATTCCTGGGAGGGGAAGTCTTTGGGAGACAATGTTGTCTGAAGATTCTTCATCGCGTTTACTGGAAGTAGTGCTACAATGTGCAAATTCAGTGCTTAAAAAAAAAAAAAAAGCATTTTTGAGACACAAGCCCTATGCCTCCTTCCTCTTTGCAGGGAGCCTGTCTTAAATAGGAAGGGCCAGACCTTTCCCTCCAAGAAGCAAGTGTCTTTTAATTTTATGGCTGCAGTCACCGTTTGCAGTAATTTTGGAGCCTCCCAAAGTAAAATCTGTCACCGTTTTCATTTTTTTCCCCCATCATTATAGTAGCTTGTTGCTACTGTTTTATATTTCTGTGTTAAATTAAACTGCCCATTATTCATTGTCCTTTTCTACGGGTGTTTCCTGTGTCCTAACTCCTCCCTTGCTCTGTGTGGTTGAATGACCATATATAACAAGTTGTGGTGACCGCTCAGTATTTCAGTCAGTTAATAAACATTGCATATCTGGGGACAGAGAGATGCACTTGATTACTTTCTCACATGGTTTCAAAAGGATGTGAGAACACAATGTGTCAGACCAACAGGAAACTTAAAAAAGGAAACAGAAAAAAATGTTTTAAAGGATCTGATTGTGTCCATACCAAGTTCATAGCCCTGTATTTGTTCATTGATTCCAAAACCAGGAAGAGAAACTTTATACCTTAAAAAGGAAAAGAAAAAGCTGCATAATACTTAAAGGATTTTAAATATCATTATTAAAATAGAAAACATTTTGATTAAATGAATTTTCCCATGTCTTGGATGTTTGTTTTTAATTTACCCAACAGGTCATTGAGTACAGTTTATTTCTTGAAATAAGAAAAAAGAACCCTCCAAAAAGTTTTTAAGATGTTTTAGTATTTTTTTCCTATTAGTGTCCAGATTTGTAGCTAGGCTAAGTTGGAGGCAGAATAAAAAATGAACCAATGCTTTTAATTGTAACCTAAAATGTTGTCTTGAACTTAAGACATTGTAATTATTTTGAATTTCAGGAAAATGCTGACAGAATTAAAGGCTACACAAGAATGGTAAAGTTTTTAACATGTAGCAAGGTAAATTTCATGTTCCACATTTTAAAGCTACCTGTTAAAGACTTTACCACTCTTGTGTACCTTTTAATTCTCTAAAGCTAGGACATTTTCAATAATCAAACATATTTCTTTTGGGAGATTAATATGTGAATTTGCAGGTTGGGTTAATTTCACTAATATCTGAGTTTAAAATTTATGTCTCAAATAATTCTCAAAATATTGGCTTACTCAATTTCATATGTTTGTTAGCATTCAGATGTATCATTTACTATAGTTTTCAGAGTTTAGAGGATTAAAGAAAATAAATGATACTAAAGAGGTAGATTACAAAATTAGTGGTTCTCAAAACAACATCCAGGTTTATTCCTTTAAAAAATGATATAACTTTTCTCAAAGTTACATTTACTATTATACAAGCTATCTCTTGTTTTGATTTATTAGGAGGATATTAAAGGCATATTCTTTTTTATGCAGTTTTCTTAAGACTCCATTAAAACAAATGACTTTCTGGTCTGCGCCTCTTTCCAAGTCAGATACTGATTTAATATTGATTTGCAGAAGGGACTCCATTACAAAAACCTTTTGTAATTGTCCAAATTCCCTGTGTTTAGGAAGCTTTTGAGACATCCAGGAATAAGCAATTTCTGTAATGATGAGAGAGAATTGCATGGTGCAGAAAATAAAGGCTTGTCTGTTGACTCAGGCTTGTGTATGAGTTAGTATATAATTTACTAATTAAAAAAGATGTTAACCTTGAGTTGTATTGTTGCTTTCTAGATTAAAAAGAAAACAAACTACCAGCAACTCTAGTTCTTTTTTTCCCTGTGAGAACACTGTCAGCCCACTGTGGAACTGAAATTCCATAGCATGAAGAAATTTAAGTTGATTTTATGTACCATAAAGTTTATGAAAAGACTCTTCACAGGTAAACATTATACTGGATTCTGAAACATTGAAAGCACGCCAACTGACAGAGATTTGTAAAGATAGTTGAACATGTTATGTTTGTATAGGTAGCAATAGTATATTTACATTTTAAAATGGGTGCCAGAAACTAGGGGTGGAGGGTGATGGAAGAAATGGGGAGATACTGGTCAAAGGGTGAAAAATTTCCAGTTAAAAGATGGGCAAGTTCTGGATCCAGTATACAGCATGGTGATTGTAGTTACTTATACTGTGTGGTGTACTTGAAAGTCGCTAAGAGAGTAAATTTTAGATGTTCTCCTCTTTCACACACACAGTGGTAACTATGTGATGTGATGGAAGTGTTCCTTGTTGATAAGGTGGTCATTTTGCAACAATATTCAAGTGTATCAAGTCATCATGTTGTACACTTTAGACTTGGAGAGTGTTCTACCTCCATAAAGCTATATATGGAGATAAAGTTATATCTCCATAAAGCTGATAAAGTTATATCTCCAAAAGAGAAGAATAAAGTTATATCTCCAAAAGAGAAGAATAATTTGAATATATACTTTCTTATGGGTTAGGTGTTTTCCAGTTGGTCGTGCTCAAGTCTGTTGTTTCCAGTTCTCCCCTCTGCGGGCAAAGGGGAATAACTGAGTTAGGGTAATGGGTTTCCAGGGTTGTCTTGCCTGTTACCTTATTTAATAAGGTTTGGCTTGTGCAGTCACTAGTTGGATTCAATTATGTCTCTTCCTGACATTTTCATTCATTTGATTGCCCAGACCTAGTATGTCAGGGAAGACGAGGTCTGGGGCCAGGACTATTTTCCTTTGAAAGCATCAGTGCTGATCAGATTTAAATATTTGCTGTCCCCCTCTCCTGCTACCAACCCCACCACCTTGGCCATATCTAAGTCAACCAAATATTCCCTCAGAAAAAAATTTTTAAAGGTTTTTTTGATAAGGGCCATTTTAAAAGTCTTAATTAAATTTGCTATGATATTGCTTTTTTTTTTTTTTTTTTTAATGTTTTGGGTTTTTGGCTCTGAGGCATGCAGGAGCTTAGCTTCCTGACCGGGGATAGAACCAGCACCTCTTGCACTGGAAGGCAAGGTCCCAACCACTGGACCACCAGGGAAGTCCCTCTTTCCTGTAAAATTTGTGAAAGCCCCCAAATGATTAAGAAAGGCACATGTTCAAACCTACTGACTCATCTGTAAATTGTTCAGGTAGAAAAGCGTCTTTTATTCATTCAGAAAGCTTGGAAGGCAGTTCTAGCAAGGAAGCCACCTTGATCCTATGTGGCCCCTTGAGGCATTTCTCTCTTTTCCTTATCTAGGTTCTGTAGCTGTCAACGGAAAACTGTCATCTGCCAGAACAGTAAACAATGGATGTTACAGTCATCAAGCCACTACGGACCCTCCAGCGGGGCACCCTGAAGGGACTCAGGAGGAGAAAGCACCAGACACTGGCCCCAGATGGCTGAGGGGCACATCAAAGGAATGACTTCCGTGAGCCAGACTCTTGCATCTTCCTTTACACAGAAAAGTGCAAAATTCCTTACTCTGAGATGTTCGGTTTTCTTAACAGTAATCCCTTGATGTTCTAACTACCTGGTCTTTGTTGCAAAAACTCCTGTGTGTCCTGGCTCCTCTCTTACCTCTCTGGGGCAGTTCTTTAGGGTAGCTGTCCCCAACCATTTTGGTCCCAGTGACTGGTTGTGTGGAAGACAATTTTTCCATGGCCCAGAGCTAGGAGAATGATTTTGGGATGATTCAAGTGCATTGTATTTGTTATGTGTATGAGCGTGCTACGCCGATTCAGTTGTGTCCAACTCTTTGCAACCTCATGAACTATAGCCCACCAGGCTCCTCTGTCCATGGGATTCTAAGGCAAGGATCCTGGAATGGGTTGTCATGCCCTTCTCCAGGGGATTTTCCCGACCCAGGGCTTGAACCTGCATCTCCTTCACTGCAGGCAGGTTCTTTACCACTAGCGCCACCTGGAAAGCCCGCATGTATCATGCACTTTATTTCTGTTATCACAGCTCCATCTCAGATCATCAGGCATTAGAACCCAGAGGCTGAGGACCCCTGCCTTAGAGCTATCTGAGAGGCTGCTTCTGGGGCTTAAGTCCTCAGCTTTGCTTGCCAAATAAAATATGTATCTCAACTTTTAGGTCGTGTATTTTTCTTTTTTTTTCCAGTTGACATAGTGCCCACTGTGCCCAGGCAGGGGAGTGGTGGGAGAATGAAGGAAAAAATAAAGCAGATCACGGGGCCTAATCATGCAGCCAATCCGAATTGCATAACCTGACAGACACTCACTGTTTTACAGGCACACGGAACAATAAGTCTGCATGTCCTGAGTAGGTCCTACCTCATCTGTGTTGTGATTAAATCACAGACTGTCATGGATCTGAGCGTTCAGGGCAGTGAGGCTGGTATTCAGTGGAAGCCCCTGAGTCTTTCAGCAGAACTCTGCCATGGGTGTCGGTGATGGCACCAGCCCCTTACAAACTAAACTAAATGTGGATTTCATTTTAAAACAGTCTTGTTTTGCATGTCATGCTCTTTCAGTCCCATCTTACCTATCAGTGGTTCCAGTAATTAGCTGCCTGCTCACTTCCAAGCACTGCAATATGATTATACAACATTTATAAAATTTGGAACCCATCCTGTCCTCCACTCAAAGCGAGATTTCAGGATTTAAAGACGCCTTCTTGTGTATCATATCATCTTTGGTGTGTGCAATGGACGGGACCTTGTGTGGTTTCTATAAATTCACCTAAATGGGGGACTTTTCTAGAAGAGTTTCCTTCACACTGCCTTCTGTAAAGAGTGATGGAAGAATACAGTTAATTTTGTGAGTTCAGAACCATAAAAATGTCACTGACATGAAATTGCCTTTTTGTTTACATTAAAAGGGACAAATATTCTTCCCTCTCTAGAAACTTAATTAGAACATCTTCAAAGACCCTGAAAGAGACATAATTTCAGGAACTTTGAAGTAGTGAGTAATGGAGGTTTCCTTTATTTATTCCTTTGATTAATTCTACCCAAAGTGCATTCCCCCCCCCCCAACCCCAAGAAGATATTTTCTTTGTTCTTTGTTCATTAGCAAATCTTTATTCATCATGACTTGGAATCCAATCACTCCTCTTGCAGAGCTGTCAGTGTTCCCTCAGTTTCCTTGGCACAGTGCATGCACACATGTGTGTAACACTCATAGTGTCATGCTAGGAATGGCCTCTTACTCTATAAGTGGCTAGAAACAGAGTTAGGCTGTGTAACCACGGAACCCACTTTATTTTATAGCCTTTAGCTTCCTGAAGAGAGTCCAGAAATGAGGATGGGACTTCATTTGGAACACTAGGTAAGTAGAGTTCAAATGGTCCACTTAACTTATATCAACAAATTCAATCCAGGCATCTCAAAAAATCTCCAAACAATAAATGATTGAGAGGATGTGGAGAAAAGGGAACTCTTCTTGCACTATTGGTGGGAATGTCAATTGATACGGTGACTATGGAGAACAGTGTGATGGTTCTTTAACAGACTGAAAACAGAACTACCATATGATCCAGCAATCCCACTCCTGGGTGTGAAAGTGAAAGTCGCTCAGTTGTGTCCCAACTCTTTGCGCCCCCATGGGCTATACAGTCCATGGAATTCTCCCAGGCCAGAATATTGGAGTGCATAGCCTTTCCCTTCTCCAAGGGGTCTTCCCAACCCAGGATCAAACCCAGGTCTCCCGCATTGCAGGCGGATTCTTTACCAGCTGAGCCACAAGGGAAGCCCAAGAATGTTGGAGTGGGTAGCCTATCCCTCCCTTCAGCAGATCTTCCTGAGCCAGGAATCGAACCAGGGTCTCCTGCAGTGCAGGTGGATTCTTTACCAACTGAGCTAGAAGGGAAGCCCTATACCTGGAGAAATCCATAATTAAAAAACTACATGCACCCCAGTGTTCACTGAAGCACTATTTACGATAGCCTCCTTGAAGAAACGTGAAAATGTACCATTAAATGTCACAACTTTAAGACCAGCATAGCTATCTTGGCATTTCTATTTACTGTAAATAGAGATCAGAAAACAATTTTGAAAGCTATTGGGAGCAACAAGAAGAAAAAAGCACAGATATCCTTAAAACGGGAAAATTACTGCAGTCACCTGGTAGGCAATCTCAGAAATACCAGCAGAGGGCGCAACAGCCTGTTTTATAATGAGGGAGAAGCAATGCTCAGAAAACAACCTAAAATGGCATTTCCTCTCCTTGCTTATTAGTTCCTAATACACTAAAAAATGTAATGACTATCGACAGCAACATTTGAAACTAAAATCTCAGAAGTTATAATAATTGTATTTGAGTCGTGAGAGGATTATTGTACATAATATCTGACTTTTGGAACTGAAAGGGACTCTAGATCTTTCTGGTCCAATTTCTCTGTTTAAGGCCAGGGAGACTGAGGTTCTTAATCTTGAAGTTAAGGTTCAAGGCAAGAGTTTTGATGGGAATTCTGGTCAGATTACAGGGTCCAGGACTGTGATTTAGCAACTCTGCTACTCAGCCAACTGTGGTTTTAGCCTAATAACCACAGTTCACCTGGGTAGGGAATTGGATGGGTGGGTGGGATATGGGATCACTGAAGTCAAGAATATTTTTCAGCTGATGTTCATCTGTAGAATCTCCTTGGCTCTCTTGTAAGAACATTCATATTTTCAGAGAAGTGGCATTTTCAGGGAGAACCTGCCATCCTCCTGTAACCTCTTCACCATTTTCTAAAGCATCTCTGTTTCCAGCTGTGACCAAGCAAAGTTGTTTTAACAAATACTGTCTTTCCAGCCTCTGGTTATTTCTGCAGTAGTGGGGGAGGGATTTTTCACACATTTGGTTTATACTAAGAAGATACTTCCTACAGCATCAACAAATATCCGATAATAGGAATGAGCATGGAGACCAGGCTTCGGTTCTGTAGCCAGAATTCTCATGAAAGCTATGCTGCTATTCAGGAAGTGCAAGCTGACATGCTATGCTATGCTAAGTCACTTCAGTCGTGTCCGACTCTGTGCAATCCCATAGACAGCAGCCCACCAGGCTCCCCCATCCCTGGGATTCTCCAGGCAAGAACACTGGAGTGGGTTGCCATTTCCTTCTCCAATGCATGAAAGTGAAAAGTGAAAGTGAAGTCGCTCAGTCGTGTCCGACCCTCAGCAACCCCATGGACTGCAGCCTTCCAGGCTCCTCCATCCATGGGATTTTCCAGGCATGAGTACTGGAGTGGGGTGCCATTGCCTTCTCCGGAGGCTGACATAAATCTACATTATTCACTCACAGAAGTAATGAAAGCTTGCATTCAAAAAGAACATGATGATTAGGAGATCATCTCTGAATCATCACTTGACCCCAAAACAAAAAAGAAAACTGACATAACAGTCATGGACATTAAAATATTGAAAATTTATTTTGTAATTTACATTGTTTCTTCTTGCTCATATTGCAAAGTGGCTTTAAAACTGTCTAAAGGACCATAAGTGGTTTACACTGGGAATTATAGATTAGAAATTTTTGTTGAGAAGGTGAGAAGAGATAGAATTTCTGGGAACCTGGTTATACTACAAGATCTGTCCATATTTCCTTTTATCAGCAGGTACTGCTGCTACTGCTGCTAAGTCGCTTCAGTTGTGTCTGACTCTGTCCAACCCGGTAGAAGGCAGCACACCAGACTCCCCTGTCCCTGGGATTCTCCAGGCAAGAACACTGGAGTGGGGTGCCATTTCCTTCTCCAATGCATGAAAATGAAAAGTGAAAGTGAAGTTGCTCAGATGTGTCTGACTCTTAGCGACCCCATGGACTGCAGCCCAGCAGGCTCGTCTGCCCATGGGATTTTCCAGGCAAGAGTACTGGAGTGGGGTGCCATTGCCTTCTCCACCAGTAGGTACTGCTTTCTATCAACCATTTAAAATGGGGATAATAGTTTAACAATAAAATGACTTTCAATGTGTTATAGACAATACAAGGTAAATAAAACTTCAATCAAATATCTGATTGGAAAACTTTACAGAAACTCTTTTAAACTTGATTTTAAAATATGGTTTCCTTTTGAAAGTATCTAAAAATCAAATTACCCAGATCGTTACACATTTAACTTTAAGTTTCAGTTTGACAAAGTTTCTCTATTGGAATACATATTTTAGAAGTAAGATTAAATCAGTAAACACAGATTAAATGAGTAAGCACTTTCCCCTTTGCCTGGCTCAGACAGCTTGTTACTATTATATCCATTACCGTGTAGCAAAATGACCATCCAATTTTCAGCGTGTGCAACTTTTGAGCAGAAGGTTTTTTAGGCAAGAACTGAATGTCCTTTTTCTTATAAAACGTAAGTGGCTTAATCACATGTTCTTTTGGAGACATCCAAGGTTTAGCATTTCGTGGTTTTACCATCTTTGTCCAAATAAAGGAAATCAGGAAACCTCTCTGATTTCACTGTGAGAACTCTGTGTGAACAGCTATGTATAACAACTTGACAACATTATGGGAAATTTCCGGAATTTTATTTTAATATCTATTTGAATTGGTGATGATCCCTGAGGACAGGACTTTCCCCAGGCTTATTCATTAGAAACTTTTCTGGATTAAATGCGGGCAAAAGTCTTCTTGGGAGCAGGGTCTGCATTATTTAAAAGATCTCATGATCTATCCTCATGTCCAAATTTACACTGTTTTGCGAATCACGTGTTTTCCTTTGAGTCAAGTTTAATTAGCTTTTTTTCTTTTTAAATGAATAGAAACCTAACAAGTAGAAAATCTGATGATAATTTTCATTGTACGAACCAAGAAATTAATTTGAACCAAGTAATATTAATAACTGCAACAATTTATAGTTCATTACTTATTATCTTTTTTCTTTTATTGTTGACCCTTACTCAAAAGTTGCCAGATTTTCTAATCTATGAATTGAGATACATAAAAATGTTTCACAGATAGTTGTGAGAAGCACCCTGGGTCGTAGCGTCCCCATTCAGGATATGAGTTGGGCTGAATGAGAGGTGGGTTCTTCTCCCAGGTTGGATGGTGTGGACTGTCTAGAATGGTCCTGTTGGAGCCCGAAGGGATGGTGAGCAAGTCCAGGGCCCCAGTGTCCAGCAGGCAGGTTCCCAAGGCCCCACCCCAAACACACTCGGTCTGATGTGAATTTTGATCTGAATTCAAAATTCAGATTTGGGTTATCCTTTTAGATTTTAGAAAGGAAATACATGGTGGATACAATGGATCATATGGTGTCCCAACCAGCTTCCTACAGTCAGGCACATTAAGGATTCTGGAGCTAAATAAGGGCAGTACAGAGTTTATCCTCCCCTCGGGCCACATGATGAGACTAGAGGAATTATGAAGGGTGTTTTTTTTTTTTTTTTCTGTTGTTATTGTTGTTTGTTTGTTTGGTTGGTTGGTTTTGTCTGCACAAAGTATAGGTGGGATCTTAGATCCCTGACCAGGGATGGAATTCATGCCCTCTGCAGTGGAAGTTGGAATTCTTGTTTTTTTTTATTTTTAACCTTTATTCAATTTTTCACAATATTGCTTTATGTTTTGTTTTTTTGGCCCTGAGGCACGTGGTATCTCAGCTCCTAGACCAAGGATCAAGCCTGCATCTCCTGCATTGGAAGGCAAAGTTTTAACCATTAGACTGCCAGTCTCTGTTTGCTTGTTTTTAATGCATTATGGATTTTGAATTATGGATAAAAGATAATGGACCTGGATCCATGTGAAGCCTACTGATTAAATACAAACACTGAGAAAGTAAAACTTGTGATAACTCTTCCTGCAGTGGGGGTGTGGGTATTAGGTAGGACCTGACAAACACGCATCCCCACTCTCGGGAGGGCGTGTGCTTTGGGTGATGATGGGGCATTGCTGTCAGTAGTTATTTTCTTCAGTTCAGTTCAGTTCAGTCACTCAGTCATGTCCGACTCTTTGCGACCCCATGAACGACAGCATGCCAGGGCTCCCTGTCCATCACCAACTCTCGGAGTCCACCCAAACCCATGTCCATCGAGTCAGTGATGCCATCCAACCATCTCATTCTCGTTGTCCCCTTCTCCTCTGCCCTCAATCTTTCCCAGCATCAGGGTCTTTTCTCAAATGAGTCAGCTCTTTGCATCAGGTGGCCAAAGTATTGGAGTTTCAGCTTCCACATCAGTCCTTCCAATGAACACCCAGGACTGATTTTTAGGATGGCCTGGTTGGATCTCCTTGAAGTCCAAAGGGCTCTCAAGAGTCTTCTCCAACACCACAGTTCGCAAACATCAATTCTTCAGTGCTCAGCTTTCTTTATAGTCCAACTCTCACATCCATACATGACCACTGGAAAAACCATAGCCTTGACTAGACGGACCTTTGTTGGCAAAGTAATGTCTCTGCTTTTTAATATGCTGTCTAGGTTGGTCATAACTTTCCTTCTAAGGAGTAAGCGTCTTTTAATTTCATGGCTGCGATCACCATCTGCAGTGATTTTGGAGCCCATAAAAATAAAGTCAGCCACTGTTTCCCCATCTATTTGCCATGGTTCCATATAATTTTCACTATCTTTTTTGTGCCTCTTTTTTGTGTGTGTGGCAATACAAACATACAAACTAACTGAAAAAAAAAAGCTAACTTTTATTAACTTTGCAATTCAGTAACTGAAGGATTTTATTATGGAGCCATTGACCTTTAACAGACTTTTTCTAATACATTACTTGGAAATATATGAAGACCATATGGATGGGAACAAGCAACGGCTATTGATTCTGAGCTTCCAGGAGTGAAGGCAGGCAGCCACCCTCAGTTGCTTTTGTCAGGGGACTCGTAGGCAGGCAGAGGAGCTGGGCAGCTTCCTTGTGGACAAAAGGGAGGGCTTCAGGGGACCCAGATTGAGGCTGTCGGGGTGGTGAAAGCTATAGGCAGGCTAATATTACCATGGGGCCCCCAGGTGACTTTCTCTGGTCAGTTCTGTGTTAGGAATATGAGCAAAGGCCAACATCAGAGAAGCTGACAGTTATTGCCCTAGTCCTGGCCATTTGGGGGCTGATGGCTATAGGGATTGTAGTTTAGCCTCCTGGGCTGGCTGCTGCAGAGGTTGTGGTCAGAGTTCTGCTGTCACAGTGGTGGTGGTAGCTTGGTCACCAAGTTGTGTCTGACCCTTTGCAACCCCATGGACTGCAGCCTGCCAAGCTTCTCTGTCCATGGGATTTCCCAGGCAAGAATACTAGAGTGGGTAGCCATTTCCTCCTCCAGGAGATCTTCTTGACCCAGAGATTGAACCCATGTCTACTATACTGCAGGCTGATTCTTTACAGCTGAGTCACTGGGAAAGACTCAGTTTAGCTACTGTTGTCTTCTCCATTCAGTCTCTCAGTAGAAGAGAGATCCAGAGGGAGTCCCAGAGTTTCTCAAAAGGAGAGATTTATAGGGATAACTTGATGGATGGGGAGTCTAGAAGACTTGTGGCAGGCTTTCCTTAGATTATCTGCTTATTGGAGTGGCTTTGGAGTCAGGACATCCTGCATACAGAGGGGCTTCTGAAGTCCCCACCGCTTTCTGCAGCTCTGCAGCTGGGGATGATTCCCTGTGTTAGGCTCCTTTCATTTCATCAAGCACCTAACATTCAATTTCTAACTGTGTTCTAACAGCAAGATGGGCTCTAGGAACAAGCGCGACGTTCAAATCTTAAAGAAAACATCCCCTTTCCATGCAAAATTCCACTCTTATGCAGCACATTAAGCAAATAATCTTCTTAGCAGATCCCAGGGAACTTACTGAGAAAATGATGAATGGGAAGAAGGGTGAAAGAACAAAAAGACTGAAAAGAGAGATGGGCCCATGAACTTCTGAGTCACTTGAACAAAATCGAATACTAACTATGAAAATTAACCATTAGTCAAACTAATTGACTTATAAGATGAATAGTCCTCTCAGAATCAAAATAATGATGTTAAATGGCAGAATAACTGCATTTGAGGTTATTGAAAGGGAAGACAATCTCTGGAGTGACTAAAGTTAATGGCCTGCTCTCGCCCTGCTGTCAACTTTCTCTGTTCGGAATATATATTCTCTCTCTCTTTCTCCCATCCATGGATTACTAACATCCATATCACACATCACAATAAAACAAAATGATGATGTGAATATCGCTCCCATATTTTGAATACTCCCTGAAGTGCTTTTTTTGGGTGATTAGGGTGATTTTTCATTTAGAACATGAAGATACTGATTTTTACAATGAATCATTTCTGATACATATGGCACCTAAATGCACAGTATCATTTTACATTTTTAGATAGATGTTCATCTGAGGCACCCAAAGCCCCTGGTTAACTTCAGTTTGTCTTATATCAAGTTTTGTGAGTGCTCTGAAGATGCAAACACCGTGTGGCTTCCTGTCACAACTGCCGAGAGTGGTGAAGCATGTAGGATATCATCCAACTTGCAACCAGCAAGTTAGGCTGTCAGTTCCATGGATGGTCTCAGAAGATAGGAGACTCCAGGTCAGAGACAAAGCAGAAATTTGATTCTGCCAACTGGGATACTAAAGTTTGCCCTTTGTGATCTACTCTGTATAAAATACAAGTCAAGGGCTGCCCTGTGAAAATGTTTATTTGTGGATCATCATGGTGAGCAGGACCTTGATCCCAGAGGAAGGTCTTCCTGCAGACACTCAGCCTTATATGGCTGTGAACGTGAAAGTGATTTTCAGAGAGCAGTGCTGGCTGTAAATCTGCCACTCAGAGCAGGTCAGGCTACGCACCTCCAGCCTTTACTGCCATGTTCACTTGACCTCTTTATCCAATTTTTCCACCCGCTTTCCAATATCACCTTGTTCTGGTGTGGGTTGTGCTTCAAGTCAGCATCAACCTACTAACAAATGAGGTGAAATCCACAATACAGAATGTTACCTCTTGTAGGGAGGCAGAAGGAAGACATCAGAGAGAAGCACATGGGTAAATACAAATATAAATGCAAATATAATTATTGTTAATGATCCAGATTTGGGGCTGAGTGATTGCTTCATGAAAGTACACTTACTGTACTTTATTTTAGTATTTATTTATTGGCTGCACTGGGTCTTCACTGCTGGGCAGGCTTTCTCTAGTTGCGACAAGTGGAGGCTACTCTTGATTGTGGTGATTGAGGTGGCTTCTCTTACTGTGGAGCACAGGCTCTAGGGTGTGCGGGCTTCAGTAGTTTTGGCACTCAGGCTCAGTTGCCCCAAAGCATATGGAATCTTCCCAGACCAGGGATTGAACCCGTGTCACCTGCACTGGCAGGTAGATTTCTAACCACTGGACCACCAGGCAAGTCCTTGTGCTCTATGTTTAAAAAGACACAGCACAAACATTCATTTATGTATATTTCACATGTAATATTTAGTTATCAAATAACATTTAAAAATATGAAGGGGGGGAATAACCTGATAGACTTATTAAGAAGCAAAGCTCAGATCCCTCCTTCCAGAGGTTTGATTCAATAGATCCGAGCAGGATCTGTGAATCTGCATTTTAAAAAAATAGACTGAGATGAGATCTGTATAAGGAGGAATCAGAACCCTGTTGAAAAGAAAGAGTTTGCCTCGGGAGCAGCAAATCAGGTGTGCAACAGGAAAGAGCTCCAGACTGCACATTTCCAGTCATTGGCTGCAGCCTGGGGGCCAGCACCCTTCAACAAATCAATCAACATTCACTTCTGCATTCCCTGCAGCAGCTTTGCAAGCTGTTTTCAAAAATCATTGAACCACTCACAGTTTATCCACTCTGCAAAATAAACACAGCTTCTCATATAGACTACGGCTACTCCCCTCTTGGCTATATTCAGCTCTTTCAATAAGCAGCAAATATATACACCTTCCCAGGGAGATGATTCTTACCACAAAATTGCCTCATATTTAAATGTCAATGAGACTCTCCAAAAAAGACAGCAAGAGAGCTGAAGTGAGGGTCTTCCCCTAACTTAAACAGATCTGTCTTGGCAATGGCCAACATTGCTTCACCCTTAGGCGTGAACTTCACTACCTCCAGCCCCAAGGAAATCACCAGCAAAAATGTTATCCTAAACTTTGGCTTCTATCAATATTCCAGTGCCTCATATATATATGGAGTCCCAAAGGGTAATCTGTGCTCTACTGTCAAATTCTTCCTCCAGCACTGTGACCATCATTCACACGACTGTCAGGAGTATGGATTTTGACCGATCACTGCTGAGTCTGCCTCAAGCCGCTGTGTCTCCACTGGGGACATCTCTGGAGGGCTGGGGATGACCTCAGGTCCATCCAAAGGTCCATACATCAGCATTTCTGTTGTTTGTTTAGTTCTGGTATTCATGCTGCACTTGTATTTCAATTCTTTGGTGTGTATTACTATGTTGCTTGATTCATTCTGTATCAGTGAATAATCATAGTGAAAAGTCAATCTGGAGGAAAATTTTAGCCCCTGGAGTCTTATGGTCACAGAAATTTTTGCCCACATTTTTATTGAAGTGAAAAAAATATGATCAACAAAGCATTTTCTGAAATAAAAACATTTACACTAACATAAAATTTAATGGGAGAAAAGGAGTGAAATTTACATTCAGGAAAGAAAAATCATGTAAAATAGCCGACAGTTATTTGAGCTTGTTTGTGTGTACTTTTCAATGGCTAATACAAGATATAAAATGATTACAATTTTTAGATTTCGTTAGGTAAATTTAACAACAGTTTTCTAAATTTTAGTTAACTTATTTTTAAAACTTCAATATTTATTGATCTGGAAATTACACTCTTTACAACTAATTCAACTTATGACAAAATTTTTTTGGTGGCCACTTAACATTGTGTGAAGGGGTATATAGTTTTTCAAAATTCTTCTGGCTGTTATACAAGCAAAAATTTCCACCAAACTAGATGACTCACACTGTCTTTTGACTATAAATTCAGTTATGCTTTCTTGTCTTGTCTTCTAGAAATAGTCAATCTAATCTAATCTTTTGGAAGTAATCACTCATCCACAGTGAAAAAAGAATTATTAACAATGCGAGAGGAAACATCATCAGAAAAACAAAAGCAAGAGATAATTTAAGGTGGTATAAACTTTGCAAGAAGTATAGCAAGCTAAAAAAAAAAAAGGCAAAGAAAAGAAAAATCTGTGGGATTACAGATGTCATTCTCTGCTCACAAACCACACATTCTCATCAGGACTTGCATTGCCCTCATTTCAAAGGCTTAGACTCACATCTCCTTGCTGTTGGTCTCTCTAAAGGAAAAGGAGACAGAAGGATTTCTGCCTTTCTCCCTTGCCCTCTGATGACTACCGTGAAGGATGGAGAAGTGCTTTCCAGCAGAAGGAAGCTCCCTGTCTAGTGGATACATCCCAAGAGTCTGCATGACATGACCTTTCAGGTACCCAAGCATCCATGTGATGCTCAGGAAAACAGACAAGTTGGCTTCCAGTGTCCTCGTAACTGATCTGCTTAGAAAAACGTGCCTTAGCCACGGGTAAGACGTGCTGCTGCTTCAGGAATCTTACTGCTCTCTTCCTAGTTGACCTCATGCATTTGTGCTATGTGCTAAGTCACTTCAGTCATGTCCGACTCTATGTGGCCCCATGGACTGTACGTAGCCTTCCAGGCTCCTCTGTCCATGGGATTCTCCAGGCAAGAATACCTGGAGTGGGTTGCTGTTTACTCCTCCAGGGGCTCTTCCTGACCCAGGGATCAAACCCAGACATCGATCTTATGTCTACCTGCATTGGCAGGCGTTCTTTACCACGAGAGTCACCTGTGCATTTGTGGTACTGATCTATCCTCCTTAATTACACTGCAACTATATCAGAATAAAAATCCACTATTTTTCACACAATTCTTTTTATATTTCTCTAAGATGAAATATTTCAATGCCATCTGACATTTTCAGTTCAGTTCAGTTGCTCAGTCGTGTCCGACTCTTTGCGACCCCATGAATCGCAGCATGCCAGGACTCCCTGTCCATCACCAACTCCCGGAGTTCACTCAGACTCACGTCCATCAAGTCAGTGATGCCATCCAGCCATCTCATCCTCTGTTGTCCCCTTCTCCTCCTGCCCCCAGTTGGCCAAAGTACTGGAGTTTCAGCTTTAGCATCATTCCTTCCAAAGAAATCCCAGGGCTGATCTCCTTCAGAATGGACTGGTTGGATCTCCTTGCAGTCCAAGGGACTCTCAAGAGTCTTCTCTAACACCACACATTTTAGATGCCATTAAAAAGAATACATTTGAATCAGTTCTAATGAGGTGGATGAAACTGGAGCCTATTGTACAGAGTGAAGTAAGCCAGAAAGAAAAACACCAATACAGTATACTAACGCATATATATGGCATTTAGAAAGATGGTAACGATTACCCTGTATGCGAGACAGCAAAAGAACCACAGATGTATAGAACAGTCTTTTGGACTCTGTGGGAGAGGGCGAGGGTAGGATGATTTGGGAGAATGGCATTGAAACATGTATAATATCACATAAGAAACGAATCACCAGTCCAGGTTCAATGCAGGATACAAGATGCTTGGGGCTGGTGAACTGGGATGACCCAGAGGGATGGTACGGGGAGGGAGGTGGGAGGGGGGTTCAGGATGGAGAGCACGTGTATAACCGTGGTGGATTCATGTTGATGTATGGCAAAACCAATACAATATTGTAAAGTAAAAAATAAAATAAAATAAAATTCAAAAAAAATAGATGAGATCTTTATAAGATAAATGTAACTGCTTGATACATTCCCTGAATATGTACTTCATGACTGAGAAAAAATAAATTTCTTCCCACAAAATGGAAAGTTACTAGAAGCAAAGATGAAATCGTTAGGGATGAAGAAAGAGGCAGAGAGGAAAGGGGAGTAAAAAAATAATTCTATTCCTCTGCAGGACAACTGGAATCAGCACTTCAGATGTCTTCCCGGTCATTCTGCGGTCCTACTGGTAAAATGGCTTTCTTCCCTGGAAGAAACTATCCTGATGGATTGGAACTTATTCCTTTGCAAAGTGCTAGAAAATCCACTCACGCTAGCAGAAGGGCAGTGACCTACTGACAAACTGACAGGACTGTGGAGTTCCATCGATTAACTGTTACATGTGGCACTAAACACTTAAAACATTATCACAAGACTATTTACAGATCTATGCATTTCCTACACTTTTAGATGATAATGTTGCTTTCCACCTCAGCTCTGTAATTTTATACGACCAAATGTTAAAGACAAACAGACATTATGTTTTTCTTCTGTCTTCTCTTGCTGGAATCATTGCAGGAGTTTTCCTCATATGCCAACACTTAAATCAGCAGCTTTATCTTCTCAAGATAGAAGCATAATAAGAATCACATCCAGAATAACAGGAAGAGCAATGATTCATAATTAATTATTCTAATGATGTTCTTAAGCTGAAAAGACAGGTGGGATCTGACAGGTATGTAGAAGTACCTTCCATCTCTGGAAGAGACACATCTTCCTTTCTATAGGAAAAGATGGAAGGTCTCCATCTTACTTAAGCTGGTCTAGACACAAACACGAGCATTTAGAACAAACCCATGGCAAAAAGAGGTAAATAAGACCAATACGAAACTGTTAATGAAAGAAGATAGCTGATCATCAAAGCTCAGGGGAAGGTAATTAATGGTGATAAAAATAGTCTGGTCTCTTTACTTCTTAACTCTATTTTTAACATAATTTTATTTATTTATTTTTGGCTGTGCTGGGTCTTCATTGCTGTGCGTGGGCTTTCTCTAGTGGCAGCGAGCAGGGGCTGTTGTCTAGTTGTGGTGTGTGGGCTTCTGACTGCAGCGGCTTCTCTTGTTGCAGAGCATGGGCTCTAGGGTCCCTGGGCTCAGTAGCTGTGGCGCATGGGTTTAACCGCCCCGAGGCATGTGGAATCTTCCCAGACTAGAGATCAAACCCTTGTCTCCAGAATCAGCATGCAGATTCTTAACCACTGGACCACGAAGGGAATCCTACTCCTTAACTCTCTTACCAAAATAAAAATGAATTCAGTTGTAAGTGATTCCAAAAATTCAGAAAGCAAGCTCTTACATTAAATGGGTGAAGATACTATACGCCAGTTGAAATGTGGTATGGGTTCATGAGGGGCTTCCCTGGTGGCTCAAACAGTAAAGAATCTGCCTGAAATGCAGGAGACCCAGGTTCAATCCCTGGGTTAGGAAGATTTCCTGGAGAAGGAAGTGGTAACCCACTCCAGTATTCCTACATGGAAAATTCCATGAACAGGAGCCAGATTAACAGGGTCACAAAGAGTCAGACACAACTGAGCAACCAACACTTTTACTGGGTTCATCAAGGAGTTTCTATATAGAATGTAAAGAATGAGAGCATTTACTAACACAATCAGATTTTCCCTTAGGTAAGGCCAGATTTGAATGTGTTATTTTATCTGGAAAGGTTACAAAACATGAAATTTCCCCACTTTCTGTTAGAAAGCGCGTATCCAGCCTTGCTTTGAAAGGAATGCTGATGCCTTTAGCAAGGTCTTTAAAAAATAGTTGGAAATTTGATTTTTTCAAAATTACTAAAGATTCATCTCTATACAAGATTTTCCACTTTGCTAGAACATGAATTAGAGTTATAACATTTTCCAAATATTGATTATACTAGTGGATATGGCTATAAATAACCCAAGGTCATAGGGTTGGATATACATCACATAACAAGATTTTGTTGTTGTTCATTTTTCTTGTTATATTACTATGCTGCTGCTGCTGCTAAGTCACTTCAGTCGTGTCCGACTCTGTGCGACCCCATAGATGGCAGCCCACCAGGCTCCCCTGTCCCTGGGATTCTCCAGGCAAGAACACTGGAGTGGGTTGCCATTTCCTTTTCCAATGCATGAAAGTGAAAAGTGAAAGTGAAGTCGCTCAGTCGTGTCCGACTCTTAGCGACCCCATGGACTGCAGCCTACCAGGCTCCTCCGTCCATGGGATTTTCCAGGCAAGAGTACTGGAGTGGGGTGCCATTATGAATGTACTAAATAATGAGCTAGAATGATTTTTCTACAGTGGAATGTTAAGCCTGTTCAAGTTTTCAAAATAACACATGTGCAAGTGGAAAGCAAGCATCCTGGAAATACTTACTGTTATGTAATTATTTTTACCATGACTGACAAGTCTTAAGCAAAGCAAATTTCCATGAGAACTCATTCTTGCAAAGTGACTTAAAATGATCACATACAAAATACCACACTTTTGTTTTTCACATCTTTTTTTCCATACCAAATACATAATATCAACATCCAAGCTGGTTACTCATTGGCAATGCAAAAATAATAAGACTGACCCTGGTGATAGAAGAATGAATTTGCCTGTTTCCTCTGCCTCTGATCAGAGGAAGGCTTGGTTTGTCTTCTCTGCACACCTGCATCTACCCTGTGGAGAATTCTATAATCACTCTTGTCTAGGAAGGTCTCATTCTCCAGGTTCTTTCCCTGTACCATTCAATGAACACTCTGTACACAGTGGCTAATGGATCATTTATTTTTACCCAGTAATTTAACCCTTGATAATAAACTATTTTGTTCTCTAATTTTTCTTGAATATGCTACTTGTCCCACTCAATCATATTATAAAATTAAGTCCAGATTCCAAACTGCCTGAGATCCAATCTTGGGTCTTTCACCAAAAAGTGTTTGTAACTTTGAGAAAATCACTTAAATAATTTTTGTGCCTCAATTTTTTTTCATGCAAAGTGGAAGCAATAATAAGCAGTACAGTTTATTGGAGTAAATAATAAACATTAAAAAATGTAGAACAGTTTTTTTTTTTTACTTTGTTCAAGTACAGTTGATTTACAATGTATTAATTTCTGCTGTATAGCAAAGTGATTCCATTATACACAGGCAGACTTTCTTTTTCAGATTCTTTTCCATGATGGTTTATCACAGGATATTGAATATAATTCTTTGTGATATAGGACCTTGTTGTTGATCCACCATGTATATAATACTCTGCATCTGCTAATCCCAGACTTTTAATCTTTCCCTCCCCTAACCTCCTCCTCCTTGACAAGTTCGTTCTTTGTGTCTGTGAGTCTGTTTAGCGGATAAGTTCATTTCTGTCATATTTTAGATTCCAGATGTAAGTGATACCATATGGCGTCTTTCTCTGTCTGACTCACTTCACTTTGTATATAATCTGTAGGTCCAGTCATGTTGCTGCAAATGGCATTATTCCGTTCTTTTTTACGGCTGAGTAGTATTTCACTGTGTATATGTGCCACGTCTTCTTTATCCATTCATCTATCAATGGACATTTAGGTTGCTTCTATATGTAGGAAAGTTTCTGATATGTGTGTTATATAACATTCTCTATCATCACTACTATTTTATTGTTATTGGTACTCTCAATTCAAGGGACTTCATACCATACCTTTGGCATAATGCCTTGTACAAGACTGGTCATATAACGACTTCTCCATCAATTTTGATGACTAAATAGTAAGACCAAAAGGCAGAAGAAAATCCATAGACCAGTGTACAGTGTCTTCATATGCACGAGTTTGGGTGTAACTAATGATGAAGCCATCACTGCTTTTGAATAACTGAGTAGGGCTATGCAGCCATAAAGCATAACTGTGAGATGCTGATGAAACGGCAGTAGAGAGGTTCATTCATAACACGTCAATCAAAAGATGGTGTGGATTTTCATGTAAAGCTTTTCTGGAGCTCATGATGATACCAAATAGAAGCAGACATTTTGAAATAAGCTCATGGTAGCTCTAAGGATAACATAAATGTAGCAGTGGGGAAAACGTCTAATTTTCAGTTCCACTTATTCATCTTGATGAATTCAACATCATCATCTTTGAAAAACTGAAGGACAGATTTTAATAATTGGAAAGGGTTAAATTAGATTTAGATAGAATATGACATAATCATTCAAATATGATTGTAAAAAGTTGAATGTAATGAAAATTGTTCACGTTGTTAAGAGAGAAAAGATCAGTGTAACTGAAGCTTGGAGGATGAGGATGAGAAAAAGGAATAGAAGGAGGGGAGGAGTTTGCTTTCCACTCAGCTGAGTTTTAAGCTAAGATATTTCTGAATGAAGAGACAGTCTAGCCTTTTTACAGAGCGCAACCCAAGAGGGGGCTCCTTATTCCTGAGAAGGAAGAAGAAAACATGAGCAAAATGAATGTCACTTATAGAACAGCTCTTCTTTCTCTAAAAATAGAATGGAAGGCTGGGATACTACACATAGCTTGGAAATATCATATATGTATTTCTTTGTTCAAAAAACCAGATAAAAATGATTACTTGGAAATAAATTTAGGATGTAGGAGATCTTAGGATATTCAGGGCAGAAGGAAGGACAAAGAGCAAATAAAAATCTCTGTGTGTAAATATTTTAACACTTACTTTATTTTGTTTTTTGAAAATTAAAAAAGAATTTTTTTGCCATCTTAGTTCCCTGACCAAGGATTAAACCTGCATGCCTGGCATTGAGAGAGTGGAGTCTTCACCACTGGACTGCCAAGGAAGAACCAGCTCAATTTTATTTTTAACTTAAATTTATTTTAACTTGAAATTCTACTAAAAAACAAGTAACTGTATAATCTATATGTAGACCCAAAGCTGATTTATTTCATTAAAAAGAAACCTGTAACATAAGCCATACATGCAGCTCTTCATTTCGTCCACAGGAAATTTTTCTTAGAAAAACACAAAGTACTCTGGAATAACTTGTACATATTTGCACTGTTATGAGTCCTATTTTGAGTTAAAATGATAGTTAATAATTTTTATTTCATTAGTCATATTTAATCTTTTCTAATGAAACACTTTATTTGAATGAGAGTCATGAGACCCTCTTAAAATAAAACAAGATCTTTAATCTGACTTGGCTACATACAAAGGCCTGGAAGGCTGCTGTTTCAAGATTCCTATTAGGAGGCAGTTTAGGTTTTAATCTAGTGATATGTCCTGGCAAAAAGGGAAACTCAAACTGAATTTAAGCAGTAAAAACTCCAGAAGCATGTGGTCAGCAATGACTGTATCCTGGTTTTAATGTTATAGATTTATTCATTCATATACCAGGGTGACTAATATGTGTAATATGTGGGTACAATTATAATTAATCATTATTATAGTCAGGTGGCATGAAACCATATTTATTGTAAGGATATATACTGATAATACACATGTATTTTCACTAATGCTTATAACAATCTTTCTACATAGGTAGAGATATTATTCTCTGCAGTTCACAGGTTTAGGGCCTTATACCAGTTTGCTAACAATATAAGTGTCTTCATGAACTGAATCAAAAGCTTAGGCATTGGGGCTATTCTCAATTTCCAAAAGAAAACAGATTTCATGGTGCCATTCCAAATCTTTATTATATATGTGTGTGTGAGTCATACAAAATTGTCTTTATTTGGAGTGTTATTTTCTGAAGGAATGGAAATTTAGAGAACAATGCGATTTCTGAAATAAAGACTATATTTATGATCAATGAGTCAAGAAAAGAAGTAAAAGAAGTCTTAAATCTGGCACTAATATTGTGAACAAAAGTACATTAGGCGAAAATCCATAATATAGTCATAATATTTATGACAGTGGCCAAAAAAAAAAAAAACCCAACCCAGAAATACAATAGCCTTTTAAAGTCTGTAGACAGAATATTATCTGGAAACAGTAACTTTCCATTATTTAGTAGTGAAGTGCCATTCAGAGATATCAAAAATATTGCAGACACAATGCAGTGTTTTCCCTGCTCTCTGAATATCATTGTCCTTACAACCTGGCATAATACAGTAACACCCTCACAAAGAGTGATTGAAAAGATGTCAATAGATCAAAACCTTGCAAAGGTCTAGGTAGAGTTGATGGAAGCAAACAGCAGATGTAGATGGAGGCGGAGGCTAAGAATTTCAGGGGGTTATCATCACCTCTGTACCTGCTGCTGCTGCAGATGCTAAGCCACTTCAGCCGTGTCCGACTCTGTGCGATCCCCATAGACGGCAGCCCACCAGGCTCCCCCGTCCCTGGGATTCTCCAGGCAAGAACACTGGAGTGGATTGCCATTTCCTTCTCCAATGCATGAAAGTGAAAAGTGAAAGTGAAGTCGCCTTTGTACCTAATGGGGCAAAAAAGAGAAAATTTGTTGCTGCAGCCCAGCAAAGGGCTCTTGTAGGCGAGGGTCATTAGATGAGAGTTGTGCCCTCTCTGTCACTTGGACTGCCAAGCCCGCTGAGCCCTGGATCAGAGGAATGGGACGCAACATTTTTCAAGTGGTTTATGAAGGATAGCAACAAAGGGGTCCTTCCCCCACCTCGTGCTTTCAGGTCTGATGGGGGCGGCATCGAGCTCCACTTGCTTGTGTAAAAGGTGCACTGAGCCCTTGTGGATGGCGACCTGAAGGGACCTAAAGGAGAGCTCCGCTGAGTTAGAGGGCTAGGGATGGGCTTGCTGTAAGCCCAGAGTTCACATTTCTCCCTCTGCACAAGATTTTCTGGGCAGGCTGGAAACTCTGCTGGAGTGGGACGCGGTGATCTCAGGTGGGCGGACTCTGGCATCCCTGGATGAGAGGGCTAGGAGCTGGCTGGTCTGCTGTGGGCTCAGCGGAGCCATCTGAGCCCTCCTGCGTCTGCGGCATCCTCCCTCCTGCGTCTGCGGCATCCTCCGGTGGCTGGTCCAGAACACTCTCTCGGCCGGCCCGGGCTCCAGGAAAGAGCGTGACAGCCACATGCCCTATCCTCTTCCTGCAGTACATTTGGAGCTGTCCGCCGACCAAAGCGAATCTATGGCCAAACCCAGCGTCTGTGGGAAGAAATTAACTGTGGGAATGGATACGGGGAGATAAGGGAAATTAACTGTCAGTGCAGTCGCCCAGAGGTATGTTGGCCTCAAAAAACAAGCTCAGAATCGTTCCTTTTCAAATATTCTCTGGGTGAGTTTATTGAATAGTTATCATCTATTTCTTTCTTTAATTTTTTTAAAATTTATTTTTAATTGAAGGCTAATTGCTCTACAATATTGTGCTGGTTTCTGCCATACATCAACAGTTATCATCTATTTCTTAAAAGCTGGGAAGACTTCCTCAGTGAAGATATTTATATCTGGGGTTTTCATTTCTGGAATGTTTTGAATACCATTTAATTAATAAGGAGTCACTTCCTTTCATAGACAAAGAACAATTTTAAGTTTTTATTACTGCTCAATTTCGTTGCAGTTTTTGTTTTTAAATAAAAGTTGTCACATGTTTTTCAAGTATTTGTCATAAAGTTATCTTTTTAAATGTGTAGGATTTGTGGTGGTAAGCCCTGTATCCTTTTTACATGTTTCATTTACATTTTTGTGTTATTATTAATACTAGATCAATCTTGCTAAGATATTATCAATACATAAAATTCACTATCTTAACAAGTTTTTTAAAATTTATTTATTTTTAATTGAAGGGTAATTGATTTACAGTATTGTATTGGTTTCTGCCAAATATCAATATGAATCAGCCATAGTATCTTAACCAGTTTTAAGTGCACTGTTTAATTGCATTAGCCTTTCCCTTCTCCAGAGGATCTTCCCAACCCAGGGATCAAACCCAGGTCTCCTGCATTGCCAGAAGATTCTTTACCAGCTGAGCCACAGGGAAGCCCAAGAATACTGGAGTGGGTAGCCTATCCCTTCTCCAGTGGATTTTCCTGACGCAGGAATCAAACTGGGGTCTCCTGGATTGCAGGGGATTCTTTACCAACTGAGTTATGAGGGAAGCCCAATTGCACTACGTACATTCATATTTTTGTGTAACCATTACAATCATCCACCTCCAGAACTTTTTTCATCCTGAAAAACTGAAACTCTAACCATTAAACAATAACTTCCCATCTGCTCTCCCCACGGTCCCTGGCAACCACCATTCTACTTCTATTCAATGAATTTCCCTACTCTAGGTAGCTCATATACGTGGAATCACACAATATTTTATTTTTGTGACTGGTTTGTTTCACTTAGCATTAGTCCTCAAGGTTCACTCTTAGAGTACAAAATGATTATTGAAAGGTTTCTGATCCCACATTATAGTTTTCACATTGAAAGAAACTCCCACTTGTTCGATTTTGGTATGGCATCAAAAATATAACAACAATCTGAAAAGGGTATTGCAATATTCCTCCCTTTTCCAGGTATATATTTTGTATGATGCTGAATTTTTTGCAATATACTTTATCCAATGAAACATATTTCAATACAATGAATGTAAATGCAGACATTCAGATATTTAGAATTCAGAAACTCTATGACATCTCTAATATTTATATTTATTAGTTTAATATTACTAATAGTTTGATATCTACTAATTCAGATAATAAAGAGATTTTCAAAAAGGAAGGAGATCAGCCCTGGGATTTCTTTGGAAGGAATGATGCTAAAGCTGAGACTCCAGTACTTTGGCCACCTCATGCCAAGAGTTGACTCATTGGAAAAGACTCTGATGCTGGGAGGGATTGGGGGCAGGAGGAGAAGGGGACAACAGAGGATGAGGTGGCTGGATGGCATCACTGACTCGATGGACGTGAGTCTGGGTGAACTCCAAGAGTTGGTGATGGACAGGGAGGCCTGGCGTGCTGTGATTCATGGGATCACAAAGAGTCGGACACGACTGAGCGACTGAACTGAACTGAACTGAAAACAATGTTTCTCTTCTTGCTCTTTTTTCTAATTTTTTTTTTCTTTTTACCGTATAGTTACTCTTCTTAAAAAATAATGTAACAGGGTATGGGTTTATTATTGATAAATAGCTGTTTCCAATATTCCTGTGGCCTGTGAGCTTTGTAATAGCATATAAAATGGAAACGTCAAACCAGTACTTAAGAAAAATCCCAATATCTCTAAATCACCTAGAGAAGTACAAAACTGAGAAACAATGTCAGTTTGTTATGCCATTAGAAGCAATTTGAACAATCAGTGCATTTGAAGTAATTTCCTGGCACTACTGGCTAAATGACTCAATTATTCCTTTCATTCCTGTACAGATCTATTACTGGGATCAGCGTTTATAAGCAAGGGGCAATGTGAAAAATACAGAAAGTGAGGAAGTAAGTCTATAATGCTAAGGACTGACGATGAGTCATGTCAAACTTGAACTGAATGATGATTGGAATGATGATTGTGATGTAGATCTGGGCTGCCCAGTGGAGTAGCCACTGACTCGCTGTGACTGTGAGCACTTACAGTGTGGTTAATCCTCTTGAGATATGTTTCAGATGTAACATACACACCGGATCTCAAAAACATAGTAGGAATAAAATAATGTGCTGTATTTAATTTGTAATACTTATGGTGATCACACTTTGAAATGATATTTCCTGAATATATTAGTTTAAATAATGTATAGTTAAGTTAATATGCCTGGAGAAGGGCACAGCAACCCACTCCAGTATTCTTGCCTGGAGAAACCCATGAACAGAGGAATCTGGTGGGCTACAGTCCATGGGGTTGCAAAGAGTCAGGCACGACTGAGCGGCTAATACACACACACAAGGTAACATGCAGTGCAGTGCTCAGTTACGGCCAACACTTTCGACCCCGTGGACTGTAGCCTGCCGGCTTCCTCTGACCATGGGATTCTCCAGGCGAGAATACTGGAGTGGGTGGCCACTTCCTACTCCAGGGTATTTTCCTGACCCAGGGATTGAACCCATATCTCCTGTGTTTCTTGCATTGGGAGATGGCTTCTTTACCACTGTGCTGCCTGGGAAACCCAAAGTTAATATAGTCTGTTTTCATTTGTTTAATGTGGCTACTGGAAAATTTAAAATTGCCTGTGTGTCCTCATTTTATTTCTATTGGGCAGCGTGGAAACAGGCAACTGAAGAGTGCAATGTATGGATTTAAAAAATCCACACATCCATATTAAAGGGTTGCTTCCAAATTATGTCAGCAACATCCCTGGAATAAATTTTTAAAAAATCCTATTAATGCGTTAGCCAACTAACCTAGGTTTTTGTTCTATTCAACTAGATTAATTTCCAAATTAAAACAACTTAAAATTTTCAATATCTATTATTCAGTAGGTAGATAATAGATTTATATTATTCTAATAAAAATTAAAGAACAACATATATCTTCATTTATTTTATTTTGGCCATCAAAATGATTATTCTTTGATAAATATTAGGAACCTTCTTTGATGGATGCTGACTTGAAAATATAAAGAAAATGTAAAGCATAACTTAAGACCGCATGGAAACACACTGACAAATCAGTAGGCTGTACATAAAGTCTGCAAAATGTATAGGACACCAATAATGCTGTTCTTGGTGCCAAGAATGATCATAAAGGTAACGAATATCAATAGTTCTGGTAGAATGAAACATCCTTTTTTCTCTAAACTGATAATGGTTAGTTTCTTACTTGGAATTGGTCCGTGCCTCTTAAATATCTAGCTCTGCTTTTCCTCAGCACCAGGACCACTTTGCTATACTGGTGACTGAAGGCATTAAAGATGAAAGCCAAAAGTTGAGTAAATTATATTCCAGGGCAACAGGAGGGAATTCTAGCCAGACTCTGGTGATGACTCAGTGATTGGGAAAGGCAGAAAATCAACCATAAAATGGAGAATGAAAAGAACTCTCTTTCTCTCTCCATCCCCTTCTCCCTCTGCTACAAGTTATGAACTCTCAGATTTTAGGCAATTTGCCTTTCATTGTCCTTCCAGATTGCTTTTTCTGGCCCTAGCAAAATCCCTTTGCAGTTCCAGCAACTATAAAATGGTCTGAGTTTCTCATTTGTCTTGCTTCATACCTTTCCTTCTCTTTGGCCCATCTCATTTCTCTTTTAAACCTCATTTTCAACCTGAACCCTTGTGCAAATCCATAATGAATTCAGTGCTCTTGAAATGCTCCATTCAAAACTGCCTGCCCTAACAATGTTCTATTCTATGGATCTTCCTTGATTCCATCCCATAATAGCAATTCGTACAACCTGAACACAGCTGTGGAAAATGTCTCAGACAACCAATGTAAGGAAGTGGTTTGTATGAATGTAATAATAGATGCAGATGGCATTGTGGATTTTGCCTCCAGGTAACATACAATTTAACAGTGACCTGCTCAGATATACTACTTTAATAACGATACAGAAGACTTATGACACAGTATGGGTGTGGAATATTTGGTATAAGACTGACCTCTTAGGATCCCTTTAAGTAAATAAGTCATAATTAATCCATTCTGTTTTGTTTTTCCTATATAAAATTTATAGTGATATCATTTCTTCTGTCATTTTTAAGATTCCTTGTCATCCTTTGCATTATACAGGTCTTATTCAGTCCATAAAAACAGAAGAGAGGCCTTAGTTGATGGTGATAGGTTTTGTTATTATTTAAATAATTTTTTACTAGTTAAAATAAATTGTATTTATTTATGTGTATGTGCATGTTAGTCATATAAATATTTATACATATAAATATAAATAAAACATTTTTGTGCTATATATATATATTTGTGTGTGCTATACATAAACAGATAGAAAAATGTCCCCAAGTTCACGTAGACTAGGAAATAAAACAGAAAGACAATCCTAACTCAAGCTTCACGGGACTGTGTTACTTTTGTATTCTTAAACCCAGCCCTAAGAGAAAAACAAATAAAGAAAAGAGAAATCAATAAAGCTCCCAAATTTTAGTTTGGAACCAAATCACTGAAAAATTGGCAGAGCTCCACCAACGAGGTAGGGCATGTTTGGAATGATCTGTCTTAGAGTAAAAGCCATAGGAAGAAGAGAAGTTTTCACATTTCACTTTTAGTAATTATTGATCAAAATGTTCCCTTTCAAAATAGTCTTTCATATGAGGGAAAGTCCCTGATGCTGGGAAAGACTGAAGGCAGAAGAAGAGGGCATCAGAGGATGAGATGGCTGGATGGCATCACCGATGCAATGGACATGAATTTGGGCAAACTCCAGGAGATGGTGAGGGACAGGGAGGCCTGGCATCCTGCAGTCCATGGAGTTACAAAGAGTTGGACACAACTCAGTGACTGAACAACAGCAACATGAGTAGAATACTGGACATTTTAAAGTACCTTAAAGACTCTCACTGCAGATGGTGACTGCAACCATGAAATTAAAAGACGCTTACTCCTTGGAAGGAAAGTTATAACCAACCTAGATAGCATATTGAAAAGCAGAGACATTACTTTGCCAACAAAGGTCCGTCTAGTCAAGGCTATGGTTTTTCCACTGGTCATGTATGGATGTGAGAGTTGGACTGTGAAGAAAGCTGAGTGCCGAAGAACTGATGCTTTTGAACTGTGGTGTTGGAGAAGACTCTTGAGAGTCCCTTGGACTGCAAGGAGATCCAACCAGTCCATTCTGAAGGAGATCAGCCCTGGGATTTCTTTGGAAGGAATGATGCTAAAGCTGAAACTCCAGTACCTTGGCCACCTCATGTGAAGAGTTGACTCACTGGAAAAGACTCTGATGCTGGGAGGGATTGGGGGCAGGAAGAGAAGGGGACAACAGAGGATGAGATGGCTGGATGGCATCACTAACTTGATGGATGTGAGTCTGAGTGAACTCCAGGAGTTGGTGATGGACAGGGAGGCCTGGCGTGCTGCGATTCATGGGGTCGCAAAGAGTTGGACACGACTGAGTGACTGAACTGAACTGAAAGAGTCTCACAGAATGTTTTATTCCTCATTTTTATCACTTAGTTATACTTACTGCAATCTGCTTTATACAACCACACTACTTCTTAGGAGTGAAACTGATTGTGACATACTGTTTGAAGACATACATGATGTTTCTATTTTTGTTAAATAGCTCAGAAAAAAGAAACATATTTGAATACCTACTCTAAGTATAAAAGTAATATTTTGAGCTGAAACCTCTGCTTTTAAAATGCTAACACTTTCTGACTTACTTCAGTCAGAGAAAGACATATACTGTATATGAACGCATATATATGGGATTTAGAAAGATGGGACCAACAATCCTACATGTGGGGCAGCAAAGGAGACACAGATAGAAAGAAAAGACTTTCGGACTCAATGGGAGAAGGTGAGGGTGGGATGATTTGAGAGAATAGCATTGAAACATGTACATTAGCATGTGTAAAATAGATGACCAGTGCAAGTTCGATGCATGAAGCAGGGAACCCAAAGCCAGTGCTCTAGGATAACCCAGAGGGAGGGGGTGGGGGGGAGGTGGGAGGGGAGTTCAGGATGGGGGGTACACATGTATACCCATGGCAGATTGATGTCGATGTATGACAGAAGCCATCACAATACTATAAAGTAATTATCCTCCAATTAAAATAAATAAATTGATTTAAAAAATTTAATGCTAGCACTACATTTGCTCTTTATATAAAATAAATCAATATCTTAAAATCAATGAAATATTTTAAATTGGAACAGTCGTAGTTTCTCCTCTTCTTGTACCACTATTGTTTCCTTTATCTACTCTATATACTCTTTAATTCTTGTCTGTACAATTCTTGTCTCACCCTGGTATGTGTTTCTTTTCTTTTTTTTCTTTTGGAAATTCAGTTGCTATATATGTGAAGTGTGTGAAGGTCAGATTTCAAATGCAAGTTCTTCATTAATTATTATTTTTTTTAATTAAAAAAATTTTTTTTAAATTTTATTTTATTTAACTTTACAATATTGTATTGGTTTTGCCATATATCAAAATGAATCTGCCACAGGTATACATGTGTTCCCCATCCTGAACCCTCCTCCCTCCTCCCTCCCCATACCCTCCCTCTGGGTCGTCCCAGTGCACCAGCCCCAAGCATCCAGTATCGTGCATCGAACCTGGACTGGCGACTCATTTCATATATGATATTATACATATTTCAATGCCATTCTCCCAAATCATCCCACCCTCTCCCTCTCCCACAGAGTCCAAAAGACTATTCTATACATCAGTGTCTCTTTTGCTGTCTCGTATACAGGGTTATTGTTACCATCTTTCTAAATTCCATATATATGCGTTAGTATACTGTATTGGCAGAGAAGGCAATGGCACCCCACTCTAGTACTCTTGCCTGGAAAATCTCATGGATGGAAGAGCCTGGTAGGCTGCAGTCCATGGGGTCACTAAGAGTCGGACACGACTGAGCGACTTCCCTTTCACTTTTCACTTCATGCATTGGAGAAGGAAATGGCAACCCACTCCAGTGTTCTTGCCTGGAGAACCCCAGGGATGGAGGAGCCTGGTGGGCTGCCGTCTATAGGGTCACACAGAGTCGGACACGACTGAAGCGACTTAGCAGCAGCAGCAGCAGCATACTGTATTGGTGTTTTTCTTTCTGGCTTACTTCACTCTGTATAATAGGCTCCAGTTTCATCCACCTCATTAGAACTGATTCAAATGTATTCTTTTTAATGGCTGAGTAATACTCCATTGTGTATATGTACCACAGCTTTCTTATCCATTCATCTGCTGATGGACATCTAGGTTGCTTCCATGTCCTGCCTATTATAAACAGTGCTGCGATGAACATTGGGGTACACGTGTCTCTTTCCCTTCTGGTTTCCTCAGTGTGTATGCCCAGCAGTGGGATTGCTGGATCATAAGGCAGTTCTATTTCCAGTTTTTTAAGGAATCTCCACACTGTCCTCCATAGTCTGTACTAGTTTGCATTCCCATCAACAGTGTAAGAGGGTTCCCTTTTCTCCACACCCTCTCCAGCATTTATTGCTTGTAGACTTTTGGATCCCAGCCATTCTGACTGGCGTGAAATGGTACCTCATAGTGGTTTTGATTTGCATTTCTCTGATAATGAGTGATGTTGAGCATCTTTTCATGTGTTTATTAGCCATCTGTATGTCTTCTTTGGAGAAATGTCTGTTTAGTTCTTTGGCCCATTTTTTGATTGGGTCATTTATTTTTCTGGAATTGAGCTGTAGGAGTTGCTTGTATATTTTTGAGATTAGTTGTTTGCCTGTTGCTTCATTATTTTGCAAAAGTATTACTTTTCTGGTGTCTCCTCTGAAATGCAGTGTTTGCTTCTGAATTTACATGGATAGTGTCTCTCGCCACTGGCATTATAGCCTTGTAGCATCTGTTTTTTGGAATGTTCTAAGCCTATAGCCATTTTTGCTCCCTCTTCTATGAATTCAAGATGGAACCAAGTCTCCTACTGAATACAGATATGTCAGTAAACTCCCTGCCTAAGTGCAGGACATGTCCTCTCTGAAGTAGCTCCAGGGTTTTGCCATTTCATCATTTCACTCCTAGTATTGTGTGGGCCACAGTATTTACTAGGAATACTTTTGAATGCCACAACAGGACACCATGGAAGAACTGATCTGTATGTGTCTGTGCTTAGTCATGTGAACCCCTGGACTGTAGCAAGCCAGCTCCTCTGTCCATGAAATTTTCTGGGCAAGATTACTTGAATGGGTTGCCATTCCCTGCTCCAGGGGATCTTCCCAATCTAGGAATAAACCTACATTTCAAGCAGATTCTTTATCATCTGAGCCACAGAGAAGCCCTAAGAAGGAATATTTCTTACTTAATACAAAACTTAGAGTTAATTTCAAAATATATGATCATCCAAATATAATAAAACTCTTTTCTCAAACACCTGTATCCTTTCTTTCTCCATGTCTCTCTCATCTCTGTCTCCATCTCTCTCCACATACTCCAGGTTTCCTCTACGTCTTTATTTGGATTGCCTTTTGCCTCCGTGTTCCTCTCTAACTCATCATCTCTGACTAGGTCTTCTTATTCACTAATCCCCACCCTGGAAACCATCTCTGAATATTTTCTGATCCAAGCATCTGGTGGTTGTTAACGAATGCCTGATTTGTCTGCAATCCACATATATTTATAATTTATATTCTGCCCATACTTAAGAAACTCTTCCAGAGGTACTAATGAAAAGTGATTTGAAATTCAGCCTGGTTAAAATAATACCTTAAGAATGTAGGCATATTCACAATACACATGCATGTGGTCTTTCCCTTATATGCTATTTTTATTTACAATTTTACTATTACAGTTTTCTTGACAAAGCTTTTTTTGTATCATAATTTTGATTGGCTGGGTAATATTTGTGTACCAGGTCACATTCCAATTTATGAAACCATTTTCTTATTGTTCAGTTGCATCCATATGTGTTCTTCTCTGGCAAACGTTTACTTCTTTACTATTTACTGTTTGTAAACAAAAGAACTAACATTTGAACCCAGGCAGTCTGGCTCCAGAGTTCCTGCTCTTAATCACATATTTCTCATCACTCAGTTGTCAAGTCAAAGGATATGGCAATCAGTCTTTTTGTCCAGACTCATAGATTTATTTATAATTTTAAAAGCCAAAAATGTTACAAACTTTAGCCACTTACAGAAAAAAAAATCTTTTAATGAAAAAAACTTTTACTGATTTATATAAAATCATACCTTAAATTGTTTTAATTTGCAATCTATTTTTTTTAACAAAGATCAAAGATGTTTCACATGTTTGTATTCTATAGCATTTTCACTCTGAGAATGATCTATATTCCTGAAAGATATGTTCCTTGGTGCCGTGATTGTTTTGTTTTGAAATCAAGATACATGTTAAATGCATCTGGGATAACGTATGAAAATATATTTCCTAGCTTGTCTTCATGTTTTTATTCTAACTTTGTTATTTGTTTTAGTGTTTAAATTTTTAAAGTATTTTAGCTGTAAATTTTAGTTTTTAATTTTTAAATCATTTAGCTTTGTCCTTTAAAGCTATATTTTTTATTTTATTTATTTATTTTTGGCCATGCTAGATCTTCATTGTTGATCAGGCTTTCTCTATTTGCAGTGTGCAGGCTTCTCATTGCAGTTCAGTTCAGTTCAGTTCGGTTCGGTCGCTCAGTTGTGTCCGACTCCCTGCAACCCCATGGACTACAGCATACCAGGCCTTCCTGTGCATCAATAACTCCTGGAGCTTGCTCAAACTCATGTCCATTGAGTTGGTTATGCCATCCAACGATCTCATCCTCTGTCGTCCCCTTCTCCTGCCTTCAATCTTTCCCAGCTTCAGGGTCTTTTCAAATGAGTCAGTTCTTCACATCAGGTGGCCAAAGGATTGGAGTTTCAGCTTCAGCATCAGTCCTTCAAATGAATATTCAGGACTGATTTCCTTTAGGATTGACTGGTTGGATCTCCTTGCTATCCAAGGGACTCTCAAGAGTCTTCTGCAACACTACAGTTCAAAAGCATCAATTCTTTGGTGCTCAGCTTTCTTTATAGTCCAACTCTCACATCCATACATGACTACTGGAAAAACTATAGCTTTGACTAGACGGACCTTTGTTGGTAATGTCTCTGCTTTTTTTAATCTTATTTTATTTTTTAAAATTTATTTATTTTAATTGGAGGCTAATTACTTTACAATATTTATTGGTTTTGCCATACATCAACATGTCTCTGCTTTTTAATATGTTGTATGGATGTGAGAGTTGGACTCAAATACAGCATATTTCTGTGAAGAAAGCACTCAGCTTTTTTCACAGCATCAGAAGAATTGATGCTTTTGAACTGTGGTGTTGGAGAAGACTCTTGAGAGTCCCTTGGACTGCAAGAAGATCCAACCAGTCCATTCTGAAGGAGATCAGTCCTGGGTCTTCTTTGAAGGAATGATGCTAAAGCTGAAATTCCAGTATTTTGGCCACCTCGTGTGAAGAGCTGACTCATTGAAAAAGACTCTGATGCTGGGAGGGATTGGGGGCAGGAGGAAAAGGGGACGACAGAGGATGAGATGTTTGGATGGTATCACCGACTCGATGGACGTGAGTTTGAGTGAACTCTGGGAGTTGGTGATGGACAGAGAGGCCTGGCGTGCTGCAATTCATGGGATCCCAAAGAGTCGGACATGACTGAGCAACTGAACTGACTGAACTAAGGGTGATCCTAGCTTTTTTTCAAAGGGGCAAGCATCTTTTAATGTCATGGCTGCAGACATCATCTGCAGTGATTTTGGAGCCCCATAAAATAAAGTCTGTCACTGTTTCCATTGTTTCCCCATCTTTAGCCGTGAAGTGATGGGACTGCATGTCAAGATCTTAGTTTCTCTTATGCACAGCATGGGCTCTGGGCACCCAGGCTTCAGTAGATGTGGCGTGTGGGTTAGAGTTGCAGCTCGCAGGCTCTAGAGTGAGTGCTCAGTAGTTCTGGCACTCAGGCTCAGTTGCCCTGTGGCATGTGGGATCTTCCCAGACCAGGGATCAAATGGTATCCCCTGCATTGGCAGGCAGATTCTTATCCACTATGCCACCAGAGAAGTCTTCATTTTAGTTTTCAAACATAGACTTTGTTTCTGTTACACCAAAGATGGAGGCATCATTATTGCTCCTCATATCTATTTAATTTTCAGTTCAGTTCAGTTCAGTCTCTCAGTCATGTCCAACTCTTTGTGACCCCGTGGACTGCAGCACGCCAGGCTTCCTTGTCCATCACCAATTCCCAGAGTTTACTCAAACTCATGTCCATTGCGTCGGTGATGCCATCCAATGATCTCATTCTCTGTCGTCCCCTTCTCCTCCCACCTTCAATCTTTTCCAGCATCAGGGTCTTTTCAGATGAGTCAGTTCTTCGCATCAGGCGGCCAAAGGATTGGAGTTTCAGCTTCAGCATCAGTCCTTCCAATGAATATTCAGGACTGATTTCCTTTAGGATTGACTGGTTGGATCTCTTTGCTGTCCAAGGGACTCTTAAGAGTCTTCTCCAACACCACGGTTCAAAAGCATCAATTTTTCAGTGCTCAGCTTTCTTTATAGTCCAACTCTCACATCCATACATGACTACTGGAAAAACCACAGCCTTGAGTAGATGGACCTTTGTTGGCAAAGCAATGTCTCTGCTTTTTAATATGCTGCTTGGGTTCATCATAACTTTCCTTCCAAGGAGTAAGTGTCTTTTAATTTCATGGCTGCAGTCACCATCTTCAGTGATTTTGGAGCCCCCAAAAATAAAGTCTGACACTGTTTCCACTGTTTCCCCGTCTATTTACCATGAAGTGATGGGACTGGATGTCATAATCTTAGGTTTTTGAATGTTCAGTTTTAAGCCAACTTTTTCACTCTCCTCTTTCGCTTTCATCAAGAGGCTTTTTAGTTCCTCTTCACTTTCTGCTGTAAGGGTGGTGTCATCTGTGTATTTGAGGTTATTGATATTTCTCCCAACAATCTTGATTCCAGCTTGTACTTCATCCAGCCCAGTGTTTCTCATGATATACTCTGCATATAAGTTAAATAAGCAAGGTGACAATATACAGCCTTGATTTCGTTTAAGCTTTTTGATATTCCACTCTTTAGCCTACTCAGAGTTTATTTTGATATATGGTATAAAATTTTGTTCCAACGTGTTTCTGTTTCAACAAAAGCTATTCAAAGGCTCTTTATTTTTTTCTTCCCTGATGAAATGCCATGAAACCCATTTTATAGAATTAGTTGTGGTTCATGAAGTTTGCCCCGCTGTGTACCCAAGGCTCTGGACCCTGAGTGAAATCTTGCCATCCCATGTCACATTTCAGGTCATAGTTATAGCTGATACTTATTTACTTAAAACAAAATGAAGTATGCCTGTTTGGGGCCAACCTGCCTGAAGCTGGCTTTCTGATCAATGTGATATTTACCTGCAGCCCAATGCCAATCAGTCTTTGTTATGTTGTTTATAAGCATAGGATTCTAAGTCTGTTAGCAACCATTCTATGTGTGGGGAGCAAGATAGCACTTCAGGAATATGACTCCAGAAAACCCCTCCAAGGAGTGAGGGTCCAGGAAGGTACTGTAAGCATCAGCAGGAGGCAGGATGACCCCTCTCCTCAGCTTTTGTCTCCATAAAGGAACTCCTCCCAGAGAACTCCTGGCCTCTCAGCACACTGTTTTCCCTAGCTGGGGAGGAAGAGTGATGACCTGAGTCGTAAGTTCCAGAGAGAAGGAGCTGGGTGTACAGGCTCCATCTTCTCTCTCCTTTCTGTCTCTGGTGCTTCCTGCTGATTCCTGGCTTCTGTGCACTTAGCACGAGAGCCCAGCCTTGAGGGTGGGGGCCATGAGATCTTAGAAATGCATGTGGTTGGAAGGGTAAATCCGCCTAGCTGCTGAGTTTATTGTTAAGAAGCCTTTGTGCTATGCTCCTCAGCCACATCTTCCCACTTAACGTATATTTTGATTTCCACTTACCAAACTCCTGGATCTCTCTCTTAATTGGTTGCAAGTGTGAATGCATATCAAAGTGTCATTGATTTTCTTCAAGCTCCACAGTAATCCAAGATCAAGAATTAACATATTGAAAAGAATTAAAATATTAATTTCCTAATTGCATAAAGATTCATTTGATCTACTCCACTGGATATTAGTAAAAATAAAAGATACTTTCTGATTTTTCTTTTCTTGAGATTTCATGCATTGCAAACAAGAGTACTCAGGAAGTGACAACATACTTAACATTCATATATAATTATATGTATATATCTATTTCAAATCTTAAAAGATGATGCTGTGAAAGTCCTGCACTCAATATGCCAGCAAATTTGGAATACTCAGCAGTGGCCACAGGACTGGAAAAGGACAGTTTTCACTCCAATCCCAATGAAAGGCAATGTCAAAGAATGTTCACACTGCCACACAATTGCACTCGTCTCACAGGCTAGCAAAGCAATGCTCAAAATTCTCCAGGCCAGGCTTCAGCAGTATGTGAACAATGAAATTCCAGATGTTCAAGCTGTATTTAGAAAAGGCAGAGGAACCAGAGATCAATTTGCCAACATCCATTGGATCTTTGAAAAAGCAAGAGAGTTCAAAAAAAACATCTACTTCTGCTTTATTGACTACACCAAAGCCTTTGACTTTGTGGATCACAATACACTGTGGAAAATTCTTAAAGAGATGGGAATACCAGACCATCTGACCTGCCTCCTGAGAAATCTGTATGCAGGTCAGGAAGCAACAGTTAGAACTGGACATGGAACAACAGACTGGTTCCAAATCAGGAAAGGAGTACATCAAGCCTATTTATTGTCATCTGCTTATCTAACTTCTATTCAGCGTACATCATGTGAAATGCTAGGGTGAATTAAGCACAAGCTGGAATTAAGAAATATCAATAACCCAGATATGCAGATGACACCACCCTTATGGCAGAAAGAGAAGAAAAACTTAAAAGCCTCTTGATGAAAGTGAAAGAGGAGAGTGAAAATGTTGGCTTAAAACTGAACATTCAGAAAACTAAGATCATGGCATCTGGTCCCATCAATTCATGGCAAATAGATGGGGAGACAATGGAAACAGTGAGAGGCTTTATTTTTTTTGGGGGGGAGGGCTTCAAAATCATTGCAGATGGTGACTAAAGCCATGAAATTAAAAGACACTTGCTCCTTGGAAGAAAAGTTACTAACACCTTAGATAGCATATTAAAAAGCAGAGGCATTACTTTGCCAACAAAGATCAGTCTAGTCAAAGCTATAGTTTTTCCAGTAGTCATGTATGGATGTGAGAGTTGGACTATAAAGAAAGCTGAGTGCTTAAAAATTGATGCTTTCAAACTGGTGTTGGAGAAGACTCTTGAGAGTCCCTTGGACTTCAAGGAGATCCAACCAGTCAATCCTAAAGGAAATCAGTCCTGAATATTCATTGGAAGCACTGATGCTGAAGCTAAAACTCCAATCCTTTGGCCACCTGATGCGAAGAACTGACTCATTTGAAAAGACCCTGAAGCTGGGAAAGATTGAGAGCAGGAGGAGAAGGGGACAACAGAGGATGAGATGGTTGGATGGCATCACAATTCGATGGACATGAGTTTGAGCAAGCACCGAGAGTTGGTGATGGACAAGGAAGCCTGGTGTGTGGCAGCCCATGGAGTCTCAAAGAGTCGGACATAACTGAGAGACTAAACTTATACTGATAATATTCTAGATAGACTGGAGAAGGAAATGGCAGCCCACTCCAGTATTCTTGCATGAGAAATCCTATAGACAGAGGTATCTGATGGACTACAGTCCAAGGGGTCACAGAGTTAGACACAACTGAGTGGCTGAACACATTTTAGGTAGCTAGATAGATGTGATTGATGGATTGATGGCTGGTTGGATAGATAGATGGATATATGGAGAGCAACACTTCTGATCTTGAAGACATACACACACACACACACACACACACACACACACTAGGTCTTTAGATCTATATTCTCTGTTTCTCTTCAATTTCCACAAAGCATGTTAAAACAACTCTTAATCTTATAAACAACAGTACTTGGTTTTCCCTCTATGTTTTGAAGACTTCAAATTTCCAAGGAGGCTGACGTCGCCTGGGTGGTGTTACTGCCCTTGGACTGAAGGAGCATCTGTCATTGTTGGTTGCAGGGAGCTGTTTCAGTGGCTCTGGCTCTCTCAGGGCCTGTGAGCATTCACCTAACCTCATCTGATGGAAATATTTGACAGAATTTGTCAAGTGCCTCTGGTTCTTTTCGGCAATAATAGTGAAGTGATGAATGGTCAAAGAGTAGATTCTAAAATACGAGTGTTCATGCCTGCTGAACTCATCTGGGGGATTATCCCCCTCCAACCAGACTGTGAGGTGATGGAGGTAAAAGCATGCCTCATGGGACCTGGTATACAGCTGGCAATAGGTACTGCTTAAGACGAAAAAAATAAGTGATCAACCAACTCACTCACAGTAAACATGAGTCCCAATAAAAGAATAGAGAAAGTAAAGCCAGCAATTTGAAGGGCTCTCATCTTCATGCTTCCTTGCAGTTCTGTATGGTTAACAGTGTTTCTTGTAGTTTTGTGTCTTTAGACTTTATGATAAATGGTTAGGAGCCAGCATTTCTGTTATTAGAGTAAAATTACATGGCCTAAGTCCCATCGTCTTAACTGAGAAACACCAGAAGTCTTGCAAAAGGGCCCCTCCTCATGTTTATTTTCTTGTCAAATGCTATGGGTTACAGGGCCTTATTCTGGAGAAAACAAAAGAAAGCAGGTTTTCAGAAGTCAAGAAATCACATAAAAATGGTTTCCAGGAAAGATCTTGTATTCTATCTCCTTTCAATTTCCTCACATAACATAGAATCAGCTCCACTCTTCCAGAGTCACCAGGTAGAGCTGTGGGAATCAGAAAAGAAAGCCAAGTCCTTCTCTCACGTTTCAGAACTCTTTGCATAATCACTTTTGACCTTGGACGGATTTCACTGTATGGATCACCTTGAAGACGTCTTTCTAAAAGTCCACCCTGTCCTTTAAAGACTGGATTTAATGACACTTGTGAAGGTTTGTGCACACAGTGTTAGTCACTCAGTCATGTCCAACTCTGTGACCCCACGGACTGTAGCCTTCCATGCTCCTCCAGGCAAGAATATTGGAGTTGGTTGTCATTCCCTTCTCCAGGGGATCTTTCTGACTCAGGAATCGAACCCAGCTCTCCCACATTGCTGAAGAATTCTTCTATTTTCCTGGGAAGTGAGACAGTTCCAAGAAAAAGATTTTTTTCTTCTTTACATGAGGTTGCTTTCTTCTGAACAAGCCTTGCGTTTACAGGAATTTTATGCCACAGTATGAATAATGAATCTGGAAAAGCATTCTTTCCAGGATAGATGTATGTTCTGTTCAGTCGCTCAGTCGTGTCTGACTCTTTGCGACCCCATGACCCACAGCACACCAGGCCTCCCTATCCGTCACCAACTCCTGGAGTCCACCCAAACCCATGTCCATCGAGTCAATGATGCCATCCAACCATCTCATCCTCTGTCATCCCCTTCTCCTCCTGCCCTCAATCTTTCCCAGCATCAGGGTCTTTTCCAATGAGTTAGCTCTTCGCATCAGGTGGCCAAAGGATTGGAGTTTCAGCTTCAACATCAGTCCTTCCAATGAACACCCAGGACTGATCTCCTTTAGGATGGATTGGTTGAATCTCCTTGAAGTCCAAGGAACTCTAAAGAGTCTTCTTCAACACTACAGTTCAAAAACATCAATTCTTCAGCGCTCAGCTTTCTTTATAGTCCAACTCTCACATCCATACATGACCACTGGAAAAACCATAGCCTTGACTAGACGGACCTTTGTACCAAAGTATTTTCTCCCTTCTATTCAATCATGACTGTTCTCATTACACATACCTGTTCCTAGATAAGTGGAAAAGTATAAAATTATGTCCAAGAAAAGCTAAAAATATTTTATTGGGTATTAGATGATTCTGAAACAAATAATTTAATTTTTTTCTTTGTATTGACCAAGGCAGAGAAAAGTTATTCTAATTCCACTCATCAATTAATTTAATAAACATTACTGTGCATCTTTTACAGGCCATGTACACTGTCTGTATCAGCTTATAGAAGAACAGCCACTGTGGAGACCCTGCCTTGGAGGCTGGGGGGCTGTGTGAGGGTATCTCTGCCTGATTCTGAAGTCAGTACCAGGGAGCCCTCTCACACCAAGATAAGCCACTTACCCCCGTCAGCCTAATTAAAAGTGATAATCTGGTCTCTCATGGGCCTTCTGGTTTGGTTTTGTTGAATTTCTCAATGAGGTCAAGGAATGGGTGTGGGGGAAAAGTAGACACCAGAAGGTGCTATCAGTCCAGCCAGCACAGACCCTTAATTAAGAATAGATTTGGCCCCTAGAACCTGCAACATTACTCATGTCAATAAAGTGAACCCTGCGATGAACTGGGGACCTTGGTGCTTATGAAATGTTAACGCAGTTCATCCTTGGCTTAAAAAATAATGTTGCCATCCTGTTGATAATGGCTGTGTATGTGAGGGGAGTGGGTATATGAGGAATTTATGAACCTTCCTGTCAATTTTGTTGTAATCCTAAAACTGCTTTTAAAAAAACAGTCTTAAATAAAAATAACACTCAGGGCAGATATTTTTGGCAAAACTTTCATTTCACTTTTACGTATACTAAGTTGCTTCAGTTGTGTCCAACTCTTTGTGACCCTTAGGGGCTGTAGACCACCAGGCTCCTCTGTCCATGGGATTCTCCAGGCCAGAATACTGGAGTGGGTCGCCATTTCCTCCTCCAGGGGATCTTCCCGACTCAGGGATAGAGCCCCTGTCTCCTATGGTCCTGCATTGCAGGTGGATTCTTTACTGGCTGAGCCATCATATGTACACATACTGTATATATGTGTGTGCTTCTTGGATTGTGACGTAAAATGTTTTTTTGGGTCAAAAATGTTTGCAGGCCACTGTAGTTAAATTATGCTTGCAAATAAAAGCACAAATTAACCTCAACAAGCAAAAGAAAACAAATAAAATAGAACAGGTTTGGTTCTTACTAAAGATACTTGGAGTCTAGTTTCTGCCCCCTCTGCCCTCCCCTCACCCCCGGGTCAGTGTGCCCTCTGTAGAGAGAGAGTCATCCCATATGGGGTTGGCCAATGATCTCCCTTTATACTCCCACATTTTAAACTTGAAAGGAAAGGAACTTCTCAATGAATCATTGAGAGAGCATGCTCCCTTTTACTGTGTCTCAATAATGAATGAGAAGCAGAGTCAGTAAGAGCACAGATCCACCCAGAGTGTAATTACAGGCGCTTATTTGGCTTTTGGCTTGTCCCCCACCTGCCAGTTCTGTGGTTTGTGTTCTGCCTCCGTGGTTGGCCCACCATTATCATACCTGCACCTTACAGCTTCTTGCTTCCATAGTTTGCTCTTATTATTCAGTATGCCTTTGTTTACCTGGATGGCTCTCTCTTCATGTTCCATAACTAGTCTCAGAGACCATTTCCCTCTTCTGCCTGTCTTTGGTACCCTGTGGTTAGGGCACCAGGGCCATCCTTTCAATTACTGTAATGTATCACAACAGTCTATTTATATGTCTGTCTTCTCCTACCAGACTAAAAGCATGAAAGTATCTTATTTTTTTTTAATTTGTTTGTAATTGGAGGATAATTGTCTAGCAATATTGTGTTGGCTCTTTTCATATGACAATGGGCATCAGCCATATGTATACATATGTTCTCTCCCTCTTGAAACCCTCCACCCCCCACCCTATCCTACCCCTCCAGGTTGTCACAGTTGAGCTCTACACTGAGCTCCCTGTGTTATACAGCAAGTTCTCATTAGCTATTTATTTTCCCTATGGAGAAGGCAATGGCATCCCACTCCAGTACTCTTGCCTGGAAAACCCCATGGATGAAGGAGCCTGGTAGGCTGCAGTCCATGGGATCGCTGAGGGTTGGACAAGACTGAGCGACTTCACTTTCACTTTTCACTTTCATGCATTGGAGAAGGAAATGGCAACCCACTCCAGTGTTCTTGCCTGGAGAATCCCAGGGACAGGGGAGCCTGGTGGGTTGCCGTCTATGGGGTCACACAGAGTCGGACACGACTGAAGTGACTTAGCAGCAGCAGCAGCATGGTAATGTATATGTTTCAATGCTACTTTCTCAAATTGTCCCACCCTCTCCTTCACCTGATGTTTCCATGAGTCCATTTTCTATGTCTGTGCCTCTGTTTGTTGTCCAGTCACTCAGTCGTGCCTGACTCTCTGCAACCCCATGGACTGTAGCCCACCAGGCTTCTGTGTCCACATGGGATTCTCCAGGCAAGATTACTGGCATGAGTTGCCATTCCTTCTCCAGGGGATCTTCCCGATCCCGGGACTGAACCTTCGTCTCTTACAACTCCTGCATTGGCAGATGGGTTCTTTATCATCTGAGCCACCAGGAAAGCCCTATTAGGTATCTAATAGGCATATTTATCCTTCCCTGCAAATAAGTTCATTGGTACTATTTTTCTAGGTCTCATGTATATGAGTTAATATACGATACTTGTTTTTCTGACTTACTTCACTCTACAACAGGCTCTAGTTTCATCCATCTCACTAGAACTGGCTTAGATGTATTCCTGTTTATGACTGAGTAATATTTCATCATATACATGTACCACAACTTTTTCATCCATTCATCTGTCAATGGACATCGAGGTTGCTTCCATGTCCTAGACATTGTAAATAGTGCTATAATGAACACTGGGGTGCATGTGTCTTTTTCACTTATGGTTTTCTCAGGGTATATTGGAGAAGGAAATGGCAACCCACTCCAGTATTCTTGCCTGGAGAATTCTAGGGACAGAGGAGCCTAGTGGGCTGCCATCTATGGGGTTGCACAGAGTCCGACATGACTGAAGCGACTTAGAAGCAGCAGCAGGGTATATGCCCAGAAGTGGGATTACTGGGTCATATGGCAATTTTATTACTAATTTTAAAAGAAATTTCTGTACTGTTCTCAAGTGGGCCTTAGAAAGCATCACTACGAACAAAGCTAGTGGAGGTGATGGAATTCCAGTTGAGCTATTCCAAATCCTGAAAGATGATGCTGTGAAAGTGCTGCACTCAATATGCCAGCACATTTGGAAAACTCAGCAGTGGCCACAGGACTGGAAAAGGTCAGTTTTCATTCCAATCCCAAAGAAAGGCAATGCCAAAGAATGCTCAAACTATCGAACAATTGCAGTCATCTCACACGTTAGTAAAGGAATGCTCAAAATTCTCCAAGCCAGGCTTTAGCAATATGTGAACTGTGAACTCCCTGATGTTCAAGCTGGTTTTAGAAAAGGCAGAGGAATCAGAGATCAAATTCCCTACATTTGCTGGATCATCGAAAAAGCAAGAGAGTTCCAGAAAAACATCTATTTCTGCTTTATTGACTATGCCAAAGCCTTTGACTGTGTAGATCACAATAAACTGTGGGAAATTCTGAAAGAGATGGGAATACCAGACCACCTGACCTGCCTCTTGAGAAATCTGTATGCAGGTCAGGAAGCAACAGTTAGAACTGGACATGGAACAACAGACTGGTTCCAAATAGGAAAAGGAGTACATCAAGGCTGTATATTGTCACCCTGCTTATTTAACTTCTATGCAGAGTACATCATGAGAAATGTTGGACTGGAAGAAACACAAGCTGGAATCAAGATTGCCGGGAGAAATATCAATAACCTCAGATATGCAGATGACATCACCCTTATGGCAGAAAGTGAAGAGGAACTCAAAAGCCTCTTGCTGAAAGTGAAAGTGGAGAGTGAAAAAGTTGGCTTAAAGCTCAACATTCAGAAAACTAAGATCATGGCATCCGGTCCCACCACTTCATGGGAAATAGATGTGGAAACAGTGGAAACAGTGTCAGACTTTATTATTCTGGGCTCCAAAATCACTACAGATGGTGACTGCAGCCATGAAATTAAAAGACGCTTACTCCTTGGAAGGAAAGTTATGACCAACCTAGATAGCATATTCAAAAGCAGAGACATTACTTTGCCAACAAAGGTTCGTCTAGTCAAGGCTATGGTTTTTCCTGTGGTCATGTATGGATGTGAGAGTTGGACTGTGAAGAAGGCTGAGCACCGAAGAATTGATGCTTTTGAACTGTGGTGTTGGAGAAGACTCTTGAGAGTCCCTTGGACTGCAAGGAGATCCAACCAGTCCATTCTGAAGGAGATCAGCCCTGGGATTTCTTTGGAAGGAATGATGCTAAAGCTGAAACTCCAGTACTTTGGCCACCTGATTGGAAGAGTTGACTCATTGGAAAAGACTCTGATGCTGGGAGGGATTGGGGGCAAGAGGAGAAGGGGACGACAGAGGATGAGATGGCTGGATGGCATCACTGACTCAATGGACGTGAGTCTGAGTGAACTCTGGGAGTTGGTGATGGACAGGGAGGCCTGGTGTGCTGCAATTCATGGGGTCACAAAGAGTCGGACACGACTGAGCGACTGATCTGATCTGATCTGTACTGTTCTCCATAGTGGTTATATCAGTTTACATTCCCACCAAGAGTGCAAGAGGCTTCTCTTTTCTCCACACCCTCTCTAGCATATACTGTTTGTAGATTTTTTGATGATGGCCATTCTGACTGATATGAAGTGATACCTCATTGTAGTTTTGATTTGCATTTCTTTAATAATGAGCAATATTGAGTATCTTTTCATGTGTTTGTTGGCCATCTGTATGTCTTCTTTGGAGAAATGTCTGTTTAAGTCTTCTGCACAGTTTTTGATTGGGTTGTTTGTTTTTCTGGTATTGAGCTGCAAGAGCTGCTTGTATATTTTGGAGATTAATCCTTTGTCAGTTCTTTTATTTGCAATTATTTTCTCCCATTCTGAGGGTTGTCTTTTCATCTTGTTTATAGTTTCCTTTGCTGTGCAAATCTTATTTACATTTTAAGGCTCTAGCACAGAACTTGGCATAGAGTATTACCTCTATAAATAATTTTGTAAATGTAATAGAGGACATTTAAAAGTATATTTCCTTATATTCTCATATTTGTTAAGGGGCTCAGAATAAAACTGGCAGCAATGTTTTAAAAATGGATACCTGCTTGTTTATAAATGCTTTTTATGGAAAAAGGGAAAAAGACTGACCAGACACTAAACTTCCCCCAAACTCACAGCCCCCAAACTGCCTTTAAAACTACTTTCATCTTTCATTTTGCCCCTAAGTGGCCTTCATGTGGTCCATTGAATTAGTTTTGAAGGCTTGCTTATCACATCAACTTCTAAGATTTTCATAAAGTCATTCTCTGCCTGGGTTACTCTGCTTGTGAAATTAAAGATGATGTTGACTTCTGCTAAGCAAGGCTGATGAAATGATTCTTGATTGAAAAGTTTTATAACCAAATGCTGGCAAACCATGATTTCAGGCACATTTTCCCAAGGTCCTGATAATCATATTAGTGATCAAAGGGAGAAAAAATGTGTTTGCAATTTGACAGTTTTTTAATTCTCTCTCTCAAGTCAAGCTCAGTCAGTTAAATAATCCAGTCAATTTTGATTCACATCTCTTGTTTCTAAATTATTCAGCTCTGTCAAGGAAAATTGTAATTGCTTGATCTTATCATTAGCTAGTATGCTGACAGGCTTACAAGACAATGTGTTTTTGTTGTTGTTGCTGTTGCTCTTATTTCAGTGCACCATATTTAAATCATCATTGTATTCCTTATCTATCCATGAGGTGGTAATTTGGTTTACTGCTATCAATGTGAATTTTCTGTTTTCTGACCATTCAAAATTGCTGTTATCATCCATTCCACAAATAAAATACTATACCCAGAGATAGTGTAGCATTAAAGAGAAATGTGTGAGGAACACAAATAATCCAGGGAAATGGTGAAAGCAAAGTGGAGGCTAAGACTGCCTCCTGTTTGGGCCTCTATCATGTCTTTTGAGGCTAAAAGGTGGTTCAGATGGTAAAGAATCCGCCTGCAATGTGGGAGACCCAGGTTCAATCCCTGGATTGATCCCCTGGAGGAGGGCATGGCAACCCACTCCAGTATTCTTGCTTGGAGAGTCTCCATGGACAGAGGAGCCTGGTGGGCTACAGTCAATGGGGTTGCAAAGAGCCCCACACTACTGATAACTAAGCACTGCACAGCAGCATAGCTCCTGCAGAGAAACTGCCATGCTCAGAAATAAAAGTCATCATCTCCTTAAAACCCGGATCTTTCCTCACCATTACCAATGTATCTTCCATTGTCATGGGTGTTCTCAGCTGTGCCCTTTATTATTTTAGCACACAACTGCCCAACAGAGGATTTTTACTCAAAATGATCATGTGGCCCTGCTTTCAATCACCCTTTCGCTTTTCACCTGTCCATTCTTCTAACATCACTTTTATTGCAAAGTTTTCTGGCCAAATTTCCTCACTTACTGGGGTTGCCTCTTGTTGTTGTTTTTAGTCACTCAGTCGTGTTGTACTCTTTTGCAACCCCCAACCATGCTCCTTCGTCATGGGATTTCCCAGGCAAGAATACTGGAGTGGGTTGCCACTTCCTCCTTCAGGAGATCTTCCTGACCCAGGGATCAAACCTTTAGCGCTGAGTCACCAGGGAAGCTGGGGGTTGCCTCTACAATAATCAATTTGCCATCTTAATCTCTGGGGCACAGTGGCTCTGCTTTTGTTTCACCTGTCTTAGCAATGGGCACAAAGCAGGAAATACTGTATAATTTCCTTACAATCCCAAGTATGGTTTCTTTACAACATACCAAAAAGTTTCTAGCCAGGCTCATATCCCAGTGCAAAGCAAATGCAGAGCTGGAAGTGAGGTGACAATCAGATGAGTCAGGAGGTGCATTTCCTGGGCTCCTGGCTGTGGAAACACACCAGGTACCAAGGAAGCCATGCTCCTGAGTGTTCTTCTCCAAGACCCTGCGGGGCTGAGAGCGCAGGGGGACCAGGAAGTCCAGACCTGCTGTAGGAGCGAGCTCTTAGCATACTCCCAGCCCCAGTCAGGGCTAGGGAGAGAGGCTTAGTCTGTAGGGTCAGGGCGTAGATGCCCGGTGTTCAGTGAGGCTTTCAAAAGTTCCATTCAAGACACTTTGTTATATGGGTTCACTGCTGCTGATGAGATCATAAGATCAACATAATAAGATTCATGGCTATTTTAACTTTTAAAATGTGCTCAACTTTTTTGCAGATGGCCATTTCAGAGTGATTCCCATTCATAAATATTGATCAATCAATGAGAAGGAGATGCCTCTCTGAACTGTAGGACAGCATTTTATCAAGCAAGAATCCACTCCATAGTGGCTCTTACTGTTATAATAAATACCCACTCATTCTATTATTATAGGCCAAATTCTAAGCCCCAAAGACATAACTTTCTCAAGTTACAGGCATGATATCATTATTCAACTTGTAAAATAATGGCTTCTGGCCAGAAAGGAATTTTTTTAAATCAATTGTCTCACTTGTAGTCCAAATTCCACTTGGGAATTGCTTTCAGAGCTTTTTCCTGAATCTGTGAGGCAAAGGTTGCAATTCAAGGAACAAGGTGAATTTTTATCAGTAACTAAGTCTGAGAAAGGCAATAAACACTTTCTTTTCCCAAGGCAATGTGATGAATCACACTTTCTGTCCTTCCGCCCCCTCTGGAGTAAAGTTTGTTTGTTTATATGTGTATGTATGTATTTATTTATTTTTATCATCGCCTATATAGGCCTAAGTAATGAAGATCATGGCATCTGGTCCCATCACTTCATGGGAAATAGATGGGGAAACAGTGGAAACAGTGTCAGACTTTATTTTTCTGGGCTCCAAAATCACTGCAGATGGTGACTGCAGCCATGAAATTAAAAGACACTTACTCCTTGGAAGAAAAGTTATGACCAACCTAGATAGCATATTCAAAAGCAGAGACATTACTTTGCCAACTATGGTCCGTCTAGTCAAGGCTTTGGTTTTTCCAGCAGTCGTGTATGGATGTGAGAGTTGGACTGTGAAGAAGGCTGAGCACCGAAGAATTGATGCTTTTGAATGTGGTGTTGGAGAAGCCTCTTGAGAGTCCCTTGGACTGCAAGGAGATCCAACCAGTCCATTCTGAAGGAGATCAGCCCTGGGTGTTCTTTGGAAGGAATGATGCTAAAGCTGAAACTCTAGTACTTTGGCCACCTCATGCAAAGAGTTGACTCATTGGAAAAGACTCTGATGCTGGGAGGGATTGAGGGCAGGAGGAAAAGGGGGTGACAGAGGATGAGATGGCTGGATGGCATCACTGACTTGATGGACGTAAGTTTGAGTAAACTCCGGGAGTTGGTGATGGACAGGGAGGCCTGGCGTGCTGCGATTAATGGGGTCACAAAGAATTGGACATGACTGAGTGACTGAACTGAACTGAACTGAATATTTTTAGGTTGCAGCCCATAATTTCATTTATATGCTCTATGGTTATGAAGTACTTTATGATTTTTCCAACTGAGTTCACTTAAATAAGCATTTTGATTGTCCTATCAGCACTTACAAGTGTTCAGAAATGATATAGTTATACCCACTTCATACATGAGTTGACTGTGTCTTGGACATGGTAAATGAGTCACCATGAGTGCACATTCAGTCTCTCAATTGTGTCTGACTCTTTAACCTGCCAGACTCCTCTGTCCATGGAATTTTCCAGACAAGAGTACTGGAGTGAATTGCCATTTCCTCCTCCAGGGGACCTTTCTGCTCTTGAGATCAAACCCTCGTCTCCTGCAAGGACAGGTGGATTCTTAACCAGTGAGCCATCAGGGACGCTACCACCCATTACTCTGAGTCAATGCTCTTTCTTCCATTCACTCCGATTTTATTCTTTTCACAGGCTGACTATTCAGGGAGCCCCTTGCTTTAGGATGCTGAAATTTCCTCTTATCTTCACTATAAGTAGGGAATGAAATTCTCCAGTCTCATTTAGGGAAGAAAGAGGAAATAAGAAGGTGGATAGATATCCAGCTTGTTTTCCAGAATCCAGGAGATCAAACTGTTAATCCCATTTCAATAATTTCTATTATTTCTATTGTATAGAAATATACAATATTTTTGTGCTGGATGTAATTAGGAATGGTACCGTGATGGAGGGGACTTAATGGGTTCCTACTGTGTTTCAGGAAGAGCACTAGCTTTATACTTTCTTTGCAGTTTCTCCATCAATTTAATCTTCCAGACAGTTTATAAATAAGATATTGCTTGTTCCCAATTTCCTTAGGAGGAAATAGCCTTCAGAGATGTTGAACCATTGATCCCAGTTTGCATATCAGTAAGTGGCAAGCAGATGGTGACTCAAACCTCATTTACTCTAAATTCATTCTTCCCAGGACACAAGGTTGGACCAACCCTGCTTCCAGTTGCCTCCTCCCCATGCCCATTATTGCCATCCCACTGGAAAGCCCTGCTCTCTACCACACAGGAAAAGATAACCAAAAAATTTAAAGCATTCCCTTTACTAGAGGAGATTGGAAAGAGAAGCATTCTTATTATCTTAAATCTCTCAGCTCTTTGGAAAAGGATTATCAAAAATATTGTCCTTAATCTATTATTTGGATTTTCTTTATGAGATTCTAAGTAGGGATAAGGAGAATGTTTATGTTTCCTTTCATGTAGATTTACAGTTTTTACCTTATGTGCCACCAGCCATACCTGTCCAGCATCCAAGTCAGCCTCAGAAATGTTTGGACAAGAGATCTCTAAGGAAAGAGCAATCGAGGAAAATGGCTGCATCCAGTGGTGACAGGTTAGGTCCCTATGCTGACTCTGCCTCTGAAAAGAGCTCAAAATATTAGCTAAAACATGAGAGTAGAAAGGGAGAAATAAGACAGCAGATAAAAGAGGAGGAGGGAAGGTGAAATGAAAAAGCAACTAGCAAATATTTTGAGGCAAATAAGCTTTAAAACTATTAAATAATTAAATCTTCCTAATTAAACGTTTCTTCTCCCCCCGAAACAACACAAAGGAAATAAACATCTCCCTCTAATAACAAGCAATGTGAGCTTGGCTGTCCATATTCCACCAAGTCTGTGTTATTGATCCTTATATAAGCTTCAAAAATAAAAAGATTTGTGAAATGAGTTCTAGTATTCCTCCATTAAAAGTACTGATTTATTTAGCTTGTTTGTGTGGAAAAATTCAAAGATAATACAGAATATTATTATATCCAGCCTCACGTCATATATCATCCTGAATCTGTCACTCAGCTTCAGTGACAAGTCTTGGCCAATTTTGCTCCATTTGAATCCCCTGCTCTCTCTTCCCCAGATATTCTGAAGCAATTTCAGATGCCACAGCAACTGCAACCAATCCCCTCCTCTAAAGATAAGAAGTTTTGCATACTATAACCTCAACAGTCTTACTGTATCTAAAATCTTATAATGATTCCAAACATCATCAATTATCTAGTTGGTAATCACCCCTGTAGTCTCAAAAGTTTTTTAAGCATTTCCTGTTTACACATGAGGGCCACAGGCTGATTTTTCAATCATTGGTTATGATATAAACAACATTCCTTTCGTTTCCAGGGCTTTTGATAACATGTCCACTGAGACACTTGAGCCATCTTTCCAAGATCTTTACTCCTTAATCAGCTTCCTTCATGGTTCTCGGTGAAACTCACAGGAAATAGTTTGGTCAGCAGAGAGGACCACATCCCCCAGGTGAGCTTTGAGGAGGCTGGTAATCGTCAGAAGACCATGCCAACTCAACCTCACATTTTGTTATGAATCAATGTAGGTAATTGTGCATGAAGCCAGCTTCCTTTCCGTCTTATGCTTGCCAACTGCATTGAAGACATTGAAAGTAAACATCATTAATCTATTTACATGTAGAATTTACATGCATTCCTCCTCTTAGGAGATATGCAAATATCTGTGTCATTTCAGACTGTTTATGACACTTTTGTACCAACAGTAGATGGTCGTTCCAAATGGAACGGAACTATGCAGAACTATTATGTCTGAACTTGAATCACAGGATATGATTCAACAGGGATAAGGAAATAACAGGAATTGTTTAGATGAGCGCCTGTAAAACATTCAGCATTAGCCTTCTCTTTTTCTTTTTTTTAAGTAATCTTAAAATTCTGAAATCCTAAAACCTTCTGATTTTACTAGAGATACTGTGACAGTGATGATGATGATATTAAAATTTAAAATCCAGGCTAACCTGGAGTAAGCTTGTGGTAAGTCATGGTTCATAAACCATGGTCTCTGGAAATCTGTTAACAGTTGGCTAAATGCTCCTGAAATTCAGACAAACAAGACCACTGGCAAATATAAATTAGGAAAGTTACTGAAATAATTCAGGAGAAAGATAGAGAAAAATTCAAGGGAGCAGACAAATACTATTATCTTAGCTCTACGTGGGATTTGCCCACAAAATACCCATCTGTTACTCCTCAAACGTACTCAGTGATGTGAGAGGGGGAAGAATGTGCTCATTTGAGAACTGGGCTGTGTCCATACTAATGAAGGAAAGGAAGCCTGTCTGTTTCCGTCCTCCCCCGACTTCATAAGCTGTTGGTGTAAACTATTCGGTGGGCTCCAGCTCCATTTAAAGGCAGGAAGCACTTCATAGGCATTTGAGCAACAAGGCAATAATTTTCATTTTAAGCTGTTATGGAAATAAAATATTAATACAAAGCCCATTAACGAAAGACGAAGTGGATTCTAGAGATCATTAAGAGTGGGCAATTAAAGTGACCTCCCTTGGAGGTGCTTCAAAAATCCATAACTAGTTATTTAGTCAACATTTCAATTAAATGGGATAGAATTCTAAACTTCTCCAAAAGTTTCAGATTCAGAGTCTTCAAAATGGAAGCCTGAATATATAAAATTAAAATATTATACAATGTAGAAAATACACATATTGTGTGTATTTTGTCACATGTGTATACACATGTGACCAATACACATATTGGTCAGATTTTCCTGGCTGTGAACTGATTTAAATTTGTTTTTTGTTTTTTAAATATTATCTTTAATGAGACTTTCAAAATTAATGAATCCTTTTTCCCTGAGAAATCACTTGAAAGAGAATTGTGGCAAATGACATTTGAAAATTTTAAATTACATCACACTGAAAGTCAGAATTTTTTTCCTGAATTACTTTAGGTAAAAGACAGACTTGTGGGATTTTAAGTAATTTACATGTCATTTAAATTTATAGCCAGTGAAATCCACTCTTCTTTCGTGTATAGTTTTATACTGTCTGACAGATGTATAGAGTCGTGCAGTCATTATTGTAATCATGATACAAGAGTCCCCCTGGCCTCACTTAGGTAAACCTAGGAGTGACATTTGTAGTCAACCCTCTGCCCATGTGTCCCTATAACTGTGTGTTTTCTAGAATGACACACAAGTAGAATCATGCAGAATGAAACCTTTGGGTATTTGGGGGGCGGGGTGTCACAATTTTCTTCAAGTTAATATCTTACTCCACACAGTCAAACACAGAAGACTTAAAATTAAAGAGAATTGTTTAGACACCCTTTGATATTATAGTTTCTGAGTGTATTACATCTCTATCTATTGGACTCTCCCCAGACAAGGCTAGAAATTTTACCTTCCAAAGTCATATGTATTTTAAAGATTTAAGCAGTGGAAAATACTCCTTTACTCTAACACAGATATTTACTATGTCTGTTGCTTTCCCTTCATTTCAAAATCATGAAGATTCCTTCTGAAGCTGTTTGCCTTCAGCTGATTTTCAGATTTTTTTTAACAGCTCTTCTGCAGGAGATAAGCAATGTTAGATATGTTCTACCTGAAATTGCATTCTGCCCAGGGGTCACCCGCATCTCATGCCTCACCTTTCCTGTGTCTCACCCACAGCAGGCTTTCCCTTTGCATTCTCTTATGGCAACATATCCAAACTTCCTCCTTGAGAGTCCTGTTCCATGGCTTTCTTTCCCTCATCTAAGCTCTAGTATCACACACATCAGTAATTCCTTTTGTTTTAACAATACATGTTTCTCAACCATAACTGTTCTTTTACCTTCTAAATGACACTGCAAAATAAAAAAATCTAGAGGATGTCTCTGCTTCCATTCTTGTGCCCTCTCAAATCTCTTAAACACACTAGCACCCCTATAATATTTCTTATTTTGAAATTTACCCAAGTCTTCTCCTTCTTAAAAACTTTCAAAGGCTCTGTCCTGACTACAGGATAAAACACAAAGCCTTAGCATGTATTTTATCACATCTTACAAATATATCATCATTCCATTGCCTTCACTAGGCAATATGTTTCTTGAAGTCATGGCTTGTATTGCATTTTACTTTTGGGGAGTATCCTTCATCTAGTGGGCTTTCCAGGTGGTGCAGTGGTAAAGAATCTGCCTGCAAATGCAGAAGACACAGGAGATGTGAGTTTGATGCCTGGATCGGGAAGATCCCCTGGAGTAGGTAGTGGCAACCCACTCCGGTATTCTTACCTGGAAAATCCCGTGGACAGAGGAGAAGGGCAAGCTATAGTCCATGGGGTCGCAAAGAGTTGGCCATGTATGAGGGACTGAGCACTGTACCGCATACTAACATCTAGCATAACATAGATATTAGTATTTTCTGAGCTGAAAATCTTGTCTTTTTCCCAAGTTTTACCAATAATACAAGTACATCTCCTTTATGGCAATCAATGCATCCTATTTTCCAACCCCACTGTTTTTGTCCATTTACATGTTTATATACCTTAATAAGCTCTAAGCTGTCTTAATACAGAAAGTTCCCCTTTATTTCACTACACTTTGCCTAGTAGTTAGGGTCTTCGCTTGTAACTAATAGATAACCAGTACATATCCTGTAATGACATGATGAAATAAAAGGAGATATTCAATGGTAAATTTCTTTGGATATTATAAAGTTTCCTTCCTTATTTCATTCATGCTTATATTATTATATGATATATTTTTACATGGAAAGTGTTTTCCTTGGTAGCATAATATGAGTAATTATCTGTTTCTTTTAAAATCACAATTAAAAAGGCAGCAATGGGACATATGTGACATATTCCAGACATATTCTCCAATCTGTTGGTTTTTCAAAGTCAAAAGTCTATATCTTTTAGATAACAAAGTGAAAAATATTAAATTATACCTGTTGAAACATAACTAAACAATCACCAAGGCTATACATTCAACAGCTAACATCACAATCTTTAAATAAATAAATATGCCTTAACAGACATTCCCAGATACTTTCTAATTATATTTTCTAAAAATAAAGCGATCTGAAAGTATATTTTTGAAATATTATTAAATAAAGAAAAAATCTGTAAGAACTTTAATTGTGCTTTGATTGAAGATTAATTTTCCTTTTTAATCATTGATGTCTCTACTCATCTTGACACTCACTTTGTGTCAACATGTGGGTCGCCTCTGCCCAAGGACACAGTGCTTCCTGCCCTTAGGTCTTTCCTGGGGTGCTATGATTGCTGATGGAGCCTGGAGGGGTAGCAGAAGAAACAGAAAGCAAACAAGCAATTTGAGTAGGTGGACCTCCGAGTGATCAAAGTACTCTCAGTTCTCATCAGGCTCAAAGGAGGAGTTCAGCATCAGCCAAGTTTTGGCCAACAACTTAAAGATAAAGTAAAAGGGTGTGGCAGGAAGGGTTGACATTTCCAGAGGCCAGAGCAGGTGATTTACTATGAGAACCAAACATGAAAAACCCAAGAGAACAAGAACTTCATTGAGCCAGAAATTTTTCTTTCCTTTTGTCCTTAATTTTTCCCAGATGTGTTGACTTGTCTTTTTTCTCCTTTTGCGTCACACTCTTGTACTCACACACACACACACACACACAATAAACACATTCATTTATTATCTTATTCTTGGCTGTGTTATTAGCGACAGCCCTGGAAGTATGTATTGGGTTGTCCAAAAAGTTTGTTCGGCAGTGAATACATAGCTCAATAATGTTCATGGTGAAAATTAAAAATATGTCTTTTATTTAAAATTGAATGAACTTCTTGGATAACCCAATATATTAATTTTCTTCAACCCAAGGAAACAAAATTAGATATTTTAGTAAAATCATAAGCCAAAAAACCAGAATTGAGAAGTAGATATCCCAGCTCTTGTAAAGGATTTGAGTGTGTTATGCTATTTATTGTAGATATGAAATTATATAATCCCAGTACTCTTGCCTGGAGAATCCCATGGATGGAGGAGCCTGGTAGGCTGCAGTCCATGGGGTCACTAAGAGTCGGACGCTACTGAGTGACTTCACTTTCACTTTTTATTTTCGTGCACTGGAAAAGGAAAAGGCAACCCACTCCAGGGTTTTTGCCTGGAGAATCCCAGGGACGGGGAGCCGGGTGGGCTGCCGTCTATGGGGTCGCACAGAGTTGGACATGACTGAAGCAACTTAGCAGCAGCAGCAGCAGCAGCAGAGCTTCCTAAAGCTGCAGCTGTTATAATTTCACACCTCCTGATGGTACTCACTTCAGGATCCCAGGGTGCTTCTTCAGAGAGGTGTCCCCAGAACTGACTCAAACAAAAAAGCTGGAAGGAGAGCAGCTTGACGTTCACCAAATGAGCTGGCAAACTGAGTCAATTAGCAGCCTCATTTAGGATCAAGTTTTCCACACTCCGTGCAATGAGGAGCTCAGTTTTGCAGGGCAGTTTGTGCGAACCGTGGAATCGGTAGTCAGCTGAATTTATTGCACTCGGCCTGGGAAGCCAGAGGACCGGCATCTCATTTAGTGGACCATGAACAGAATCGGGGTGGCTCACATCCAGCTGGTACCATTAATTGTGCTGACTGCCGAGGGACAGTGCCCTGTCCTGTGTCAGGGGCCCCCAACCTCCGGGATCTAATGCCTGCTGATCTGAGGTGGAGCTAATGTGACAATGAGAGACATAAAGTGAACAATTAATGTACCGTTCTTGAATCGTCTCCAAAGCGTCCCCCTAGCGCACTCTCCGTTCATGGAAAAACTGTCTTCCACGACACCTGTCCCTGGTGCCAAAAAGGTTGGGGGCTGCTGCTGTATGTTCATCTTAACACCTTGGAATATTTATATTAAAATCTCCCTTCCACATTCCAACAACTTTAAGTGTAAGCATATCCTTTAATTCTTTGGCTCTTTGTACTCTCACTTTCACACTCCTTCTTCCATTTTTAAGTTCTATTATAGAATGATGTTAAGAGAATTTTTGAAAAAATGATCGTATTATGATCAGAAAGAAGTACATTTATTTAAAGATCCTGATGTCCCAGGCATTATGCTAACCACTGTGTATAATTTGGGACATTATGTGAAGTGGGTGTTACTATTATCTGCATTTTAATAATGAGGAAATAGAGACATAAAATTATTCACTGGTCCAAGTTTTAAAAAACACGAGTTAAACTGTTAACCAGGTCCTTTGTGATCTATCTCTGCTAAACTCTTCAGCCTTGTCTGGAATGGTCTCCCACCTACATTTTAACTGTATGAACTGCCATGATGCAAAAACAAATATACACTATGCAGGAAGGTCACTGAGATTATTCCATCAAGAGATGTCTAGGGGATATTAACTGTATGTCATTTAAAATGGGTCAAGGGACTGCCCTGGTGGTCCAATGGTTAGGACTCCATACTTCCAAGGCCAGGAAGGAACTAAGATCCCTGGTCAAGGAACTAAGATCCCTCATGTCATGCAGCTAGAAAGTTTAAAAAATAAATACATAAAATAAAAATTGGGTCTTTAAAAAATTTTAAAAAATTAAATGGGCCAAATGTCTTGGATATACTCTGATTCAGTCAATTATTTTATATTGATAAATGTAAGAGTAGCACAAGAACTTTTGGTCTGCCACATGAAACCTTGGTCTTTTTGAGTCTCATTTTTATTTAAAGTCTCAAGCTCAGTAACTATCCACTCTCTTGTGTGTGTGGGTGTACACGTGTGCTCAGTCGTGTCTGACTCTTTGTGACCCCATGGACTGTAGCCTGCCAGGCTCCACTGTCCATGGAGTTCTCCAGGCAAGGATACTGGAGTGGGTTGCCCTGCCCTTCTCCAGGGGAACTTCCTGACCCAGGGATTGAACCCATGTCTCTTACGTCTCCTGCATTGGCTGGTGGGTTCTTTATCACTAGCATCATCTGGTAAGCACTTACCAGGATTTTATTTGTTTTCCTGAGACTAATATCACTCTGTATGAATAACTATGCTCAGTATCTTTGCCTCCACTTTCCAATTCCACACCCTATTCATTAAATGTTCACTTCAGATTCCAATTAGATTTCTGTCTTTTTTTCTTTTTTTAACAAATCTCTTTCACCACTAGAAAACACACAAGTATAAAAACACATAGCAAATGCAAAACAAAACAGAACAAAAAGAGCAGAACTGGAATTTGGACTCCTGTTATAGGATGCCAGATACCAAACTCACAATCCATAAACCATATAGTTAATTTTAAACCATATGGATTAGAAATAATTAAACTGTTAAAATGCCAGCAAGAAATAAGATTTTAGGCCTATGCTCAAGCCTCTATTAACAAAAGATCTAAGTATTTAACAAATGCATGGGAATAAATAAGATAATAAATGAGGTATTTTTCAGGATAATTAATGGACAAGTTCAATGATACATACATTATGTTCCAAAATTATGTAAAAAAATTTAAATGTGAAATATATGTTTTGTCTGTTTTAGACATTAATATGTAGATAGCTTCAGGACATATATCTTCAGGTCTTTCTGAATAGTGTAAAGGTACCTCCCTTTGTTCTTTGTAATAGAACAAAGTTGCTATTATGCATGTATATTTTATACACACATGCAACAAAATGTATAAATATGTCTATCCAAAGCTGCTTGCTTTCTCTGGAGGATGCAGCAAAAGACAACAAAGTCGAGATGCCCTCCTGATTCTGAATTTCCCTTCATCCCACAGTGCATCCATCCATCTGACAACGAGCCAGCATTCCTGCTTCAGTGGCCACGTGGGGCGGGGTTACCTGCAAAATTAGAGTACTAAACAGAAGGAAGTTACAGTCAGCATGATAGAAACTCAGATCCTTCTTAAGAGCGTGCGAGGTTTCTCTCATCTTTGTTTCCTGTTTAATATGTGGTTTGGACATTTTGAGGAAGAAATCTAATTCAAAGTTGTCTAAATATGTTTAGTGACAAATATTGTGTTGTTTGAAAGCTCATCACTCTGAGTGACATATGTCTTGTGCACTACTTACTGGTAAGCCCAGAGCTTTATTCGCTAACAATTTTCTTTCTGAAGGAAATATTTTGCTATTTCTGAATAACTAAATAGCAAAGTTATATACTATGGAAGCTATGTACTAGAGAAATGGCATGTTCTAGAAACTATATCACAAGTTTTGGCTCTGAGAATTTATGCAGAGTTAATGACTGACATAAAATAGATAAGTAATAAGGATTTAAAAAATTGTTTTTTGAATTTGTTTATTTAGTTTTGGTTCTGCTGTGTCTTGGAAAAGGCAATGGCAACCCACTCCAGTACTCTTACCTGGAAAATCCCATGTGCGGAGGAGCCTGGTAGGCTGCAGTCCATGGGGTTGTGAAGAGCCGGACACGACTGAGTGACTTCACTTTCACTTTTCACTTTCATGCATTGGAGAAGGAAATGGCAACCCTCTCCAGTGTTCTTGCCTGGAGAATCCCAGGGACGGCGGAGTCTGGTGGGCTGCCATCTATGGGGTCGCACAGAGTCGGACACGACTGAAGCGACTTAGCAGCAGCAGCAGCAGCTGCTGTGTCTTTGTTGTTGCGTGCAGATTTTCTCTAGTTGTGGCAAGTGGAGGGTACTCTCTAGTTGCGGTGTGTGGGCTTCTCCTTGAGGGGGCTTCTCTTGCTGTGGAGCACGGGCTACGTGGGTTCAGTAGATGCAGTGTATGAGCTCCGTAGTTGCAGCTCGTGGGCTCTAGAATGTAGGCTCAGTAGCTGAGGCATAGGGGCTCAGTTGCCTCCCGGGGAATGTGGAATTTTCCCGGACTAGGGACTGAACCTGTGTCCCCTACATTGACAGGCAGATTCTTAACCACTGGACTGACAGGGAAGCCCAGTAACAAGGATTTACTGTATAGCATAGAAAACTATATTCAATATCTTGTAATAACTTATAATGGAAAATAATCTGAAAAAAGTATATCTAGTGAACTTCTATTGCCTTCTCTGAGTGAACCACTACATAGAAGTAAATTATTTTCATGAATTTTGTGAGCATTTATAACCAAATTGGAGAAAGAATGGCAACCCACTCCAGTACTCTTGCCTGGAAAATCCCATGGATGGTGGAGCCTGGTGGGCTGCAGTCCATGGGGTTGCAATGAGTCAGACACAACTGAGCGACTTCACTTTCACTTTTCACTTTCATGCATTGGAGAAGGAAATAGCAACCCACTCCAGTGTTCTTGCCTGGAGAATCCCAGGGATGGAGGAGCCTGGTGGGCTGCTCTATGGGGTCACACAGAGTTCGACACGACTGAAGTGACTTAGCAGTAGCAGCAGCATAACCAAATTATTGAATGTGAGGAAGGGGCTGTGGGGACCCATGGTTTGTAGCCAACTCAGAAGTGTGGGTACCTGGAGACCAGCATCTAAAGTGGGGACAACTCTGTGGGCCCTTAACCAGTGGGGTCTGCACTGACTCTGGGTAGTCGGTGTCAGAAATGAATTAAAATGTAGGACACACCACTGGTGTCTGCAGAGAATGGGAGCACTAGTTGAAGTGGAAAAGCCACACAATTGGTGACAGAAGTGTTTCAGGAAAGTGAATTTTCTAACCTTCGGTTAATACAGAGCTGCCCAGCAAGGCTTGTCAGACTCCTTAAGAGGACCTGTTGTGAGACTTGACCCGGCAGCCTCACTGTGGCTCACACGGGTCCTTACTTGGGCCTAGACTCTCTCTGCACCCGTAACTCAGCATCCTTCACACCCCACTGCCTTCTCTGCACCCCATCTAGACTGCCTGGACTCTCTGCTTTTCTTCCAAACCTACAGAAATAGCGCAGCCTTGGAGCCTCTGCCTGCAGGGCCCTCTGCCTGGAATTCTCCTCCCTGGCCATGTCAGTGCTCACACTATTGCTTCCTTCAGGGTTGGTGGAAACTTGACCTCCATGGAGAACACTCTCCCTCCCTCTCGAACAGCTCCTCTGCCTCCCTCTTCAATTGCTGTCATCTTTCCCACTTCATTTTCCTCCACTGGACTTATGGAAACCTGACTGCACATTTTGTGTCTAATGTTTGCATGATTATTCCTCCTCTACCCCCCTCAACTTGCTACATGCATGATGCCTTGGAGGTCAGACATTCTGGGTTTGCAATGATCTTTATGTAGATCTCCTGCACATAGCCTGCCACCTTCTGGGCTCTCAAAACTATGTGTTGAATGAGTAAACTGCAGGCAAGTAGAAAACTTAAAACACATCCATTGTGTGGTGTGTATTTTCCCAAAATATTTAAATGATCAACATCAGAAAACTTGGCAAACAGTGCTTCTGTCATTGCTTTTCTCATGGTGAGATGCTTATTTGAAGTCTGGGATAAATATAGCAAATCAACCCTTTGAGAACGTCAGCTGGTTTATTCTGGGTGTCTGTTGATCTCAGTGACACTACGTTAAATTCAACCATGAATCTGAAAGAACATTAAGTCGTAGTCTATAACAGAGTATTCTGTTGTTGTTATATGTATTAAGATGATTTTTAAATTGAATCAATCTATTATTGCTGTTGTTCAGTAGCTAAGTCATGTCTGACTCTTTGAGACCCCATGGACTTCAGCAAGCCAGGCTTCCTTGTTCTTCAATATCTCCTGGAGTTTACTCAAACTCATGTCCATTGAGCTGGTGGTGCTATGCAACCATCTCATCTTCTGCCGCCTCCTTCTTCTTATACCTTCAATCTTCCCAAGCATCAGGGTCTTTTCCAGTGAGTCAGCTCTTCTCATCAGACGGCCAAAGTATTGCAGTTTCAGCTTCAGCATCAGTTCTTCCAATAAATATTCAAGGTTTATTTCCTTTCGGATTGACTGGTTTGATCTCCTTGCAGTCCAAGTGACTCTAAAAAGAGTCTTCTCCCACACCACAATTCAAAAGCATCAATTCTTTGGCGCTTAGCCTTCCTTATTAGTATGAAAAATAACTTTTAATTCTTCTCCTGCTCTTCAAGACTGATTTCCCCTGTAATTTCAAAGTCTCGCAACCTGCTGTGTCACTTTCAGTCCTTCCCTCTAGTTGTCTTAACCATCAGAGGTTATTCTTCAATGAAAAACAATCACTTGATAGCAATTTCTGTGAACTGTTTTTCAGTATACTATAAATAGTCACAACTGACTCTGATTCTTTTGTTTTCCTACATTTTTTTATGGAGCTGTAAAAAAAACCTAGCACACCTAGAGATGTTACTGCTTACATTAAAAGGGTATAAAATGTCTTTATGGAATCCCAGGAAATCCTGAAACTAAAATTATACTATTGTATTCATTCATTGACTCAACAAATGTTTATTGTGTCTCTGACATGAGTCATGCACTGTGGTAAGTGATGATGCTTAAAGGTAGATGAGATGCAATCCACTCTATTACAAAGCAAACCATTGTCTTAATGTGGGTGGTGCTCTGTCCTAATTTTCCTTTTTTCCTGTAATGATGCAGTCAGAACAGGTTCAGAGACACAAGCCGACATTAAGTCTGCCCTTTCCTCTTTTTGAGAGCCCCTCAACCAAGAGCTTACATCTCTCATGTGGCCTTGCTGTAACTTTGGATTTTTTTCTTTTTTTTCCCCTGCCCATTACTCATATACACATTTTCAAAGCCCCCCAAGCCCTCATTTCAGCCATGTGTACTGAGTTGCACAAAGAAATCCAGTAACTCTTTCATGAGGTCTTGGCCAAAGATGATTGTGTTGGATGGCTTTGACCATTAGGACAGACTTGCTACAGTACCGTGCTGTGCCCCACGTGGTCCATTTTCATACTGGAAAATTGGAGGCTTCTGGAAGACTATCAAATAAAATAATTTCATATGAGTAGAGCGAGCCCCATCTTAAACACAGTTTATTCCTCAGCTCCATAGTTGTAATCTTCCTTTATGAACCAAAGAATTATATTCTCATTGAAAACCTGAGATAAATGGAAGGTATTGTGTTCCCAATAGTTATTCTTAAAGATACTGTCTAACAACCAATGCCCGCCCCCCAACCCTGTATCGTATCCACAATAATGTCTTATCCTCTCTTCAAGTGAAAGTGAAGTCACTCAGTCGTGTCTGACTCTTTGCGACCCCATGAACTGTAGCCTACCAGGCTCCTCCGTCCATGGGATTTTCCAGGCAAGAATACTGGAGTGGGTTGCCATTTCCTTCTCCAGGAGATCTTCCTGACCCAGGGATTGAACCCGGGTGTTCCCTGGTGGCTCAGATGGCAAAGAGTCTGCCTGCAATGGAGAAGACTCAGGTTTGATCCCTGGATCGGGAAGATCTCCTGGAGAAGAAAATGGCAACCCACTCCAGTATTCTTTTTTTTTTTAATTGAAGCAGAAAAAGACTTTATTAAAATTGTTCAGAATGTGAAAGTAATGGGGGATCTTCCTATTTCTATTCCCCTAGGGATGGAAGCTTTGTCCCCTGTGCTGTAAGCTCTGAGTCTTAACCACTTGGAAAAACCCATGGATGGAGGAGCCTGATAGGCTACAGTCCATGGGGTCGTAAAGAGTTGGACACAACTGAGCAACTTCACTAATGTCTTATCCTCTCTTCAAAGCGTCATATAAAGTCTCTCTTCAGTTTCCAAAAGAGAGAAAGGTTATGAAACTGAAGTGCAATAATAATAATAAGCAAAAACACAAAAGTACATAAGCAGTTTCCCATGCTGAGGCCAAATCCACATGGGGTAAATAAGAGATTAGAGCTTTCGGAAAGAATATTCATGGTTTCTTATTTTCAAAAGAAAGGCTGAATAGAAAGCTTAGTCTATAGGCGAGTGTATAGCCAGACTCTTAGAATAAGTGTGATGATCAGTCAAGGGCTGGGGTGGGTGGGGACGCTAGAAAGCCCCACTGTGTCTCATCTCTACCATGTCCTCTGGTTGAGACCAAAATGCTTTTCTATGCCCCAGGAAGGCACGATGATGTAAGTACCCTTCATGCTTCAGTGTGAATTAAAGAACTGATTAAAATTTTAACAAAAGGGAGATTAGGTATAAGGACACAGGTTATTGTAGTCTAGCAAATTCCTCATAAGAAAGGATTAAGACTATAATGATAAAGAAGGTTCAAGAAAAAACACTCTGGAAAGTTGTTTCAGATTCCTCTAGCATGTTTGAACAACAACTCAGTGAATATATTAAAACGGTGCATGATGCAATTCTAATGCCTTACTCAAATGGAAGCTAAGATGACCCACATTTATATTCTCATACTGCATTATCAAAGTCAAAAAAATATTCTCCTTGTGTTGTCAAGATTTTAGTTCTTAAACTCAAAATGGGCTAATGCACAATGATTACTACCTTAACATAGATGATATACATTTTAGCATACATTATTCAGCTACAATGATTTTTAATCCTCAGGCACTCTGATGATTATCTGATAAAAGTTTAATGGTACATTAGAGTAGATAGGTTAGATTTATTCCTACAAATATCAAAGCAAGCCTTGGTTGAACCTGTCTGTCCATTATCTTTAGGGGACTTATAAAGTTTTCTATTACTTATGTTATTATTTTTGTGTTTTTGTGGTAATCAGAGAAAAACAGTTTCTACTGGAATTTATTATTTTTGTTGTTGGCTTAAAAATGTTTTATTTATGCAATAGGGTGTTGATGTTTAGTTGCTAAGTCTTGTCCAACTCTTCGTGCCCCATGGTCTGTAGCCTGCCCAGCTCCTCTGTCCCTGGAGTTCTCCAGACAAGCATATTGGAGTGCATTGCTATTTCCTTCTCCAGGGGATCTTCCTGACCCAGGGATTGAACCCATGTCTCCTGCATTGCGCTCAGATTATTTACCGCTGAGCCACCAGGGAAGCCTTCACGTAGGGGACAGATAGATAAATGTTCGGCTGTTGAATTGTAATTGCTCACCAATTGTTCTAATGAAGGTTGACTGAAATGAAATGACATATAAAATGAAATATATGAAATGACATATAAAAATATCATTTCACTCACCATTGTTTAAACGAACGTAAAACAAATAATACTGTATACTCAGACATTTTCTTTCAGAAATCAGTCCAAAGCTGTATCTTTCTCAATACTTCCTTATCCCCTTGACTGTTTTTACATCTTTCCTTTCCTAAAACAAATAATTTTAAATGTTTCCTAAAACAAATATTCTCAAATATTCATTACAACGATCATCTAAATAACTAAAATAATGAAATTATCCCCTAAACACCGTCTGACATTGAACAAGTCTAACTCACAGCAGCTATTACTTTATGACCTGCCCTGTGCTGACATGGGAATTCCAACAATGTCAACATGGCCTGGCAGTAGGAGAAATTGCAGTTCATCTGGCAATTATGTTGGTTTTTTTAGTTGGGTTGGTTTCTGTGGATACACATGACAACAGATTTTTTGAATCTTGAGTTTTTAAAAACATTAATTCAAATAACCTATAAACCTTTCAACAGAGAGAATTAAATTTCTAAAGGAAAACCATACAAAAACCTAAGAGTTTTGAAATAGCAGCATATATTCACTTCACTTTAAAAAATCCAACTTGAAGACAAAATAAGGAACTCCTAAATGTTTTAGATGGACATTTTAGGGGAGAGATAGTTTCATAAATTAAGTGAAAATTCACATAGTATTTTTGATGCCTTCATGTCCTCATAAAAAACACTCGGGAGAACCAATGTAGCTTAAGATATTTCTTCTTTTTCAAAGGTATAGTCTTTTTTACAGGTAAATGTAAAGCCCTTGAATCTGATTTTTACTTACACCTCTAGCATGTCCTCGAGACACAATGAGCAATACGCTTTGACCTAAGAAGCAGTGGTAGTAATGGAGTGGGTGTGGGAATAAGGGGTATTAGGAAGGAGGAGAGGGTGGGGGTATGTAATACTTAATGAGGGCATGTTTTCTCACAGTCCTTGTCATAGGTGCCAAGGATGTACTAGCTAATTTAATCCTCTCTACAGTTGTGGGAGACAGGTATTTTTATTCCCAGTTCACAGATGAGGACACAGTTTCATCAGATCTTCTGCCTCATTCACTGTGGCCCAACCTGAACTCCAGTCTCCTAAAGGCTTTGTTTTCTTCTCTCTCTTTCTTAGCTGGTTGTTATATTGAAAAGATAAGGCAAATAATTTACCCTGAGGTAAATAACTGGTGGTGCTAGTGGTAAAGAATCCACCTGCCAATGCAGGAGACACCAGACATGTGGGTTTGATCCCTGGGTCAGGAAGATCCCCTGGAGGAGGAAATGGCAACCCACTCCATATTCTTGCCTGGAGTATCCCATGGACAGAGGAGCCAAGCGGGCTCTAGTCCATGGGATTGCAGAGTCAGACACATCTGAGTGGCTAAGCACACACAAACTATCTAAATCAGGTATGAGTTAAATTTGCTATGCCTCATTCTGGGTCAAAATTTCTTTTCATCCAAAAAAGCTGTGAAACTAGAAAACAAATTATCTGTTTCCACAATACAGTAATGGAACAGGCACAAGATCAACATTCGTATTTCTAAAGGGATAAAATAGAGTTAATAAAGGGGTCAGGTCATCAGTACAAGTTCCATTAGGTTATAAGACAATTCCCTGTGGCTTGATGCTCAATCCTCTGAGTTCTCCAGGATAGTAGCTCTGCCTTCTCCGGACTTTGGGTCCACAGTTCTGCCTTTGGAGTGGTTTCATCCTTCATTTCATCTCATTTCTGTTCCTCTCAGTCCAGGCTGGCTGTGTTTCTGCTCTTATAAAGTTCTCAAAAACATTGTGAGTTTCCCATGGAAGGCAAAGGGATCTACAATGATAAACAAGGGCATTCTACACCAATTGTCCCTGGATCACCCATCTCTATTCCTGATGTCTGCTGAGAAGGTTGTTTGAATCCATGAGTCATGCATCTAGTCTCTTTAGCAAATGGTTTTCCAGTCACACCCTTGGCCCTAGATCCAGAGCACATTATCTGCAAAGACCGAGAATTTTCCAGATCATCAAATGCTGGTTCCTTTTTGCCTAACAGTTCATTGCTCAGTTGATGTCATTCTTCTAGCATTTTACTACAAGCAGCAAGGAGAAACAAGTTCACATCTTCCAGCCTCACTTGGAAATCTCAGCTAAATATCCAAGTGTATTAATTACAAGTTCTTCTTTTTCACTCATTGGTAGAAAACAGTATGGCCAAGTTTTCTGCCGCTTTTAAACAAGGTAGCCTTTCTTCCAGGGTCCAGTAATATATTCTCCATTTCCTCTGGAGACCTTTGTTTGTGTCTCTTGTTTCTATTTCCTCTTCCTTAGGGTGATTTGTTCCTATGTTGTAATTTTTTAAAATTCATCTTCAGTTGCTTTTGTTGTTCAATACATCCTGTGTTGTGGAATATCCAAACAATTTGATTTTTTAATTCTCATATGTGTTTAGTGCTTTACTTTATTATATTCCTCATTTTGCTTTTTTGTTCATTGTATACAATAGTACAATTGATGTGGTATCTTTTTAAATTAAATTTTGAGTTTTGAGATTAGTAGATTCCCTAGAATACTTTGTGTAAACATTCATGTCATTTTCCCCACTGTCTTTCATTGCTCCCTGATGATTTAAATACTTCCCTTTTGTATCATTTTTCTTCAACCTGAGGAATTTACTTTAGCATTTTGTAAGTACAAGTCACTAATGAATATTGTCCTTGTTTTCTTTTATCTGAGATTGTCTTTATTTCAGCTTCATTTTTGACAAATATGTTTGTTGGATGTAGAATTGTGGTTTGACAGTTTTTTTCTTTATCAGTTTGTTATGTTGTTCTATTTTCTTCTGACTTTCAAATTTTCTGATAAAAAATCAGAAGATATTTGAATCACTTTTGGCATATAGATAATGTGTCATATTCTCTGGCTTTAAAAAGATTTTTTCCCTTTGGTTTTTAGCAGTTTGACTATGGCATGCTTACTCATTTTATGCACACCCACACTTGGGATTCACTGAGTCTTTTGATTCTGTAATTTATATCTTTCAGCAAATTGAGAATTTATTATTAATTCTTTCATGTCTAGTTTTCTCTTTTCTCTGCTTCTGGGACCCCAGCTATACATATGCTGGAAATTTAGATACTTTTTCACAAGTCCATAAGGCTTTGTTCACTTTAGTTTTTAAGTTTTTGTTGTTCTTCAGATTGAAAAAGTTCTATTGATCTGTCTCCTTATTTAATGATTCCTTCCTTTGTCAATTCCATTCTGCTGTTAAGTGCATATGTGTTTCATATACTGAATTTTTCCTTCTTGAGTTACCATTTGAGACTTTTCATAGTTTCTATTTTTTGATGAAACTTTTTATATTTTTATTTATTGAGAGCCTATTTTTCTTTTTGGCATTGAAAATAGTAAATATAGTGAAAATAAAATCATGTCTGTTTATTCCTATATACGTTCATTTAGGAATTGGTTTCCATTGATTGATTTTTTTCTTAAGAATGTATTAAATTATCATCTTTTTACCTGTTGGGTGACTTTGTATTGTTTCCTGAATATTCTGAAGGTACAGACTCTAAATTCTATTGTATTCCTAAATAAAATGGTGATTTTCTAAATTTTGGCAAGCATTATCTTGGACTCATAAAGACTGTCTCTCTGGCACAATTCAAAGTTTGCTTTAGTTTGCCCTGTTTGTGCATGGCTCAAAATCAGCCAGTAAGTTGGTAACTTCTTTACATAGGGATTCAAATCTGTACCTCTCTATCACTCTTTCTGAAATATATATGTATACATACACATATATATTTCATGCACAAGTCTTGATTTAGTGTGTAAAAACATTAAATTACACACACAATGATTTTTTTCTGTAAAGCTTAAATAGAATCTTAAAAAAAAAAAATCACTATTCAAGGGACTGGAAAACAAGCTTTTAATAAAATATGGTGGCAATATTTACTCCATACTATGTCCTCTGGTTTTTTAGGTCAGAGAAATAATGAATTTTCCACCAATGTTTTTACTTACAGTGCTGATTTCAGCCTGTTCTCAGGCTTAAGTCATTAAAAAATAGGAAAATCACCATCCACCATTTTGACTTCCAAATAGATTCTCTGCTATAATCTTCCTTTTTTTTTGTCTTCTCTGTTCTAATTCCAGGCAGTTAAAGAAAATCATTCAAGTTTATGACTTTTTTTGTGTGTGTGGGAAAATTGGTTTAGCAGGAACTTCCCTGGCCACACCTAAAGTGGAACACATGCAAAGTGATTTTGCATTTTTCTTTTTTTGCTGGAGCCACCAATAATTCATCTTTCCCAAATATATTTTCTCTTAATTTATCAGCGTGGAATTTCCACAATGCTTTGATAATGTTAGTTTGATCTCTATAGTTGTGAAATTCAAACTAGGATTTAATTTCTCACAAAAAGTATTTTTACTTTAAGTAAATGAGAGTACCAAGCAGATGGCTTAGTTCCCTTGTAGTATTTCTGGTCATTTGGGGGCATGTTTCTAGCACTCTTATTATGAATAGTATTCTTTAAAGAGTCCCAACATTTGCAAGTATCTATTTGAAGTTTGCATAAAATAAGACATTGACTATACTATCCTCTCCTCATATGGATGCTAAAATACCAACCACAATATACACTTTTGTTTTCATATCAAAGAAACTATCTTACACACACTAGACATTCACAATCTTTAGAAACTGGAAGTACTAGAAAACTGTTAATATAGGTATCCAGTTACCTTACACAAGAGACATCTTGATAACAAACAGAAAAAGATAGCCCCTGCCTGATGAAACCACTTAGAAAGTGATACAATGACCTATTTTCTGAGTATATCAGAGCATACACGTTTCTGGATCCACTACAAAGACAAGCCTCAGTCACACAGAGTTTATGGATCTTACAAAAATAGCAGGTCACGTACACTGCCAGAGTCACCACCCTGTGTACAAGTCACTCTCTGAGATAAGAGAAAGGGCCAGCTGGAATCATGGGAAAGTGATAATGTTACTTGTTACGTATTTTGATGTTGTTTAAAAAGAACTTCAATATAATTTTTGTGTAAGAATGTAAAACATCAGTTGATATGAATTTGTTTGAAAAGTCAAAATCCCTATAAGAAAGTACTGCAACATTAAGAAGAAAGTTATCCTAGGACAATGACTCATTTGAGTGCCATGTGCTTAAATGCTGAGAGCATTCCAAGGAAATCTTAGTGGTTTGGAACATTAGTTTTATTACAGGTTTAGCGATATTTTTGAAAATCCAAATATGTAATTAAAATGGCTAAAAGAAATATATTAAAATAAGCAGTTTGGGCACTTGTTGTGAACAGGGTATATTTTGATAACAATGCCTAACAGTCTATTATCTGCCTACAAACTCTAGGCAATATTAACATTCATTTGTGATTCATGTTTTCCTGATAATAATGCATTCTTTATTGAGCTATACTCTGTGACCTGCAGAACAAAGATTTTACTCCTGGTTGTTATCTAAAAAAATCAAGTAGGAAAATAAAATCTGTATACTCTAACTTGGAAAAATCCCTTAAACTATTTTTTTTAATTTTTTTTTAAATTTTATTTTATTTTTAAACTTTACAATATTGTATTAGTTTTGCCAAATATTGAAATGAATCTCCCACAGGTATACCCACGTTCCCCATCCTGAACCCTCCTCCCTCCTCCCTCTCCTACCCTCCCTCTGGGTCGTCCCAGTGCACCAGCCCCAAGCATCCAGTACCGTGCATCGAACCTGGACTGGTGACTCATTTCATACATGATATTATACATGTTTCAATGCTATTCTCCCAAATCTCCCCACCCTCTCCCTCTCCCACAGAGTCCATAAGACTGATCTATACATCGGTGTCTCTTTTGCTGTCTCGTATACAGGGTTATTGTTACCATCTTTCTAAATTCCATATATATGCGTTAGTATACTGTATTGGTGTTTTTCTTTCTCACTTACTTCACTCTGTATAATAGGTTCCAGACGATTTTAAATTTCATGGAAGTTCAAGAAATCAGAAGATGTATTTATCATTAAAGTTATTTTCAAAACCAAAGCCTAATAAAATGAAAAATGAACTTTTTTTTTTTTTTGACTGCACCGAGAGGCTTGTGGAGTTTTAGTTCCCCAACCAAGAACTGAACCCATGCCCTTGTTAGTGAAAGCATGGAGTCTTAACTACCTGGACCACCAGGGACTTCCCAACAGATTGATTTTTGAAGCCTGATTCTATTATTTGCTAGTTGTGTAACATTGGACATCTTATTTAAAGTCTTCATTTTGTAATTTGTAAAACAGGAATTTTTTCTATTCTTTGAAAGATTGTTGGAAGTAACAAATTTACATGACATGTGAAAATTAATCCTAGGCACAGTATCTAGAACATGGTAGTAGATGCTCTAGAGATGCTGCTGCTGCTGCTAAGTCACTTCAGTTGTGTCTGACTCTGTGCAACCCCATAGACGGCAGCCCACCAGGCTCCCCCGTCCCTGGGATTCTCCAGGCAAGAACACTGGAGTGGGTTGCCATTTCCTTCTCCAATGCATGAAAGTGAAAAGTGAAAGTGAAGTCGCTCAGTCGTGTCTGACTCTTCGAGTCCCCATGGACTGTAGCCCACCAGGCTCCTCTGTCCTTTGGATTTTCCAGACAAGAGTACTGGATTGGGGTGCCATTGCCTTCTCCTCTAGAGATGCTAGCTTTTTTTTTTTTTTTTTACCCTTTTCTTTTATATTCATAGTTTACAAATTTAAATTGCATTGTGCTTTCCAAAGTAGACCATGGAATTTTGTAATACATCTGATTCTGCTTTAAATGGATTTTAACCACAAGGTTGTTTGAACTATGTAGCTTCTTCAGATCAATAATCATAATGAAGGATAACAAAATTTGAGTTTGAAATATCATAGTAAAAGGCACTAGCTAGGAATTCAAAGATACAAGGAGAATTCTATTGTGAGAAGTAACAAATTCAGCTCATTTGGTTTAAGCGATATCTGGAAGAGGAAGAGAATAGACTACACTTAGTTGCCCAGATTTATTCTGGAGGATAAATTATATGCTTACATTGAAACCAGGAGTGGTTTGCTCTGCCTGTAATCAATATAGAGATGACTTCCAAAAATGTAGCTTTCCCAAGGTTAAGAATGGAGCTTCTTATTTTATTTCTAGAATAATGCATATGCTACTTAGTCAAATTAAGAACTTAGCATTTTAAGGCTATTTTCTCTAGGTTCTGATGAACTCAAGTAAGGGAATTATTTATTAATTTGAAAAGATATGGCTGCACGATGTCAGGAGGAATGACAGAGTAAGAACTTTTGAAAATTTTCTATGTTATAAAATCAATGAGAATGTTGGCAGAAACGATCAGAATAGACTTTCTCAGATCTCAGAAATTAATCAAAGACAACAATCCAGGGTGTGTTAATTCAAGAAAAGCTACCTAATCTTGGGAAGAAAAGCAAGTCTGTGGAGTCTTATTAGAACTTCTCTCATCTCTCTTCCTCCCCTCCCAGCTCCATGGTAACCTTGGAAACAACATACATCTTGGGGAAAACCAGCAGCCTGGCAGCCACTGATGGTCCAAGCCCAATTCCCAGGGAACTGTCATTATTTTAATTGTCTATGGTTCCCCTTCTCAGCCTTGTCTTTATTAGACTTGACTCAGAGTCCCTCAGAACAGCAGCCTTTTGGCAGGGTATTTGCTGAAAACAAACATTGCTGTAGCAATATTTTAATAATTCAGTGATGAGGAACAGGAGGGAAAACAACAGGCAAATCAAAAATGTGAAAAGGAAAAGTTGGGGTAAAAGATGCTTCAGGGAGATTTATAAAGCTATGACATATCTGAGAGTCATGGAGCCGTGCACATGCCCAGGGCTGTGCTCATGCATAGAGGTAAGCCCTAAGCTGTAAGCCATAAGCTCTCTCTTCTGGCTGACCTTGAAACTCTGCTCAAATAAAAGTAAGGGATAAGGCAGAATTTCCAAATGCCAGCTGAGTCTTGAAGGGACACCTGCATACCAACACAAAACCCAACAATCAAGATGGGAACTCACTGCTTCTAGGCATTTAAGGAAATTTCTTTTGAATCACTAACTAACCAGTGAGCTAACAAAGAAGAGTATTAAAGACATCTAGTCTCATGGACTGGAAGACTCAATATTAATAACAAGATGCTTGGCTACCCAAATTGTTCTACATATTCAATACAATCTCTATCAATATTCCTCTTGGCTTTCATTGCAAAAACTGACATGCCGATACCAAAGTTCCCATGGACATGTAAGAAACGAAGATAGCCAAAACAATCTTGAAAGGGAGAGCAAACTGCTTATCCTCAGTTTTAAAACTTTCCAAGCTATAGTAATCAAGAATGTGTGGTACAGGCATAAGAGTAGACATAGAGATTAATAACAGAATTGAGGCTTTAGAAATAAACCTTGACACACACACACATACATATATATATAATGCCTAATACCCAGACAGCGTATTAAAAAGCAGAGACACCACTTCGCTGAAAAAGGTCTGTACAATCATATATGTATATATGAAGTGACAGTGAAAGCCACTCAGTTGTGTCCCCCTTTCTGTGACCCCATGGACTATACAGTCCACGGAATTCTCTGGGCCAGAATACTGGAGTGAGTAGCCTTTCCCTTCTCCAGGGGATCTTCCCAACCCAGGGATTGAACCAAGGTGTCCCGCTTTGCAGGCCGATTCTTTACCAGCTGAGCCACCAAAAGCGTGAGTAGTAAAAGAAAAATTAGATAAATTGGAATTTATCACAATCCAAAATGATTGTGCACCAAAAGATACTATCAAGAGAGTGAAAGGACAGTCTACAGAATATGAGAAAATATTTGGAATATCCTAAAACATGGATGCACCTTGAAAACATTATGCTAAGAAAAAGAAGCCAGGAATGTTAATACGAAATATTCAGAAAAGGAAAATCCTCAGAGATAAAAACTATCTTAGTGTTTGCCAGGGACTGAGGGGAAGGGGGAAGGAAAGTTAGGGCTAATGGGTGTGTGATTTTTTTTCTTTTTTTGGTTTGAAAATATTTGGGAAATGCATAGTGGTGATTGTGTATATGCTGAAAACTCCTAGAGTATACACTTTAAAAATGTGAATTTCATGATATGTTTTAATCTCACTTTTTAAAATGTATAAGAGAAAACATAGCCATGACAGGGCATCTGGTCCCATCACTTCATGGAAAATAGATGGAGAAAAAGTGGAAAAACAGTGACAGATTTTATTTTCTTGGGCTCCAAAATCACTGCTGACATTGACCGAAGCCATGAAATTAAAAGACACTTGCTCCTTGGAAGGAAAGCTATGACAAACCTAGACAGCATATTAAAAAGCAGAGATATCACTTTGCCAACAGAGGTCTGTTGGCAGTCAAAGCTATAATTTTCCTGGTAGTCGTGTGTGGACGTGAGAGTTGGACCATAAGGAAGGCTGAGCACTGCAGAATCAACACTTTCAAACTGTGGTGGTAGAGAAGACTCTTAGTCCTTTGGACTGCAAAGAGATCGAACTAATCAATCCTAAAGGAAATCAACCCTGAATATTCATTATAAGGACTGATGCTGAAGCTCCAATATTTTGGCCACCTGATGCAAAGAGCCCACTCACTGGAAAAGACCCTGGTGCTGGGAAAGATTGAAGGCAAGAGGAGAAGAGGGCAGCAGAGGACAGATGGTTAGAGAGCATCACTGACTCCATGGACACGAGTTTGAGCAAACTCCAGGAGATAGTGAAGGACAGGGAAACCTGGCATGCTGCTGTCCATGGGGTTACATAGAGTCGGACACAACTTAGTGACTGAACAAGAGCAACAATACAAACTGTTTATGGCTGGAAATGAACATATCTGGACATAGACTTTTTTTTTTTTAATATACAGAAACACTACGAATACTCATTTTCTATATTCCAAGAAACCTTAATTTTGTTACAAAACTCACAGCGACATTTATTAAATAACCATTTAAAAGATACTGATTTAAATGAAGTCACTGTATCTTTAACACCCGTTTATTTATGTGTTAGTCATGAAATCTCACCACAAAACTCTAAGCCTTAATCATAACAGGATTTGACATATTTGGGCAGTTGTTGATATATGTTTCATATCACTTCATTTCAAACTTTTGGCAACCTTTTCACATGGGTTCAGGCTCTTTTGTTCTCCTCTTACATATAAGGAACTCAAAAGAACAGAGCAGTTAAGGGGCGTATTCAAGAATAAATAAATCATGGAGACAGCACCAGTCTTCTGATTCCGATTCTTAAATTATTTCCAAAACACGTGGAAAGGAGAACTCACCCACAGAAAAGTCTCCACTAATTTAAACATTTGGTGAGAGCATTTTTCCTACAGACTTAAAAAACAAAACAAAACTAAACAAGCCACTATATAGTTTCCTCATTGTGAATGAGATATTCCCGCAGCTTTATTTTTAAAGCCATTCTTTTTTGAATGGCTCGAAGAACCTTTAGTAGTTATCAGTTCTACACCATGAAACAGAGTGTTCATAGCATCCTGTTACTCTTTAAAAAGACATTTCGAGTCTGGGAGGGTTCACAGATTGGAATACGTTAACATGCAGGACATGAATCTGTGTACACAAAATACCAGGGCAGATGGTGAAGTCATTGTGAATAAAAATAGGTCTATTTCTCACACAAATTCCTTCACAGAGGCATTCAGAAATCAACAAGGAAACTGAAAACACCCGGTGAAACCTGGCCGGGCGCAGTGACACCCTGCCCTTCGGGGACACACAGGATAGTGACAGGCAAATCTGTTTCAGCCTGCAGCTCTATCTGCCGAGGACTCTCAATAATTTCTATTATCGGTCGTTTTTGTGCCACCTAGCTTCCTTGGCTGTGTTGCTGGAATCTCTGAGTGGAGACTGAATGAAAGCAGCGTTTGTTTGCTGTGATTGGATCAGCTGTGATTGGATCAGTTACTCAGGGAGCCGAGCTGTGCGAAGGGCCCGAAACCCACTCCACCCTGAGTCAGAGGTGGAGCATCCCTGGAGACCTGTTCTCATGACTCACCAGCTGCTATCTGCAAACAG